>NC_058081.1:531817011-532485848 GCF_014858855.1 Bufo gargarizans
ACACAGAGCTATGGGGACGGGGTATTGCGAATTTGCTAGCGGCCATCTAGCAACCCATGTCCTCAGCTCTATACACAAATTCCTGGTGACCGGTTCCTTTTAAGTTATTTACGCACTTTATGATATCTTTGAGAGGTATATCTGAGGTCTAACTAATAGTTCTACTTGCTGAATGTGGTTGCAATTTGCAGTATGCAGTTAGCAGTAACTATTTGCAGATTGGTTGGTTGAGTATGATCTGGTATGGTTGTATGCAATTTGGATTTCAATATGGAATTTGGATTGTGACCTTTGTAGTTTGCAATCTGTGGAACTGTAAATAAACACTCATATAACTGGTTCAGTATACAGTTCTAATCACTATATTAACAGTAGGGACATTATATACCTGTTTTAAATACCTATTTTGGCCTCTCTGCTTCCATAAAACATAGCTCTTGGTGGAGTAAATGTTTGTTCAGCTCCTCTCCTCTGGTGTAATGATTCTAGCAGTTCAATGATTCTAGCATGATTCTCCTCTCCCACACAAGCTGTGTGTGTGAGGCTGGCTTTGATTGGTCAAAACTCTTGCTGTGTGTGAGGCTGGCTATGATTGGTGAAGACTCCTGTCCAGCAACAACAGTTTTCTGTTGTTTCTGCTGTGTCATTGAGTTTACCTTACATTATATAATGAATCTTAAAGGCATATTATCTTTTCTGCTTCTGTGCACACAATATATAACAGTTATATGACATCCAAACATGAACTCTCTATAAATAACTCTGCTTTTGTCTTTAACCCACAAACATAGGAACTGTATTAAGGTTATTGGCAGGTTTAGCTATATAAACATATAAGCTATATTACCAACCTAGGACATGTCTTAGCTGGCCAGCTACAGGTGTCTAAATCCACCTTTAGACCATTTTTCCCAGGGGAGGTTACAAGAGATTAGATAGTGCCCAGTAATGTCTGGTATTGGATATCAGCGTTATTCAGCTGAATGCTAGACACATGGATAAGAGCCTTCCAATCTCACCTTTCTACTTATACATCATCAAGCAAAATGAAAATGTTGTTTACATAGTAATACAGTTACATGAAGCTCCATTTCTGATGGTCAGAAACCTATGGACAGGAAATCTAGGCTTCTGTGTAACTGATAACCTTTTTTGCTTCATCAATATGCGACCAGTGGGGGTCCAACACCCGTCACCCCTTGTGATTAGCTATTAGTGGCAGCAAAAATTTCCAGAAATGGCATATGAAGCAAGGAACACTATGGCCACCACACAGTGTACAGATCCGATCTTGGGTGCAGAAGCTGATGTTCCTATTCAAGTGAATGGAAGCTGAGAAGTGGTAGCCAAGAATGGGTACTGCAGTGTATGGAGCTATAGTGTTTCACCACACATTGTCTTGGCATTACCACTCTACTGCTACAGGCACTCTTGGGTCAAACTTTTAAGCATTTTCATTTCTTTTACACTAAATATCCCCAATCTTTCTAATGTCTTTTATAGCCCAATCTGAGATCTGCCATAGTCCTACTTATTTATCTTAAAATGTGTTTTGTCCACTGCTTCTTAAGCAGCAACTTCCTGGCTCTGAGAGTGCTGTTCATTGTACAGTCTATTGCAGTCACTCGTATGACTTGCCATGACCTGATGGCATAACTACCCACATTAAAGAGGACCTTTCACTAGAATAAAAAATCTAAACTAAGTATACAGACATGGGATCTCCCTGCACTTACTGTTATACCTGGGAGCTGCTCTGTTCTCCCGGTATAGGCTCCGATATCTTCATATTTTCGGCTCAACTGGGTGGAGCCTGCCGGCGTCTCCTTCTCCCAGGCTGTAGCGCTCGCCAATCGCAGCGCTCAGCTCATAGCCTGAGTTGTTTTTTTTTCTCTCAGGCTATGAGCTGAGCGCTGCGATTGGCCAGCGCTACAGCCTGGGAGAAGGAGACGCCGGCATGCTCCACCCAGTTGAGCCGAAAATATGAAGATACCGGAGCCTATACCGGGAGAATGGAGCGGAGCCCAGGTATAATAGTAAGTGCAGGGAGATCCCTGGGCGCCGCTCTCCATATCTGTATGCTTAGTTTATATTTTTTATTCTAGTGAAAGGTCCTCTTTAAAATCGTGTGGAGTGACTTTGTCCCTTGTTGAGTAGGACGTGTCCAGTGTTGTTCATTCAAGATCACCACTAATCTGTTACTGTATATCTCATGCATCTGCTTTTTTTTTCTTCTTTCTCTCCTATAGCAATTATGATTTGTCCTCTGTAAAATCGGAGAAAAGTGGAAGAACAAATGCCAAGAGTCTTTATGGTAAAGCAAACCTCCTTATTCTGTGCCATTTCATGTGCTGATGTGTATATACCAATGTATACCTGCTAAGGGTGGACAGACCTATGCCTGATGATGAGTTTGGGTCAAGGGTTAGAGTGAACAGACCTACACATGGGAGGGCAAGGGATAGGGCGGGCAGCCGTACACTTGGTGGGAAAGGGATAGGGCAGGCAGCCGTACACGTGGGGAAGGGTTAGAGCAGACAGCCGTACAACTGATGAGGAAGGGTTAGAGTGGACAGCCGTACACGTGGTGGCAAGGGTCAGGGTGGACAGCCGTACACGTGGTGGCAAGGGTCAGGGTGGACAGCCGTACACGTGGTGGCAAGGGTCAGGGCGGACAGCCGTACACGTGGTGGCAAGGGTCAGGGCGGACAGCCGTACACGTGGTGGCAAGGGTCAGGGCGGACAGCCGTACACGTGGTGGCAAGGGTCAGGGCGGACAGCCGTACACGTGGTGGCAAGGGTCAGGGCGGACAGCCGTACACGTGGTGGCAAGGGTCAGGGCGGACAGCCGTACACGTGGTGGCAAGGGTCAGGGCGGACAGCCGTACACGTGGTGGCAAGGGTCAGGGCGGACAGCCGTACACGTGGTGGCAAGGGTCAGGGCGGACAGCCGTACACGTGGTGGCAAGGGTCAGGGCGGACAGCCGTACACGTGGTGGCAAGGGTCAGGGCGGACAGCCGTACACGTGGTGGCAAGGGTCAGGGCGGACAGCCGTACACGTGGTGGCAAGGGTCAGGGCGGACCTTCAGATCCTCGTACACTGAGAAGTTGGCAGCATATTGTTAGGTTCCATGGTGACAGCTCACATGGGGGTAAAAGGGTTAGAACACAGAGAAAATTTCTCAACACTGCTGGAAATGGCTGTGAATACCACTCAGTTACTGAGTAGAGCCTCTGCACTAACATGACAGTATAGCAAGGAAGACTTTTTTTTTTTTTCTGGTTTGGAGTACGAAGGAACTATATTGTGAGCTGCCAGAGGGGGAAGGACACTGGTTCTTTCCTGAGCTCACCTCCCACTCATCGCCTTCTCCCATCCTGATATTGTGCTCTATCTAATCTCGGTCGCAGGGGATGGGATTTATTTTTTCCGATCGTCATCCAAACATAAGAAGAAAGGTAGATGTGTGTTTATTTGCTGTGGAAACGTGTGCCGTTTGCTGCATTGTGTGTTCATTATTCCACATGCTGCCATATCCTAGAATTCTGGGCCCACAGAGAAGTGATCTCCCTGTAAGTTAAGAAATGTCCAATAGGTATCCGAGTCTATTTAGACATTTCCTAGATGTGTTACCGGCAGTATGCTTTATCCCTAACTCTGAAATGACAAATTACCTAGTTATAGACTTTCTCTTGCTCTCCCATAAGACGTCATAAATATAAAACCTGCCTTACAATCACTAATATGAAGGCCATTACGTTTCATATAGAGGTCTTCACACAACTTTCCTAGATTCATATAAAGTATCTTTCTGGTTACACGCCGCACCTATGTAATATATCATGTTCAGCATGGCTGGAGTAAACATTTTTTCTGGGGTGTGTTGTGCTGCTGTGTGGCATTTATGGCTCTGTAAAGAATGTTCTGCTTTATGAATAAGTGACACATTAATAATGACTGGATCAAGAATGCTGTTTCTGGTAAGTATGACATCCTCTGAACCATAGGACTGATGTCGTCTGAGCCTGGAAAATATGTGATGGTTCTGTATAACACATATGAGGAAACTCTAATCTTCTAATTGGCCTACACTGGATATTAGAATTACAGTATATGGCTTTTTTTTTTAACCTTAGCGGCTATGATACCAAGCCAGATCTGCTTGGTGAACCTCCTGCTTGGTGAACTGAAGTTACTGTGTGCTTTCCGTTTCCATATAACCCTATTTCTGTTCCGCAAAGAAATAGAACACGTCCTATTATTGTCCACATTACGGACAAGTATATTACTGTTCTATTAGAGGCCAGCTGTTCTGTTCTGCAAAATACGGAATGTGCACGGACATCATCCATATTTTTTGCGGCTCTGTTTTTTTGCGGACCGCAAAATGCATACGGTCGTGTGCATGAGGCCTAAATGTAAGGCTACTTTCACACTGGCGTTTTGGCTTTCCGTTTGTGAGATCTGTTCAGGGCTATCACAAGCGGTCCAAAACAGATCAGTTTTGCCCTAATGCATTTTGAATGGTAAAGGATCCGCTCAGAATTCATCAGTTTGCCTCCGTTCAGTTACCATTCCGCTTTGGAGGAGGACACCAAAACACTGCTTGCAGCGTTTTGGTGTCCGTCTGGCGAAACTGAGCCAAACGGATCCGTCCTGGCACACAATGTAAGTCAATGGGGACGAATCACAATCTGGCACAATTAAAAATGGACCTGTCCTCCATTGACTTTCAATGGTGTTCAAGACTGATCTGTCTTGGCTATGTTACAGATAATACAAACGGATCCATTCTGAACTGATCTGTCTGTGCAGATCCATGACTGATCCGCACCAAACGCGAGTGTGAAAGTAGCCTAACAGTGTAAGGTCACGTCCGTTTTGTATGATGGCAATGATTTGTTGTTATGTGCTAGAAAATATTCCCCAAAATTCTTCTCTATTGGAAGTTGTGGCACTTTGTGTGTGCCCTGCCTCATTTCCCAGGTCCTCAGCTATCTCAACGTGCCAGGCTGTTTATTTCTTAAGGTGCAAGTGACCATTAAATGTTCCTTATTGTGCATGGAGCTGAGATGTCTTCTGGATGCAAATTATTTTCCCTGGCTTGTCTTTTCACAGAGCAAAGAAAGAGCTATGCCCGGGACAGCGTCAGCATCATATCGGAAACCTCCCAGTATCATGTTGAGGTAATGTTCTGCTCTCTCCACTCTAACCGTGACTCCTTGCGGGATCATATTGTTGCTGGGTTATATGGGGGTTAACTGTTTGTTTATTTTGTCTGGAGTTCCTGAGTCCCCAAATATTTAGCTGTGGTCTGTAAATTATCCAAATCTCCCATAAACTTGCCTCCCGCATTGACATGTTGTGAACTGCTCCTACGATGTACTGCAGCACCTTACTACGTTCATAATGGATCGCAAGGATGCAGTGCTCACCATTGACGACGGACTCCGCAAACTAAAGTTATTGGATGCGAAGGGAAAGGTGTGGACCCAGGATATGTATCTCCAAGTGGATGACAAAGCAGTTAGTCTGTATGATATAGAGACCAAGGTAATGCTCTCCTGTTGTCCCATCTCATTGTCAACTAGTTGTGTTGTAGTGTGTGTGATATAGTTCTATTCAGACACTACAAGGTGGAACACTAGACATCATAGCATTTTCTTGAGTGTGGTGATGTTGGTTAGGGTTTTAAGATGGTGATACTGGTCAGGATCTGAAGGTTAAGTGCCTACAGTGTAGGAGATCAGGCTCCCTAGAATTGCTGGTGAAAGGTTGGGAATGTCACACATTAGTGGTACATATGGAGACTTCTGCAAATGTATAGATTTATACATGTTTGCAGTGCTCCCATAGACTTCCATAGACTATGGTCAATTTGCACTTTTAGTTGACCCTTAGGTGGAAATTTAACATAAGCAATTGTGAATCCCAATGGGCTTTGCTGCCTTATATTTGTAGAACTACAATTTACTAGGATTTGTTAGCTATGAGCAGAACCTGCACTAGATTCTAGAGAAACTGTGTTGCTGTGTCATAAGTGCCAGCCGATCTCGGCAGTCTTGGACAGAGCTGCTTTGTCCCTAGACCTTGACTAAGAACCAACCAATCTCACCCGCTAACCTGAAATGACTAGCGTCAGAGGTGGGCATGTGAGTGCCACTTGTGGGTCATGCTCATATTTGTCCCTGTTTTTTTGCTGACGTGTTTGTTAAGGTGGAGTCAAGGCTGAAGCTTCAGATTTGGTTTATTTCCTCAAGTGACTGAAAGGGTTTTCCAGGAGAAGGGTAGTAGTTGTAACTGTTTTACATTTCCAATGCATGGTTGTTTTAGGAAAGTTTGTAACCCCTTGCCTAGTGACCCTGGCTTCCTAGTGGTTACAAGCATAAAGTTATGATGTCCATGCATGCTGCTCCACTGTTGTGTCCTCCAACATGATAGAGACAAGTGTTCCCTCCAGGAGCGGCACAATGTTTGTCATTTCATTTCTGCACAGACTGAATTAGAGAATTTCCCAGTCAGCACCATCCAGCACTGTAAGGCTGTGATGAACTCCTGCAGATACAACTCCATTCTTGCCCTTGTTTGTAAAGAGCCAACACAAAGCAAAGCTGATCTGCACCTCTTCCAATGTGATGAGGTCAAGGTAAGGCCAGAACGAGTGCTCTCCCACCCCCTTCTCCTGCACGGTGTTCCTAGTGTGTGTAGAGATGGCATGGGCATGCTGCATGCTCTGTGGGGTGTTCGTGTCATTGTCACCTGCATGGGTCAATGTCTTGCTGCTGCTCTTGGGCCAACCACAATGGACACCATAAACTGGAAGACCATAGATTAGGCTCCCCCTGTACTGGATGATGAAGATTTATATGGACTCTAAGGATTATATTATTATTATTTTTTTTTACCTTTTTAAAAGTTTAATAGACCAAAGTTGTCTTTATTGTAAGACCACAAGTGCTTAGGAGACAGAGTGTCATGAGATTACAATAATGACCTGGACATGATAAAACCAACTATGGAGCAAGATACTGAAAAACTCGTCTTGGATACGGGGCAGCTGATGTAGAGCTCTGGAATTAATTGTGGCGTCATATCCTTGTATGTTACCATAATGTTATCTGAGCTTCAAAATGGTCAGAATTGGTAATTAACAATTGTACAAAGTAACTCCATGATGTGATAAGGCACCTGGAGAGGCCAACATCTGAAGATGGGAAAACCTCTGACGCTAAAGAATGTGGATGCGATCCTCACCTCCAGAGTGCTTACAATGTGGCTGTGCCCCATTCTTTCACCTTCATAGTGCTTACATTGTGATATGTGATGCCTTCACTCACCTCAATAGTGCTTACATTGTGCTCTGTGCCCCCTTTGCTCACTTCCATACCGTTTACATTGTGCTCTGTGCCCCCTTCCTTCACCCTCATAGTGTTTATATTGTTGTCTGTGCTACCTTCTCTCACCTCTTTAGGGCTTACACTGTGGTATGTGCCCCCTTTCCTCACTCCCATAGTGTTAATTGTGGTCTGCTCCTCCTTTCTGCAACCCCATAGTGTTTACATTGGGTTCCATGCCCCTTCATCATCCCATAGTGTTTCCATTGTGGCCTGTACCCCTTTTGCTCACCCAACAGTGTTTGCACTGTGGTCTGTGCCCCCTTTCTTCACCTCCTCACCCAGCCCTTCCATCACCCCCATAGTGTTTACATTTTAGGCTTTGCCCCTTCTGTCATCCCCATAGGGTTTACATTGTGATCAGTGCCCCTTCCCTTATCCCATAGGGTTTACATTGTGATCAGTGCCCCTTCCCTTATCCCATAGGGTTTACATTGTGATCAGTGCCCCTTCCCTTATCCCATAGTGTTTACATTGTGATCAGTGCCCCGTCCCTTATCCCATAGTGTTTACATTGTGATCAGTGCCCCTTCCCTTATCCCATAGTGTTTACATTGTGATCAGTGCCCCATCCCTTATCTTAACGAGGCTGTATTTGACTGATGTTGGGGTCTCCTTTTGTCTGACTCTGTTGTGTTTACAGGCTTCTACTATCCACCAGGATATCTACAGTGCAATGAGTGACAGCAAAGGAGGAAAAGCAAAGATACGGCCAGACGTGCTCAGGTAATATGTGCTCACTGTGGTACCCTTTACTCTTCGATCACAGGAAAGCTGTATTTTTTGGAACTGATGGTCAGCAAATAAATTTTGTATTTCTTGCACCTCTGACTTCATCAATAACATGAATGTAGTCAGGAGAA
Organism: Bufo gargarizans; assembly: GCF_014858855.1. Classification (NCBI taxonomy): domain Eukaryota; kingdom Metazoa; phylum Chordata; class Amphibia; order Anura; family Bufonidae; genus Bufo; species Bufo gargarizans. Next base: position 531,825,271 of record NC_058081.1, read on the forward strand.
TATGGGCAAGGCCCTAGAGTTAAAAATTACAGGGACTCTCTGGGATTTTGATGGCCTATCTTCAGTAGTGTGGGGGAAAAAAATAAAGTTTTAGCCAGCAGCTTCCAAAGAATGTGAAAAAAGGGTTATAAAAAGCAAACATTACAAACAGCATTACAAGAAGCAGCAAACCAGGGCTTCTAATCAGTGCAATGTAGCTGGATTCTACATTGCCCTGAATTTTGTAGGACAAAAGCCCAGAGCTGCAAGTCTGATAGTGTAGGTCCTGTCTGTTGGGAGCCAACTTGTTGCTGGTAGATGGGCCCGACAGAATTTTGATTAAAAAAATCTATTTAATATTCTACATATAACAGTGATGCACTTTACATGTATTCTTGTTTCTAGTCTTTGCACATGGAAGTGTGCTGCTACTGTGTGCTTCTAGTGTGCACCTGAACGTTTTCACATTTTTGCAGGTTCTGGTCTAACTTTTTTTTTTTTTGCTTTGTACATTTGGGGAAGTGGCAGGGATCTGACTGCCAGCACCCCAGCCATTCGAAGAGGTTACTGCTCACTAGAGCTCCCTTGAGCACTGTGGCCTCCTAACATGTTGCCAAGCACAGCGCCATACATTGTATAGTGGCTGTGTTTGGTATTGAAGCTCAGGTCCATTTACTTGAACATGTCAGCACTGCGCTTAGGCCACATGACCAATGTACTGCAACGTCACCAGCCTTTTCTAACAACTTTATCGCTAAGGTTGCTGGGAGTTAGGTCATCAATATTTGATGTGGGAGTCTATCTTGAGGAAAGTCCCAGAATAAATCACAACGGATTGCACTCACTGAAGTTGTCCACATTGGTTTTTATTCTTTGCAAAACACCTTATACAATAGCAGCAGCGGTATGGGACGCCACACAGATGCGGCAGGCGGCTCGGAACAGGATATTCCAGTGTCAAGCAGTGCCATCCAGCATCTCTGTGTTTTTGTATCCTGAGGATAGGCTATAAATATCAAATTTCTGGATAACCCAAGAATTATTTAGGAAGAATTAGTCAAACCTCAGCCCTGACCCTCTTCACATGTATAGCTGTAAAATATAGGTGTTGTATGTGGAGCCCTTCTCATGGTGGTAAGTGACAGTCTCACATTGGTGGAAATACTTTATTGAATCTCATTTGTGTTCACCTTACTGCTGGATATACTTTAGGCCTTGTTCACACGTCCGTTATTTGATCAGTTATTTCCATCAGTTTTTGTGAGCCAAAACCAGGAGTAAAGGCTACTCACAGATAAGGTATAATGAAAAAATCTGCAACTTTTCTGTGTTTTTGAACGGCACCTGGTTTTGTTTAACATTAACTGATGGAAATAACTGATAAAATAACTGACTTGTGAACAAGGCCTTAGTTAGGTTTGAAGGCCCTGCAACCTATCCATCAGGAAAAAAGCCATTCATCACCGGTCCCTCCAGTCACTGGGTGGAGCTAGTTGCTATTTAGTAGATTGGGTGTGAGGAACCACATATATCAGATACATCTAAGTGGCTGAAGAAAGGACACTCGCTGCTTTTTGTAGAAAAGTCAGAGCAATGGCCATAATGGTCTTTAATAAACTTTGTGTGAATCTGTAGAGTGAGTTTAGGTAATGAATATTTATTTTGCCATAGGACCATCAATGCCGGTGACAACAAAGTCCCTCCACCTCCCCTGGCTCCTGCTCCTCAGCCCCCTGGATCAGTTACACAGGTGGATGTGCGAAGCCGTGTAGCAGCATGGTCAGCCTGGGCAGCAGAATATGGAGACTGTGAGTGTATGCGGGGGCAGTTATATAATAATATGCTACATGTAGAGCTGTGTGAGAGACTTGCCGGTGAAGCATCTATGTGACCGCCATGCTTTTAGCCACTTTTTGTACTCTGACCCTTTTATTTTGTTCTGTGAGCTACAGATGATCGATACCAGCAAAATTCAGATCAGGAAGACAGCGCGCAAATGGTCGAGGCCAAGATTGACAGAGACGTGGTAATCGGAGATTATGGACTTTAATAATGTATATTTAGGGCCGAATATTTGGTAGAATTAAAGCCTCATATTTATGTCTTCTGTATGTAAAGCACAGTTTTGAGTCCCTCACCATCCTGAATATCTAAGGCTACTTTCACACTTGCGTTCGGGGATCCGCTTGTGAGTTCCGTTTGAAGGCTCTCACAAGCGGCCCCGAACGGATCCGTACAGCCCAAATGCATTCTGAGTGGATTTGGATCCGCTCAGAATGCATCAGTATGGCACCGTTTGGCTTCCGTTCCGCTCAGCAGGCGGACACCCGAACGCTGCTTGCAGTTGTAAGTCAATGGGGACGGATCCGTTTGACATTGACACAATATGGTGCAATTTCAAACAGATCCGTCCCCCATTGACTTTCAATGCAAAGTCAGGACGGATCCGTCTGACTAACTTTTAGACTTAGATTTTTTTCTGAAATATAATGCAGACGGATCCGTTCTGAACGGATACCATCATTTGCATTATAGGAGCGGATCCGTCTGTGCAGACACCAGACGGATCTGCTCCGAACGCAAGTGTGAAAGTAGCTTTAGCTGTTAGTGAACACGACATCCAGAGGGTATCACTCTGCCCTGTTCATGCGATGATCCCACAGGTGCACAGTCTGTTACAGTACAGTTATCAGAGCTGAGTCTTGTAGCACGCTGTATGATCCTCACATGATCAGGACATAATTTCAGCCTCTGGGTGTGAGCAATAACTATGATAGTGAGCAGACATATTGAAAAGATTCCAACAGTTGAGTGCTTGTTAAGTGGAGGTGAAGCGCTGCATTTACATGCAACTATCACCTCCACAGTATGGGGTCGAGCTCCATACAGCTGCATTGTTTATCAGCAGCAGATTGCTGTTTAGACTGCCCGGAAATGCTTATTAAGGCTACTTTCACACTTGCGTTCAGAGCGATCCGTCTGAGATGGATCCACTCATTTAATGCAGACGGTGGATCCGTTCAGAACGGATCCGTCTGCATTATATTGTAAAAAAAATTCTAAGTGTCAAAGTAGCCTCAGACGGATCCGTCCACACTTTACATTGAAAGTCAATAGGGGACGGATCCGTTTAAAAATTGAGCCATAGTGTGTCATATTCAAACGGATCAGTCCCCTTTGACTTACAATGTAAGTCTGGACGGATCCGTTTGCCTCCGCACGGCCAGGCGGACACCCGAACGCTGCAAGCAGCGTTCAGGTGTCCGCCTGCTGAGCGGAGCGGAGGCCAAATGCTGCCAGACTGATGCATTCTGAGCGGATCCGCATCCACTCAGAATGCATTAGGGCTGGACGGAAGCGTTCGGGGCCGCTTGTGAGCCCCTTCAAACGGAGCTCACAAGCGGAGCCCCGAACGCTAGTGTGAAAGTAGCCTTACTTGCAAGCACGAACGATCATTTCACCCGATGAACAGGCATTTCACTCTTTCATCAGGTGATTCGCTGCACCTTTAGACAGGCAGATTTGTCAAGAATGAGCATTCGCAGGAACATTTTTTCCTGATAATCTTCTCTAATATCACCCAGTGTGAATCCACCTTAGGAAATTAGTACACAATGTCTATTAGAAAATTGCTAAACTTAGGCAGTAATTTAAGTTGATTCCCATAAAAGCAGAACCCCCTTATGCTCTGTGAACCACAATGTGGTGCAGATCCATCAGAATGTGCTGGGTAATAAGATAACCTATAGATGTTCAGAAACGTGTGACAACCAGCATGTTGTAGATATTGAAATCGAATGCATTTTCATTATTGCTGATTATTGATTCCTTATGGAGAAGCGGTGGATTAGCCCCTTTGAATTACAACGGGATTACACTGGAACATCCACATAAGAAATCCTAAGCATCCATACCAGATGCATGGCAAGTCCAACACCTGTGAACAAAGCCTTACCACTCCACGTATCTCTGCTTTCTTGCAGCAAATTCTGAACCACATTCTTGATGACATTGAATTCTTTATTATGAAGTTGCAAAAGGCAGCCGAAGCCTTTTCTGAGCTTTCCAAACGGAAAAAATCAAAGAAGAAAAAAGGTCCTGGAGGTAGGAATCTTCATGCACCTCATGTGATATGGTCCTAAAAATCAAAGTTCAGTGAGCATTTAAAGAATTTCTTGCCTATACAGATGCTCCTGTTAGGCCTCTTTCACACTTGCATTGTCCGGTCCGGCGTGTACCCCACTTGCTGGAATTACACGCCGGATCCGGAAAAATGCAAGTGAACTGAAAGCATTTGAAGACGGATCCGTCTTCAAAATGCGCTCAGTGTTACTATGGCAGCCAGGACGCTATTAAAGTCCTGGTTGCCATAGTAGTAGTGGGGAGCGGGGGAGCAGTATACTTGCAGTCCGTGCGGCTCCCGGGGCGCTCCAGAATGACGTCAGAGCGCCCCATGCGCATGGATGACGTGCCATGCGATCACGTCATCCATGCGCGTGGGGCGCCCTGACGTCACTCTGAATCGCCCCGGGAGCCGCACGGACTGTAAGTATACTGCTCCCCCGCTCCCCACTACACTTTACCATGGCTGCCAGGACTTTAGCGTCCCGGCAGCCATGGTACCTATTCAGAAAAAGCTAAATGTCGGATCCGGCAATGCGACGAAACGACGTTTTAGCTTAAGGCCGGATCCAGATCAATGCCTTTCAATGGGCAGGTGTTCGGGATTTTTGGCCGGAGCAAAAAGCGCAGCATGCTGCGGTATTTTCTCCGGCCAAAAAACGTTCCGGTCCGGAACTGAAGACATCCTGATGCATCCTGAACGGATTTCTCTCCATTCAGAATGCATTAGGATAAAGCTGATCAGGATTCTTCCGGCATAGAGCCCCGACGACGGAACTCTAGGCTGGAAGAAAAGAACGCAGGTGTGAAAGAGCCCTTACTTCATGCAGTAAACCTTTTAAATAAAAATAGGTATATTTCTTTTTTGAAATAGCTTTCTTTTCCAAGTTTACCAATAGCATCCCTGTACTTCCAGGATCTGCTGGCAGTCTGCATGCTGCCCCTGACATGTTACCGTTCTCCTACAGCCCCTATGAGTAATGCTTTATGTGTCAACATCAAATTGTCATATTTGCCACAGAGTCCCTGAGCTCCTACATGCCCATCTTCCCAGCTTCACCCACAATATACACTTCATAGGGCATTGAACAAGCACATATGCAGGTGAGCAGATGAAACCTGGAAGTTCAGGGAAGGTAGGAAGTAACTGCACTTGTTGCCAACAATTGAAAGTAGTACTGGTGGACGTAACCGCCTGCAGTGCACTCTCTAGATGAAATAGAGGGGTGTGGAACATGGGTATGACTAGCATTTTCCATAATTGATTGAATTGACAGACATTACCATAATACTTTCTGAAGCTCTGTTTGTAGGTTAACCCTTTAGATACGCATGTTCACCCTCACAACCAGTGATATTTCAGACACATCTAAGAAAAAATTAAGCAACTTTGCATCTAATTTAGTTATTTGTTCCACTGGCATGTTGTAATTGGGCTTGTAAATACCTTTTGTAGACGTGCCTATGTAGAAAACACTGCCTTCACTAGGAGGGAGAGAGAGAAGTTCTAAAACCCGCACATGCTGCTTATCAGTAGTCATTTAGGCGGTGCTATAGTGGTGGCATGTCACAGTTCCCTGGCTGTAACCACACTCACTTTGCCTTAGGCCTCTTGCACACAGCCGCTGTGGTTCCGTGACCGTATTGCAGGCCGCATACGGCGGTTCCGCAATACATGGGGCACAGACCATGTGCATTCCTCATCACTGATGTGGATCCATTCACTTAAATGAGTCCACAAATCCGAAGGTGCGGAACGGAAACACGGAACGGAGTGCTTCCGTGGGGTTCCGATCCGTGCTTCCGTTCCGCAAAAAAATAGAACTTGTTCCGTCCATTCCACAAAAAGATAGATCAAGGACCAATTCAAGTTGAATGGGTCTGGATCCATCCCTGCCACCGCACAGACGTTGACCACAATTTGCAGTCCCCAATGCACGGAACCACAACCGCCGTGTGCAAGAGGACTTAAGGGTTTTTCCAGCATTAACTATGGTTTAAACCCTTAAGCACCCAGCGGTTTTCATATTTTTTTTATTTTTTTTTTCGTTTTTCATTTTTACTTCCTGCCTTCCCGGAGCCATAACTTATTTTTATTTTTTCATTCACATAGCCATATGAGGGCTTCCTGTGTTTTTGTTGTTTTTTTGTTTTTTGCAGGGTTAGTTATACTTATGGCACCATTTCATATTGCATACAATGTAGTGGGAAGCTGGAAAAAATTCCAAATGGGGTGGAATCTGGAAGAAAAAAAATGCAATTTCGCCATAGTTTCATGAGTTCCCTATGCAGTAAACCTGACCTGTTACCTTCATTCTCCAGTTCAGTACAATTTCAGCAATAACACATTTATCTACTTTTTTAGTGTTTTTTATTCTTTAAAAATTATATATTTGGCAATGCAAAGAAAATTATTTTTCATAGTCTTCAGGGCGGTGTCATGGCTCATTTTTTGCAGGGGGATCTGTAGTTTTTATTGATGCCATTTTGTTTTTGATCACTTTTTGCTAAACTTTATTTGGGAGGTGCAGTGACCCAAAAATGAAGAATGAGCCATTTTGTTTTTTTCCTGTTACGGTGTTTACCGTACGAGATATATATTTTAATAGTATGGGTATTTTGGGAAATGACAATGTTAATGACTTTTATTTTTATTTTATTCAGTTTTTTTTATTTTTAAGAAGGGGAAAAAGGGGTGATTTAGAATTTTTATATTTTTAAATACTTCCCTATTTTTTATATTTTTTATATTACTTTATTTCAAACATGCGATTGTTTGATCTCTTCTATAGATTGCAATGATTTACCATTGCAGCCTATGGGAGATTCACTACGCAACCGAATAGCTCCCTTGATCTTGGCACAGAGTAGCCATTCGTACCTCAGGATGCCAAGGTCACTATTTAGCTCCTGAGAGGCACCATCTTTAAAGTAACACCAATTAAAGAAACTAGCCCAAAGTGGTAATAGCTGTGAGGTTAATGTTAAACCATAAACGCCTATAAATGCTCAACACAGTAACATAAAGATAGAAAATCTTTATTGTTACAAATACAACATACTAGTAAAAAAAAACACATATGTGCGTGGCACTACAGAGTCAGACACAGGAATAAATAAGACTATAATAGCATGGTATACAGTAAATGCAGTAACTTCTACTGACTCCTAAGTACCAAAGGAGTAAAACTTCTTGAAAACATGGAAAAGTGCTAAGTGTATTAAAACAGAAGTGAACATAGACACCACTGCCCAATGTATACAGACCAGAATAGACCTGACCCCGATGCTCGTTACGCTGTCGCTTCCTCAGGGGACGCAACAGCGAAACGCGCGTCGGGGTCAGGACTATTCTGATCTGTATACATTCGGCAGTAGTGTCTCCTATGTTCACTTCTGTTTTAATACACTTAGCACTTTTCCATGTTTTCAAGGAGTTTTACTCCTTTGGTACTTCTTAGGAGTCAGTTAGGAGTTACTGCATTTACTGTATACCATGCTATTATAGTCTTATTTATTCCTGTGTCTGTATTGCCACGCACATGTGTGTTTTTTTTTTTTTTTTACTAGTATGTTTTTGTAACAATAAAGATTTTCTATATTTATGTTGCTGTGTTGAGCATTTATAGGGGTTTATGGTTTACCATCTTTACCGTGTGACCATCCATGTACAATGCAAGTAGTTAAGGGGTTAGTAGATATGCTCATATAGTTGCTTACCTCATGGACATCTTTTTGTCAATTTGGGCTCTTCTGACCTGTTTTCACCATGTAAGCAAATCTCTCTGGTTTGTTTCCGTCCTGTATATAGCACTTCCTGTTTCCAACCAATCCCATGATGCACTTCTCCTTTCTCTACCACACCTCCTGCACTGCCCCTAACACCCAGCTACTTTTTGGCTCCTCCCACCAGCTAGTTACGTAGACACTCCCTATTATTGCTCCTGTATGGACATAACCTCACAGGAAATAAGAGCTGCATGGACACGGTCATGTGACCACATCCCAGGAGATAGGAGCAATAAAGGTAAAAGAAATACATGGAAAAAAAACACAACTACGTTGATAAGTGTATATTTTAATGGATATTGATGCAAACTGGGAAACTCCTTTAGTTGATGACCTGCATGGCTCAGCTAATGTGCCAAGTCAGAGCTAGCCCAGATGAGCAGGAAGTTAATCAACCTCTGCAGAACCGCCCAAATGACAATTGGGAATCGGCACACCACAGTTTTAGAACTTCACTTTCTCCCTTCTAGTAAAACCTGCTTTTTCTAAAGAGCCATGTCTACAATAATCAGAGCTTGGCTGAGGGTTATACTTGTTCAGCTTTTGATTTGCGGTCCACAATGCACGGGCACTATGTGTGCGTCTGCTGTTACGGATCCAGACCCATTCAACTTGAATGGGTTCTTGATCTGTCCGCATCGGAAAAAAATAGAACATGTTCTATTTTTTTTATTTTTTGCGGTACGAAAGCAACCCGTGGGGTTCCATGACTCCGTTCCACACCGTCCGGATTGCAGAACCATTCAAGGGACTGGGTCCGCATCCATGATGCGGTGAGCACACGGCTGGTGCCCACATATTGCCAACCTGCTAATTTGCGGGCTGCAATACGGGCCACAGCCGGCAACAGAGAAAGGTGCGCCTCACCCCTTCATCTGCAATGTAGAGAAAGGGGGTCTAAAGCATGAAACCCACTAGAAGGTAATGTGTTTTTAACGTGTTGTATCCCAGGCAGATGAAAGCGTACATGGCAGGGATCATTCTAGCCATGTAGCATTTTCCATACTTGAGGATTTGGGGCAGGATTTTGTTGTTTGCCTCCAGACTTTACCTGTAGCTCTTCTATATGTTCTCATCAGCTTGTTTGTAATAGGACAGTTCTATTGTTTTGACTTATGTGATGAACTTAGTGTTCACATAATCCTTATTTCTGTTCCTTTTAGAGGGAGTTCTGACTCTCCGTGCCAAGCCTCCCCCTGAGGAAGAGTTTGTTGACTGCTTCCAGAAGTTCAAACATGGCTTCAACCTCCTGGTGAGTGATGGCAAAGGCACTTTGTAAAAGGGGTTTTTCAGGCTTTTCATATTGATGGCCTGTCCTCAGGATGTCAGATTGGCTAAATAGATTTTTCTTTTTTTTTTTTGACAGGCCAAATTGAAGTCCCAAATTCAGAACCCAAGTGCAGCAGAGCTGGTTCATTTCCTCTTCACACCACTAAGTATGGTAAGTAGGTGTAGGAAAATATTATTTCGATTTAATGCGTGCACTTGCCGTTTGTATATTTCCTCCAGTGCCAGATTTGATGGTTTTAAATTTACTGTCTGTATTTAATTTAATTTAAATTAACTGTTTTGTAGATGGTAGAGGCCACAGGAGGCCCGGAACTTGCAAAAAGTGTCCTGAGCCCTCTGCTGATTAAGGACGCCGTTGATTTTCTACATTTTGTGCTCAACAGTGAGGAGAAGAATCTGTGGCTGTCACTAGGTGATACGTGGAGCAAACCCAGGTAGTGATCTGATTGTACTGACTAGTGTCAAAAACTCCACCATAAACTCAACTGTAACCAGAATCTACCCGTCATTTATAAATCTGTCCTTACACCCTGACTTCTCTATAGAGTGGAATGGCCTAAAGACCAGTTCATACCCCCATACGTACCACGGTTCAGGAATGGTTGGGAGCCGCCCTTGTTAAACTTTGGAAATATTCCTAAAGAACCAGTACGGAACCAGATGGTGTCAACTCCACCTGAACAAAAGCGAGAACCCAGAAGTTTTCCTTCAGAGGTGAGAAACAGTATTTGCAATCCATTCTTAATAAGCAGTGTGAGGTGTCTGAATTTCTGGGGATGTGATGACAAGTAATAGTGGCAGGGCCCTGTCACTATTACTTCTTTAAGGTCCCTTTCATAAGAGCATTACTGATTCTCTCGGTGTCTGTTCAGGAAATAACTCAAGGTTTTGCACTCAAGTTCAGTCAGTTTTATCTGCAATTACGTTCAGGTGCAATCAGTTTTTGCACGCGTGGAAAAAAAAGAAAAATAACCATCTACATCTTCTAGTCTAAACTCAAGTCTAAAGGGCAGCGTGTATGGAGAATATTAAGTTACTATATATACATGTGATTATTCAAGGGGTTGTCCAAGTGTTTTGTAATGATCACCTATTCTTAGGATAGGTAATCAGTATTTGATCAGTGAGGATCTGACTCCAAGCGGTCGATCAGCTATTTTAAAAGGCTGCAGCGCTCTGGAGAGCCCCTCTGCCTCTTTCTAGGCCAGCGATGACATGTTCATTGGTCATGTGGCCTAGGTTCAGCTTGGTCCCATTCAAGTGACTGGGGCTGAGCTGTGAAACGAGGCACAGCTCTGTGCAAGTTAAGGAGATTGTGAGACTCACCGAACGCCACAGCCTCTTCAAACAGCTGATTGCCTGGGGTTCCATGAGTCAGACCCCCACCGATCACATATTGACCTATCCCCCTTTAAGTTCCACACCAGTGGGAATGCTCCCCCCAATACATCATGTAAATGTGATCTGCACCCTAGTAAAGCAGATAATATGTTCACTACACTAACAAAGTGGCTCAATATGATCAGCACCATAATAAAGTGGGTCAGTTTAGTCAGTACGCTCATAAAGCTGGTAAGTATGATTAGCACACTAATAAAGTGGATAAGTATCATCAGTACCCCAGGAAAGTGGGTTAGTAAGTTCAGCACCCCAATAACGCAGATCAGTACGATCTGCACCTAATAAATGGGGTCAGTAAAATTAGCGCCATATTAAAATAGGTCAATATGATTAGCATCCCTAGTAAAGGGTGCAAGACGACCTGTTAATATAACAGGTCAGTGTGATCAGCACCCGAATAAAGCAGATGAATAACGCCATGTCTACCTCTGTGTTCATCACATGTAATAAGTGAATATCCTTCATGTTTTGTATTTTCAGTTTTCCCGCAGCTCTGACCTTCCTCCACCGGACAAGTAAGTGGAATATAACAAGGAATGGGATTTGTACTGTAGCTCCTCCTTTATTTCATGTCGTGGGCTGAAGGGGAGGCCTTTGAGGCTGGGAAAGGGTGATGGATGTTTTAGGTGTTAAAATTATCAGAATTCCATAGTACCAGGATTCTGGCTGATGAGACCGTTAGGGCAGTGACCTCAGTAATTCCCATGTATAAGAGAGTACAAAGCAGTGACATGTACAGGTGTACCCTGCATCTAGTATATAGAGATCTGCGCACTGTTTTGCTCAGTTCTAGTTATATTCCTACTAAGTAACTTTTCAGCCCTGGTCGTCAGGAGGCGATATGTAGGTGATAAGTCAGGTTGTGTCCGTGGACACGTCCTACGTTAGTTCCTCCATGTTCCTCTCATGATGCTTCATGTTAACTCCGTTTCCTGCACTGACTCCTTTACTTCTGTTTTTTGTCGCAGGAATTTTTATTTCTATAATTCCTAACCTGATGTCCCCAACCTCCCGGACTGTGTGCAATAGTCGCCAGTTCTCCTCTGAAGAACATATCGGGCTACCCAAGTCCTGACCGTCCTTGTATTCTTCTGTACATAATAATTAGCTGCCAATCCCAGCCAAACACTGCCAACAATCACATGAGAATCTGATCTATATCTAATCATGATAGAGATTACCTCTGATCAGAACAGACCGCAATCACATGGTTCTGTGATCAGCCACTTTGCTCTTCCTTCTCATACATCACCTGACCCATAATGTCTTCTGAATATAGCCCTCATGACGTGACCTAGTGATCAATGTGCTGTATGAGAAGCAAGATTCTCCAATCAACTTGCCTTGATTTTCCCCCAGATTATATGTCCCCTTCTTAATAACAAAAATCACTTGAACTGATAAGTCCTGTATATATTATATATTAATACACCATACGAAGTGAGCTTTGTAATAAACCAACCTTGTCAGTTTTGTTTTCTATGGATTATTTGTGACTCATTGACACCGAACAATGCAAGCAATGGCCTAACACAGACATGAAGCTTGACTGTACAGTCGTATACTAAGGCCTCCTTCACTTCTCCATTAAGAACATCCTGATGCCTGATCTGCATGCAATGGTTTTTGACTGGCTGAAACCTGGCATTTATGCCGGAAAGCAGACAGATCACCACCGCACCTCATTACAGTCAATGGGGATCCTGCGGTGAAGTAGAAGATCTGGTAATGGCCAATCCTGCAGGCTGCTCTGTGCTGGATCTCCTTGACAGAATGTAAAGTCAACTACACAAACCTATACATGTAGAGACAGACTTGTCAAAACTATGTGAAAGAGAGAGGTTGGTGCCCATAGCAGCCAATCACAGTGCAGCTTGCATTTCGCCAGAGCAGTTTACGAAATAAAAGCTGAGCTCTGATTAGTTATGGGCAACAAAGACAGATTTTTCTTTTATACAGGTTTCATAAATGAGGCCCATGTAACATAAACCCCACAGACATATACATATTGAGGTAATCAACCATATACATACAGTATACGTAGATTGATCAATCATACTATCAAAACCACTGACAGGTGAAATAAATAGTAACTGCATCTGTCAAGAGGTGGATGCATTAGGCAGCAAGTGAATAGTCAATTCTTGAAGTTGATGTGGTGGAAGCGGGGAAAATTGGAAAGCAGGGTGTTCCCGATATGCAGTGGTTAACCCCTTCCTGCGCTGTGCAATGGGTATATGGAGTGTGCTCCTGAGCTGTTAATTACAGCTGACACCTGCTTGCATTGACTGCGATTGCAGATAACTCCAATCCCTGTCATTTACCCCCTCCTATACGACAGTCAATAGCACCCGTGGCGTATTAGGGGTTAGACAGAAGGAGGGGACTCAGAGCACCTGTGATGAAATGCAGGTTTCTAATGAGTTGCTTTGGCAGCCCGGGGTCTTGTACAGACTTCTAGGACTGCAGAAAAATCGCAAGATTCTGATCAGTTGCTAAGGTAGCCCTGAGCCTTGTGAAGTAAACTGCCTGGTAAGCTGTGTCTGCATTGGGGCTTAATAGAATGCCTGTCAAAATCCCATAGACTGCCATCGAATTCTAGAGCAGTCTATGGTACACGCAGTCTCTATTTTCCTCAGGGTCCATTCACAGATCCGGCAATGTGCGGACCGCACATCGCCAGCACTATAATAGAAAATGCCTAATCTTGTCCGCAATTGTCCACAATTGTCCGAACAAGAGTAGGACATGTTCAATTTTTTTCGGGAACGAAATTGCAGACCCGGAAGTGCGGGTCCGCATTTCCGGATCCGGACAGCACATCGTGTGGCCCTATAGAAATGAATGGGTCCGCAAGATGCGGAACAGAATTGTGGACGTGTGAATGGAGCCTAAGGGGACTAAAAATTACAGTAAGAAAAAAATTGTGAAAACACAAATATGAAAATTTCAAATAACCCCCTTTCCAAATTTTGCATATAGATAATACAAAAATATACATTATTGATATTGCCACATTAAAAAATATAAATATGAAACTATTTATCTGACACTGAGAACATTGTTAAAAAAATTAAAATGGTTGTGTTGCTGTTTTTTCGTCGCCTCAAGTCGTCCCCCCGCCCCCAAAGTGGTACCAATAAAAACTACAGGTCGTCCTGTGAAAAAACAAGCCCTCTTAACAGCTTTGTGGAAAATATAAAAAATATTTAGAATTAGGTTGTCATGACCTTTTTAGCACACAGTGAACACCGTAAAAACTAAATCCATGAATCCAAGGCGGAATTGCATTTTTATTTTTTATTTTTTCAATTTTACACCACAAATTTTTTTTTTTTCTGTTTTCCAACATACGGTAACATAAATGATGCCATTACAAAATACAACTTGCCCTACAAAAAACAAGCCCTCATACATCTATGTGAATGGAAAAGTAAGACCGAAGGAAAAAAAAAAAAAAAAAATTAAATTTGGTCTTACCCTGAAGAGTTTTAATACCAAAAATGATCTAAGTAAGGGCAACTGGTGAACCAGTGGTGGGGTCTCAGGCATCCAAGGCTTATTGATGCGCTGGGGAAGTTGAGGCTAATCTCTCTGGTACAATCCTATAGAAGACCTGCTAGAACGTAAATAGCTGAAAATGTTGCTGCTGGCTATGATGGAAAGCTGCCTGAACACACAGTGCATCACAGCTTGCTTTGCGAGAGGTTGGAGGAGACCAGTCAGATTTCCCATGCTCACCCTTGTTCACTGCCAAAAGTGCCTGCAAGGGGCATCGGACCTGGACCATGGAGCAATGGAAGAAGGTGACCTGCTCTGATTAATGAGGTTTTCTTCAACATAGTTTGGATGGCTGGGTGTGTGTACGGAAAAAGATGGCACCAGGATGCTCTATGCCTATGGGAATAAGACAAGCTAGCAGATGCAGTGTTATGCTCTGGGAAACCTTGGGTCCTCGCATTCACGTGAATGTTACTTTGACATGTACCAACTACCTTAACGTTGTAGAATAAGCGAACACCTTGATGGCAACCGTTCTCCCTAGTGTCAGTAGCTGCTTTCAGCAGGATAATGCACACTGCAAATAGTGTTCAGAAATGCTTTGAGGAACATGACAAAGACTTCTTCAAGACTTTGCTTTTAAATTCCATCTAAATCTGATCAAGCATCTGTAGGATGCTGAAAAAGGAGTCCAGTCCTTGGAGGCCCCACTGTGCTACATATATATAACCTGAAGGATCGGCTGCTTACGTCTTAAAACCAGATACCGCTGGCCACCTTTAGAAGTCTTGTATAGTCCATGCCCCGCTGGGTCAGAGCTGTTTGCTGTAACTATGGGGACCTATACAATGGTTAGGCAGACGGTTTTACTGCTATGACTGATTGGGGTCCATCATATGTGTGTGTTAATAACACATGCTTGTGTTTTTAGCCGTGTATATGTAACAAATGAACTGTATAGGACCACAGGCTTCTGATCCTTGTGAGGTCAGATATGGCCAGATAATGTGTAATCCCTCAAATGCTTCATGTGCACCTGTGTAATGCAGTCTGCTCTGTATGATAAAGTGGGAAAGTCTGTTACTAAATGAAGCCTTCCTGATTGGAGTCTGTATATGGTATGTGAGTAGGTGGAGATGACACCAACCTGAACTGCAGCAGAATTTCTGTTAACAAAATGTAAGAAGACTGGAGAACTTGTGCAGAAAAGGATGCCACTGCTCAATCATTCATGGTCCGATGCAGATCTGTCTCTAAATATTTAGAGGTGCTGTCCTCCACCAGTCTTTCAGAGCTCTGTCATCTCAATGTAGCTATTAGATCTGATGCGGAGAGTAGACCAGGCATGAGGGGTGTTTCAAGCAGAAGATGATGAATGGAAGAGACCCTGAAGGTAATACCAGTATATTATACTATGGATGAAAGTGACTGTCTGTGCACATGCCGTGACTATTACATGAGAGGGGAACCATACTGATGGCAGTGAAGTTCCCACTGTCTGCGCTTCCTTCACCAGCTCTTATCAAACCCACAATTGACATGGTGCTTGTGCGGCAGTGTGTCCAGATTCCTCGACAGTCACAATATAATAAATACCATGATGGAGAAGTCCACAGCAAATAATTTGCCATAACACTGGCCTGTGTGTTGAGATAGGAAATTGTGAGGGAAACTAATGCAGAACATGGGGTCTTGATCCAAGATCCTGCAGGTTCCTTAGGAAGTTATGAGCTGTTTACCCAAGATTCCTAATAATCTGTACTTCTGTCCTCCACCGCAGGAACCAGGAGGTAGTGCACACCAAGAAGTACGCCATCTGCAAGTATGACTTCGTGGCCAGGAATGTAAATGAGCTCTCTGTGCTGAAAGACGACATTGTGGAGGTAATGAGTGATCCCCACAGATTGAGTGGTCTGGAGATGTTTAGGGGGAACTCTAGATTCCCTCTACAGACCTTGACGTTCCCACTTTGCGATACTAGAGTATATAGCAACAGTCACCTGATATTGTAACTAGTGTGTTTTGCAATGCTCACATGATAATATTACTAGTGTGTATAGTAACATTCCCCTCATACTATTACTAGTGTGCATAGTAATACATTATACTATTATGTGTAGTAACACTCCTCTCATACTTTTACTAGTGTGTATAGAGGGATCAGCAACCTTCGGCACTCCAGCTGTTGTGAACTACAACTCCCAGCATGCTCCTTCCACTTGTGTGGGAGTTTAGAGAACAGCCAAGCAAGTGTGCATGATGGGAGATGTAGTTTCACAACACTTGGAGTGCCAGAGGTTGCTGACCCCAGTGTATAGTAACAATGACATACTATTAGTAGTATGTTTAGTAATACTTCTCTCATACTTCTACTAGTGTGCATAGTATCACTCCCTTCATACTATTACTAGTGTGCATACGAACCCTCCCCTCATGCTATTACTAGTATGTATAGTAACACTCCCCTCATGCTATTACTAGTATGTATAGTAACACTCCCCTCATGCTATTACTAGTATGTATAGTAACACTCCCCTCATGCTATTACTAGTATGTATAGTAACACTCCCCTCATGCTATTACTAGTATGTATAGTAACACTCCCCTCATGCTATTACTAGTATGTATAGTAACACTCCCCTCATGCTATTACTAGTATGTCTAGTAACACTCCCCTCATGCTATTACTAGTATGTCTAGTAACACTCCCCTCATGCTATTACTAGTGTATGTCTAGTAACACTCCCCTCATGCTATTACTAGTGTATGTCTAGTAACACTCCCCTCATGCTATTACTAGTGTATGTCTAGTAACACTCCCCTCATGCTATTACTAGTGTATGTCTAGTAACACTCCCCTCATGCTATTACTAGTGTATGTCTAGTAACACTCCCCTCATGCTATTACTAGTGTATGTCTAGTAACTCTCCCCTCATGCTATTACTAGTGTATGTCTAGTAACTCTCACATCATGCTGTTACTATAATTCAAACAAAACCGGTACCAATCTTGAGCTGGAGACCTACACAGGGAATAAGAGCCGTCCATGTATTGGTTTATATACATTAATGGGGTTATGCAGCTAGTAATATTGATGACCATCCTCAGGATAGAGTAGGTTATCAATATAAGATCAGTAGGGCTCCGACTCCTGGCACCCCCGGCCATCAGCTGTTTTAAGAGGAGTTGGCTCTCGCATGGGTGCTACTTCCTCTTTATTATTACACTGTGTGTCGCTGGTGCAGTGTAATTACAAGTACTTGTTCCAGTCACTTGAATGGGACGAGTGTATAGTAACAATGACATACTATTAGTAGTATGTTTAGTAATACTTCTCTCATACTTCTACTAGTGTGCATAGTATCACTCCCTTCATACTATTACTAGTGTGCATACGAACCCTCCCCTCATGCTATTACTAGTATGTATAGTAACACTCCCCTCATGCTATTACTAGTATGTATAGTAACACTCCCCTCATGCTATTACTAGTATGTATAGTAACACTCCCCTCATGCTATTACTAGTATGTATAGTAACACTCCCCTCATGCTATTACTAGTATGTCTAGTAACACTCCCCTCATGCTATTACTAGTATGTCTAGTAACACTCCCCTCATGCTATTACTAGTATGTCTAGTAACACTCCCCTCATGCTATTACTAGTATGTCTAGTAACACTCCCCTCATGCTATTACTAGTATGTCTAGTAACACTCCCCTCATGCTATTACTAGTATGTCTAGTAACACTCCCCTCATGCTATTACTAGTATGTCTAGTAACACTCCCCTCATGCTATTACTAGTGTATGTCTAGTAACACTCCCCTCATGCTATTACTAGTGTATGTCTAGTAACACTCCCCTCATGCTATTACTAGTGTATGTCTAGTAACACTCCCCTCATGCTATTACTAGTGTATGTCTAGTAACACTCCCCTCATGCTATTACTAGTGTATGTCTAGTAACACTCCCCTCATGCTATTACTAGTGTATGTCTAGTAACACTCCCCTCATGCTATTACTAGTGTATGTCTAGTAACACTCCCCTCATGCTATTACTAGTGTATGTCTAGTAACACTCCCCTCATGCTATTACTAGTGTATGTCTAGTAACACTCCCCTCATGCTATTACTAGTGTATGTCTAGTAACTCTCACATCATGCTGTTACTATAATTCAAACAAAACCGGTACCAATCTTGAGCTGGAGACCTACACAGGGAATAAGAGCCGTCCATGTATTGGTTTATATACATTAATGGGGTTATGCAGCTAGTAATATTGATGACCATCCTCAGGATAGAGTAGGTTATCAATATAAGATCAGTAGGGCTCCGACTCCTGGCACCCCCGGCCATCAGCTGTTTTAAGAGGAGTTGGCTCTCGCATGGGTGCTACTTCCTCTTTATTATTACACTGTGTGTCGCTGGTGCAGTGTAATTACAAGTACTTGTTCCAGTCACTTGAATGGGACGAGCACCTGTAATTACACTGCGCCGCTGCTGCAAGCGAGACAACGTGCCGTGGGATCTTGCAGAGGAAGCAGTGCTCGTAGAAGCGCCTCCTCCTCTCCAAACAGCTGATTAATGAGGTTGGTGGACCCTCAACGATCATAGAAGCATATTGGGGGAATTGGGGTGTAGCCTGTTACCACTGTGAATGCTGACACACACACACACACACACACACACACAAGGCTCCACATTGTTTACTTAGTGTAGAAAGGCAAGCCTTACATCCATATCCCCTTCCATCTGCTTCTCTCTCTTTATTTCAGATCATTGATGATAGAAAACAGTGGTGGAAGGTTATAAATACTAGCGGCTCTTCTGGATTTGTGCCAAACAACATCCTGGGAGTAATGAAAGCTGAGGAGCCGTCATTGGGGCGTTCAGAACCAGCCTACAGCCAGACAATTCAGGTACCTCTGCCTCTGATGGTCTAATTAATGTGGTTTAACACTTTCCTCCTTTCTTGTATAGGCAGTTGCTTTATTCCTGCAGTATTTTAGGTAGTGTGCCCTTGGCTGCATGGTTGAGTCCTTGTACAGCAGGAATACTGTTAGTGTGCAGGAGTGCTATCCATTTAGTATGCACAGCTAAATTCTTCCACATGGCCTCATATACCCTATGGATGGACATAATGTATTACTAAGCACCTAGATAACAACTTTGTATGGTAGATTGGCCAGTTATTGTGTATGACTATATACTACATTACTAAGCTTATAGTTGGTGACTCGGTATACAGTGCCTTGAAAAAGTTTTCACACCCCTTGAACTTTTCCACTCTTGAAAGACCGCCTCCATCTAGGACAGGAAACAGGAACTTTTGTGGAGAGCTCTTAAAGAGGGGCACTATCCTATGGATAGTATGGTAATTTGTGGAGAGCAAGATTTAGGCTGCAGGAGCCCCTGAAGACACTCTTAATAGGGGTTACCTGGAGCGGCGTAAGTCGCCTGCAAAGTCTGGGGTCCTCCTTCTGGGTCCTGTATTCAATATCGGGCTGGTGTTCCTGGGCAGTCCCAGCATTACCGGGAGGTGATGCAATCATGCCGAATCTTCCTGGTGGTGTTCAGAAAGTCCAGGGCCTTTCTCTGCCTGCCTGGCAACTTACAGAGACGGCGGGAGAGTATTGTTCCGCGTGACCAGCGCAACTTCCCTTATTTGAAACGCACGCGGTGAGCGTTTCGGAAGTAGGGGAGGGACTTCTCCTTCTGAGGCAGCATGGGAGCATCGGCAGGGACCCAACCTACAGTATTTATTACCCTCCAGTGCGCGGTCAGAAGGAGCCCAGCCAGCCTACAAGCATCGATCACTTATGGAAGACGTTCCATCCCTGTCTGCTATAATGGAGGATGAGTAGTCAGCACACAGATGTCCAGGAAGGTCATGACGCCAGACCGGTACTCCTGGTGGGGTAAGGGGGTCAATCCCCAACTTTTATTTTTCCTCTCTCAGGTTCTAATAGGGGCTTGTTCTCTTATTTTTAACTGTAGAGTGTCAAAGAGGACCCTAGGAAAGCTACCACAAATAATAGAGGAAAAGAGTGTGCTGTATGCAAGAAAAAGCTCGCCCCTTCCTGGTCTAAGTTATGTCAGCATTGTGTCTATAAGGTGGTAGAAGAGGAGTCCCCATCTCTGCTTCAGAGTATTATAGATATTGTCAAATCTGAAGTTTCTGATTCAATGAAAATGTTTAAGAAGTGCCTCCCTTCCTCAGCCTCTGGCAAACAGGGTCACTCTGCCATGGTATCTGATTCAGATTCTTCAAACGAGAACGAGCAAGGAGAAATCCTAGAGAGTTCAAACTAGTCTTCCTATGAAGAAACCTCAGGTAGACCCTTATTTTCCCCTGAGGATATGGAATCTCTGCTGAAGGCTATTAGAGCCACTATGAAAGTGGATGAATCTAGAGATCAAAGGGTCGGTCCAAGATATAATGTTTGGTGATCTGGGGCACAAAAGATCAAGTGTGTTTCCAATAAATGAAAACATAACCTTTTTGATTCTGAAAGAATGGAAAAAAAACCTGACAAGAAATTTTTTATTCCAAAAAATGTGAAAAGAAAATACCCCTTTGATGAGGCTGAGTCCTCCTGCTAGGATAGGCCTTCTAAATTAGATGCCCCAATCGCTAAGATCTCTAAAATATCTGCTATTTAAGGATCTTGGCACCTTTAAAAGATCCTATGGATAGACTAGCAGAAGTTTACCTTAAAAAAGTATGGGAAGCCTCTACCCAGGCATTTAAACTGAATATTGCCACTACTTCCACTGCCAGGTCGTTAAAGCTATGGCTACAAGAACTGGAGTCCCATATCCAGAATAAAACCTCCAGAGACCAATTACTAGCAGTGTTTCCCACCATCCTTAAAGCAGTAGACTTCATCTCGGATGCTTCAGCGGATGCATTAAAATTAAATGCAAGTTCAACGGCTCTATCTTATTCTGCAAGGAGAGCTATTTGGCTTAAAGGGACACTGACAGGCCCAAAAAGCATATTTAGGTATATATATGACAGTACAGGTCATATAAAGTGTATTAGAATCATCTAAGTATCCCCCCTGTCCACCTTATAAATACAGTAAAAATAATTTTTATAACCTGCTTTCATCGTGTTCAATCTGCCCAAGGGGCGGTGTTTCATCTCAACTTGCACCCAGCCAGCCTCGCCCCAACTGCCGTTTGAAGCGCCGCCCAGCTAATCAATATTCACTTCTTTTTACTGTATTTATAAGGTGGACAGGGGGGATACTTAGATGATTCTAATACACTTTATATGACCTGTACTGTCATATATATACCTAAATATGCTTTTTGGGCCTGTCAGTGTCCCTTTTAAGGGATGGTCTGGTGACACTGGTTCAAAGAATAAACTCTGCTCTATTCCGTGCCAGAGAGATTATCTCTTTGGACCGGTTTTGGATGACCTTCTAGAGAAGGCCTCTGATAACAAAAAAGGGTTTCCTGTCTCCAGACCTCCCAAAAGACAACATATTTATTTTTTCGTAGAAATACAAAGATTTTCAATAGAGACAAAATTTCCGACAAGAAAACAGAAATAGGAAGGATAAAGGATTCCTCTTTAATTCTCAGTCCTCTTCCGGGTCCAAAGCTGGTCAACAATGACTGTTGCTGTCCTGCTGGGGGGGAAACTCTCTCTATTTTATCGGGCTTGGGAAAAATCTCTTCAAGCCCGTGGATTCTTGGTATTATAAAAGACGTGTTCCGTCTAGAGTTTGTCTCTCCCCCACCGGAAAGATTAAAAATTACAAATCTAACAAAAAACCTAGCACTAAGGGTCCATTCACACGCAATACACCCGGCCAGCACCCCCATAGAACTGCCTATTCTTGTCCACAATTGCAGACAAGAATAGGACATGTTCTATTTTTTTTCCAGAGCCGCGGACCGGAAGATTGGCGGTGCGCTCCAGAAATGCGGCTGTGGACAGCACGTTCTGTGCTGTCCACATCCATTCCTGCCCCATAGAGAATGAATGGGTACGCACCTGTTCCACAATTTGCGGAATGGATGCGGACCCATTCTACGGACGTGTGAATGGACCCTAAAACAAGAAGTTTTTTTCCCTTCTAGAGAAAAAGGTTCTAGTTCCTGTTCCGGACTCGGAGAAAGGGAGGGGGTTTTATTCGTCCTTTTTTCCTTGTACCCAATCCAGACGAAGCATTCAGAATGATCATAAACCTGAGAGACTTAAATCAGTTACTAAGATACAAAAAACTCAGAATGGAATCTATACAGTCCGCAATAAAACATCTATTCAAAGACTGTCATGGCCACCATAGACATAAAAGATGCCATTGCCTATTACTACATCCCAATTCATGCAGATTTCAAAAAATATCTGAGTGGCAGTTTTCATGGCCTCCAAAGATCGAACCATCAGACAGGGAATGCCTATATTAGGCAGAATGACCTCCACGTTACCCGCTGTCAATTGGGCCCAGTTTCACTCCTGAACACTTCAATGGCAGATTCTAAACGAGTGGCAGGGTTCACTATCCCCATTGGATGCCCCGCTTCCTCTCACCCCTCAGGTGATAAAATCCTTAATCTGGTGGCTGGATCTTTGAAATCTGTCTTGGGGTCTCTCTTGGGACCTACAGGAGCAGTAATCATCACCACAGACGCCAGTCCGACAGGGTGGGGCGCCTATTGTCAGTGGGGCGTTCGACAAGGGGTATGAAGCTCAATGGAGAGTCAGGACTCCCAGAACATTAGAGAGCTCAGAGCAGTTCTTTTTGCCTTAAGAGAATTCCTACCCATAATACAAGGAAAAGGAATAAAGCTCTTCTCAGACAATGCCACGGTGGTATCCTTAATAAACCGACAAGGCCATGGACCAGATCAAAAAATCTTATGTCTTTAACCGCAGAAATTTTTTCCCTAATTATCCCTTTATGTTCCCTTTATTAAAGCAGTACACTTAAAGGGAACAGAAAACAAGCTGGCAGACTATCTTGAGCAGAAACCTTCTTGACCAGGGAGAATGGTGTTTAAACAAAGAAGTCTTCAACCCGATAATTCAGCTCTGGGGCTGTCCTCAAGTAGACCTATTTGCAACCACGGAAAACAAAAAATGCAACCTATTCTTTTCCCTAAATTCAGAAGATTCTCTGAAAGGAAAAGACTCCTTCTCCCTTCCGTGGCCGAATCAACTTCTGTACGCCTTCCCTCCACTGAGGCTTCTTCCGAGAGTGTTACAAAAGCTGAGGCAGGAACAGACAAGGATCATTTTTATCGCCCCCTTCTGGCCAAGGAGAACATGGTTCACCTGGTTGAGAATGCTTTCCATAACAGATCCTTGGATTCTTCTGGACAGGCAGGATCTTTTGTTTCAGGGTGCTTTTATTTTTTTATATTAATTATATATAAAGGAGTTTGTGTTAGATGTATTCTAGGACAAGTTAATTTGTGGTATAGGGGCAGTGCCCCTCCTTAAAAGCTCTCCACGAAGGTTCCTGTTTCCTGTCCTGGATGGAGGCGGTCTCTCAAGGGTGCTGTCATGGGCTCATGGAAAAGTGATTACTGGTAAATGTAATCTTAAATTTCACGTTACACCCACAAACTTAAAGGGGTTGTCTCACTTCAGTAAGTAGCATTTATTATGTACAGAAAGTTAACACAAGGCACTTACTAATGTATTGTTATTACCCATATTGCTTCCTTTGCTGGCTGGATTCATTTTTCCATCACATTATACACTGCTTGTTTCCATGGTTACAGACCACCCTGCAATCCATAAGTGGTGGTCGTGCTTGCACAGTATAGGAGAAAGCGTCAGCCTCTCTGGTGGCCGGGACCATGGGAGCTCACATAGGCTAGTGCTTTTTACTATATTGTGCAAGCATGACCGCCACTGTTGGATTGCAGGGTGGTCTGTAACCATGGAAACGAGTAGTGTATAATGTAGTGGAAAAATGTATCCAGCCGGCAAAGGAAGCAATATGGATAATTACAATATATTAGTTAGTGGCTTGTAATAACTTTCTCTACATGATAAATGCCACTTACTGAAGTGAGACAACCCCTTTAAAGGGGTTTGCTACCTTTTTCTTACTGATGATCGATTATCGTACTGCAAGTGCCGCTGCCTTCTCAAATAGTTGATCTGGGGGGACCTGGGTGTCGGACCCCGGACGATCAGATGCGGATCATCTATCCAAAGCATCATTTATTGGGACTTTATGTGATCGACCAATACAAAGTAGCAAATAATGTGGGAAGAAAATGATACATGGGTTTCAAAAATTTTGATAAATAAAAAATCAGAAGAGTGTGGTGTGCATTTATATTCAGCCCCTTGTATTCTTGTATACCCCTAAATAAAATCCATTGTGACCAATTGCCTTCAGAAGTCACCTAATTATTAGTAGATACAGTCCACCTGCCTGTAACTTATTCTCAGTATAACTACAGCTGTCCTGTGAAGGCCTCAGAGGTTTGTTGGGGGACATTAGTAATCAAACATCATGATAACCAAGTAACACACCAGACAGGTCAGGGATTAAGTTGTGGAGAAGTGTAAAGCTAGGGTTAGGTTATAAAAAAAAAATAAAAATACCAAGCTCTTAACATCTCATGGAGCACATTTCACTCCATCTTGAAAATGGAAGTAGTATGGCACAACAGAAAACCTACCAAGATATGGCCATCCACCTACACTGACAGCCCAGGCAAGGAGAGCACTACTTATAGAGCAGCCAAGAGGCGCATGGACACTCTGAAGGAGCTGCAGAGATGCACAGCTCAGATGGGAGAATCTGTCCACAGGACAACTATTAGGCCCCATGCACACGGCCGTTGTTCACGGCCGTGTGCGGGCCGTGGAACCGCGGCCTGGATCCCTCCTGAGAGCAGGAGCGCACGGAGTCACTGGTTGCTATGACGCCGTGCGCTCCCTGCTGCCGCCGCAATACAGTAATACACTGGTATGATCTATACCAGTGTATTACTGTACTGTGCCGGCAGCAGGGAGCGCACGGCGTCATAGCAACCAGTGACGCCGTGCGCTCCTGCTCTCAGGAGGGATCCAGGCCGCGGTTCCACGGCCCGCACACGGCCGTGAACAACGGCCGTGTGCATGGGGCCTTAACCCCTTAGGGACACAGCCTTTTTACACCTTAGGACCAGGCCATTTTTTGCAAATCTGACCAGTGTCACTTTAAGTGCTGATAACTTTAAAACGCTTTGACTTATCCAGGCCGTTCTGAGATTGTTTTTTCGTCACATATTGTACTTCATGACACTGGTAAAATGAAGTCAAAAAAATTATTTTTTTTGCACAAAATAATACCTAATTTACCAAAAAATCTCAAAAATTTGCAAATTTCAAAGTTTCAGTTTCTCTACTTCTGTAATACATAGTAATACCCCCAAAAATTGTGATGATTTGACATTCCCCATATGTCTACTTCATGTTTGTAGCATTTTGGTAATGATATTTTATTTTTTGGGGATGTTACAAGGCTTAGAAGTTTAGAAGCAAATTTTGAAAATTTTCAGAAATCTTCAAAATCCCACTTTTTATGGACCAGTTCAGGTTTGAAGTCATATTGTGAGGCTTAGATAATAGAAAACTCCAAAAAATGACCCCATCTAAGAAACTACACCCCTCAAGGTATTCAAAACTGATTTTACATACATCGTTAACCCTTTAGGTGTTGCACAAGAGTTATTGGCAAATGGGGATGAAATTTGAGAATTTCATTTTTTTGTTTATTTTCCATTTTAACCCATTTTTTCCACTAACAAAGCAAGGGTTAACAGCCAAACAAGACTGTATCTTTATTGCCCTGACTCTGCCGTTTACATAAACACCCCATATGTGGCCGTAAACTACTGTACGGCCACACAGCGGGGCGTAGAGTGAAAGGTGCGACGTTTGGTTTTTGGAAGTCAGATTTTGCTGGACTGGTTTTTTGACACCATGTCCCATTTGAAGCCCCCTGATGCACCCCTAGAGTAGAAACTCCATAAAAGTGACCCCATCTAAGAAACTACACCCCTCAAGGTATTCAAAAATGATTTTACATACATTTTTAACCCTTTAGGTGTTGCACAAGATTTAATGGAAAATAGAGATACAATTTCCAAATTTCACTTTTTTGGCAGATTTTCCATTTTAATATTTTTTTTCCAGTTACAAAGAAAGGGTTAACAGCCAAACAAAACTCATTATTCATGGCCCTAATTCTGTAGTTTACAGAAACACCCCATATGTGGTCGTAAACCACTGTACGGGCACACGGCGGGGCGCAGAAGGAAAGGAATGCCATACGGTTTTTGGAAGGCAGATTTTGCTGGACTGGTTTTTTGACACCATGTCCCATTTGAAGCCCCCCTGATGCACCCCTAGAGTAGAAACTCAAAAAAAGTGACCCCATTTTAGAAACTACGGGATAGGGTGGCAGTTTTGTTGGTACTAGTTTAGGGTACATATGATTTTTGGTTGCTCTATATTACACTTTTTGTGCGGCAAGGTAACAAGAAATACCTTTTTGGCACAGTTTTTTTTTTTGTTATTTACAACATTTATCTGACAGGGTAGATCATGTGGTAATTTTATAGAGCAGGTTGTCACGGACGCGGCGATACCTAATATGTATACAATTTTTTTTATTTATGTAAGTTTTACACAATGATTTCATTTTTAAAACAAAAAAAGTTTGTGTCTACATAGTCTAAGAGCCATAGTTGTTTCAGTTTTTGGGCGATTATCTTGAGTAGGGTCTCATTTTTTGCGGGATGAGATGACGGTTTGATTGGCACTATTTTGGGGTGCATATGATTTTTTGATCGCTTGCTATTGCACTTTTTGTGATGTAAGATGACCAAAAATTGCTTTTTTTACACCGTTTTTATTTTTATTTTTTTACGGTGGTCACCTGAGGGGTTAGGTCATGTGATATTTTTATAGAGCCGGTCCATACGGACGCGGCAATACCCAATATGTATACTTTTTTTATTTATGTAAGTTTTACACAATGATTTCATTTTTGAAACAAAAAAAATGATGTTTTAGTGTTTTCATAGTCTAAGAGCCATAGTTTTTTCAGTTTTTGGGCGATTATCTTAAGTAGGGTCTCATTTTTTGCGGGATGAGATGACGGTTTGATTGTTACAATTTTGGCGTACATGCGACTTTTTTGATCACTTTTATTACCTTTTTTTGGGAAGTAAGGTGGGCAAAATTTCTATTTTATCATAGTTTTTAATTTTTTATTTTTATGGCGTTCACCGTTCGGGTAAAGTAACATTACCGTTTTATAGATCAGGTCGTTACGGACGCGGCGATACCAAACATGTGTAGGGAATTTAATTTTTTTCATTTTTAATCAGTGATAAATGTGTTTTTTGATTTTTCCTTTTTTTTTTACTTTTTTTAACTTTTTTTTTTACCCAGACCCACTTGGTTCTTGAAGATCCAGTGGGTCTGATGTCTATATAATACAGTACTGTACTCTATATAGGGTACTGCACTGTATTTTACTTACACTGAACAGATCTATGCTTTCAGCACAGATCTGTTCAGCACCATGGACAGCAGGACGCCTGAGCAGGCGTCCTGTTGCCATGGGAACCTTCCCCGTCTGCCACAACTTCGCAGACGGGGAAGGGTAAGGACTGGGGTGTCGGGGGGCTGTCTGGGGGCTCTCTCCCTCTCCCATCGGGGGGCTGCAAAGGCACAGCAGCTCCCTGCGCTGTTAACCTTTTCCATACAGCGGTCCGTACGGACCGCTGTATGGAAAGGGTTAAACGGCTGACATCGCATCAACGATGTCAGCCGTTTATACCAGGGTGCCAGCAATGTGCTGGCACCCTGGTATACCCACTCTACACCAACGATTACGCAATGGGAGGCGGGCGGGGGATCGCGATCCCGCCTGCCGCACCTCCCGCACCGCCCGCAACCCTCCCCCTGCACCACCCGCCCACATAATATCATTCAGGGGTGCAGGGGGAGGAAGAACATATATATTCTGGGCATTGTAAAGTTTCTGATCCCCGCGGTCAGGGACCGCAGGGATCAGAAACGGCAAAAAGCGCATCAAACCGCAGGTCTGAATTGACGCATTTAGCCTAGGTGCCTGCTCAATGATTTGTGCAGGCACCTTGTTCCGATCACTGCCAGCCGGGCGGCAGTGATCGAAACAACACATGACGTACCGGTACGTCATGTGTCCTTAAGTACCAGGGCATCATGACGTACCGGTACGTCATGTGTCCTGAAGAGGTTAAAGGGATTCTGTCACCAAGTTTTAGGCTATAGAGCTGCGGACATGCACGGCTAGATCGCCGCTAGCATATCCGCAATATACCGGTCCTATAGGGCTGTGTGCTTTTATTTTCTTTAAAAAAGGATTTTAGAGATATGTGAATTAGTCTTGTAAGGTGCCCAAGGGTCTGTACGAACCTTTCTGGTGCCCATCCACCCCCGCCTGTAAAGGAGCCCAGCACCGCCTATGTCCTCCGAATCTCCTCCTTTCATCACGATAGATTGCCGTAATCTCGCGATGCGTGAGCTCGCGCATGCGCAGTTCCTTCCCTGTGGCTGATGCCAGCACACGAAGGAACACTATACCGGCACTGCGTATGCGCGAGCTTGCAGATCGCGAGATTACGGCAATCTATCGGTGACGAAAGGAGGAGATTCGGAGGACATAGCTGGGCTCCTTCACAGGCGGGCGTGGCTGGGCACCAGGAAGCTTCGTACAGACCCTTGGGCACCTTACAAGACTAATTTTACATATCTCTAAAATCCTTTTTTAAAGAAAATAAAAGCACACAGCCCTATAGGACAGGTATATTGCATGTCCGCAGCTCTATAGCCGAAAACTTGGTGACAGGGATCCCTTTAATTGTTTACCCCACAAATCCGGCCTTTATGGAACAGTGGCAAGAAGAAAGCCATTTTCTCGCTCGTATCATTGGGGGACACAGGATTGTGGGTATAGCTGCTTGCTGCCACTAGGAGGCGACACTAGGCTGGAAAGTGGTAGCTCCTCCCCTGCCAGCTATACCCTCCCCAGTCAGGAGATAGCAGATCAGTTTTTAACTTGGTGTCATAGGAGGCAGAAAGCGGCTTTTCATTTATTTCATTTTTATTTTATTTTTCTTTCTTCTCCTTAGATGGAAAACAGAGTTGCCTTGCCCCTCTGTTCTCCCAGGGTGTGTAGCCGGTGTCTTTTTCCCTCCCCGGCCATCCTCCCCCTAAGAAGTCAATGTGGACCAGGGAGCCTCGTTCCCCTGCTCCCCCCCCAAGCCTAAGGGTCACCCATATCTCCAAGCCCTCTGTTCCAGCTGCCTGCCACTTAGGTGCCAGTGGCTGAAGGGTTGACCGGAGGGTGAAGAAGATTGCAACAAGATGAGTATATCCCCCCGCGTCAGTGTGCGTTTGGGGCACGTTCTTTCTTTGTTCTGTCTCTATGGGGGCCATGGCTGGGTGTTTCTACGATGGGCCGCCCGCCCGCTGCGCGTTCTCTGCAAGCGCCGGGTCCCTATGCCTAAGGAGCTGCCGTAAGCGGCAGCATATTGCTCCAGTCCCTTTAAGTAGCGGCCGACCGAAAAATTTGCGGTCGGCCGTGGCTAAATTTTAGGCCCCGGTTTCTCGGCCGCAGGCGGTTCCTCCCTCAGAAGAAGCACAGGACCTGGGTAGCCTCGGTTGCCAGTAGGATGTATCCTTACATCCTCCCCAGCCGTAAGTCGGTCATTCAGCCCTAGTCAGCCATGTCTGATCCCACTAATGACCCCCGCCTGCCTATTGTTACGCACTTTGCATGTACTGTATGCAGTCTAAAGTTCCCTTACGTTAAGTCAGACCCTGTGTGCTCCGCATGCTCTGTCTGGTAACATTCCCACCCCAGCCTATGCAGCCCCATGACCGCTCTGATTCTGTGGAACCCGGCTGGGCTCGTTCCCTATCCCGGGCGGTGGACGACCTCGCTAAAATATCCCAATCCACCCCATCACTCATGGGTCGCTTGGTTGATAAGTCCCCACCATAGCAGTCCTCACCTTCCTTGGGCGAACCGCTCAGAAGCAGGTCGTCACAGAAGCGGACCAGAGCAGGATGCCATTCCTCCTCTGATGTCTCTGCTTTCCCCCCCCCCCCCCCCCCCCCCCCTTGGGATCTTGCTCGGACATATCCTCCGTTCGTGGGGAAGCCCTGTCCGAAGGGGAGATTGGGGACTCACTATCTAACATAGATTCGGAACAATCTTCTAATATTGCTTCCATGGTGGATAGCCTAGTAACTGCAGTCCAGAACACCTTCCAGGTGCAAGATGAACCTCCCTCCACTAGCCAGGGAGTGCCCTTCCTTCGCTCCAGACCAAATCCGAAGGAGTTTCCCTTACATGACGACTTTACTGTTGTCATTGCCAAGGCCTGGGACCACCCAGATCGTCTCTTTGCTCCACCGAAGCGACTTGATTTACTATATCCCTTCCCGGCGTAGTCTGTGGCAAAATGGGCTTCCCCGCCTCCGCTTGGGTGTCTTAGGCAGTCTCGGAATGGGCGCTTAGTTTACATTGCGGTATGGCGTCTGAGTTCCCACTGGCGGAGCTCCAGTCTCAGGCTTTGCTGATTGCTCAGGCAGGAAAGTACCTCTGTGAAGTGTCCTTGGGCGCGGGTACTTTGGTAGCCCACTCTTCAGCCCTCGCCATCACCTTGCTGCAGGAGTTCTGGCTCAAGGTATGGGTGGCAGATGCCTCTTCCAAACGCTCCCTTTCAGGCTTGTCCTTTTGCGGGGTCCCGCTTGTTCAGTTCCCAAGAAAGCAGAGAGGGCCTCTGCCTTGTTCCAGGCAATTCATTCCCTGATATTTCGAGGAGTTATCTCCCCGTTCCCTCAGGTGGGACAATGTACAGGGTTTTATTCGAACATGTTTGTAGTTCAGAAAAAGGAGGGTTCCATCCGGCCTATCTTGGACCTCAAATAGTTGAACTGGTTCCTCCGAGTTCAACACTTCCGGATGGAGTCCCTTCGCTCTGTCATTGCTTCGCTGGTCTAGGGAGAATTCCTTTCCTCCATAGACATTCAGGACGTGTACCTACACGTCCCCTTTGCCCAGGTTGTACCAGCGCTTTCTCCGCTTCGCCTTAGGGCCTCATCACTTTGTTTGTCGCCCTCCCCTTTGGGCTGGCAACATCTCCGCGAGTCTTCACGAAGGTCCTCGCTCCCCTACTTGCCCTACTTCGTTCCAGGGACATCACTCTGATTCCCTACCTGGACGACATTCTGGTCAAGGCGGCAAACCTGGCCCAGAATGACGCCAGCCTTCTTATCACTCTTGATACCCTCTCTCAGTTCGGCTGGCTGGTGAACTTTCAGAAGTCCTCCCTGGCCCCGGCCAGACGACTCACGTTTTTAGGGATGACCCTGGACACGGAGGAGGCGTTGGTCTGCCTCCCTGTGGACAAGCAGCTGGCACTCCAGCGGTCAGTTCGCCTGCTTCTTGGTCGTAGGCACCCATCTATCCGTTGCTGTAAGCAAGTCTTATAGGCTCTGGTCACTTCCTTCGAAGCACAATTTTGGTGTCAATTGGAGTTCAGACTGCCAGATTTTACAGGCGAGTCCACAAAAATCTCCTTTTTTAAAGCAAGCCATAAGAAGTCCCGTTTGCAGTTTGCCACAAGCCATGTAGGGGACACAGCAAACATGTGGAAGAAGGTGCTCTGGTTAGATGAGACCAAAGCTGAACTTTTTGGCATAAATGCAAAACGCTATGTGAGGCATAAAACTAACACTGCACATCACCCTGAACACACCATTCCCACTGTGAAACATGGTAGTAACGGCATGATGTTGAGGGATGCTTTCCTTTAGCAGGGACAGGTAAGCTGGTCAAAGTTGATGGTAAGATGGATGGAGCTAAATACAGGGGGATCCTGGAGGAAAACCTGGTAGAGGCTGCAAAAGGCTTGAGTCTGGGGTGGAGGTTTACCTTCCATCAAGACAGCGACCCTAAAGATACAGCCAGAGATACATGGAATGGTTTAGATCAAAGCATATTCAGGTGCTAGAATGGCCCAGTCAAATTCCAGACCTAAATTCCACTGAGAATCTGTGGCAAGACTTGAAAATTCCTGTATAGACTCTCTCCATCCAATCTGACTGTGCATGAACTATTTTGCAAAGAAGAATGGGCAAAAATTTCAGCCTCTAGATGTGCAAAGCTGGTAGAGACCTACCCTAAAAGACTTGCAGCTGTAATTGCAGCAAAAGTTGGTCTTACAAAGTATTGACTCGGGGGCTGTATACAAATGCATGCCACACTTTCCAGATTATTTATTTTAAAAAATTGTGTTGGTCTATCACCTAAAATCCCAATAAAATACATTTAAGTTTGTGGGTGTGACATGAAAAAACGTGGAAAAGTTCAAGGGGTAGGAATACTTTTTCAAGGCACTGTAGCATATCATAGAGCTCCTTGATAGTGACTGTGCATAGTGGATCATTGAGTTTCTAGGTAGTCGCTGTGTAGTTGATTATTCAGCTCCTTTTTGGTGACTGTCTATAATAGATCATTGCGCTACTAGGTGATATCTGGGTATATAGTTCATTGAGCTGCTAATGTTGACTGGATATATCAGATCATTGAGCTCATTGATGGTAATTGTGTATAGTAGATCATTCAGCTGCTAGATACTGACTGTGTATAGTAGATCATGGAGCTCTTAGGTAGTGATTATGTATAGTGAATCCTTTAGTTCATAGGTCATGACTGTCTATGGTATAGATAGAGTTCCTAGGTGATTACTATGCTTAGTAAATCTTTGCTCACCATACAGTAGATAAGGAATGAACACTTTGCTGGGTGGTCATCTGATACGTTGCACAGCAGATATACACTACAACTTAGGTGAAGTCCTACAGACCCATTTGTCACCTGAGCTCAGATGCCTCATTCCTGCTGCTATTCTTTTTTACATATGATCCAGAAGTGACTTTACAGGCTGTGTTCTATCAAACAATTACTGACAATTGACAGTGACCACAATTATCCTCTGGTAATAGCTTTTGATGCCAAAGAAGGAATTTGAGATCTTCAAGGTAGGGTTACTGTGTGTGTGTGTGTGTGTGTGTGTGTGTTTCCAAGCCCTAGACATTCTGCTTTGCATGCTCCTTAGAGAATAGGTTTTTATTTATAGCTATATAATGTACCTATGAATGGCATAAAGGTTTCAGGGCTGTGGAGTAGGTAAGCCAAAGTTTAAACTCTGACCCTATTTTATCACACTAGGCTACTTTATGAATGGCCAGTAATTAGTAATAACACATTTATTGTATTAACATGGTAAGATCAAGCTTATTCTCACCATCAGTAACTATGCAATACACTATGCATTTAAGAACTGGAAAACAGTCATGCCATTAATAATTTTAAGAAATGTATGAATTTGTCCTCCAGAAAAAGTATTGCTTCAATTAGATCCTGCTTCATGGATTCAGTAACCACAGCTCTCAAGTGATGTGCAGCTAATGTGTATTTCTTTTATTTATCCGTCCAACATCTCACAGTATAGAGGCCAACATTTCAGTCCCTCCTGCACCTTGTAGATCAGAGAGCTTGCATGTATAATGTGCTCCTCCAGTGATACCAGAGTCACATTATACAGGTCCTTCTAAAAAAATTTGCATATTTTGATAAAGTTCATTATTTTCTGTAATGTACTGATAAACATTAGACTTTCATATATTTTAGATTCATTACACACCAACTGAAGTAGTTCAAGCCTTTTATTGTTTTAATATTGATTATTTTGGCATACAGCTCATGAAAACCCCAAATTCCTATCTAAAAAAATTAGCATATCATGAAAAGGTTCTCTAAACGAGCTATTAACCTAATCATCTGAATCAACTAATTAACTCTAAACACCTGCAAAAGATTCCTGAGGCTTTTAAAAACTCCCAGCCTGGTTCATTACTCAAAACCGCAATCATGGGTAAGACTGCCGACCTGACTGCTGTCCAGAAGGCCATCATTGACACCCTCAAGTAAGAGGGTAAGACACAGAAAGAAATTTCTGAACGAATAGGCTGTTCCCAGAGTGCTGTATCAAGGCACCTCAGTGGGAAGTCTGTGGGAAGGAAAAAGTGTGGCAGAAAACGCTGCACAACGAGAAGAGGTGACCGGACCCTGAGGAAGATTGTGGAGAAGGACCGATTCCAGACCTTGGGGGACCTGCGGAAGCAGTGGACTGAGTCTGGAGTAGAAACATCCAGAGCCACCGTGTACAGGCGTGTGCAGGAAATGGGCTACAGGTGCCGCATTCCCCAGGTCAAGCCACTTTTGAACCAGAAACGGCGGCAGATGCGCCTGACCTGGGCTCCAGAGAAGCAGCACTGGACTGTTGCTCAGTGGTCCAAAGTACTTTTTTCGGATGAAAGCAAATTTTGCATGTCATTCGGAAATCAAGGTGCCAGAGTCTGGAGGAAGACTGGGGAGAGGGAAATGCCAAAATGCCTGAAGTCCAGTGTCAAGTACCCACAGTCAGTGATGGTCTGGGGTGCCATGTCAGCTGCTGGTGTTGGTCCACTGTGTTTTATCAAGGGCAGGGTCAATGCAGCTAGCTATCAGGAGATTTTGGAGCACTTCATGCTTCCATCTGCTGAAAAGCTTTATGGAGATGAAGATTTTGTTTTTCAGCACGACCTGACACCTGCTCACAGTGCCAAAACCACTGGTAAATGGTTTACTGACCATGGTATTACTGTGCTCAATTGGCCTGCCTACTCTCCTGACCTGAACCCCATAGAGAATCTGTGGGATATTGGGAAGAGAAAGTTGAGAGACGCAAGACCCAACACTCTGGATGAGCTTAAGGCCGCTATCGAAGCATCCTGGGCCTCCATAACACCTCAGCAGTGCCACAGGCTGATTGCCTCCATGCCACGCCGCATTGAAGCAGTCATTTCTGCAAAAGGATTCCCAACCAAGTATTGAGTGCATAACTGAACATAAATATTTGAAGGTTGACTTTTTTTGTATTAAAAACACTTTTTTCTTTTATTGGTCGGATGAAATATGCTAATTTTTTGAGATAGGAAATTTGGGTTTTCATGAGCTGTATGCCAAAATCATCAATATTAAAACAATAAAAGGCTTGAACTACTTCAGTTGGTGTGTAATGAATCTAAAATATATGAAAGTCTAATGTTTATCAGTACATTACAGAAAATAATGCACTTTATCACAATATGCTAATTTTTTTAGAAGGACCTGTACAATTGTGCAAGCCAAAAGCGGGAGTGAATTTTACAAAGAGAAGTTGTATCTTTCCTTTATACTTTTTCTCCTTTTTATGATCCACACCTGATTTTGGTTTTCAAAACTGCATGCTGAAATCTGACCTTGTGGCCATACCCTTATAGACATCATAGACACAGCAAGAGGCCTGCATTAAAGGGGTTATCCAGATAAAGATAATGATGACCTATCCTCGGGTTAGGTGATCACTATCACATCGGCGGGGGTCTGAGTCCCTGCACCCCTGCCCATCATCTGTTTCAGGGAGCTTCTGCAATCACTGGAGCTTTCCAAGCCCACTGTACATCGTATTGCAGCTTGGTCCCACTTACTTGAATGGGGGTGAGCTGCAACTAGTCCATGTGACCGATGTACAGTGATGTCGCATGAGCTAGGAAGAGGCCACAGTGCTCAGAGTGCCCAGGCTCTTCTAACAGCTGATCAGCAGAGGTCCCAGGAGTCGAGCCCCTGCTGATCTAATATTGATGACATATCCAGAGGACAGGTCATCAATAGGGATGAGCGAATTGACTTTGGATGAAACATCCGAAGTCTATTTGCATAAAACTTTTGTTTCAATACGAGCGCTTCGTACAGTATTAGAATCTATTGGCTCTGATGAGTCGAAGTTATTACTTTGTTATTACTCAGGACTCATCATTATGCACTGGAGCTGTTCAACACAATGTTTTGGTAATTGAAAGTGACCCAGTATTTTGTTAAGGGGGTCTGTCCCTAGTTTATGTTGCCCTTAGTTAGGACAGCATAAAACTGTGACTGATTCCTTTTAAGACAAGTACCCTAGACCAGAGGAATCATTCCAGGGAAGCTCCTTTATCTCTGTGTCTGCTGCTGGGTCCCAAGGTCTAGGGCTAGGTCTGTATGAGCTCACCGGTAAATACCTGTTTTATTAGAAGTGGAGGCGACAAGGAGACCCCACAACCAAGAGCAACATTCCTTGTATGACTGCAAGGATTAGATCTGAATCCCGGCGTACCCATAGGTCTTTTGCTGTGCGTCCCTGCGTGTGGTGCCTGCTCGGTGTGGTGTCACTCCCTCATTGTATAAAGTGTCTAACTGCAGATTCTCTCTCTACTGGCAGCAATTACTGGGAGAGCTGTCCGAGGTACCCAGCAGGCTTCATGTTCTCTTCTGTGTGCATTTCTTCCTTTATCTTCCTTCCTCTGACTACATAGTGGCTTACTAATAGATGGCCATTTCTTTTTCTTACACATGAATGAATTTCCAATGAGCTCCGACTCTGACAGGAACTTTCATACATTCAGCCTGTGACGGATGAACCTTTCAGTATTAGTGAGCCACTTCCTGGCTGTTGATGACCCTCTTGACTCAAACACTTACATACAGTATTTGTGTATTGGCTTTTCCTCCAGTCACCATCTAGGGTTGCAATTTTGTCTGGAGCCTAGGAAGTTGAGAAGAAATCAAGATGAATGAAGCTGTTGTTTTTCTGTGTTAGCAAATGAGGGAGGGAATGAGTCCTGTAGATGTGCGTCCTTCAAGTCACCACAAAGCTGACTTGCAAGTAGAGGGAGGCAAATCTTACAGATCAGTGACAAAGGAAAGCAAATGCTACAACACTACCCATAAAACTGAGGAATGAGAGGAAGCTCGAACATGGATATGATAATGGGTGAAAAATCAACATTGAGTTTGTTCTCTGAAGTGTCAGCTCTACGTCAGGTTTTCCTTGTCTGAAATCTTCCTCCTCTAAATCAGGGCATTGAGGTCCTCATTAGGTGTTCTGGTTGTGAGAATTGTGTTTCTACAAGATCTTTGCATTCTGTCATGCAATAGGAACCTTCATGGTATATCACATGACTAGGAGAAATTCTAATCCTCTGGCAATAAACAAACAGATGTCAGACTTGTTGCGCCCTATTCACACGGAGTCTTTTGCTGGCAGGATTCCATGACAAAAAGCTGCCGACAGCCATGTTGTACACTGCTCAAAAAAATAAAGGGAACACTTAAACACAATGTAACTCCAAGTCAATCACACTTCTGTGAAATCAAACTGTCCACTTAGGAAGCAACACTGAGTGACAATCAATTTTCACATGCTGTTGTGCAAACGGGATAGACAACAGGTGGAAATTATAGGCAATTAGCAAGACACCCCCAATAAAGGAGTGGTTCTGCAGGTGGTGACCACAGACCACTTCTCAGTTC
Organism: Bufo gargarizans; assembly: GCF_014858855.1. Lineage (NCBI taxonomy): Eukaryota > Metazoa > Chordata > Amphibia > Anura > Bufonidae > Bufo > Bufo gargarizans. The sequence continues at coordinate 531,862,827 of NC_058081.1, forward strand.
CTATGCTTCCTGGCTGATTTCGTCACTTTTGAATGCTGGCGGTGCTTTCACTCTAGTGGTAGCATGAGACGGAGTCTAGAACCCACACAAGTGGCTCAGGTAGTGCAGCTTATCCAGGATGGCACATCAATGCGAGCTGTGGCAAGAAGGTTTGCTGAGTCTGTCAGCGTAGTGTCCAGAACATGGAGGCGCTACCAGGAGACAGGCCAGTACATCAGGAGACGTGGAGGAGGCCATAGGAGGGCAACAACCCAGCATCAGGACCGCTACCTCCGCCTTTGTGCAAGGAGGAACAGGAGGAGCACTGCAAGAGCCCTGCAAAATGACCTCCAGTAGGCCACAAATGTGCATGTGTCTGCTCAAACGGTCAGAAACAGACTCCATGAGGGTGATATGAGGGCCTGACGTCCAAAGGTCGGGGTTGTGCTTACAGCCCAACACCGCGCAGGACGTTTGGCATTTGCCAGAGAACACCAAGATTGGCAGATGAAAGCAGGTTCACACTGAGCACATGACAGACGTGACAGAGTCTGGAGACGCCGTGGAGAACGTTCTGCTGCCTGCAACATCCTCCAGCATGACAGCATGGCATTGGGTCAGTAATGGTGTGGGGTGGCATTTCTTTGGAGGGCCGCACAGCCCTCCATGTGCTCACCAGAGGTAGCCTGACTGCCATTAGGTACCGAGATGAGATCCTCAGACCCCTTGTGAGACCATATGCTGGTGCGGTTGGCCCTGGGTTCCTCCTAATGCAAGACAATGCTAGACCTCATGTGGCTGGAGTGTCAGCAGTTCCTGCAAGACGAAGGCATTAATGCTATGGACTGGCCCGCCCGTTCCCCAGACCTGAATCCAATTGAGCACATCTGGGACATCATGTCTCGCTCTATCAACCGTCACGTTGCACCACAGACTGTCCAGATGTTGGCAGATGCTTTAGTCCAGGTCTGGGAGGAGATCCCTCAGGAGACCGTCCACCACCTCATCAGGAGCATGCACAGGCGTTGTAGGGAGGTCATACAGGCACGTGGAGGCCACACACACTACTGAGCCTCATTTTGACTTGTTTTAAGGACATTACATCAAAATTGGATCAGCCTGTAGGGTGTTTTTCCACTTTAATTTTGAGTGTGACTCCAAATCCAGACCTCCATGGGTTGAAAAATTTAATTTCCATTTTTTTATTTTTGTGTGATTTTGTTGTCACATTCAACTATGTAAAGAACAAAGTATTTCAGAAGAATATTTAATTAATTCAGATTTAGGATGTGTTATTTTTGTGTTCCCTTTATTTTTCTGAGCAGTGTATTTGGCTGCGAGGCCATGCTCCTCTTCATCAGGCTGCGGTTTATAGCCATGACAAGAACATGTCCTTTCTTGGCGCGGTATACACATGGAAACCGGGTAGAGTTACTAGTCGCAGTCTAACATGACTCATTGGGGCTAAATAGCAAGCCGGCCCGGAACATTCAAACTGTAAAACTACAGGGGAAAAAAACTGTATACGTGGCAGATTTTGCCTTTTCAAAGTTCACTTTGTGAACTAGCCCTCACAAGACAGAGCTCTGATAACTGCACTGTAAGGATATGTTCACACGGTTGATTTTTCAATTGGAAAAGAACATTGTGGAAGGCAGAATATCGTTTTTCAAAAACCATGCTAAGTTATCCAAAGGCCTAACAGTGGCCTCCCAGTCCTGCCATGTACAGGCAGACATGTTCAGTGTCTTTAGGTGATGAAAGTTTACAAAAAATCCTCACAAAATCGCTTCTGATCTTCCAAAACATAGAATGAAAAGTGATATGTACCTCAAAATGGTACCCCTGAAAACTACTGTTCGTCCTGTGAAAAAAAAAAAGGCTACTTTCACACTAGCTGTTTTTGTGGATCCGTCGTGGATCTGCAAAAACGCTTCCGTTACAATAATATAACCGCATGCATCCGTCCTGAACGGATCCAATTGTATTATGTCTTCTATAGCCATGACGGATTCGTCTTGAACACCATTGAAAGTCAAGGGGGGACGGATCAGTTTTCTATTGTGCCAGAGAAAACTGATCCGTCCCCATTGACTTACATTGTGTACCGCTTGGCTCCGCTTTGTCAGGCGGACAGCAAAACGCTGCAGGCAGCATTTTGGTGTTCACCTCCAGAGCATAATGGTGACTGAATGGAGGCAAACTGATGCATTCTGAGCAGATCCTTTTCCATTCAGAATGCATTAGGGCAAAACTGATCTGTTTTGGACCGCTTTTGAAAGCCCTGAACGGATCTCTCAAACGGAAAGCCAAAACGCTAGTGTGAAAGTAGCCTTAAGCCCCATACAGCTCCGTCAACCGAAAAAAAAAAAATACTTTAACACCTTTCCAACAGCTGTCTTACATGCAAGGCAGAAGTCGGGACTTTAAAGATGGTGCCCGGGATTTCTGCTGTTTTACACAAAAATATTCTATTGAAAAATACAACTCATCCCACAAAAAAAGACCTAAACGGCAACCTAGATGGTATGACTTTTGGTATGTGACAATAAGAGTAAAAAAAAAATTACTCCGTCCTTTATGTATTTCCAGTACTGCAGCTTACCAAAACAAATAAATCCAGTACCACACTTCCCAACAGATCATTTTTTAGCACACAAGGGCTTCTCTCAGGGATGTGTCCGGCCCCAGGCCTGTACACATCTGGATGGGGTAATGTGCGTTGCTGCAGTCATTCTCTAACCTTAGCAGTGCTGGGTCATGTGGTGGCACGTTAGCGCTAAGGCTAGCGATTTGCTGCAGCACATGTGAGCCCATCAGCTATCAGTTTCCTGGCATAAATCATTATAAATGTCATTTTTTTTTATAAAGTGCTGCAAGTGGACGAAAGTACCAAAAAGTCTAATTTTTCCACAAAATGCCACTAGCGCAAAATTTTTTAACTTTACTATGCCAGAAAATTGGCATACAACTTTGATATTTTCCCCCTTTGTGTATAATTATACAGCATTTATTGATGATTTGAGTAGTTGGGACCACAGTTTTTTCTGAACTGTGTTCGGGCTTTGGGAAAAAGACCTAATAGTTTAGCCCAAGCAGAATTCGGGTAGCAGGCCAAAGGGGAAGTCTGCTTTAACCCTTAATATCTCAGGCTGTGTGGCAGCTACACATGTGAGCTGGGCATGGCTTTAAAACAAGACCAGGATTCATGGTTCTAGCTACTATAAAACCGCTGATACTGGTATTAGAACCTGGTCCCAGTGAAAGCTGCAGAAATCTGCTACTCATTCCTCACTTGATTTCCAAAGACTGTGTATATCCAGTTTTATGGCAGTTAACTGTGAGATAAAGCTTGCCAGCTTTTAAACTAGGCCACCATCACTAGAGAGAGCCTGGCTCCTGCATAGGGCTGGATGGCACAGAGGGGCAGCAATAAAATACCTGTAAGGTATTTTTCCTGGCTTTGTGGTTATTTGCTCCTCTATAAGAGGTCGGCTTTGGCTACATGGGATAAAACGATTTTTACAACAAAAAAAAAAGAACCCCACAAAACTCAAAGTATTAAGAAAACATTGGTATTGGTGGTTAAGCCACACCCTGAAACAACACAGATTTTTACCCATGTCAACTTGGATGGTATTTTTGTAGGGAAAGGTGGCAACCCTAGATACGTTGTGTCTATAACCAACCATAGTATACCTAAGGGGTATTCCCATCTTGGACATTTGGCATATATTGCTAAGATATGCCCCCAATGTCTGATGGGCATGGCTCCCACCTCCCGCAAAGTGCCAGAGGGCGCACCACGCATGTGTGGCTACCCTCTATTAATTTTCTATGGAACTGCAAAAAATAGTTGTGCCGGCTTGGCTATTTCCGTAAGACCCATAAAAGTGAATGGGGTGGTGGCCACGCTTGCACAGTGCTTTTTCCATTCATCTGAATGAGACTTCCCATAGAAATGAATGAGGTCGGGCGCGCATGTGCTGTGCGCCCACTGGCATTTTGCGGGCTTAGTTCTAAGTATAGGTATATTAGAGGTGGGACCCACACCTATCAGATATTGGGGACATATCCTAGTAATATGCCAAGAATATCCAAAATGAGCCAACCCCTTTAATACATTTATAGGTCACAGAAAACAATGTAAAAATAAAGCTATAAAACAAATCCAGGAATGTGTTTACCTACGAAAAGCAATAAAAAATGGTACCAATGAAAACTACAAATTGTCCTGCAAAAAAACAAGCCTTCACACAGGGAAATAAAATTTTCTGGTTCCGGGAATGTGGAGACACCAATTTCTTATTTTTTTGTAAAAACAACTTATATCAATCTATACCACACAGTGAATACTGTAAAAATAAACCCCCATAAATGTTGAAATTCCGGTTCCTGGATTTTTACTATGAGTACTGACTCTCTCCCCTTTTTGTTTTTCGTTTTTTGTTGTGTTATATTCGAGTAGCGTTTTGCATGCATTTTAAGAAAGCCATTGGAGGCAGCTCTAGCTTGGAGCTGATTATTATTCAGCACCTGGCTGGGGGTGTGCCTCATGGCAAAGGGGATTTTTAAACCACAATGTGGTCATGATTAAAACATACAGTCGAAACGTGTAGACCTTGCCTGTCTGGTCAGCCTATGGATTTTATAATGAAGAAATAAAGAAATTGGAATTTATCCTGAGCCTGCTGCTGGATTTATTTCTACTGTTCTGATTAGCTCCAGGAATATTGTACACTTGAAAAACTGGACAGAACTGGCAAGAATTAATACAACTACACAGACATTCTATAGTAAATACTATGAGGATTCTTATACCAGTGGACAAAATTTTACCCAACCACACTTCACATCTCACAACCAGAACATCTGATCAACTACATTTCTCCCCACCAGAGAACCTACTAAGGATATCCCTTTTCCCAGCCAGAGCATATACTGAAGATTTCACTACTTACAACCAGAGCATCTACTGCAGACAAAACTGTCCAAACTAGAGGATATACTAGGCAACTACATTTCTCCCAATCAGAGCATCTTCTGAGGACACCACTTCTTCCAATCTGACCATTTTCTGAACATCTACATTCCTACTAACTGGAGAATCTTCCTAGGGCATCAGTTCTCCCAACCAAGAACATAATTTTATCCCAACCTGAGAATCTACTGAGCACATCACTTCTCACAACCAGAACATCTGAACAATTACATTTCTTCCCACCAGAACATCTACTAAGAATATCGCTTTTCTGAGCCAGAGCATCTACTGAGGATCTCCAACTTCACAACCAGAGCATCTACTGAGGACCTTAACATCATTATTACAGGCAAGGAAAACCTAAAATACAGCTGAGAACACAGAACACATTCATTGTATCTAACTTCCTCACTTCTGACATAACTCCCATTATTTATAGTTAATTATCACTCCCATCCCTCACTTATAAACATTGTTATGGCTTGTGATTCAGCTGATAAAGGTAGTGTATCTGTCCAGAGCATCTGCAGGAGCACAGATACAGCCGCAGCTCCTGTCCCATGTTGTGGTTTTCCTCATCTTCTGTCTCTTTTTAATATTGTCAAATGATTATTTGCCACATGAGGATCTCACTGTAGTGCGTCATGTGACCGGTAAAGCATTTATATTGAAGGGGTTCTCTGGAAATTAAGAAAATGAAAATACTTAAATATTACTTTATTGTAAATATATTCTCAAATACCTTTCATTATTTATAATGGCTTGTTTTGTCTGGGGAGAAATCATCAGGGGAAACAATATTGTCGCTGTCCCATTAGTTCACACAAAACCTTTTCTGATAACACAGGAGGACAAGTTACAATCTCTGGGGAATTTAGTTCATGAGGAGACATGAAGTACATAGAGGATGCACAGGACAGGCTGTGGTAATGCAGACTGCATACAAGTGCTGCTGCTCATTAGCCACACCTCACCCTGCATTCAGACTCATGATTCCTGACAAGCGGAGAAGAGGATGATGCAGCACTATGGCTTATTGTGGTGAAGTAACTTGTCCTCCTGTGTGATTAGGACAGGTTTTATGTATAATGATAGGACGGCTGCCATTTTATTTCTCTTAATGATTGCTCCCTAGACAAAACAAACAAAGCCCCTCTAAGTAATGAAAGGTATTTGTAAATATATTTATTATAAATATTTAAGTATTTATTTTTTTATTCCTGGAGAAGGTGAAGATCTCTGTATGTTAAGCTATATTTAATGATACATTTTTGTGTTTCTAGAAACAAAAATCTGAGTTTATTGCAAGGCAGATAGAGTCAAATGTGACTGTGCCCAGCCCCCCTCCAACTCCAGTTCCTGCCCCTCCAGGAATATCCATACCTGTATCAAGGTCATATCCATCAGGAAATCTTGTTAGCCGACAAAGCAGCACTTCCAGTGAAAGTGGGGGAAGTGGAGTACGAGATCCCCAAGGGGCCAAGCCAAGTGATTGTAAGTTCTCGTGTATTTCATAGTGTGTTTATACTATAAATGTATAGCATATGGTGTGGTGCAGGGGTTATACTGTATATTGTACAGTGGTGTAGAGAGGTTATACTCTGCATAATACGGAACGGTATAGAAAAGTTTGGAGGTGAAACTAGATGACACAGATGAGCCACCGTACACTTCCTTCTAAGAACAGCAGTTTCAATAACCCGCATGTTAGTGCTTCAATCTTAAAAGGGACAAATAATCAGACAATTACAGAATATTTAAATTAGGTTTTGAATTTAACCCCTTAGTGACCACCCATACGTGTTTTTACGGCAGTCACTAAGGGGCCTTAGGCTGGGCTGCAGTCTAAGCGCTGCAAGGCAAAGAAGTAACACTATTCACACGTATGTCTCTGTATGAACCACTCTGTCTCTCTGGTCCTTGGGTGAAACGTTGTACTCCATTACTTCCTGGAGACTAATCTGTGACATTTCTCGTTCAATTGACTCCCAATAAACCTTATAACCCTGGCTTCACTGTCTATACACAGACTTTCACTGTGCTTCCATTATGGCCTCCCCTATACAGACAATACTGTAAGGAAGTATGTGCCTCGAATATACTGTAGCTGTCCCTATATAAAGAGCACAGGAAGGGTTCGCCTCAAATATGTCTGCACTATCCAGGCAATACATCATATAGCTTGCAATCATTAGTTTTCTTCTACAGACAGAAATTTCATGAATGATACTAACTCGATGTAGATTAGACTGTCCATGTGTTTATCTGCTGTAGACCTGCACTAAATCAGATTCAGATTAATTGAAAAAAAATTAAACTGTTAATCTCAGAAGTTTTTCTTTATGATTTTGGTGCTGAGGGCGCAGAGCTGACCTAAGGGTGTCAATTAGATCCCCTTCCGGACACCAGTCTGTCTATGCTGCATATTATCATGTGGGTCAGGATCCTGTAGAAGGTCACTGTAGTTATCATATGTATATCAGATCATGGCATCAGATGTTGAACTGTAACAGAACTATCCATGAGGGTAACTTCAAGGGGAAATGGTGAAAACCTATTCCCCGGCCTTGCAGATGGTGCTCACTGCAGGTGATGACCTATCTTCCATATGCTGGCTCCTGATTGATAGTTGCTTACCTTAGTAGATTTAGAGACTTTTTATGATACCTTTTGTCTTCCTCTCTAGGGAGAAAGTCTCAGATGGAAGAAGTTCAGGATGAATTAGTTCATAGACTAACCATCGGACGCAGTGCAGCACAGAAAAAATTCACTGTCCCTCGGCAAAATTCACCTGCTGTCAATATATCCTACAGTTCATCTGCTTCTGATGTGAAAACATGGCTACTTGCAAAGGGATTCAGTTCTGTGTATGTCCCTATTGTTTTAATGCAGCTTCATTTGCTTATTGGTGAGGAAAAGTTGAGACACAGGCAACTGGAAATAAAGCCTAAAGGTAGCCTGCCCCCAGGAAATTGACGGATTAACCAGGCACACTGTCTTGTAGGACTATTTCAGCTGAATGTAATGATACCTTTCACTTAGCGATCCATTGCTTTATTCTGGAGAAAAGGTACTTTTAATTCATATATAAATGAGGCTTAAGTGCACTTAGGGTAGGCCAAAACCACTTTGTGCACCGTTGCTCCTCCTTCTTTCTTTGCCATCCACTGCCCCTGCTTGATTGACAGGGCTACACAAGAGAACTATACAGGAACCTGGTCCTGACAGTCAAGAAGGTTTAGAATGTCGGCTGAATGTGTATGTGTATTTAATAGGGAGAAAAACGCTGCCAGACACCCCTGGTTCTGGTGAATTGGGCATTTACTTTGCCCAATCCTCCTTACCCCCAAACATAATCTGTCAGGAGCTCCCCACACACATTAAACTGTCTGAACCTACTGGAAACAGCGGGTTCGGTAGACCATCACTAATGTGTGAGGGGGCCTATAGTGCCTGTAATGCCATTCACATGTGTCCCCTGCTTTACAGAACCATTGATTGTCTTGGAGTGTTAACCGGAGCGCAGCTCTTCTCACTCACAAAAGACGAGTTAAAGACCGTCTGTCCGGAGGGGCCTAGAGTCTACAATCAGGTGATGCTGCAGAAAGCAGCTCTGCAGGTAAAATGTGTGTCTAGAACATGTACTCATTGATAGATATTTACATTCCTCTTATATTGAGAGCTTTTTATTGCAGTAGAGCATGGCTTGAGCTGGCTATACACATTGGATATGGTAGCCTGGTACAGGTCCTTCTGCCCCCCCCCCCTACTCCTAGTACAGGTCCTTTTCCTCTCCACTGCTTCCAGTTCAGAACTTTGTGGTCTTCAGTAGCCTTGGTACAGCTCCTTGTGCTCCCCACTGCTCCCAGTACAGAACTTTGTGGTCTTCAGTGGCCTTGGTACAGGTCCTTGTAGTCCCCACTACTTTGTACAGGTTATTTTGCTCTCCACCTCTCCTAGTTCAGAACCTTGTGGTATTCAGTGGCCTTGATGCAGGTCATTGTGCTCCCACTGCTCCTAGTACAGGTACTCTTTGCTCTCCACTGCTCTCAGTACACGACCTTGTGGTCTTCAGTGTCTCCCAATACAGAACCTTCTGGTTTACAGCACTAGGAAGCGTTTACAGTATTAAACTCTGTTTCCTTCAGGCACTGCACCTTTATTAACGGTAAGTCTTGGTTGCTAGATGGAAAAATACAGGTGATTTGCTTGGACATATACCCCTAGTACAGACCACAGTGGTTAGTTTTTTGAATATACAGGGTGGGCCATTTATATGGATACACCTTAATAAAATGGGAATGGTTGATGACATTAACTTCCTGTTTGTGGCACATTAGTATATGTGAGGGGGGGAACTTTTCAAGATGGGTGGTGACCATGGCGGCCATTTTGAAGTTGGACATTTTGAATCCAACTTTTGTTTTTTCAATAGGAAGAGGGTCGTGTGACACATCATACTTATTGGGAATTTCACAAGAAAAACAATGGTGTGCTTGGTTTTAACGTAACTTTATTCTTTCATGAGTTATTTACAAGTTTCTGACCACTTATAAAATGTGTTCAATGTGCTGCTCATTGTGTTGGATTGTCAATGCAACCCTCTTCTCCCACTCTTCACACACTGATAGCAACACTGCAGGAGAAATGCTAGCACAGGCTTCCAGTATCCATAGTTTCAGGTGCTGCACATCTCGTATCTTCACAGCATAGACAATTGCCTTCAGATGACCCCAAAGATAAAAGTCTAAGGGGGTTAGATCGGGAGACCTTGGGGGCCATTCAACTGGCCCACGACGTCTCCAGACATCAACACAATTTCTATCCGCTCTGCACGTGTTAACCTCGGCGACATGTCAATGGCTGTAAACAAAAGGAAACTTGTAAATAACTCATGAAAGACTAAAGTTACGTTAAAACCAAGCACACCATTGTTTTTCTTGTGAAATTCCCAATAAGTTTGATGTGTCACATGACCCTCTTCCTATTGAAAAAACAAAAGTTGGATTCAAAATGTCAGACTTCAAAATGGCCGCCATGGTCACCACCCATCTTGAAAAGTTTCCCCCCTCACATATACTAATGTGCCACAAACAGGAAGTTAATATCACCAACCATTCCCATTTTATTAAGGTGTATCCATATAAATGGCCCACCCTGTATATCATTTAAAGGGCTTCTGTCACCCCACTAAAGTCTTTTTTTTGGGCTAGTTACATTCCTTATAGTGCGATATATGCAAATAGAATGGTGTTACTTACTTTCATTCAGCCGTTTCTTATAAAAACGAATTTTTATAATATGTTAATCGGGTCTCTACCAGCAAGTAGGGCGTCTACTTGCTGGTAGCCGCCGCAAAAAACCGTCCCCTCGTCGTGTTGATTGACAGGGCCAGCCGCGATCTCCTCCTCCGGCCGGCCCTGTCAGCATTTTAAAAATCGCGCGCCTCTGTTGATTCGGCGCAGGCGCTCTGAGATGAGGAGGCTCGTCTCCTCAGAACTCCCTCAGTGCGCCTGCGCCGATGACGTCTTCTCTTTCGGTGATTTACATATTATAAAACTTCGTTTTTTATAAGAAACGGCTGAATGAAAGTAAGTAACACCATTCTATTTGCATATATCGCACTATAAGGAATGTAACTAGCCCAAAAAAAATATGACTTTAGTGGTGTGACAGAAGCCCTTTAAACTACTGGTGATGTAGCAAAAATTATTCTTCATGTTTGTTTCATGGCCAATGACGAGCCTGTAACTATAGGACTTATCTGAAGTAAGCTCTCATCCTCCTCTATTCCAGGAAGTGAATGGAAGTTCCGAGCTGCTGGAAATTATGAGAAAGCGCCAAGAGAAGATTAATGCTGCTGCCATTGATTCCGGGGTGGAATCTTTTGATGAAGGAAACAATCACTAACTTTCTGCATTTTTAATTCCTTCATGTTGCCAATTTAGTTGCACAGTTTGGTTGCTGGACTCATTTCATGGTCACATTTTCCTTGTTTGTTTGATTCTCCAGACAGATGATCATTTCTCGAAGGGGAGTTGGCACATTCCAACCTGATAGGTCCATATTGGTAAACAAGAGGCTTAGGTCTCCTTCTACCCTATGGGTGGGGGGTTTGTCTGCTGAAGATCAGTGACTGATGCAGGTGGATCTGAACAATGGGGCCTCCATAGTATTGAATACTATGATGGAAATAGAAGCTTCTTTGAAGATGGCCAGGTCTGTCCTCTCTTGTGTCTGCTGCAGTATTAGACGTTATGCCATTTTACGTGGCTCTGTGTCATTGCAGGAACAGTCTGGAAAGTTGGAGCCATGTTTGTATTCCTTGTAAATTTGTCTTCTATGAATAAAGGTTTAGATCGTTATTGAGTAAATGATAAATATAAATTATTTTTCTGAGGTTTTTGATGAGTAAAGTGTTTTTACTGACCTGATCTTCATGTGTCTTATCTAACTATAACAACAAATCATCATGTGATGAAAAAGCTTGTGTGTGGCTGTAAAGACATGGATGCGAACATAGAGAAGGTGTGCGCATGTTGCTATAGACAGGGGTTGTGCACATATACTGTATATTCCTGCGTATAAGACTACTTTTTAACACATGAAAATCTTCTCAAAAGTCGGGGGTCGTCTTATACGCCGGGTATGGCTGGCGCTGCAGTGCCGGGACGCCCGAATTATCAACAGAGAGACCCCGGGCTATTGCCTTGTATCCCCAGCAGCTGAGAGCTGCAATGTAACCCACGGCATATGCAGATGTGCATATGTGAATGTGAATATGAAGAATAACATAACAAAAACATGTTCAGGGTATAGGTGGCACATGTTTAGGGTCTGGGAGGGAGGACAAGGAAGGTGGTGGGATGCGGGGATGGTGGTGATACCATGGGATGGCGGTGGTACCTAGGGATGGTGGTGGGATGGCAGTGGTATCTAGGGATGGTGGTGGGATACAGGGATGGCAGTGGTACCCAGGGATGGTGGTGGGATTCAGGGATGGCAGAGGTACCCAGGGATGGCGGTGGGATGCAGTAATGTACTGCTGTGTGTTGAAAAAGGGGTAGTCTTATACGGCGAGTATATCCCAAACTCTATATTTTCAGTGTAAAAGTTGGGGGTCGTCTTATACGCCCAGTCGTCTTATACGCCGGCATATATGGTAGATGTTGGTGCAGATGTGGATGGGTAGGTGTTGTGTAGAGACATGGGTGCAGATATTATTGATTTACTATTGAGTTTATGTAGATCAAGCGTTTAAATTGCACATGTTTTCCAGGATAAAAATGGCTGCTGAAAGGAATAGGACCTCACGTGCTCCATACAATAATTTCCATGTGCTTGAGATGGCAGCGCTAGCCACAGGTACAAGATATCTGATCATTGTTACCCCAGGTCTCAGTCCACATTAGGCTGGGCTACATGGAGATCTTCACCGCGGCACCTGTCTCACAATCAAAGATTGCTGTGTAGCAGTGTATCCATTGAGTGGGCTCAAAACGTGACACTCTAGTTGCCGTGACCCTAGAATCGCAAAGAAAAACAACTGGAATTTTTATATTTTTTTGGTTCTGGGCTCATGGCAACTTGCAAGTTGCGCTGCAACTACATTCAATTCAGTGGCTGCACTGCTACACAGTGAGCTTTAGTTGTGTGAGTTGCAATCTTGGGTGCGACTTGCAGGGCAGCCATAAAGATAAATGGCGTCACAGCAAGACTCCCATGTTTGCTGTGACTGTGACCCCAGAATCACAAAAAATCCAACCCTGCTGGATATTTTGTGTTTCTGCTGTTGCGGCAATTAATTTTTGTGGCTGCCCTGCTAAACTGTGATCCCTGGTTGCGTGACACCTTTCATGCCCAAGTTCACTGTATGGCCCTAGCCTAAATATGCACAGGAATAAGCAGCTATCAGACTCATTATCTCCATCTCCAGGAGGAGAACTGGCAGTTCTTTTTCTTCCTTTGATCGTCTCCTCATGTATACCAGTAATCCTCTCCTATAATTGTTCTTGGTATACAGCTGCAAGAAAAAGTAAGTGAACCTTATGGAATTATCTGGATTTCTGAATGTGGTCTGATTGTTATGGAAGTCACAAGACGAACACGCTCTAAAGGAACAATTACACCGCCCAATTATCGGGAACAAACATTCCTACAAACGCTCATTCCCTATAATCTGCCCATGTAAAGGTGCTGCGGATCACCGGGGTGAAATTATCTTTGGTGTGGACACCTCAATCATCGTTTTGGTTCATGAATATTTTTGGGATGCCTTATGTGCACAGACCACTTTAGGTCATGCCACAGCATCTCTATAGAGTTAAAGGGGTCTTTTTTTTTTTTTTTTTTTACTTTTTTATATTTCAATGATTAGTCTCAACTGCGATGTGTCCTCAAGGCAGCAGCTCACTGCAGGATCACATGGTGCTTGGGGGTATGTCACCACTGTGTCTGTCATTGGTTGCGACTGTGTACATTACCCCATCCATCAAAAAGTTTACAGATGGGGACAGGAAGACCAGTGAAAGAAGCGGCAGAGACCAGGCTGGGGTTAATATTTTAAAAAGGGAAACCAAAAACTGGCATCCCCTTTAAGATCAAGACTCTGACTTGGCCATTCAGAAGGTCTTCCATCTTGGAACCAGTCAATTTATACCCAGAAAGCTGACTTTAATTATCAATTGTACCATGTAGATTAGGCAGGGACACCACTGGGTGTGTTACAGTTAGTAGTACGTCACCCGCGAATAAAGTTATCTCCATAGTTTTGTCCCGGACTGGTATTACACGTAAGGGTTCATCCTATTGAGGGCCGCAAGAGGTTCAATACTACGAACGTAGAAAAGAGGGGATAGAGGTCATCCCTGGTGAGTCCCATTTACAGGTTATAAACGGCAGAGAATGTGAATGCGGAAACCTTCGGGAAGGAGTAGAGGCTCCGCAAAGCCTGTTAAAAAGGTCCGCTCTGTCCAAAATGCTGTAAAGTGCAGAACATGAAAGGCCAATCTAAGTGGTCGAAAGCTTTTTCGGTATATGAACTCAATAAGAGAGCCTCTAGTCCTCCCTTATTGGCCACCTCCACCAAATCCACCACTCTTCATGTATTGTCTCCAGCCTGCCTAAAGTGTACAAAGCCCACCTGGTCTCTGCTGACCAAATGTGGAAGCCAACAGCTCAGTCTTTTAGCCAGTAATTTAGTAAAGAAGTTGGCGTTCAGGAGATTATTTGGGCGGTAACCAGAGCACTCAGAGGCATCTTTGACTGGTTTCGGGAGGACAGTTATAAATGGTTGCAACACTGAGTCTGGTATAGGCAACCCCTGTAAGAAGGCATTAAACAATTAGCCATGTTCGGTAAAAGTATATCTCTGTTTTGTAGTAAAGAAACACTTCCTGGCCTGGTAATTTGCCTCCCTGTAGTTCCTTAACCACCTCTGTTATCTCCTACCTGATGAAGATAAAGCTTCTGGTAACAGCTTGGGTAATGCACATTCTAACAATGTGTGTCTTTTGCTACTGTTGGCAGAGCGGAAGGGAGAGAATTTAAGAGGGTAATATTCATAAAGTAGCTGGGCAATTCTATCAGGATTATAATGGAGGGTACCCTGGGAATCTTTTATGAAATACGGAGTGGTGTCCATTGCACAGTTCCATCCTTAAGTGAGCCGCCAATAATGAATGGGCTTCATTACCATACTCGTAAAACCTCTGTCTAGAAAAATGTATAAAAACGTTCAACCCTGGAAAGAGATAGTCTTAACTTGATTTGAAGTTCAATAACACGTTTAAGAAGTGTCATAGAAGGATGGCCTATAAATTCTCTCTGCCCTCCCCAGCTCACTTTCCTTCTCTCTGTACTGTATTTTTGAATTTTTCTTAAGTTTAGAAGCCAGAGATATACATTGGCCCCTAAATACCACTTTGTTGGCTCCTCCATAAAGTAGAAATAAGCGGTACAGAATGTACATTTTTTCGAAAATAGGCGATTAAAGAGCTTCGAAGGGCGTCCTTTGTGAGATAGCAAGGTGTCATTAAGAAGTCAATGTGTACATCGAGGTGGGATGGAAGAAAAATCAAACTCAGGCAATATAGGGGCATGATCAGACCCAGAGATATGGCTCATGTCGGAGTGTAAGAGGGTACAGTTCATCTGTATATTCCCAAAGACGGGTATGTGTGAGGTAAAGGATGGGAGTAAAATGTATATTGACTAGCTGTAGGGTTATCCACTCGCCAAAGGTCTTATAGTGTGTGTGTCCTAATAAGTCTGCAGAATTCCGCAGAGAGGCATCAAACTGAAGAAGGTATTGATGAGGTTTGTATGGGGGAGCATATCAGATATGTCAGAAAATGGAATATTGAAGTCTCCGCCTATTAACAGAGTGGTGTCTTTATGTGGATTCATTTTAGAAAAAAGAGAGGTGAGAAATGATAATTGCCCGAATTAGGGGCATAAATGTTGCATAATGAAAGTTTAAAACCTAGTAGATGTTCTTTCACAGCCACATAAGGACCCATTGGGTCTATTAGGGTTGCCACATCTGTTTTAGTAGGTGCAGTTGCCATAAATGTCCTGGGGAACCAGTGTTTCATGAGATTAAAGGATCCAGTAATGTGTTTCCTGTAGGAAAACTATGTCTGCTCCAGAACGGCAAATTTCCTGTAAAGCTACCCGGTGTTTAATGTTAGTTTAGACCTTTCACATTCAATATAAAAACTTAACCATAATTACCAGCAGTCAGGACACAACGCTTTGATAACCCCCGTAAGTCTAGGGGAGGAATTACCCCAAGTTGTTGGCCAGGATGCTGAAAGTGATGCCAGGCTGCTCCCTCTGCTCACTACCAGTACGGCAAATCTATGAGATGTAAAAAGAAAGCAGTTATACCAAAAGGAGAGTGTAAACAAAACAGGAATTATAGCCAAGAAACAAACAAACTTAGAAATACAGCTCACAAAAAAGAGAGCAAACGAGTAAGAAGGTTCTCTATAGGGGATGGGTAGTCACCATGATGAAAATAGTCAACCATAGCTCTCACTGAGGGCCTTACATAGTAGGAGAAAAATCTTTAACTTCTTCCCATCTAGGACCATGGGTGTAAGAAAACGCAGTAGACTAATCGAAAATCTGAACGCTGTGGTTATGGTAGATAATTCCAGTAGGTAATCTAAGCATGTGGTTATGAGGGTGAGGTATGGTCGGTATCCACTGCTTGCAAGTGTCTTTTGCGTTCTCCACTTTTCTCCATGTTGGTAAATGGAAGTTGTAGAGGGCTCCGCAGGTTCCCATTCAGAATGTCCTTAGGAGAACAAAGATGCACTGAGTAACCATTCTTTTGAGCCATCAAGCTGAAGGGGGACCCCCACCTATATGGAATCCTCTTATTGTGAAGCAGATCCAGCAGAGGTTTTAGGGCTTTGCGCCTTTGAAGCATGATCCATGATAAGTCTTGGTAGATATGTATTTGCATACCTAGGAATTCAATAGATCACATGGACTGCCTTAGACATTATCTCTTCTTAAATGTGGTAGTCATTGACATAACATATCATATCTCTGCGGGTGCCCCCTGCCGTCTTTGGGCAAAAAAGCTCTATGTATTGTCCATAACAATCACAGTGTCACTTAGCCTCTCCAAGATCAGATTAAAGAGATCCTGCAATGTTTCATGCACATTCTCTTCCCCCTGCACCTCTTGGACTCCTCTCACCCTTATATCGTGTCCCTGACCTCTATTGTCTATATCAGCAACATTCGGCATCCCAGCCAATATGAAACTACAATTCCCAGCATGTTCCATTCACATCTATGAGAGTTCTGAGAAGAGTAGAGAAAATATGCATGCTGGGAGTTGTAGTTTAACAAGAGCTGGAGTGCTGGAGGTTGCCTACCCCTGGTCTAGGTCCTCCACATATTCGTAAATCTCAAATAGCAGTGGATTGACGTGACCTCTTTTTTTGTAAATGGCACACAACTGTGCAAGAGACATTATAATCCTCCTCGAGTTGATCCAAGTGTTGGCTAATGTTATATACATTCTGTCTGATTTTGGCAATCTCAGATCTACATGCTTCTTTGACTTAGCACACAAAAGTCACTTTTAGTGAGTTGCTTAACATGAGCCCACAATTCTGTAGGAAGTTTAGTCTCATCCATAGAAGGAGAAGAATCTGAGGAGGAGGTAGACCAGTGTTTTGAGATCTTAGAAGTTGAGGGATGTCTGAGTTGTCTATTCCCCAGGCCTCGACCCTTGTATTAACACCAGAGGAGGGTATTAGGCCACCAGGCTCGGACTGGCCCACAGGGGAATCCCCCGGTGGGCCCCTGAGCAAGGTGGGCCCCTAGTCTCCCACCCCCTGCACAAGTGGCACATAACACAGTAGACTTACTGCACTAAATACATATATTCAATGTACAGCACCTCAACCAGCCTATGTTCATATAAAAAACTTGTTAAAATATTTATTATATTTGAATGCATTTGTACGGTGGGCCCCCAAATAAATTTTACTGTGGGCCCTCGGTGCCCCAGTCGACACTGTAGGACACTGTGGTTTGGGCCGCGTTGTCAAGGGAAGTGAACTCCGGAGCCGAGTCCCTGGCTGTAACTTGTCTCCCGCAAGCTGAGGAGCGGCTTGCACTAGTGGTGGAATAGAAGGGAGTTGCCTGGTAATGGGACTAGGGGAACTTAGGGCTGTTTTCACACTGGTGTTACTTGTTCCGGCAGTGGAACAGCCTGACTGATCTGTAACTTAAGGGTACATCCGTGAGCTGCCGGAAGTCTGCCTGGCCCCATTCACTATAATCGGGTGGGTCTTGTAGGCGACATGGCTTATGGGTCGACAGCATCTTGAATCTGGATGGGGAGCCGCGGTAACTTTACTTACAAAAGCATCCATTGTGAGAGCTGGAAGCATAGATGAGGTCTCCAGGGGTACTTATAAAGTCTTCCTGGGCTGTTTCTTTCCCATCAGGAGGGTTGGGGTGCAATATTTCTGTACTAGAAGGACATCGGAATGAGGAACTCTACAGTAACATGTCCACCACCATGGGTTTTCAGTCACGCCCCCTCAAAGATTGGTATATTCGAATGCAGTGCTACCAACTTCAGCCCTGTATTGGGATATACCAGTAATCAGCATCAGAGCCTCAATCAGGGGTCTGTCACTCCCAAAATTAGTTTCAAAGTAAGCATGCTGCTATGTAGAATTAGCTTCAAAATAAGCATGCTGCTATGTAGTGTAGGTGACCTGAAACATAACCATTCATGTAAAAATGCGATACTCTAATCCTGGGAAATGGTTGTTTTTTATTTTTATGCAAATAAGCTTTTAAGTGCAATGTGGGCGGGGCCGCTCTGTTCAATGCATCTAGTACCCCCTGTGTCATCACTACCGACTCTGAAAACTCAAGGAGGGAAGAGTGATAGTGTACCAAATGGGGCAGGCCCACCCTCGGTGCACTAAAAACCATATTTGCATAAAAATAAAAAGCATTTCTCAGGATTAGAGGACTTCACAAAAAAATATATGGTTATGTTTTGGGTCACCTACCCGACATGGTGGCAGACTCCGTTTTAATAATAAAGAACATCAATCCTACACAATGTTCACTTTTTGGAAGCAGAGCAACTGAATAAATCAATTCACAGCTTTGTTTCAATATATAAGTTGACACATAAGCTTTGGGGTTTTCTGAGGAAAAGGGACACTATCAATGCTTCCTCGCCTTTCCCCCCCCCCTTTGGGACAATTAACACTTATGTAATTTTTAACTTTTTTAAAAATTTGCAAATTTTGTAGAAAAAAAGAGACTTAAAGAGGCTCTGTCAACATGAACCCTATTAAACCAGGCATACTGCCTGGTAGGGCTCATAATGCTGATTAAAACAATACCTTTCGTATGTCTATATGCTAAACAGCTGCAGAGATATCTATGTTTTTATTCATATGCATCTAAGCAAGTCTGCACTATGAAAATTGTAGCTTCACACTGAAGGCATCAAAACTATGAATTAACACATGTGGAATTATATACATAACAAAAAAGTGTGAAACAACTGAAAATATGTCATATTCTAGGTTCTTCAAAGTAGCCACCTTTTGCTTTGATTACTGCTTCGCACACTCTTGGCATTCTCTTGATGAGCTTCAAGAGGTAGTCACCTGAAATGGTTTTCACTTCACAGGTGTGCCCTGTCAGGTTTAATAAGTGGGATTTCTTGCCTTATAAATGGGGTTGGGACCATCAGTTGCGTTGTGGAGAAGTCAGGTGGATACACAGCTGATAGTCCTACTGAATAGACTGTTAGAATTTGTATTATGGCAAGAAAAAAGCAGCTAAGTAAAGAAAAACAAGTGGCCATCATTACTTTAAGAAATGAAGGTCAGTCAGTCCGAAAAATTGGGAAAACTTTGAAAGTGTCCCCAAGTGCAGTCACAAAAACCATCAAGCGCTACAAAGAAACTGGCTCACATGCGGACCGCCCCAGGAAAGGAAGACCAAGAGTCACCTCTGCTGCGGAGGATAAGTTCATCCGAGTCACCGGCCTCAGAAATCGCAGGTTAACAGCAGCTCAGATTAGAGACCCGGTCAATGCCACACAGAGTTCTAGCAGCAGACACATCTCTAGAACAACTGTTAAGAGGAGACTGTGTGAATCAGGCCTTCATGGTAGAATATCTGCTAGGAAACCACTGCTAAGGACAAGCAACAAGCAGAAGAGACTTGTTTGGGCTAAAGAACACAAGGAATGGACATTAGACCAGTGGAAATCTGTGCTTTGGTCTGATGAGTCCAAATGTGAGATCTTTGGTTCCAACCACCATGTCTTTGTGCGACGCAGAAAAACGGATGGACTCTACATGCCTGGTTCCCACCGTGAAGCATGGAGGAGGAGGTGTGATGGTGTGGGGGTGCTTTGCTGGTGACACTGTTGGGGATTTATTCAAAATTGAAGGCATACTGAACCAGCATGGCTACCACAGCATCTTGCAGCGGCATGCTATTCCATCCGGTTTGCGTTTAGTTGGACCATCATTTATTTTTCAACAGGACAATGACCCCAAACACACCTCCAGGCTGTGTAAGGGCTATTTGACCATGAAGGAGAGTAGTGGGGTGCTTCGCCAGATGACCTGGCCTCCACAGTCACCGGACCTGAACCCAATCGAGATGGTTTGGGGTGAACTGGACCGCAGAGTGGGCCAACAAGTGCTAAGCATCTCTGGGAACACCTTCAAGACTGTTGGAAGACCATTTCAGGTGACTACCCCTTAAAGCTCATCAAGAGAATGCCAAGAGTGTGCAAAGCAGTAATCAAAGCAAAAGGTGGCTACTTTGAAGAACCTAGAATATGACATATTTTCAGTTGTTTCACACTTTTTTGTTATGTATATAATTCCACATGTGTTAATTCATAGTTTTGATGCCTTCAGTGTGAATCTACAATTTTCATAGTCATGAAAATAAAGAAAACTCTTTGAATGATAAGGTGTGTCCAAACTTTTGGTCTGTACTGTATGTAGTGTAGATATGTACTATAGCCTTACCATAATGAGAAGAGTGGCTTTCTATAGCAGAAAGCTTATATACATATTACTTATTTATTCACATATATAATTATAATGAGACCAGTAATATATGTTAGCATTCCAAGTATAGAAAAACCACAGTCATCAATATGGTAAGGCTGTAGTCTGGAGGTAAGTAGTCAGCCTTGCATGTAGAGATCCCAGGTTTGAATCATGGGAGAGACGCTAAGATTATTTTTTTTTCTTCAGATATTTTTTTTTCTCCCTCGTTTAACACATAATAAAAGGCTACAGCCTTATTATATTAAGAATGTTTTTTTTATACTTAGCTAATATATTGCTGGTTTCTTTATAATCATATATTGTACCTGTCAGTAAACCAGTCATATGTTTTAGGTGTCCAATTATGAAAAACACTATATTATGTATAGTAAGACTATAGCCTTTTAATATAGCTTAGAAAAGAGAGCGAAAAATAACAATAAAAACATATTGTCTCTCCTGGGACTTGAACTTAGGATCTAAAAACATGTCTCTCCTGGGTTTTGAACTTAGGATCTCTACATACAAGGCTGACCACTTATCACAGAGCTACAGTCTTACCACAGAGAGATGAATGGGGTTTTCTATACTTAGAAAGCTAACACATATTACTGCTTTCTTTATAATCCTATATTGTGCCTGTGAATAAACCAGTAACATGTATATTAACTTTCTAAACTAAAATAGAAATCCACTCTTCTCATTATCATATACAGTTGCAAGAAGAAGTATGTGAACCCTTTGTAATGATATGGATTTCTGCACAATTTGGTCATAAAATGTGATCTGATCTTCATCTAAATCACAACAATAGACAATCACAGTCTGCTTAAACTAATCACAAGAATTAAATGTTACCATGTTTTTATTGAACACACCATGTAAGCATTAACAGTCAGGCGGAAAAAGTATGTGAACCCCTAGACTAATTACATTTCCAAGAGCTAATTGGAGTGAGGTCGCCAACTGGAGTCCAATCAATGATATGAGATTGGAGGTGTTGGTTACAGCTGCCCTGCCCTATAAAAAACACACACCAGTTCTGGGTTTGCTTTTCACAAGAAGCATTGCCTGATGTGAATGATGCCTCGCACAAAAGAGCTCTCAGAAGACTTGCGATTAAGAATTGTTGACTTGCATAAAGCTGGAAAGGGTTATAAAAGTATCTCCAAAAGCCTTGCTGTTCATCAGTCCACGGTAAGACAAATTGTCTATAAATGGAGAAAGTTCAGCACTGCTGCTACTCTCCCTAGGAGTGGCCGTCCTGTAAAGATGACTTCAAGAGCACAGCGCAGACTGCTCAATGAGGTGAAGAAGAATCCTAGAGTGTCAGCATATGCTAGCATCCTTGTTAGCGAATCTACAATACGTAAAACACTAAACAAGAATGGATTTCATGGGAGGATACCACAGAGGAAGCCACTGCTGTAAAAAAAAAAAACATTACTGCACGTTTACAGTTTGCACAAGAGCACCTGGATGTTCCACAGCAGTACTGGCAAAATATTCTGCGGACAGATGAAACCAAAGTTGAGTTGTTTGGAAAAAAACACACAACACTATGTGTGGAGAAAAAGAGGCACAGCACACCAACATCAAAACCTCATCCCAACTGTGAAGTATGGTGGTGGGGGCATCATGGTTTGGGGCTGCTTTGCTGCATCAGGGCCTGGACAGATTGCTATCATCAAATGAAAAATGAATTCCCAAGTTTATCAAGACATTTTGCAGGAGAACTTAAGGCCATCTGTCCACCAGCTGAAGCTCAACAGAAGATGGGTGTTGCAACAGGACAACGACCCAAAGCATAGAAGTAAATCAACAACCGAATGGCTTAAACAGAAGAAAATATGCCTTTTGGAGTGGACCAGTCAGAGTCCTGACCTCAACCCGATTGAGATGCTGTGGCATGACCTCAAGAAAGCGATTCACACCAGACATCCCAAGAATATTGCTGAACTGAAACAGTTCTGTAAAGAGTAATGTAAAGAATTACTCCTGACCGTTGTGCACGTCTGATCTGCAACTACAGGAAATGTTTGGTAAAGTTATTGCTGCCAAAGGAGGTTCAACCAGTTATTAAATCCAAGGGTTCACATACTTTTTACACCTGCACTGTGAATGTTTACATGGTGTGTTCAATAAAAACATGGTAACATTTAATTATTTGTGTGTTATTAGTTTAAGCAGACTGTGATTGTCTATTGTTGTGACTTAGATGAAGATCAGATCACATTTTATGACCAATTTGTGCAGAAATCCATATAATTCCAAAGGGTTCACATACTTTTTCTTGCAACTGTATACCACATACATGCTGGGATACAGCTCTGCCTTCACTATGCTGATGTTTAGCCCTGTTAATCAAGGAGAGGGGGAGTGTGCAAAGCACAAAAGGTGTTACAAAAGCAGTGCTCCAAGGATTCAGCCATGCCTGGGGCTCCAACTTGCTCATTTGTATGTGAAAATGCAGATACCTCTGCAGCTGTTTAGCATACACACAAAATAAATGTATCATTTTAATCAGCATGGTGAACCCTATCAGGCACTATGCCTGGTTTAATAGGGTTGATCATGCTGATAGATCCTCTTTAAAGTGGCACTGTACTTTCAGTAAAATTTTGCTATGTCATAGGGACATATCAAAAGTTTAGATCGGTGGGGGTCTTAGTGCTGAGAACCCCATAATCGTTAGAACGAAGCGAGAGAAGCACTTGCTTAGCACATTCTCTCTCCTTACTGCAGGGCAGGAAGCAAGACTGACTTATTAGAAAGTCTATGGGCCTGTCTCTGCAGCAAGGTTGTTCCAGAGATCAGTGGGGCTGTCGGCACTCACACCCACACCTAGGTACATTTTTGATATGTCCCTGTGAGATATCAAAAGTTTACTAAAAGTACAGTGCCACTTTAATATTAGACACATTTATTACTTTTGAAGATTTATACTCTGACTTCTCCATTGCTCATATGTTTTATAATATTCAGCATCACGCCTACTGTTGTACTAGGGATAAACACAGGGTCTTGGTTGAATTTAACAGTGCACTGGAACTTATTCAGCCCTGTTGACGATGGGTTCCTCTGTTATGAAAATGAGTCATAGGACATGGTAATTAATAGGGAAGAATGGCAGAATAGCAGACGATTATCTGGAAGGTATCATTCCCAACAGCTGCCTGCTCGTCAGTGGAGGCGCCCGCTGCATTTACTAGTGCATCTCAATGAACTGGAATATCATCACAACTCACAAAGTAAATTTATTTCAGTAAATCAATAAAAAAAGTGAAACTCATATATTATATAGAATCTTTACACACAGAGTGATCTATTTCAAGCGTTTATTTCTTTTAACCCTTTGGCATCGAAGGCCTATTTTCATTTTTGCATTTTGGATTTTTCCTCCCCACGTTCCAATAACCTTACCTTTTTTAGTTTTCCGTTCTCGTAGCTATGGAGGGCTTATTTGTTTGCAGGACAAGATGCATTTTTTAATGCCACCATTTAATAAACTATATCTCGTATTGGGAAACGGGAAAAAAATTGTCTGGCAAAATCGGAAAAAAAAGAATAATTCTGCTAAGGTTTTTGGTGTTTTGACATTACGGCGTTTATTGTGCGCTAAAAATGACCTGACATCCATATTCTGCAGCTCAATACGAATGTGGTGATACCAAACCTTTATATAGGTTTTATGTTTTACTACTTAAAAAAAAATATAAAAACCATTGGAAAAATTTTTTCATTTTCTTTGCATTGCCATGTTCTGACAGCCATAACTTTTGTATATTTTGGTCTACAGAGCTGTATGCGGGCTTGTTTTTCGCGTAAAGAACTATATTTTTCGTCTTTTTGATCACTGTTATTTAATTTTTGGGTGGGATAAGATGACAAAAAATGGCAAATCGTGCGGTTTTCCATTTCTTTCCATTACGCTGTTCACGGTACAGGAATTTTTTTATTTAAATATTTTAATAGTTCACACATTTTCGGACATGGTGATACCTAATATGTTCATTTTTTATTGTTTTTTTTATGTGGAAAAGGGGTCATTTAAACTTTTAATATATTGGTGTCTTTATTTTTTGCTTTTAACTTTTTTTTATTATTATTATTTTTTAACTATTAGACCCCTTAGGGTCCCCTCTCTTATTCACCATAATAACCTGTGTTAGGCTAGGTCTACACGACATGTGTCGCGCGACATATAGGGCACAACTACACTGCAACATTTTTCACACGACAATTTTTATAATTATAGAGTATGGGGTCGCAATGCGACATGCTGCGACACATTAGTCGCAGAAAAATCCATCTTGTCGCAGTATGTCGCAATGCAACACCATAGACCAGCCAGGGCCAACCTGCAGCTCTCCAGATGTTGTAAAACTACAACTCCCACCATGCCCTGCTGTAGGCTGCTAGATGTAGGCAGTCTGGGCATGCTGGGAGTTGTAGTTTTGCAACAGCTGGAGAGCCTCAGGTTGGCCAACCCTGCCTTAGACTATCATTAGAAAAATTGTCGCGTGACATTGGTGCAACAAAATGTCGTGTAGACCTAGCCTAAGGGTGAATAGGATTTGCACACTCTCTAGTCTAAGCTGTGCCTCGTGCATAGCTCAGTATGGAGAAATCCATGGCAGGCCTGGAGCGCTTCAGCAGCGTCCAGGCTGCCATGGCAACTGATCAGAGACCTACAATTTCACTGCAGGGGCTCTGATCGGAAGGCAGAAGGAGCCGCATTAAACGCGGCACCTGAGGGGTTAAATTGTAAGTGTCAGCCCCTAGAAACACCAATTTACATTGCGCTGTATTGCTAATGATAAGGTTTCACACAGACAGACCGGATGACAGGGATCGCCACTTCCTGTTAGTGCGGGTGGGTGCCGGCTGTATCATACCGTGTATGGAGCAGGCCCGCTGCAGAGGCCCACTCCATACATCCCCCTGAGGCATTATGACCTAACTGTACATCATAATGCGCAAAGGGATTAATGTTGATGATTATCGAGTACAGCTAATGAAAAGATCAATAAAAAAATATATTTTGAATACAGAATTGTTGACCTACTGAAAAGTATGTACAGTATATGCACTCAATACCTGGCTGGAGCATGAATTACTGCATCAATGCAGCGTGGCATGGAGGCAATCAGCGTGTAGCTTTGCTGAGGTGTCATGGAAACCCAGGTTGCTTTGGTATCGGCCTTCCGCTCGTCTACATTGTTAGGTCTGGTATCTCATCTTCCTCTTGACAATACCCATAAATTCTCTATGGGGTTTAGGTCAGGAGAATCTTCCTGGCCAACCAAGCACAGTGATAACATGGTTATTAAGGCTACTTTCACACTTGCGGCAGTGTGATCCGGCTCTGCAGATTTTGATGTGACTGAAAGCATTTGTGAGACGGATCCGGATGCGGATCCGTCTCACAAATGCATTGCAAGAACGTATCCGTCTCTCCACTTGTCATGCGGACAGATGGATCCGTCTTGTATTTTTTCTTTTCACATTTTTACCGATATGCGCAGGCCAGAAGGACGGATCCGCATTCCGATATTTTGAATCCGGCACTAATACATTCCTATGGGGAAAAATACCGGATCCGGCATTCAGGCAAGTCTTCAGTTTTTTTTGCCGGAGATAAAACCGTAGCATGCTACGGTTTTATCTTTTGCCTGATCAGTCAAAACGACTGAACTGAAGACATCCTGATGCAAACTGAACGGATTACTCTCCATTTAGAATGCATGGGGATATACCTGATCAGTTCTTTTCCGGTATTGAGCCCCTAGGACGGAACTCTATGCCGGAAAAGAAAAACACTAGTGTGAAAGTAACTTAAATCAAGTATTGGTAGTTTTGGTAGTGTGGGCAGCTGCCAAGTCTTGCTGGAAAATGAAATCACCATTTCCATAAAGCTTGTCAGCAGAGGGAAGCATGAAGTGCTCTAAAATGTCCTTGATATAACACAGTAGACTAACACCAGCAATGACATGGCTCTCCAAACCTTCACTAACTGTGGAAACATCACACTGGACCTTAGGCAACTTGAATTGTGTATATCTCCACTCTTCCTCCAGACTGTGAAACCTTGATTTCTATATGAAATGCAAAATTTACTTTCATCTGAAAACAGGACCACTGAGCAACAGTCCAGTCCCTTTTCTCCTTAACCCCGGTAAGATGGTTCTGACATTGTCTCTAGGTCATGAGTGGCTTGACACAAGAAATGCATGTAGTCCATGTCCTGGATACAGCTGTGTGTGGTGGCTCTTGAAGTACTGACTCTAGCTGCAGCCCACCCCTTATAAATATTCCCCAAATTCTTGAATGGCATTTCTTGACAATACTTTCAAGGCTGCGGTTATACCTGTTGCTTGTACACCTTTTTCTACCACACTTTTTCCTTCCACTTAACCTTCCATGAATATTCTTGGATACAGCACTCTGTGAACAGCCAGCTTTGGCAATGACCTGTTGTGGCTTACAATCCTTGTGGAGGGTGTCTTCTGGACAACTGCTAAGTCAGCAGTTTTCCCCATGATTAACTAGCCTACTAAACCAGACTGAAGGACCATTTAAAGGATTAGTAAAGCTTTGCAGGTGTTTTGTGTTGATTAGCTGATTACAGTGTGACACCTTGAGTCTACAATATTGAGCTTTTTTCACAATATTCAAATTTTCTGAGATACTGACTTTATGGCTTACAGCTAATGAAAACCTAAATCATCCACAAAAAAAATAAATGCTTAAATTAATTCACTCTGTGTATACAAACGGTAATTTAAGTGACCGCACCAATGATCTATTACCCAATGAATGAGTGTTTCGCTAGTCCAACAGGCTGTTGAATCACTGAATGGTGCGTGTTACTGGAGAGTGTTAATTGATGGTATGCGGTCTTAAAGTCACATGACTATGAATCACACATAGAGATCAGAGATCAGTTAGCTCCTTTCTTGAAGGTGAAACTCTGGTTAGAATCAAGCTGACCTCCCCTTCTCTGCGGCTTGTAGACCCTTCACCTCTGACATCCATGTATCTTACAGTCTGAATTTTGTAAAAGAGGTCATATTATAGAGACAATTCTCTTCATTATTTTATTTTATGTGCAATTTGCTTGATACATTGTTCCTGCCCTGTTATACAGATGCATCGGCCCCGTGACCGATCCTACCAGTGTCATACACTCACATAGCACAAAGGAAACTGAATACACACAACGGTGAGATCTCTGAGATGTTGGGGCTCCTTACGCCTTCTACACCCTCCAGCCTGGGACACAACACAGACATTGTGCTTCACAAGTTACATAAAACTGTGGGGACGAAGTCTTTACACTCAGGACAGATGCTGGAGAAGCCTCAAGCAGAAGCCTGAAGACTCGGCTTGGAGCGACCACACAGCCCAGTGTCCTCGTAACTTGTGGGAAATGAGGTATAATCTATAGTAAGACTGTGAGGCTTCCAATATTGCACCTGCTCCGTCACCTTGTCCCAGCTCCTTCCTTATACTGGTTAGTGTCTTTATTTAATTTGGTCCTTACTGAAAGAGTTCATGAAGGAAAGCTCTACAAGACACGCCAGGTTTAAGGCTAGATCTTTCCAGGGCTTGACCACAGGGCAGTGGTCTTAGTTTCTACACAACCAGTGAGAGAAGCCCAAAAACTGGAGATGGTGAATGCACTGTTCTCACCTGGAAGAAAGACATACAAATGTCATGTGCTAATCAAAGAAAAAAAAATACATATAGATGTGACATCTTTCTAATCCATGTCCAGTCATATATAATGTGAAATCAGCCAGAGAACCATCTATTGATTAGTTACCATGTGACAAACAATGACGACTTCACCACCATATAGACATGAAGAACCCTCCCCCATGAAGACACCTCCCTCAAAAAGATCCCTTCTCATGAAGACACCTTTTAATGAATACCGCATCCTATGAAGAAGGCTCCCTACAACTGACACCTCCTCATGAAGGCCCCTCCCACATGAAAATATCTCCTTCAAGAGGACACGTCCTCATGAAGAAAACTCTCTCAGTAAGACACCTTCACATGAAGCTTTTCCCTTAAGAAGACCCAACTTCAAGAAGACACCTCATGAAGGTACCACCTTCGTGAGTACTAAAAGGGCTCCATAGAAAAATGGGTGGAGTTAAGATTGTCATAAAAATTGTTAGATAATCGAATAATTCCTAAAGAATTTAAATAGGTTGTCCCATTACAATGACTTATGCCAAATCCTGTGTATAGGGAATACGTGTCTGATCTAGGAGGGGTCCGACCCTCTCTCTACGGTAGCTCCATAGAGTTCAATGGAGTGACAGCATATATGCATGACTTCTGCTCCTTTCAAATAGAAGTACACACGACCCCCGTTATCATGATTGGTGGGGGCTCCAGCAGTTGAACCCCTGCTGATCATACACTTATTCCCTATCCCGTTTATAGGGTATAAGTCCTTGTAATGGACCAAACCATTCAAAATAACTACAGTGGATGCACCTAAAATATATACACACTAATAATACATGAAGTAAATATGTTCAAGAAGCTGGTGTCTTCTCTCAAAAACCCACCATGAGGACCCCCTCTGACATGAATACTGCCGTAGACACATCAGCTCCAGTTGTAAGATTTGCAATGTCCACAATAAACGCACTTCCTCTATATTGTGAGTTAGCATCCTGGATTACCTAGATATGGCACCCACACATGTGCAGTGATTCTATTCCTATTCCAACACATCAACTGCAGAATACATATATAAGTTTGACTATTATATTATCAGTTACTTTGTGTATTATTCATTTTTATGTATTTTAAGTGGGTTGTCACATTACAAGGACATATCTGCTATCCACAGGGAATAAATAATCACCAAGATCCGACTGCTGAGATCCGCACTAATCACGAGAACAGGAGCCCTGTGTTAGCCGTCATAATGGAAAAAGGGGTAACATATGCATACTGCTACTCCATTCAACGCTATGAATTATTTTATTATTTAACGATATATTGTGATGGTCTTAACCCATTCCCTATTTTGCTCTGTATAGAAGAACAGCAGTGCATGTTAAGTTATGTCCTATAATTAGAGGAAGGAGATGGCCCCCAAAATGCATTATTTTATTGGATACCTTGATCTTTAATAAAGATGCATCCTTGGGCTGGAGCTATACCTAGACTTTCTGTAGCACTTTAATAGATTTTAGCTATTGAGCTAAAGTATAAATTGAGTTGTATGCAATTTTGTGGGCTGGAGCTGTTACTCGATAAAATGTGTCAAATGTGATTTAAAAAAAAGTCTATTAAACGTGCTACAAAAAGTCTAGGTGTAGCACCAGCCTTGTTCTATGTGACTTTGCTTGCGCCTGTCAATTTTTCTCCATTCTGACTGCACCCTCATTCTTCCTCATAAAATACATATCTGTAAGAAGGCCCATCTCTTATGAAGAAACCTCCATCAAGAAGACACCTCCTCATGACAGCCCATCCCCTTGAAAACACCACCCAATGTCAATTCTTCCCCCATGAAGGCTCTTCACCAGTTGTTACAAGGTGGGTTCTGTTTAGGGGATGACAATGACTCTATTGTTCTGTTTATTGGGAGCATTTCCATTAGTTCCATATTTTTTATTTTCACGTTTTGGTTTTTACTGTCATCTTATACAGACTGCCCATCTATTCTACGTGAGCAGCTCCAATTTGCCTTCAAAAGTGCTTTTAAAGGGGTTGTCCAGTTTAAGATTAAATAAAGATTATTCAGTGTATAAGCATGGCATATGGACTCAAAGAGAATCTGGATGCCCTGCCCCACCCCAGACCCTGAATAAGCAGAATCCTTATGTCATGCTCCTTCCACTCATGCCCAGCACTAGACTAAATCCATGTGTC
Organism: Bufo gargarizans; assembly: GCF_014858855.1. NCBI lineage: Eukaryota > Metazoa > Chordata > Amphibia > Anura > Bufonidae > Bufo > Bufo gargarizans. The sequence goes on from NC_058081.1 coordinate 531,893,271, forward strand.
CTGTTCCGCCATCTTAGTGCCTGCACCAGGCAGAATCTCTGTGCTTCCAAATCTTTGCTTGCTGTCAATCAGAAACTGAGGATGACAACCTGTCTGGGTTGTGTGAAAGACACACAGTTGAAGGGCTTGTTACAGTTAACAGTGCTGTGTCTCGTAAGGAGCCCTGCACCTGTGTAACTACCACATGGCCAGGACTTCTGCTACACATAGACTGAACGGAATAAGCCTCAATAAGGGGGAGGCACCTGGAGAGCAGCTTTTTATTTTAACAACAAATTAAAACTCTGCCCCTTTCCTCATTGGCCACTTCTCTGCTGTTAAGATTGTTTATAATAACTAAATCCCTTAGAGGGCAAAATAAAGAACTTTCAGGTGGAACAGTAGTTGAAGAAGTCTCCCTAAAGAGATATTTGGGGTTCAATGCACCACATAAAAGCTGGCTGGTGGTTACCTCATGGACTTGATGGATCTACAAATCCATAAAGATTCACTTCCATACTGAGAATATCAACCCCTCCACAGGCTACTGACAAGACGTGGGCCATTTACTCACAATTAAGACGGGCTTTAGGATTTGTGGACATTTTCATAGATGACATCACTGATCCGGAATTGTTGCTTCTTTTTCTTCCACATCAACTGAACACAATGATGAAGAAAGATAAATTGTTCCTGAAAAGAATGAAATATGAGGCTGTTACTAGAACCATAACTGGGAGTAGGGGCAATAACAGACAGAAAAGGGAGGGAATATCATTCATGTGGACAAACATACACACAGGAGGAATTTATCATGCCCTGCACTCCCAGGATTCTGACTTCAAAAAGATGCAAAACAAGGCTTTGTGACTTTTTGGGGCTACTTGTACAAAGATTTGGCAACTTTTTGCATGCTTACACCACTCGCTCTACTCTTGAAAAGAGGATGGAAAATTGGTGGTGTGGTTATAATAAGTATTATAATGAATTTCACTCCTGAAATAACACTGCAAAATGTTTAAAAAGATCCCCAAAAAGTCACAAAATCACTCCAGTATGGGGGTAGGATTTCTAGACAAAAGGTTTAAAGATTCACAAAAAAAAAAAAAAAAAATGCCATTTAATTTAGAACAAAGTATGCCTCAGTACTTACATTCTACATTATACAGTACATACAGATACTTTATAGACATACAGTATAGAGACATACAGTATGATATAAAAAATGTTATACAAAATGTTATAAATTTTACAAATGTATAGCTAGATATAAAGTGTATATATACAAACAGACAGTATAGAGATAAACACTGTCCATATACATACTCAATGTAGACATATAGATACACATACTAACCTCTGTTTGCACCATAGACATCCTGTAAGAGCGCAATTCTCCTACAAGGCCTAGAACATCTACAAACTCATGGTCCCGTATGTGTTGCATGAGGCGATCCAAAGCTATAAATGTTCCAGTCCGCCCCACACCAGCGCTAAAACACAACAGGTGGTAAAAGTGTCAAAACCTGAACCAAATAGCAAGAGTCAACATGTCAATTAAAATCTTAAGGTTTCTACCCTGCCCCAATGCTTTACCCTACAGCTGCTTATACAGAATGGTTGCTGTGGAAGAGTGCAAGCTCATCCGCACATCAGTGCATGGGAGGTGGCAAGCAATTGAACTTTCCAGGAGAAGCAACATGGAGGAACACATTGACAGATTGAGGGGAAGCAGCCTCAATAAAGAGGAATCTTTTATTAGGAAGACTCACAGTTTACTCAATTCTGATAAGAGCTTAAGGATCCTGTATGTGTCTGGTTTCAGTGAAAATTGGGGTTGGTGGCTTCAGTGACATTTATAGGTGCTAGCTTAGGTGATAATTGTCTGTGGAAGCTTAAGAGATAATCGTGGGCGGTGACTTCAGTGATAATTGTAGGTGGTAGCTTGGGTGATAATCGTGGGTGGTGGCTTCAGTGATAATTGTAGGTGGTAGCTTGGGTGATAATCGTGGGTGGTGGCTTCAGTAATAATTGTAAGAAATGGGTTTAGTGATAATTGTGGAAAGTCGGTCTAGTGATAATCGTACTAGTAGACATTAGGGCTTTACCTGCAGTGTACAGTTATTGGTCCTTTGGTTTTGGCTGCTTTCTGTCTCACCATGTACACAAATTGTAGTATACTCTCTGCTGCACTGGCTGCTGGGACGCCGTGGTCTGGCCATGCAGTGAAGTTGAAATGCATAACATGCTGTGAGTCAGCTGCCTAAGAGAACAGAAGACACAATCATTGTCACCGGATCCACCCTCACTGCTGCCATGCTTTGCTTTAGCCATTGCCAGCACCACAAACTCAATACAATAAAAGTCCAAAACTAAATTATAGGTCTCAAAAAATGATAAATGTGTAAAAGAGGTTCACAAACAAGCAATGAAACCTCTGGTAACAGCTTAAACCAATCCTGCTAGGTTACTCCATTAACCTACTGTGCAGCTAGAGGGATGGTGGGTGTAAGGGAAGATATAGGACACTCTGCCTTGTTCCAGGGTAGAGCATGACAATTGGATCAAAGAGCACCAATGAGAGAATCCCTATGTTATACTCCACTCCTGAGGCCCTGCATCCTGTTCCGTCCTCTCAGGGCCTGACCAAAGCAGAATCCTTATGTCATGCTCCATCTTTTCAGGACTTGCACCATGCAGAGTCCTTTTGTCATGCTCCTCAGGGTTTGCACTGTACCGAATCACTGTGTCATGCTCCTCCTCCATTTCAAGGCAATAACTATGCAGAATCTTTTTGTCATGCTCCTCCCCTCAGACCCTGCACTGGGCAATACAAAGTAATCACTTCCTTTTATTCACTTTCACTGTCTATAAAGAAGGTTTTCTAATGATTATAGAATAGCCCCTGCTCTTACTGCATTGACCCAGAGGAATACATGTGTTGACCCCATGCTTCTTAATATTTACCTCTGAGACTCGGAACACCCGCAAAGCCCAGTCTGGCTGCTCTTCCTCAGACACCATTTCCACCATTATGTCTCCATAGCCTACTGGCTCGGCAGTAAATGGCCAGTAATGGTCACACTTTATCTGCAATAAATAAGGTGAAGTCATGAATATGGGAGATTCATATGGAGACTGCTCATTCTTTCTTTAGGCATCCTGTGAATAAAGACTGCTTGCCCAGGCTTTGGCCCTTGGCCCTTGGCCCTTCAGAAATGTGGTGCTCACTTAAGGTAAGCAGGATGATATAGAGACTGGTGCAGTGATTTACAACCTACAGGGTATATACTTGTCATCATTTTAATGGACAAAAATTGGTACATTTCAGCCCTACTCCCAAGAACACCCCTGACCCCATCAAGAATGCCCGCATTTTGGCAGGGCTTGTATAAATTCCACTCCTATTGAGGTCTGGTTCCAGCAAAATCAGCATTCTTGGCATGTATGACAATAACAGATATTTGCTAACTCCCTTAAAAGGAGGAGATCTCCCTGCATCCCAGAGGAGCATGAACGTCTCCTAGGTGCCCATCTTCTCTTTAAAATAAACTTCTGGCTCTCATATCAGGACGTTATCTGCAACAAGTCAAGAAGGTTGTAGATATGGGAATAGGTGAGTAACTGTACAGTATAGTCTGGGGTTTGTATTCTTTTAGAGAGTCTAGTCTAGGCTGTTTTGAAGGGGTTTATGAATTTCAGGATGCGGGAAAACTATCAGATCGGTGGGGTCCTACCTCTGCGACCCCTACTGATCACGAGAATAGTTACCCTGTACTTCTAAGAGCACCTCAAAATGAATAGAGCAGCAGGCTGGGCATGCAAACTACCACTTTATTCATCTCTATGGGAGTTCCGGAAACAGCCGAGTGCTGTACTCGGCTGTCTCCAGGACTTCTGTAAAGATGAATACAGCTGCCTGATCTTCCAGTCATTTTAGGGAGCTCCAAGGAGTAGGCGGTTCCTGTTCTCATGATCGGTGGGGGTCCCAGTGGTAGGACCCCACAGATCTGATAGTTATCCCCTAAACGGTATACCCCTTTAAAGGGACCCTGTCACCTCCAACAAACATCCCAAGCCAGCAGCATTACCTTAGAGTAGCCAGCAGCATGTTTGTAACAATCATTTTCTTCCTGCAGACAGAGAAGCAGAAGCTGTAAAAACGTTCTTTAATCCTCTTCTCCACACATGCTTCAAGTCACGGTCAGGGCCGGTGCAAGGATTTTTGCCAACTCAAGCGAAGCTACATTTTGGCGCCCCCCCCCCCCCCCACGCTTCACCTCTCTTTGGTCCTGGTATCTTCTCTCTGCTTCAGACAATGGCTGGTTTAAGGACCATATTTTTTGCCCTCTAAGACACACCTAGGTTTTAGAGGAGGATAATAAGAAAAAAATATTTTCCATTACACCTCAGGTCAGACCAGCAATCAGACCCCCAATGTTAATCAGACTTCAGATCAGAACCCCATGTCAGACATCATCCCCCAGCCATCAGCCCCCAATGTCAGCCATCAGACCCCCATGTCACATTTCTCCCCCTCCATGTCACATTTTTCCGCCCTCCCCCAGGGTGCGCCCTAAGGCGACCGCTTGGTCTGCCTTATGGTAGCACCGGCCCTGGTCACGGTAACCACGACCCCTTCCCTGCCCCTTCGCTGTGACTGACAGCGCTTATGCACGACAGTTCGGCTGGCTTTGCCGAACTGCCGGCTGTCAGTCAGTCACGGGGAAGGGGGCGTGGTTACCGTGACTTGAAGCAAAGAGGCCGCTGCCTCCGTGACTTCACGCATGTGTGGAGAAGCACGCCGGCAGGGGATTAAAGAACGTTTTTACAGCTTCTGCTTCTCTGTCTACAGGAAGAAAATGATTGTTACCAACATGCTTCTGGCTACTCTAAGGTACTGCTGCCAGCTTGGGATGTTTGTTGAAGGTGACAGGTTCCCTTTAAGGGGTCTAAATTAGTTCATGGTGTTTGGTCAGGGGTCTGTATTTGTTTATGAAATCTAGTGTGTGGTCTGTGTGACTTTAAGAGATCTTGGGTATGGGTTAAATGGGTTGTCCAGGTTCAGAGCTGAACCCAGACATACCCAAAAACTTCACCCAGGCAGCCCCCCTGATGTTAGGATGCTCTCCCTTGCCCTGCGCAAAGCAAGGGCTCTTTTATTTGCAATAACACACTGCCGGGCGGAGGCTTCCGCCCAGCAGTGTGTTTGGTGACGTCACCAGCTCTGATGGGTGGGCTCTAGCGCTGCCCTAGCCATTTTACAGACTAGGGCAGCGCTAAAGTCCACCAATCAGTGCTGGTGACGTCACCAAACACACTGCTGGGCGGAAGCCTCCACCTGGCAGCCCTAAGGAGAGCCCGGTACGTCACCGGAACTCCAGAAAATGCCTTTACCCTGCGCGATTTAGTGCAGGGCAAAGGAGAACATTGGAGCAGGGTGGCTGCCTGGGTGAAAATGAGGACATGTCTGGGTTCAGCTCTGAACCCAGACAACCCCTTTAAGTATTAGAAGTGTGGTGTATTTTAGTTTAGCGGGCCGGTCTGGAGTCTGTGTTTGTTTAGCTAGTCTGGTATGCTGTGCATACTACTTCATGTGCCATTTCTCTGAATCTCCTTGCTGTTCCTTCTCAAAAGTTGGCATGTCTGAGGTAAGAAGCTGCTCCTGGGCGCAGGAGATGAGCAGCTATATTGCTTTACCCTTCTCTTCTCGTTGCACTGGGTCAGCATCACGATGACTTGAGATTTCTGCTGAAGAATCATCTTCCAGAAATCATTCCTGGTGTCAGGCAGGGGTCCCTGAGTTGCAATGTATTCTTGTAAAGAATTGTATCCCTGCATAAGATAAGAAAGATGTGTTATCTATGGTACACCACTTAATACAGTCCCTTCCAACCTCCTGCAGCCACTGTGTATATATAATCAGTCCGGTGTGTCCACATGGACAATCTTCTCTGTAATAGGATAAAGCTGTGTACTATGTAAAATGTGAAGCAAGACATCAGACAGCCCGAAAGAGCTAAAAAGTGTCCATGTAATCATCTGCAATGTGCGCAAGGGCTGGAGCTCAAAATCTCCTGATAAAATTCTGGTTGCCTACAGCTGCCACTTGGGGGAAATGCTCTGCATACAGATTCATACAGCTTACATTGAGATCAATATTAACTCCACAATCACAGAGGAATTAGATGCTGGAAAGGAGTAAGAGCAGCACAATGGATCACTTGTAGACTTGTAAGTTTCTGGTACAATTACACAGTCTTGTTTCTCAGGGTTAGCTCATATCCATTCAGAAGACGCACCATAGATCTCATCATTCCTGCATAATCCAGCTGGGTGATTATGCAAGAATGCAGACATCTATGGGATTTATTCAGAGGAAAGAGATGCACAAATATTGAAAGGATCAAGTGAGTAATTAGTATTAAATGTGCTATAATTGGAGTTAACATACTAACATAGCTTGTGAAAGTCAAAGATACATCCATCCAGTTCAACCTTATATCCTGCACAGTTGATCCAGAGGAAAACAAATTCCAGTTATCCTCATAATAGGGAAAAACATATTCTTCCCACTTCAAATTTTCAATCAGAATAACTACCTGGATCATCGACCCTTCTCCAGAAACTTAGTAACTATAACCTGTAATATTATTACTCTCCAGAAATACACCATAACCACCTCCTCAGGCAGAGAGTTCCATAGTCTCACTGCTCTTACAGTAAAGAATCCCCTTCTACTGTATACTATACTCCATGTGCAACCACACTTGTAATTATTGGAGGTATCACACACTTGTTTATTGCAGCTTTACCTCTGTGACAAAGGAAAACTACTTTTTGAGCATTATTTGTGTACATACAATCTTCTAATATGTTCACTGGCTGAAAGGGATACTAAAATAAAAAGTAATAAAACTTTTATTGGTAAATATTCTAAAAAGCACACAAGGAAAGGGCGCTTGCCCTATGCAGTATCTCAGGCACAGCTTCAAAGAACTTGCTCCTGGGTAGGGAAATGAAGCAGGGTAAGATGACACCAAATCCCCTAATCACACACCCACCCAAGGGATCCAGACTACAAATGACCATGGGTTTATAGCAAATATCACACCCTTATATTGGTAAATCACTTCCTAAGTGGGATTGTTATAAATGTATCTTGTTCAAATGCGAATTTTGCTCGTTCGCGATTTGCTGAACATGCGAACATATGGCGATATTCGCATGCGCCATATTTTTTTGCATAGCACCGAACTTTGACCGATGACACATCTATCAGGTGGGACAGGACAGCCAATTGAGATGTTTTAGCACATGGACACACCCCCTACCCTATAACAGAACCCGATCTGGCAGCCACTTTACATGATGTGTTTTGCCAGTGTAGGGAGAGGTTGCATTTTTAGTAGGGACAGTTAGGTCCCTTTCACACGAGCGAGTTTTCCGCGCGGGTGAAATGCGTGACGTGAACGCATATCACCCGCACTAAATCCTGACCCATTCATTTCAATGGGTCTGTGTACATGAGCGTTGTTTTTCACGCATCAGTTCTGCGTTGCGTGAAAATCGCAGCATGTTCTATATTCTGTGTTTTTCACGCAGCCCTGGCCCTATAGAAGTGAATGGGGCTGCTTGAAAAACGCATTGCATCCGCAAGCAAGTGCGGGTGCGATGCGTTTTTCACTGATGGTTGCTAAGAGATGTTGTTTGTAAACATTCAGTTTTTTATCACGCGTGTGAAAAACGTATCAAAACGCATTGCACCCGTTGCGGAAAAAACTGAACAACTAAACACAATCGCAGACAAAACTGACTGAACTTGCTTGCAAAATAGTGCGAGTTTCACTGAACACACTCTGAACACATCCGGCCCCAATCCGCAACGCCCGTATGAAACCAGCCTTAGGGACACCAAACACTAGCTAATAGGGCCACAAAAGTCCTTTTAAGGACTGGTATAGGTGTGCTATCGATAGCTGTGATATAGAGGTGTGTGATATACTTTTAATACACTTTCTAACATAGAAATTGAATTATAGTGTGTTTGTATTGCGCAGCAGTTGTGTGCAGTTCTGCTGCGATACCGCAGCTAGCTAGAGGGACAAACGCTATTGGAGTAACTAATTGCCTTATACCTTCTATCCCTTCTTCCACAAAATCCTGATTGAGGGGTGCTATATACCTGTTTCAGACAAATACTGATTAAGGGGTGCTATATACCTGTTTCCGCCAAATACTGATTGAGGGGTGCTATATACCTGTTTCCGCCAAATACTGATTGAGGGGTGCCATATACCTTCTTCCACAAAATACTGACTGAGGGGTGCTATTGCTATATACCTTTTTCCACCAACTACTGATTGAGGGCTGTGATACACCTGCTTCCACAAAATACTGATTGAGGGGTGCCATATACCCATTTCCGCCAAATACTGATTGAGGGGTGCTATATACCTGTTTCCACCAACTACTAATTGAGGGCTGCGATACACCTGCTTCCACAAAATACTGATTGAGGGGTGCCATATACCTGTTTCCACCAAATACTGATTGAGGGGTGCTATATACCTGTTTCCACCAACTACTGATTGAGGGCTGCGATACACCTGCTTCCACAAAATACTGATTGAGGGGTGCCATATACCTGTTTCCACCAAATACTGATTGAGGGGTGCTATATACCTGTTTCCACCAACTACTGATTGAGGGCTGCGATACACCTGCTTCCACAAAATACTGATTGAGGGGTGCCATATACCTGTTTCCGTCAAATACTGAATGAGGGGTGCAATATACCTTCTTCCACTAAATACTGATTGAGGGGTGCTATTGGCCTATACCTTTTTCCACCAAATACTGATTGAGGGCTGCAATACACCTGCTTCCACAAAATTTCTGATTGAGGGGTGCCATATACCGTGCCTGTTTCCGCCAAATACTGATTGAGGGGTGCTATAAACCTGTTTCCGCCAAATACTGATTGAGGGCTGTGAAATAACTTCTTCCACAAATACTGTTCTTCTCTACGGACTTAGGCCTCATGCACACGACCGTTGTTTGGGTCCGCATCCGAGCCGCTGTTTTGGCGGCTCAGATGCGTCCCATTCGCTTCAATGAGGCTGCAAAAGATGCGGACAGCACTCCGTGGGCTGTCCGCATCCGTGGCTCTGTTCCGCGGCCCCGTTAAAATAATATAACATGTCCTATTCTTGTCCGCGCTTTGCATTTACATTGACGGTGCCCGTTCCATTCTGCAAATTGCGGAAGGCAACGCGGGCGTCTTCCGTTCTTTGCGGATCTGTGGTTTGCAGACCGCAAAAAAACGGCATGGCCGTGTGCATGAGGCCTTAGGCAGAGGGTAATTTAGAAAATGACAGGCAGAGGAAGAGGCAGATCGTTCTGCAGGGATGGTAGGGGTCGGGCAGGTGCACCAGGCCGGAGTCTAAGTGGGAAGTTGAAAAAGGCGCGTGTGATAACTTCAAAGGGTGCACCAGAGTTGGTTGAGTGGCTCACTCAGCCTTCCGCTTCTGCACCCTCCTCATCCTCTGTATCTGCACCCTCCTCACTCTCTGCTGTCTGCACCCCCAAAGACACCACCAACACCATAGCCCCTCTACTCGAGTCAGAGGAATTATTTTCTCATCCATTCCCAGACCTTACCGATGCGCAGCCATTCTTGGCATCGGATGAGGAAAAGAAGGTAGCAGTACAACAGTACCCAGATCAGCCCAAAGAGGGTAGTTCCCGCTGTTCCTGCCTACTCCGAGATTTCTAATGTCAGTGTTGGTGAAGGTGACAATGATGACGTGTCACGTGGGTGCCCACAAGAGAGGAAGAGGAGCGGAGTTCAGAGGGAGAGACAGAGCAGCAGATAGGGAGGAGAAGGAGGAGAAGAAGGCAGAACTCGCAGTGGACAGGAGGCAAAAAGCAGACTGCAAATGTATCTGGAGCGAGCAGTCCACCATGCATGGTCACATCTTGCGCTCCCAGGACACCGGCACATGACTCCGCAGTGTGGGCTTTTTTTTTAACGTGTCAGCTGCTGATAATAGTGTTGCTATCTGCAGCCTGTGCTGTCAACGCATAAGTCGCGGTAAGCCCAACACCCACCTAGGGACGACCGCCTTAAGAAGGCACCTGGCCTATCAAAAACCCCAGTGGGAGCAACGTCGTCAGAACCCACAAAGCCACACTCCCGGCGCTCCATGTGCTGTTTCTTTCAAATTTAATTAATGCACTGTATTATTATATCTCCTTTCACTATGTTGTTCTACGTATTGTTTCTCTGCTGCCATCTGCTGGCCGGAATTTGTATGCTGCACGCCTTGTTCCTTATCTATAAAGTTTTTCTCTGCTGGGCGTGGTTTTAGCAGCCTTGGTTCTTGTCTCTTCCTGTAGCCATTTTCAGTGCTGCACTCCTTGTGACTAGAGACTCACACCTTGGCTTGTGAAGGCATCAGTTTTTGACCAGCAGTTGCCTCAGCAGTTAGCCTCCGGAAAGACATCCACATGACATCATCTACCGCATTACAGTACTGCATCACTGTATGTTGCTGCTCTGGATCAAATAAACCCACGTTTGATTGCATCCTCGTGTCTACGTCTGGATCCATCTAACCTGAGCATCTGCCGGTCCGGTCTGCTCCACTGCTTGGATACGAAGGTAAGACAGTCACAAGGTCATCATCAGTTACACCTTCATTCGCCTTCATGTGGGGACAGAACAGTCAAAAACTGCCTTAAAGCCTTATACCCCAGTAAATACCCGTCTCAAAGTCTAATGCCCGGCTACAGGTTCCCTCAGAGCCCAGTGCCACACTCAGGAACCTCCCCTGCAACAGGCCCACTCGCAGCAAATCTGCCCGGCAACAGTGCACGTCCCACAAGCCCAAGGGGAAGCACGGTGTGTCCGCAGTAGATATACTCTCGCCTGGAAGTCCTCCACTACTCTCCAAGACACTTTCTACATCCTATATTAACCCTTGCTCGCATGATATAGGAACTGTTCACGCACGCGGGGCCTCCCTCATACCAAAACCCCGCAATTCACTCAAAACACTTTAGGAACCTTATCGGGGTGCCTTATCTGAGTCGCACAGCAATTTTCAGCCCCCAATTCGAAAGTTCATTTTCTTAAAGAGACAGCGCACCTTAAATCAAAATGGCCGAAAATGACCTCGTACAGTTCCCCAGTGATGAAACAAAGCAAATGCAACCTGATACTGATCATTATGAAGAGCTGGAGGTAGAACCCACACTTTCAGCAGACCAAGTCACGCGACCAAGGCGCTCTCTCAAACCAACTATAAAGATCACAGAAAACTATCACACCAGGAAAGATGAGCTGTGCGACAACCTGGAAGAGCTATGGGAACGAGTTTCATCCCTCATATCAGGACTTAAGTCCTCCTCAGGTGATGCCACCAGTTTACAAGTTGCCGTCGGGCGGCTGAACGCAGCCCACGAAAGATACAAGAGACTGTCCACAAGGTATATGACCTTTCTAAAAGACTCTAATATTGAAGAAGCCCTGTCAGAATTGTGCAAGGCAGAATCAATAGACAGACAAAGAGACGCCATGGTGATGGATGCTAAAGATAAAGTGGAACTCCGCATCTCTCATTTGCAAGAAACTAGATCACACAGATCGCATTCATCCAAACATTCCTCGCGGTCCTACAGATCATCATGCTCTAGAAGCTCCGCCCTGAGCGACAGATTACTAGAGGCTCGCATAAATGCAGAGCTATCCAAAGTGAGGCGTTCCTTCACCGAAAAAGAAGTCCTTGCGAGAACAGAAGCACAGACGGCGGCGGCCAAGAGGACAGAAGCGGAGGCAGAAGCCAAGAGGGCAGAAGCGGAGGCAGAAGCCAAGAGGGCAGAAGCAGAGGCAGAAGCCAAGAGGGCAGAGGCAGAAGCCAAGAGGGAAGAAGCAGAGGCAGAAGCCAAGAGGGCAGAGGCAGAAGCCAAGAGGGAAGAAGCGGAGGCAGAAGCCAAGAGGGCAGAAGCGGAGGCAGAAGCCAAGAGGGCAGAAGCAGAAGCAGAGGCTCGAATAAAGATCCTTGAATCAGAGAGGGAAGAGGAAATTGCATTAGCAAAAGTAAGACTACTTGAGCAAGCATTGAGCCAAGGCTTTGATTCAGTCTGCTTACCACCAGAGGAGAGAGACGATCCAGTTGATCGCACCAGCGACTATGTACTGAAACAGTTATCTGCACCACCCCCAGTGGGCAGTACTGTCCAAGCAAACAACACTGAAACCTCCAAGTCAGCTCTACCTGCAGTCCCAGCGATACCCACAGCACCCGAGCAACCCAATAACAGTTGCCCAGGCGCGCCCTCTCAAGGGCAGTTATTACAGCAAGATGGCTACCAGGTGTTCCCTGGCCTACCTCCACAGCTCAAGCGGCAGTCATCAGAATCTACAGAGGCTAGACCACAGCTCAACCCTGCAGCAACATCATTCTACCCGGAAGCATCTCACCCTTTCACGCCACACAGCCTATACGCCCCAGGGGCATCACAAGTTGTCATGGCAACAAGCAGTGAGAGATCAGATATGTCTGAGTTTGCCAGATTTATGGTGAGCAGAGAGCTAATTAACACCAGTCTCTCAAAATTTGATGACCGTGCGGAGAGCTACAGAGCCTGGAAGGCAACCTTCAAAGCTGCCATCGCCAACCTCAACCTAACTGCAGAGCAGGAGCTCGACCTCTTGATCAACTGGCTGGGCCCAGGCTCCACAAATCGCATCAAGAGCCTTAGAACTGTCTATGTGGGACAAGCAGAAGCAGGTCTCGCTGCAGCCTGGCAAAGACTCGAACGCACCTTTGGCAGTGCAGAAGCAATAGAGAAGGCACTATTCAGGAGACTGCAGAACGTTCCCAAGATCAGTCTTAAGGATGTCCACAAGCTTCAGGATTTAAGTGATTTGCTCATGGAACTGGAGCTCGCCAAAAGAGATCCTCGTCTGTCCGGGCTGTGCTACCTGGATACTGCCCATGGGGTGAACCCAATTGTCGTGAAGCTACCATACAGCCTGCAAGAGAAGTGGGCGGCATCAGTCTCAAGGTACAAAAGAGTGCATGACGTCACCTTTCCCCCATTTATTCATTTCTGTAGGTTCATCGATGAACAGTCCCAGATGAGGAATGACCCCAGCCTCGACTTCCTGGAGTTTAATACTACAGCTTCAGTGATGCCATCATCAAGGTATGAAAGTATTGTGCATAAACACAGAGACTTTAAGAGCAGCGTGAATGTTAGAAAGACTAACCTACCATCATCTGCAGTACCCACTGGTAAACAGTACACTACCTCATCAGGAGACAAGGCCTTCAATCGTGAATGTCCCATTCATAAAAAACCACACTCACTGAACAAATGCAGAGGATTTAGATCCAAAACCATACAGGAACGCAAGAAAGTCCTCACCGAGCTTGGGGTATGTTTCAGGTGCTGCGCTTCATTGGAGCACATGGCTAAGGACTGTAAATCCATTATCAAGTGTGAGGAGTGTCATAGTGAAAGACACGCCTCAGCTATGCACCCAACTCCACTCACAAGGGATTCACCGGCTGCTGTCACCACCAGTCCCGCTCCAGGTCATGGCGGGGAGCCCCAAAATAATGCCAACACAGCCACTGCTGTTTCCTGCTCATGCTTGGATGTATGTGGGGAGGGCCAGAGTGAGAAATGTTGTGCCCGCATATGCCTAATCAAGGTCTACCCGGAGGGGCTACCAGAAAAGGCAGTAAAAATGTATGCCATCATTGACGACCAAAGTAACCGCTCCCTAGCAGGACCTAAATTCTTTGAAGCCTTTGGAATAAAGGGACCGTCAGAACCCTACATCTTAAACACCTGCTCGGGTCGCATAGAGACTAGCGGCAGGAGGGCACAAGGATTCATTGCTTGTTCCGTCAGTGGGAATACAGAAATACCTCTACCGATGCTGATCGAATGTGATCAAATACCCAACCATAGGGATGAAATTCCTACCCCGGAAGCTGCATTTCACCATCCACACCTAAGGCACCTAGCCAACGTTATCCCACCTATGGACAACAACGCAGAGATTCTACTCCTGCTTGGCAGAGACAATCTAAGGGTACACAAGGTGCGTCAACAGTGTAATGGTCCCGACTATGCACCATACGCCCAGAGACTGGACTTGGGATGGGTAGTCATAGGAAATGTATGCTTGGATCAACCAAGAATCCGCTCTTTCAAAACGCACATGCGTGGAGATGGACGCACAACTTGCATTAAGCCTTGTCCTCATCACTACGAGGTGAAAGAGAAGCCTCCAGACCTCATACAACCACCTGACGACATTCCTCCCTTCTTTGCCGACAACTTGGGAAGATTAGTCTTTCACACAAGCAAGGACGATGATAAAGTAGCTTTGTCAGTAGAAGACAGAGAATTTATCAAGATAATGGACAAGGAGTTCCTTAAAGACGAAACCAATCACTGGGTTTCTCCATTACCCTTCCGAGCTACCAGGGTGAGACTCCCGAACAATAGGGAACAAGCTCTGTCTAGATTTAACTCTCTTCAGCGTACCATGAACAGTAAGCCTGAGATGAGAGAACACATCGTTGCCTTTATCGACAAAATATTCCGCAACAACCATGCAGAACCAGCTCCATCCTTAGGGAAGAACGACGAGTGCTGGTACTTACCTTCATTTGGAGTGTATCACCCACGGAAACCTAATCAAATTAGGGTTGTTTTCGACTCAAGCGCCAAACATCAAGGTGTATCTCTTAATGACGTCCTTCTCACAGGTCCTAATCTGACGAATAACCTAGTTGGAGTGCTGATGAGGTTCAGAAAAGAGCTAGTTGCCATCACCGCCGACATTGAACAGATGTTCCACTGTTTCGTAGTCAGAGAGGACCACCGGAATTTCCTCAGGTTTCTGTGGTACAAGAATAATGACACCAACGCAGAGATGGCAGAGTATCGAATGAGGGTACACGTATTTGGAAACAGCCCTTCACCTGCCGTGGCAACTTACGGCCTTCGGCGCACTGCAATAGAGGGAGAATCAGAGTACGGTAAAGACGTCAGAGGACCAGTAAAACAATTGAGGTCTGACCAGGGAAGCAACTTCATCGGAGCCTGTAGAGAACTTAACATCGACACCAAGTCCATTCAAGATCAGTTGGCGGAAAAAGGTTGCACCTGGATTTTCAACCCTCCTCATAGTTCCCACATGGGGGGCTCCTGGGAGAGAATGATCGGCATCTCACGCAACATCTTAAATTCTATGTTGGTGGATGTAAACTCATCTAGACTCACACATGAGACTCTAGTTACTCTTCTCGCTGAAGTTTCAGCCATTATCAATTCAAGACCCCTTGTGCCAGTGTCTATGGATCCTGAAACACCAGCCATTCTGACTCCGGCTATTCTACTTACCCAAAAAACTGAGAGTACGCTTATTCCTAGTGGAGAATTCACTCATGCGAACATCTATCGAAAACACTGGAAACGTGTACAATATCTAGCAGATTACTTCTGGAACAGGTGGCGAAAGGAGTACCTCAGTGTTCTTCAAGGAAGAAGAAAATGGCAACACCACAAACCAAACTTGAAGGAAGGAGACCTTGTATTGATGAAAGAGCAACAAACCGAAAGGATTGACTGGCCTGTTGGGCTAATTTCAAAGGTTTTCCCTAGCAAGGATGGCAAGGTCCGGAAGGTGGAGTTGAAGATCTTCAGGAAAGGCGAGCTTAAAACGTTCTCAAGACCAATCAATGAACTCATCTTAATACTACCCATCGAGAACGTCCCTGACGGGTGAACAGGACTGTATCTAGCTTCGCAGATCTTCTCCATTCCAAGTTGAAAACAGGACTATCTATGTTTTGCATTCTAACATGTTTTTTTTACAGGTTGTTTATATTTTATGGACATTCGTCATAGTGAAATCCCCAAAGTGAATTTCAGACGGGGAGTGTGCTGTTTCTTTCAAATTTAATTAATGCACTGTATTATTATATCTCCTTTCACTATGTTGTTCTACGTATTGTTTCTCTGCTGCCATCTGCTGGCCGGAATTTGTATGCTGCACGCCTTGTTCCTTATCTATAAAGTTTTTCTCTGCTGGGCGTGGTTTTAGCAGCCTTGGTTCTTGTCTCTTCCTGTAGCCATTTTAAGTGCTGCACTCCTTGTGACTAGAGACTCACACCTTGGCTTGTGAAGGCATCAGTTTTTGACCAGCAGTTGCCTCAGCAGTTAGCCTCCGGAAAGACATCCACATGACATCATCTACCGCATTACAGTACTGCATCACTGTATGTTGCTGCTCTGGATCAAATAAACCCACGTTTGATTGCATCCTCGTGTCTACGTCTGGGTCCATCTAACCTGAGCATCTGCCGGTCCGGTCTGCTCCACTGCTTGGATACGAAGGTAAGACAGTCACAAGGTCATCATCAGTTACACCTTCATTCGCCTTCATGTGGGGACAGAACACTCCATGTCCTGCCTCTTCTCCTTCTCCTCTCTCCTCCCATTTATCCTCCACTCCACCTTTCACCGTGCCCTTGTAGCGTTTATCTGGCACAAGGCAGGCTTCCGTGGCCCAAATGTTTGAGCGTAAAAAAAAATTATGACGCTGGATAATCCTCTTGCCCAACGGCTGACCACTGGCTTGTCGAAACTGCTAGCCCACAAACTATTGCCATATAAATTGGTGGACTCGGAGGCCTTTAGAAAATTTGTGGCCATTGGCACACCGCAATGGAAGGTCCCCGGAAGGAAATTTTTCCCAGAAGGGCATCCCTGAACTATATGGCCACGTTCAGCGGCAAGTTAATATATCTCTGGCATACAGTGTCGGTGCCAAGATACATCTGACCACAGGCACGTGGTCTAGCAAACACGGGCAGGGAAGGTACATAACTTTTACTGTCCACTGGGTGAACCTTCTGACGGCCATCAAGCATGTAACCCATGGCACCCGTGTGGATTTGGTGTTACCGCCACGGATCCTCTTCTCCACTTCCTACTCCATCCTCCGTCTCCTCCTCGGCTGACTCCTCCTTTTCCACTACTACCGCCTCTTCCGCTGCACCCCCCAAGCTCCCTAGAACCCATTCGACGTGCCACTTGAGACGTTGCCATGCTGTGCTGCGGCTGTTGTGCCTGGAAGTGAAGAGCCACACTAGTCCTGCACTGCTTTCAGCTCTGCGGTCACAGGCCGATCAGTGGCTAACCCCGCTCAATTTGACAGTTGGTAAAGTAGTGTGTGACAACGGTGCCAATCTGCTGAGCGCGCTGAAACAGGGCAAAATGACACACGTGCAGTGCATGGCGCACGTCCTGAACTTAGTCATGCACCGATTCATTGCCAAATACCCTGGGATCCAGGATGTCTTGCGGCAGGCCAGGAAAATCTCTGGCCATTTTAGAAGATCTTACATGGCCATGGCTCGCCTTGCTGATGTTCAGCGGTGACACCGTTTGCCCGTTAGACGTCTGACTTGTATATGCTTGATAGGCTGCTCCAGCAAAAGCGTGCTGTTAGCGACTACCTGTATGAACTCTGTGGCAGGACAGGTTCTGGGGAGCTTGTTTTTTTTTCCACTGCGCCAGTGGCTGCTCATGCGCAACGCATGCAGACTTCTGCAGCCATTTGATGAGATCACCAAACTGGTGAGTCGCAGCCAGGGCACCATCAGTGACATAGTAGCTTACACCTTCTTTCTGGAACGTGCATTGCGTTGTGTCATTGATCAAGCCGATCAAGAGCTGGAAGATGAGGAAGTTGCAATGCTGAAAGAATTCCCAGGGGGGGCTACTCCATCTGAGACAAGTCAGCAGGAGTCTGAAGAGGATAATGGTGGCTGGGGGGAGGAGGAGCAAAAAAGCAGGCTTTAAACTTTTTGGGGATCCCTGGTGTTGTCCGTGGCTGGGAGGAGGAGATCGAGGATGACATTCTCCTGGGCGATAAGCAGGAGCCAGGGCGCTCCACCACTTCCAATTTAGTGCAAATGGGGACCTTCCTGCTCCAGTGTTTGAAGAGGGACCCCTTATAAAAATCATAAAGGTCAAGGACCTGTACTGGGTGGCAACGTACTTAGACCCCCGGTACAAACGCTGAGGTCTGTCAGAATGCAGCATTTCTAGGCCTTGCTGCGAGAGATGCTGCATTCTGCTGTTGCGGGCACTGGCAGAGGAATTTCCACACACAGCAAAACAGGTGTGGGTACCAATCCTACTGCACCTGCAAAAAGAGGGCAGTTTGAAGACGTGCTGGTCACTTTGGATCCAACCTCAGGGAACGCCTAGACCGACAGGTGTCCGACTACATCGTGTTAATGGCCGATGTGAACGCTCTGAGAACCGAGGAACCCCTTGACTACTGGCTGTGCAGGCTTGACCTGTGGCCAGAGCTGGCACAATTTGCCATGGAACTCTTGGCCTGCCCCTCGTCGAGTGTCCTGTCCGAAAGGACGTTCAGCGCAGCAGGGGGGGGATCGTAACCGGTATGCGTTAACAGATGCCTCAGACTGATGCCGTACAGTGGCCTCCATTCACTATACAGTTCCATGGTAGAAAAAAAAAAAAACGTTAATGTATGCATTTTTTTTAATGGACTCTACAGGATACAAAAACGTGGCGTGCTGCACAATTGTATACATCAAACCGATAGTAAATAAAAAATTTCTAGGTTCCAGCAGGGCACATTTTTAAAAAGTTTCCCTTTAAGACGCATAAAAATGGTCCCTGATTAAAATACATATTTTTTGGGGGAATTTTTGCCAATGATCCCCCTCTGGTATATCACTGTCCATGTTGTGAGACATGCTGTGAGACATAAGTATATGCTGGCTGCAAATACTGTATGACCTGAAGTTTTTTTAGGTTTGCCTGCTATTAAAGTAAATGGGGCCCACCGCGAATACGCAGTTCGGGAACATTTGATCGCGAACGCGCGTTCAGGAATTGTCCCGGCCGATGTTCGACCATCACTAATGATAGAGTTTACAATGCTCATTAATTCAAAGCCAGTAAATGTTAAGTGATGCTGATCATTTTCTCAGTCATCACTTAGTTGCTATTGATCAAGTTGGTTATTAGGTTTCCCTATTTATTGCCCTATGTTCTGTAATAGTAAAGGACTGCTAAATAACTCCATATCTATACGAGCCCTCCCTGCTCTACTCGTTTTTAGAGGTTCGCATGTCTCATCAGGAGCGTTGGGTATTGAAAGGAAAGGAGTTAGGGCAGTAAAGAAGGCGGACTAGAGAAGACAGCTGATAAGCTGGTGCGGTCCCAATTGATGGTTTGAGACCACTACCAGGGGAAATAACAGAAAGCAAGATATCAAGATACACGAGGAGCGGCCTCACTTGGTACTGGTTTGGCCGTGGCGCGCGCACCGTTCCAGTCTGTTTAAATGAAGAGCGCCCTGCCTTCTAGCTCGGAGGAACCCTAATCCGGCAGCAGGCTAAGGAAAATGGGAGGAGATCATTGTATCCCCTCCATGAGTGCTGAATGGGGACCGAGAGGTAAGGGTTATCATAATAGTAAGATTACGGGGAGACAGCAGGGGGAAAAAGAGGGGGAGATCAGAAAAAGGATTAAAACAGGAAAATACATGAGAGGAGGGGCGTTGCTAGGTCAAAACATTCCCCTGATCTTTTGTTCCAGGCCCCAAATGTCCTGTCTGCCTGTTAGATATAACTGTATTGCCGTCCTAAGGACGGCAATACAATTGAATGTAATGCATTGCAAGAGCTGAAGGACCTGTGATGACTTCACAGGTCATGTGAGCATTTCTAAATGCAGTAGCTGAAAAGGACCTGGGATGATGTCACCATCATGTGACCAGTGCAGGAGAGGACGGCTCTGCAGTGAAGAGAAGCCCTGGGAAGAGGCTGAGGTGAGATCTGCTACATGAGGAGAGGTAAGTGAAGATTACTCAATGTGAGCGGCAGAGCAATGTTGGGAGTTGTAGTTATTTAACTGGGACTATATGTTAGGGCTGAAGGGAGAGAAGTTATTTATATGGGACAGTGAGGTGGAGTGATGGTAATTACATGGGACTGAAATTTGGAAGTGGCTGGGGTAGGGTGATGTTATTTACATGGGACTGTATGTTGAAGGGTAATGTTATTTATATGGGACTACATGTTGAAGGTGTGAGATTGTGGAACAGCTCTTCCTGTATAATGCTGGTGCATAGTTAAACTTTGAGATTGTCATTTTGCATTTCGGCCACAGGAGGTTCTCTGTTACTGCTGGATTTAAATATGCAAAGTAGAGGATGACTCATTTGCTGCTTGAAGAAGAACAAGGAAGTGAGAGAGAGCTGACATCATGCTAGAAGTTTTTTTTGTGTGAGACTGAATCCGGTTCCATCTTGGTTATCCTGGAGTGATTGGGGAGGCAGTGGAGGGGGACTAGTCGTTGTCCCTCACCTAGATCCAGCCCTTAGGAAGAGGGATTGTTTCAGAAGATCTGCTACAGTGTTTGGACAGAAGTCTATCTACCAAGCAAGGCCGTGTGAGCGATAAGGGACTGGTGGCCATCTCGGTTAAGAGGCATTCTCTGACACAGAATGGACGCAGGTCAGTAAATATGTTTACTCATCGCAGTATATTAGTGGCGCCTGAAGCATCAAAGACTAAGTCTAGGCCTTATTTAGTTAGTTAGGACTTGCATGCTTGGCAGGCTTTACAAAATTGTTCTGCGGCACAGTATTGACTTGCAGGCTCGGCTGTGTGCGCCATCGGCTAGGTTTGTTCTCTTTTGCGGCACAGCATCGACTTGCAGGCTCTGATGTGCACGCCATTGCGATAGGTCTGTCCAACCGAACAGGGACAGTGACTGTGGGCCTGGGGTATAAGATCTTTGGTGCACCTTTGCATTGTTATTTTTATATTACTGTTTTAGTAAAGTTTCTGTGTTTGCACAAAGCTGTGTGTTGTCGCTTTCCTCGTCTGTGACTTCGCTGTATCCTGGGGGTCACTCCCCGGTTCAAGGTCTTACAAAGGCAGCTGTGTGAGGGGGTGATATTATTTACATGGGATTGAATGTTAAGGGGTAATGTTATTTACATGGGACTGCATATTGGAGGTGGTTGGTGAGGGGGTGATTTTATTTACATGGGACTGTATGTTGAAGTTTTCTAGGGGAGGTGATGTTATTTACATGGGACTGTATGTTGAAGGCGGCTGTGGAGGGGGTGATGTTATTTACATGGGACTGTATGTTGGAAGGGGCAGGAGAGATGGTGTGATGTTATTTACATGGGACTGTATTTCGGAGGGGGCTGTAGATAGAGAGGGAAGTTATTTACATGGGACTTTATATTGGAGTGGGCTGGAGAGATGGTGTGATGGTATTTATATGGAACTCTATGGCGGAGGGAGGGAAATAGTGTTATTTTTATGGGCAGGAATTATAATTTCTGAGGACACTAAACTGAGAAATATAACTACAGGGGGCACTGCAGGCGGCATTATAAATATTGGGGGCGCTTCAGGGTGAGCATTATAACAGTAGGGAGCAATATAAATACTGTGGGCACTTCAGACAGTATTATAAATACTTTGGGTGCTTCAGGGCGAGCATTATAACAGTAGAGAGCAGTATAAATACTGGGGGCACAGTGGGGGCATTTTAAATCCAGGGGACATTAGGCGTTCTTATTACTACTGGGGGCTCTATAGGAGGGATCCGCATTATTTCTACTAAGAGCACTATGGGGGCCTTATTACTACTGAGGGGTCTGTAGAGAGCTTTGTTACCACTGGGGGAATAATAGGGGGCCTTATTTCTACTGGGGGCTCTGTGAGGATATTATTAATACTGGAGGGCTCTTCTACTAATGGAGGCACTCTTGTGGAGCATTATCACTGTTGGGTCCAGTAAGGGGGCAGTATTACTAATGAGAGCATTCTAGAAGGTAATTACTATTGGTGGGACTATGAGTACTGTTACTATGGGGGGACTCATTTTTCTTCAGGATAGTATTTGGGGGTACAGAAAAGTAAGGAAGCTAAGATGTCTGTGTGTCACACTCTGCAGAGACGAGGTGGCTGAGAGAAGTGTCCGGACCAAATAGAGAAGATGATGACAGAGAAGATCTACATCAGAGGAGACGTCACCTGGGAGGCCCTGGATGTGAGAGGTATGTGCTGCTGTATAGCAAGTACAGTAAAATGTCTTCAGTGTTTGCAGGGGGGGAGGGATGCAGTTGTTCAACTTAGAGAATTGGGCCATATGCATTGGTGCTTGGGCCCCGGATCTTTTGAGACCCTAGCAACGCCCCTGCTGAGAGGTACTGGGTTTTGACCGGCGGTGAGGTTCTTTCCCCCAGATGGTGGAACAGTATACCCATGATGGCATCATCCATTAAACAGACTCACTGCAGTATTCACTAAAGAGAAAATCATGCGGCCAGTACCCGCTCCAATACATTACCCCCAAAAGAGGACACATAGGAAAGTAGGTTGACCATGTGTGATTCTTGAGCTAGAAAAATGGACCATCTGGCCAATGCCTCAATTCTGAAGGGGACAAAAATATACAGTCGGGTCCATAAATATTGGGACATCGACACAATTCTAACATTTTTGGCTCTATAGACCACCACAATGGATTTGAAATGAAACAAACAAGATGAAGCTTTAACTGCAAACTGTCAGCTTTAATTTTAGGGTATCTACAGTACAGACCAAAAGTTTGGACACACCTTCTCATTCAAAGAGTTTTCTTTATTTTCATGACTATGAAAATTGTACATTCACACTGAAGGCATCAAAACTATGAATTAACACATGTGGAATTATATACATAACAAAAAATTGTGAAACAACTGAAAATATGTCATATTCTAGGTTCTTCAAAGTAGCCACCTTTTGCTTTGATTATTGCTTTGCACACTCTTGGCATTCTCTTGATGAGCTTCAAGAGGTAGTCACCTGAAATGGTTTTCACTTCACAGGTGTGCCCTGTCAGGTTTAATAAGTGGGATTTCTTGCCTTATAAATGGGGTTGGGACCATCAGTTGCATTGTGGAGAAGTCAGGTGGATACACAGCTGATAGTCCTACTGAATAGACTGTTAGAATTTGTATTATGGCAAGAAAAAAGCAGCTAAGTAAAGAAAAACGAGTGGCCATCATTACTTTAAGAAATGAAGTCAGTCCGAAAAATTGGGAAAACTTTGAAAGTGTCCCCAAGTGCAGTCACAAAAACCATCAAGCGCTACAAAGAAACTGGCTCACATGCGGACTGCCCGAGGAAAGGAAGACCAAGAGTCACCTCTGCTGCGGAGGATAAGTTCATCCGAGTCACCGGCCTCAGAAATCGCAGGTTAACAGCAGCTCAGATTAGAGACCAGGTCAATGCCACACAGAGTTCTAGCAGCAGACACATCTCTAGAACAACTGTTAAGAGGAGACTGTGTGAATCAGGCCTTCATGGCAGAGTATCTGTTAGGAAACCACGGCTAAGGACAGGCAACAAGCAGAAGAGACTTGTTTAGGAAAAAAAACACAAGGAATGGACATTAGACCAGTGGAAATCTGTGCTTTGGTCTGATGAGTCCAAATTTGAGATCTTTGGTTCCAACCACCGTGTCTTTGTGCGACGCAGAAAAGGTGAACGGATGTACTCTACATGCCTGGTTCCCACCGTGAAGCATGGAGGAGGAGGTGTGATGGTGTGGGGGTGCTTTGCTGGTGACACTGTTGGGGATTTATTCAAAATTGAAGGCATACTGAACCAGCATGGCTACCACAGCATCTTGCAGCGCCATACTATTGCATCCGGTTTGCGTTTAGTTGGACCATCATTTATTTTTCAACAGGACAATGACCCCAAACACACCTCCATGCTGTGTAAGGGCTATTTGACCATGAAGTAGAGTGATGGGGTGCTGCGCCAGATGACCTGGCCTCCACAGTCACAGGACCTGAACCCAATCGAGATGGTTTGGTGTGAGCTGGACCGCAGAGTGGGCCAACAAGTGCTAAGCATCTCTGGGAACTCCTTCAAGACTGTTGGAAGACCATTTTAGGTGACTACCTCTTGAAGCTCATCAAGAGAATGCCAAGAGTGTGCAAAGCAGTAATCAAAGCAAAAGGTGGCTACTTTGAAGAACCTAGAATATGACATATTTTCAGTTGTTTCACACTTTTTTGTTATGTATATAATTCCACATGTGTCAATTCATAGTTTTGATGCCTTCAGTGTGAATCTACAATTTTCATAGTCATGAAAATAAAGAAAACTCTTTGAATGAGAAGGTGTGTCCAAACTTTAGGTCTGTACTGTACATCCAAATCAGGTGAACGCTGTAGTAATTACAACAGTTTGCATATGTGCCTCCCACTTGTTAAGGGACCAAAAGTAATGGGACGGAATAATAATCATAATTTAAACTTTCACTTTTTAATACTTGGTTGAAACTCCTTTGCAGTCAATTACAGCCTGAAGTCTGGAATGCATAGACATCACCATACGCCGGGTTTTATCCGTGGTAATGCTCTGCTAGGCCTCTACTGCAACTGTCTTCAGTTCCTGCTTGTTCTTGGGGCATTTTCCCTTTAGTTTTGTCTTCAGCAAGTGAAATGCATGTTCAATCGGATTCAAGTCAGGCGATTGACTTAGCCATTGCATAACATTCCACTTATTTCCCTTAAAAAACTCTTTGGTTGCTTTTGCAGTATGCTTTGGGTCATTGTCCATCTGCACTGTGAAGCGCCATCCAATGAGTTCTGAAGCATTTGGCTGAATATGAGCAGATAATATTGCCCAAAACACTACAGAATTCATCCTGCTGCTTTTGTCAGCAGTCACATCATCAATAAATACAAGAGAACTAGTTCCATTGGCAGCCATACATGCCCATGCCATGACACTACCACCACCATGCTTCACTGATGAGGTGGTATGCTTAGGATCATAAGCAGTTCCTTTCCTTCTCCATACTCTTCTCTTCCCATCACTATGGTACAAGTTGCTCTTGGTCTCAGCTGTCCTTAGGAAGTTGTTCCAGAACTGTGAAGACTTTTTTTTTATGTCGTTTGGCAAACTCTAACCTGGCCTTCCTGTTTTTGAGGCTCACCAATGGTTTACATCTTGTGGTGAACTCTCTGTATTCACTCTGGTGAAGTCTTCACTTGATTGTTGACTTTGACACACACACACCTACCTCCTGGAGAGTGTTTTTGATCTGGCCAACTGTTGTGAAGGGTGTTTTCTTCACCAGGGAAATAATTCTTTGGTCATCCACCACAGTTGTTTTCTGTGGTCTTCCAGGTCTTTTGGTGTTGCTGAGCTCACCTGTGCGTTCCTTCTTTTTAAGAATGTTCCAAACAGTTGTTTTGGCCACGCCTAATGTTTTTGCTATCTCTCTGATGGGTTTTTTTTTTTTTTTTTCAGCCTAATGATGGCTTGCTTCTCTGATAGTGACAGCTCTTTGGATCTCATCTTGATAGTTGATAGCAACAGATTCCAAATGCAAATAGCAGACTTGAAATGAACTCTGGACCTTTTATCTGCTCATTGTAATTGGGATAATGAGGGAATAACACACACCTGGCCATGGAACAGCCGAGAAACCATTTGTCCCACTACTTATGGTCCCTTAACAAGTGGGAGGCACATATGCAAACTGTTGTAATTCCCACACTGTTCTCCTGATTTGGATGTAAATACCCTCAAACTAAATCTGACAGTCTGCAGTTAAAGCACATCTTGTTTGTTTAATTTCAAATCCATTGGGGTGGTGTATAGAACCAAAAATGTTAGAATTGTGTCGATGTCCCAATATTTATGGACCTGACTATATATTGTCTCCCAAAACAGAATAAATACCCTGATGTAGCCCCAAGAGGTGCAATCTACACATCTCTGAATAGGGGAAGGGAACAGGGAAGGGAAAGGAGCCCTAGCATATATCAGAGTGGGTAAACTTACCCTCTATGTTGGTAATGAAATAAAGCATACAAAGGATATTTGGTTGCTCAGACCTGATAGCTTAACAGTTTTAAGCCTGAATATCCACTGTGCTTTCTTCTCGAGAAGTTAGTTGTCAAAATTCGGGTCAGGTTTCATAGTCCAATAGGTATTCAGAATGTCTCTCACTTGCTGGTATGCGTTGTGGCCACAACCCGTGGGACATTCCCTTCCTCCAATCTGTTCTTGGGACTAAGAAGATCATCCCTCCTACTTTCCAAAGAGTGCTGATGTGCGGCATGGAGGACGCATGCTGGATAACCACATCTCCTAATCCACTGCTCTAGGTCTGCTACCTGCTATCTCTCTAGTGTAGAGCAATTGCGGCGTAACTTCTCCATACTCTTCTCTTCCCATCACTATGGTACAAGTTGCTCTTGGTCTCAGCTGTCCTTAGGAAGTTGTTCCAGAACTGTGAAGACTTTTTTTTTATGTCGTTTGGCAAACTCTAACCTGGCCTTCCTGTTTTTGAGGCTCACCAATGGTTTACATCTTGTGGTGAACTCTCTGTATTCACTCTGGTGAAGTCTTCACTTGATTGTTGACTTTGACACACACACACCTACCTCCTGGAGAGTGTTTTTGATCTGGCCAACTGTTGTGAAGGGTGTTTTCTTCACCAGGGAAATAATTCTTTGGTCATCCACCACAGTTGTTTTCTGTGGTCTTCCAGGTCTTTTGGTGTTGCTGAGCTCACCTGTGCGTTCCTTCTTTTTAAGAATGTTCCAAACAGTTGTTTTGGCCACGCCTAATGTTTTTGCTATCTCTCTGATGGGTTTTTTTTTTTTTTTTTTCAGCCTAATGATGGCTTGCTTCTCTGATAGTGACAGCTCTTTGGATCTCATCTTGATAGTTGATAGCAACAGATTCCAAATGCAAATAGCAGACTTGAAATGAACTCTGGACCTTTTATCTGCTCATTGTAATTGGGATAATGAGGGAATAACACACACCTGGCCATGGAACAGCCGAGAAACCATTTGTCCCACTACTTATGGTCCCTTAACAAGTGGGAGGCACATATGCAAACTGTTGTAATTCCCACACTGTTCTCCTGATTTGGATGTAAATACCCTCAAACTAAATCTGACAGTCTGCAGTTAAAGCACATCTTGTTTGTTTAATTTCAAATCCATTGGGGTGGTGTATAGAACCAAAAATGTTAGAATTGTGTCGATGTCCCAATATTTATGGACCTGACTATATATTGTCTCCCAAAACAGAATAAATACCCTGATGTAGCCCCAAGAGGTGCAATCTACACATCTCTGAATAGGGGAAGGGAACAGGGAAGGGAAAGGAGCCCTAGCATATATCAGAGTGGGTAAACTTACCCTCTATGTTGGTAATGAAATAAAGCATACAAAGGATATTTGGTTGCTCAGACCTGATAGCTTAACAGTTTTAAGCCTGAATATCCACTGTGCTTTCTTCTCGAGAAGTTAGTTGTCAAAATTCGGGTCAGGTTTCATAGTCCAATAGGTATTCAGAATGTCTCTCACTTGCTGGTATGCGTTGTGGCCACAACCCGTGGGACATTCCCTTCCTCCAATCTGTTCTTGGGACTAAGAAGATCATCCCTCCTACTTTCCAAAGAGTGCTGATGTGCGGCATGGAGGACGCATGCTGGATAACCACATCTCCTAATCCACTGCTCTAGGTCTGCTACCTGCTATCTCTCTAGTGTAGAGCAATTGCGGCGTAACTGAAGGTCTTGACCTTTTGGTATGGCCCTTTTTAAGGGGTAAGGATGCCAGCTATTGCAGTATAGTAGTGTGTTTGTCAATGTGGTTTTCCTAAATAAATTTGTTGTGATTTGTCTATCACTTTCTTTCTGGATCATGAGATCCAGGAACATGATACAATGTTTCTGGATATCCGATGTAAAATATAGCCCAAGGTTATTGATATTCAAAGCTTCCACAAATGTGTGGAATTGCTGCTCGTCCACATTCCAGAGGATGAATACATCATCTATAAGCCTTAGCCAGAGTGCAATGAATTTGGACCACTTGCTAAAGGCATAATTGAAAACCACACATCTCTCCCATCAGCCTAGGTATAGGTTGGCAAAGCTGGGGGCACAGGGGCTCCCCATCGCCACCCCTCTAAGCTGGTGGTATGTTTTCCTATCAAAGAGGAAGACATTATGTGTCAAGATGAAGTTCAGTAGTGAAAGTACAAAATGGTTATGATGGTAGAGGTTTTTTCACATCCCATCCAGACTCGTGAGACTGGTATTAGAATTTACTTGGATGCTCTAGTTTGGCCCTCTAGGGTCGTCACAAAGGGTCTTAGAATTTTATCAACATAGATCACCAGATTTTGTGTCAGACTACCCATGCCCGATACTATCGGTCTACCATTTAGTGGTGATAGACCCTTGTGGATCTTTGATTGTCCATAAAAGCATGCCATCTGGGGATGTTGTGGAAAGAGGAAATTGTACTCCATGCGGTCAATCAATCCTCGTTGTAAAGCATCATTCAGGAGTATCTTTAGCTCTCTACTGTACCCCAACATTGGGTTAGAGTCAAGTATCTCATAGCAGGCTTCGTCCTCCAGGATTGTAGAGCACATTTTTTTATACGCAGATGTGTCAAGTATTACGATGTTCCCCCTTTGCCTGAGGGTTTGATCACAATGGAATCATCTGACTCCAGAGCAATCAATTCCCTTAATTCATCTGATCTAACATTGCCCTTGTAGCTCCCATCCATTCCTATTTTAGCAATTTGGTCAGTATTTTAGGCAATATGTTTACCTACCATGCTATTTTCCTATCAAATACAAATGTGAGCAACACCACTTCCGGCCACTGGGGTTTGGCCATCACATGCATGATTTTCTCTTAGTGAATACTGGAGTAAGACTGTTTAATGGATGATACAAACATGGGTATATTGTTCCACCATCAGGGGGGAACAACCTCACCTCCGCTCAATACCCAGTACCTCTCGGGTATTTTCCTGTTTTTAATCATCTTTCTGATGTCCCCCTCTTTTTTCCCCTACTGTCTCTCCGTAATCTTACTATTATGATAACCCCTACCCCTGATAATGTTTACTACCTCTCGGTCCCCATTCATCACTGACAGCACTCGTGGAGTGCTCCTCCCATTTTCCTTAGCCTGCTGCCGGATTGGGGTTCCTCTGAGCTAGAAGGCGGGGCGCTCTTCATTTAAACAGACTGGAACGGCTCGCATGCCATGGCCAAACTAGAGCCAGACGCGCGGTCTCACAGTACCAAGTGTATCTTGATATCTTGCTTTCTATTATTTCCCCTGGTAGCGGTCTCACACCATCAGTTGGGACCGCACCAGCTTATCAGCTGTCTTCTCTAGTCCACTGGAAATCTTTGCTGGGGACCTCGCACCATCAGCTAGGTCCCTTCTTTACTGCCCTAACTCCTTTCCTTTCAATACCCGACGCTCCTGATGAGACAGGCAAACCTCTCGAAACGCATAGAGCAGGGAGGGCTCGTATAGATATTGAGCTTTTTAGCAGTTCTTTACTATTACAGAATATAGGACAATAAATAGGGAAACCTAATAACCAACTTGATCAATAGCAACTAAGTGTTGACTGAGAGAATGATCAGCATAACTTAACATTTACTGGCTTTGATTTAATGAGCATTGTAAACTCTGTATCACTATGCTCATTTCCAGTAATTTGGACAAGATACATTTACAACACTCCATCTAGAAAGGTTGACACATATTGTGTGTCCTGTGCCTGTGTTCTGAGGTTTGCTATAATCTTCGTTTCCCAGCCAACAGTGATTTACCAATATAAAGGTGTGATATTTGCTATAAACCCATGGTCATTTGTGGTCTGGTAATCTCCTGGGTGGGTGTGTGATTAGGGGGTTTGGTGTTATCTTACCCTTTTTAATTTCTCTACCCAGGAGCAAGTTCTTTGAGGCTGTGCCTGAGATACATAGGGCAAGCACTATTTCCTTGTGTGTTTTTTTTCGAATATTAAAAGTGTTGTTTATTATTTTTATTTTAGTATCCTTTTCAGGCAGTGAATATATTCATTTTTGGATGCCTACCTAGTTATCTCCTTTCAGTGGCTTTTTTATACAATCTTCTAACCATAAAGTTAGCCATACAAATAGATAAATATCAGGACCAGTTGACTTTCTTTTGGTTATGGTGGTCTCAAACTCTCCCACCATGGCAGATATTGGACAATATGATACAGTGCTTAGGCACATGGCAGGCAGGCAGAGATCTGGAAGGAGCAAAATCTGAAATTGCCTGACTTCCTGCCATGCACAGAAGCACTGTGCCTGGGGGCAGGTAATAATATAATTATTTATCTTTACTGTAGGAACCTAAATGGGTTGTGTAGGGGTTCATATTGATGAGTTATCCTCAGGATCAGTCATAAATATCAGATTGGTGGAGGTCAGACTCCTGGGACCCTTGCCAAGCAGTTGTTTGAAGAGGTGGTACTCCTCTTCAAGATTGCACTGCATCTAGTCTTACTTGTAGAGGTGGTGCAGCGTAATTACAACTGCTCTTCCTATTCACTTGAATGTGATCAGCACTCGTAATTACACTGTGCCACCACAGCATTAGATACAATGCTCACTGTAATTTTGAAGAGGATGCAGTGCTCTCATAAACGTCAAGGAGAGTGTCGGGAGTGGGACCTCTGCCGAACTATTATTGATGACCTATCCTGAGGGGTGTTCTGAAACTTGTGACTACAGTGCCCCCACAAGGGCTACAGGTTGTTGTGCTTTTTCATCTATAACAATTATATCTAAATATCATAATTATAGTAGACTTGATTGTATATAAGAGGCCATATTGTGATATATTCACAATTTTTGTATGTATTTTTAAAGTTGGCCGAAATAGGTTCAAGGAAAAGACCTTGTTCATAAGGTTTCTTCTCTATGGATGTACCAGTCTGAGAAGAGTCATTCTTGTCTCCTTATAGATCTATGACTGAGATAAGGATATTCTCTAGATGTATCTGGTACTAATTACCCCTACAGTTGATGTCTAATGGTGAAGCAGAAAATCTGTGGTGTCTGTATAATGATCCTTAGTTTTCTTTTTGTATAAGATAATCAATAGAACATATGTATTGTTTTATATTGTTAAATATTATGAAGGACGTCAATGCATCTATTATCTTATATATTTCTCACTAGGAACGCATGTACTTCTAAAATATGATGAGAAGAATTTTAAGTATAGACTTTAATTAGTCTCCATTCAGGGAAGGCAGTGTTATTTTAACTAACAATCAATTACCCGTGGAAGTGACAGGGGAGACACACATGTATATAGAGTACAAGGTCTATTATAGTCCAATCAATACCATAAATTTGATAGTTTGGGAGATGTCTAAATTGGTACCTTAACGTCTATGCTTTAATTGGTGCATGTGTCAAAGTTAATCCCTGCAGCTCTGATTTAGGATTCCATATGTTATGTGTATGGAATGTAAGATGAAGTCAGACCTGGACATTTAACCCTTACTAGTAATGATGCTAATAGTTTATGCAATAGTGCCACCTAGGTATAAATAAGTAACATTACACCAACAGCAGAAATGCATTCTGGGTAATACAGTGACATCACAGTCATTATCATATGTATACGCCTAACCGACAATGATTGGAAAACTCCAAGTTGGGAAGCTTTGTCTAACTGATAAGATTTTTATATAAACCACACACAAGAAAGAGAAAAGTAAAGAAAGAAAGGAGAGACGCCAGGAGAAAAATCCCAATGATCAGAACAGACTATAGAGCTCACTTCCCTTAGACTCTGCATATCATCTGCATTCTCGGGTAACGTATAACTTTATTATGTGTAGTATTCATTGAATTAATTGGCCTGATATTTAGTAACTCCTCGCTTTAGTGCGGATGTATAATGTTAAAAGTACTACATCAATATTATCACTATTCTGTAAATATGCATATTACTGAATAAAAGATCTAATATTGATATCGGAGAAACTCTCTGATTGGAATATTCACATTCCATAGTCAATATCAGGCCTGATAATTTATAAGTTGTGTCGCAATACTACCCGAAATCTGAGATTGATCATAGTTTAAGCAGAGAAAGGGTTCACATCTACCCTAATCACTTTTGAGTTTACTGTGCCAACTGAGAGTATATCTCATAATTGTGGTTGAAACCGTTATATTACATTTTCTGTTTGAGAGGTAATAAGGAACACTGGTATTTGTGTTAGAGCCATCTAGTGGCGAATTTAGAGCACTACATATTATTGCATGTTATTGCATATTATAGAATTTTATATTGATTAAGCTTTGATTGTATTCTAAGTTATTGTATAACAAATCATTTATATTTTTGCATAGACGCTTGTACTATGTTTTACGGACTGCACAATATATTTAAATTAATGACAAACTATTTTTTAGGTGTTTTATATGTCCATCTCTAGGATCAATTCCCTTTGAAGTTTTTCCTTTGATCCTTTCTTTTATATAAAGCATTTGCTTTATATCCCTGAAAGGTACAACATCTGCTTTACTGTCTCATCATCAATGACCAAATCTTCCCTCTGCTCAACTTACAGGAATGTAGTTGGCATTGATGTAATCAGCGGCATCCTCCTCCTCGGTGGTAATGAGCTTCACCCGACTAAAGTCATCTACAGAGAAGAAGCAGGAATAAAGGCAAAACTTACTTCTCATCAAGAATACAAGATGTTTCTTTGTAATAATAACGGCTCCATAACCAGTGCGTACTTACTTGTGCCATACTGTACACAAGATCAGCCTGTGCCGCACAGTACAAATACCCAGACTGAGGCATACAGTACCCCCACCTATTCCTATATACCACATACACCCCTAGCACTGCACAGGGTACACAGAGGGCTGACAGAGGACCCAGTGAGCATTGGAAATTGTTGCTTAGATCTTCTATATGTAATATATAAGATATTAGTATATTACTGTATATATACTTGTATATACAGCCTGGTGAATGTTCCAGAGTATACTAACAGAGTATACTACCATCGCTATTGCTGCTTCTACTCACATGGCAATATGTTTGTATAGCGGTTTTTACATCTGTTTGCAGGGAGGTCAGCAGCGCAGTGTGGGATGTCCAGGCCAATCATTTTTAGCTCCTGGAGAAGACACAGAAATTGACACTTGAATATACACAGTCACTGAACTACCATCACTTCCATATGTAATCAAACCTAGGGCCTGACCTAGAGGACATCATTATGGGCAGTGTCTCTTGTGATGTCTGGTGGTTAGTGACCAAGCTCTGTGGTAATATCATGTGAGAATGAAACACTTTTTAAAGTGTTTCATTCTCCCGGTCAACCAAGTCCGCTGCCTTGGAGTGACCTTGGATTCTGCCCTTTCCTTCCGACCGCACATCCAAGCCCTTTTCACCACCTGCCGCCTCCAACTCAAAAACATCTCCTGCATCCGCGCTTTCCTTAACTTTGAATATGCGAAAATGCTTGTACATGCCCTCATCCTCTCCTGCCTAGACTACTGCAACACTCTCCTCTGTGGCCTTCCATCTAGCACTTTCGCACCCCTCCAATCTATCCTCAACTCTGCTGCCTGACTAATTCACCTCTCACCCTATTACTCGTCTTTCTCTCCCCTCTGCCAATCCCTTCACTGGCTCCCCATTGCCCAGCGAATTCACTTCAAAGTACTAACAAATACATACAAGGCCTTCCATAACCTGTCCCCTCCCTACATCTCTGAGCTACTTTCCCGATACATCCCCACACGCACTCTCCGATCCTCACAAGACCTCCTTCTCTCCTCTACTCTTATCACCTCTTCCCACAATCGCCTCCAAGATTTCTCCCGCGCATCC
The DNA here is from genome assembly GCF_014858855.1 of Bufo gargarizans. NCBI lineage: Eukaryota > Metazoa > Chordata > Amphibia > Anura > Bufonidae > Bufo > Bufo gargarizans. The sequence goes on from NC_058081.1 coordinate 531,927,105, forward strand.
CCCATACTCTGGAACTCGCTACCCCAACATATCAGACTCTCACCTACAGTAGAATCCTTCAAAAGAAACCTGAAAACCCACCTCTTCAGACAAGCCTACAACCAGGAACCCTGCTGCCATGACCAGCTTCACCCTCACCTACTGTGTCCTTCTCTCATACCATGTAGATTGTAAGCCCTCACGGGCAGGGCCCTCTCTCCTTCTGTACAAGTATGTAACTTGTTTTGTTTATGATTAGTGCAATTGTCTGTATTATGTATGTGCACCCCTTATCATATGTACAGCGCTATGGAATGAATGGCCCTTTAATAATAAATAATAATAATAATAATAATAAAGTGCTGTAAAGAGTCCATGCTCCATCATCCAGACGTGAATCTCAATTTTTTATGGCTTATGAATGGGGCAGAACTGTTTATCAGATGCTGAAAATTGATTAGACAGTCTTCTTCTGAGGTGACAATGATGAAATGTGGCTTATTATAAAAATCTATGGTTTGTGGGGTAAATGCATCATACACTCATTTACCTCAAACTGCAGTGAGAACTTGTAGTCAGAATCTTTTGCCATGTCCACAATGTAGGAATCAAAGTCATCTAACTGCACAGGGCTTCCAGGACAAGGGAGAGAAGTGAGATGATGGTGTCATTAATACAGAGTCTTACTGATGCTAAAACATAACTTACTGACAATGAATGAAGTGCAATTCCCTGGTGACAAATTATTGCTGCTACTCTGCCTCTGATACAACCAGAGAGGGAACATCTAGATAGGCTGAAAGCTCTAGTTTGACATTGATCTGACATCAGACAGAGCTTGGACAGCTTGACTCTTGTGGAGGAGAAAGCTACTGCTCTCTATGATTTCTCTGGCTGCAGCTGATAATCAGATTTATTAATTAAATATTGGCTGGTCACCTACTTGGTCAATTTCCGCTTCTTGAATCCATTCTTGCTCCTGAAATAGAAATATTAACATTTATTTGAAAAAGGAAAATGTAATCGACACAGTCTGGTGACTGGTCACTGGGGGAAGGTTACTGACTTCTGGTTACAATCACTGGGCTTAGGTCACCAGGTCAGGTCACTGATCTCTATGTTGAGATCACTGATCAGCGGGTGGAGTCACTGGTCACTGGAGAAAGGTCAATGAGAGCAATCACTTGTAACTGGTGACAGGTTACTAGTCACAGGTCACTACTCACTAGGGGCAGTCATTCGTAGAAGGTCTCTGTCATCTATTGTACATCCCTAATTTCACTTCCCACTTAAATAGTGGGTCACTGGGTGAGGTCATAGGTCACACACAGCACAGACCTTACATGGGTCTCCTACACTAGACTATGTTACTAAGAATCGCAGGTTTCAGTGCTTCTGGAGATGTTACATTCTCCATGTATTCACCAAATGCTCAATGAAAGGAGAGAAATAAGGTAAAAATAAGAAGTCTTTTAGGAATGCTGCCAGGGCTGCTTTCTTAAATGAACACCCTGTTCTGCAACTTACCGTACCATTGCAAATTCATGGGATTCAAGAGGTTTTATATATGAAAACATGAATGTGTTCCGCTGATGGCTTTTAAGAAGAATGTTTGCATTCAATGACAACAAGCAGAGATCTTGAAAATAGTAAGGAATTGAAACAAAAAAGTAGCAGAACCATTCATGGGTTTTAGGTCTATTCTGAACTGTGTTTCAAATCGTGAAATTTCTCCTTAATCATCTGGTTGTGTGTGATAATTATTTATGAATCGATACCCTGAAATCCTCTCCCAGAATTCTCTGGTACAATTCGAAATTCATATTTCCAAAAATAAAAGTTAGGGTTATACACCATAGGCCCAAGCCTCAATACACTCTCCACTGTGTGCAACAATGATTTGGATAACTTCCACATGCTGGATGAAGTGTTATTTGGTTCTGTAGCACATTCCACTTTTGAGTCCACAGAAGTTTCCTCCAGTAATCATGTGACCGATAGCGAAAACTTCTTTGGGTATGCAATATCAATCCTCCTCTAGAAGAATTATTTTTTAATAAGATGTGAAGACAATGGAAATTGTGTTAGATCTTCTCCAATTGTTCATTATGTTTGTCAGTGGAGACTAATCGAGAACATAGTGGGTCATGAACCTGAATAGGGAAAATCAGACTTTGGAAGATAAGACTTGTTTGAGTGTTATTGTACTGATTGACCCTAAGCTATTCCCTGCCTGTGTTGCCCCAGCTCCATTCTCCTCTATCTGCTCAGAACTTCCCTGTTTAGTTAGTAAGTGCTTGGCCGATAAAGACGAATGTCGCAGCAATCAGCACCGAAATTAAGAGTACAGTGCCCATCTGTGTCAGTGCTGATTGCTGAAGCACTGGTCTCCTCTGTCTGCCTAGCGCTTACTAACAGGGAAGTGCTGGGCAGCTAGAGAAGAATGATCCTTCAATGATAAGTGCTGCCAGAAATACACATAGGCAAGGAACTTGGTAAAGTCCTGAATTTATTTTAGTAAAATGTATCATAGACACGTGTAGGGAGACAGGGTCTAGGAGGATGTGAGAGCAGAGGCAGGCTGAGAAGCCGGCCTATGCATTTTACAGTAAGCCATATTCACAGTTCAATGGAGCGCTCAGGACAAATTCTCCTTAGTTAGTGCTCAGTTAGAGAATTGCTAAGGGGTCAGGGCACTTTACTAATAGAATTACTCATATTTCCCTAATAAATTATTTTACAAAAACACATGACTGACAGTCCCCCTACACATGAAAAAAAATAATAAGTCTAAACAGTCCTGGCAGCCACAGCAGTGAATGGCACAAAAAATGTGTGGCTTTGGCAGCCTGATTATTTGGCCTTAGCCTAAAGTTGGAGCTAACTCCCACACCTTTCAGTCTACTACAACTGTGTGTGATACTTCACAGTATAGGCTACTGTACATAGGGAATGCTGATCACCAGATCTCTAGATCATATCAATGGGCATCTGAGCTTGAGGCCATGTTTCAAGACAATGGAGGATGAAAGAGGCTTTTTTTAACCTCTATTGTCTTAATTGGAGCAAGTACAATTTGGAAATGAAAGCTATGTTAGTTAATGAATGGTAAAACATCTTAGGCCCCTTTCACTCGAGCGAGTTTTCCGCGAGGGTGCAATGCGTGACGTGAACACATAGCAACTGCACTGAATCCTGACCCATTCATTTCAAAGGGTCTATGTACATCAGCGTTTTTTTTTTCACGCATCAGTTCTGCGTTGCGTGAAAAACGCAGCATGTTCTATATTCTGCGTTTTTCACGCAGCCCTGGACCCATAGAAGTGAATGGGGCTTCAGTGAAAAACGCATTGCATCCGCAAGCAAGTGCGGATGCAATGCGATTTTCACTGATGGTTGCTAGGAGATGTTTGTAAACCTTCAGTTTTTTATCAATGAAAAAAGCATCAAAACGCATTGTACACGTGCAGAAGAAACTGAACAACTGAACGCAGTCGTAGACAAAACTGACTGAACTTGCTTGCAAAATGGTGCAAGTTTCACTGAACGCATCCGGAGCAAATCCGTCACGCTCGTGTGAAAGAGGCCTTAACATGTTGTCTGCTGGCATGTGGCGCTTAGTGACCATCACCCTCATGGATGGTGCAGGATTGGTGTGGTCAGATATCAAACTGACATTGTAAGGAGATTGTGTCATCAGTGCTGCCTTAATGCATCATAGAATTTTGTTTTTCCAGAGCAGAAATCATACTGCAGCCCTGCCCATTGTTTCTGTTCTACGGAATTGAGGCTTATTGGGGTCATTTAATTTTATCTTTCTAATAAGCCATTTGAAGGACAATTAGATTCAAAGCAGATTCTTTTCAGGCCCATGTGGACAGTTGTGTGGGAACTGGGTGTTAGATGTTTCAAGAATCAGCTATGAAAAGACACGGAAATGAAGAACGTATTTATACAGAACATGATTCACGCATCGTCTTTACCCACAGACTGTGAGAATATTGGACTTAAGTAAGAAAGGGAAAAGTGGTGACAAATAACGTACAAAATACTTCTTATTGAATGTGACACTCAGTGCTGGGGTGGGGAAAGTATGACACACAGGGTCTCTGAAATAGACTGACCTAACTGGGCACTGCTGCTCCAGACAAACACTGCTACCTCTCTGGTAAAAGATTCTGGTAACACTAAAAAAGAAACAGAAATTCTCTTCAGGGTAATTGACTGGAAATGCACAACAAAATTTCATGACAGATGACTGTGCCCACAGCAGCCACAGGGACAAATTCCTGTATGGTAGAACATCTATAGCACAGTCAAACTATAACTTTACTAACCCTAATAGTACACCTACAATGTAAGTTACACATAAAGGGGTTCTCCAGGAATTAATAAAATGACAAAAAAATTCTTAAATATTACTTTATGATAACTATATTCCCAAATACCTTCCATTAGTTAAAATGGCTCGATTTGTCTAATGCAGTGTTTCCCAACCAGTGTGCCTCCAGCTGTTGCAAAACTACAACTCCCAGCATGCCCGCACAACCAAAGGCTGTCCGGGCATGCTGGGAGTTGTAGTTTTGCAACAGCTGGAGGCACACTGGTTGGGAAACACTGGTCTAATGAGCAATCATCAGGGGAAATAAAATGGCCGCTGTCCTATTACACACAAAACCCGTCCTAATCACACAGGAGGACAAGTTACTTCAGAACATTGAGCTGAAGAGCTGCCTCATCCTCGTCTCTGCTCTGCTTGTCAGGAATTATGATTCTTAATACAGTTGATAAGATCTTCAGCTGAATCTCTGTAGGAATTGACTTTTTGGGGAGGAAGCTGAAGTACAGCATAATCCCTAACAAGTAGAGCAAAGAGGAGGATGAGGCAGCTCTATAGCTCACTGCTCTGAAGTAACTTGTCCTCCTGTGTGATTAGGACAGGTTTTGTGTGTAATAATAGGACAGCAGTCATTTTATTTCCCCTGATAATTGATCACCAGACAAATCAAGCCATTATAACTAATTTGAGAATATATTTATTTATAATAAAGTAATATTTAAGTATTTTCATTAATTTTAATTTATGAGTTACCAGATATCCCCTTTAAATGGACACTAACTTTTCATATCACTATATAAGAACCGTTGTAATATATCCTATAAGAGCTGAAGAGTGAGAGACACAGAGGCTACAGCATCTAATATTGTTTTACTGCGTCACAGCTACTGGTTTCATATCTACACTGCTCAGAACTTCTCTATATTGTGTTCCACGCTCTCTTACTTCTCTGCATATGAAAGACAGTGATAGGGGAGCAGTATCTCCTCTGTCTACAGTGTATGGGAGACATATAGCAGCTAGTCTCTACCTACTAGCTCAGCAGAACTGAGAATCAGAGATAGGGAAAACTGTGAAGAAATGCACTCTGCCAGTCATAGAATGGTCAGACATAGTGTTATTCCTTATGCACACACGTGACAACTTATTGCCTGTAATCCTAAACTGTAATCCTACTAACCTGGAGAGAAATCTGCATTGTAGCCTAACTATAACCCTAAGAACCCTAACTATAATTAATTGTAAAGGCCATTTACTTTGTAGCTTAACCTACTAACTCTTACCCTTCTATCCCTAATAGGGTTTGAAACTTAAAGGGGTTGTTCATCTTCTGCGAGTCTTTTGGCAGATCCCTCCCCCATGGCCAGAACTGTGGAGGAAGCATTCTTGTCTGCTCCCCACTGCTGGTTCTGAAGCTCCTTTACTCCACCGCTGCTGCAGCACTTGGTTCAACCATTGTCAACATCCATTTGACGCTGATGCAGCCAATGACTGGCTGCAGCAGTGAACTGCCCCCCACCCTTGCATCATGTGACTGATTGAGGTGACCCCTGGCCAGCAAGGGCAACCTTTTTTTAACAGCAGTTAGAAGTTGTGGACTATAGGCACAACAGACAGGAGATCATTCATCAACCTCTATGGGAGAGGGTTTTTTTTTAGACATTTATGGGTTTTATGGACTTTTTTTAGACATTTATGTTATTTTTTTTTTTACACTGTTCACGATGTGGTAAAATTGTCCAGTTACCATAATTCTCCAGGTCAGTACATTACAACGATACCACATATGTATAGCTTTTCTTGCGTTTTAATAATAAAAAAAAAAGAAAAAACCTTAAAAAATAATTTTTTTCTTCTCATTGCCATATTCTGACCCCTATAACTTTTTTGTAGTTATATGTACAAAGCTGTATATGTGTATATTTTTATGTATGTTGATTATGGGGAAAGGGGGGGGGGGTTTGTATTTTAATTTTTTTTTTTTATTTCTAAACACTATTTTTTTCCTTTTTGTTAAGTCACCCTGGGTGACTATAACTGGTAATCATTAGATTGCCAATAGTGTTCTGTGGTGGCTATATAGCCATCATAGAACACACAATTTACTATATAACAATACAGTGCTGCCACCTGCTGGCCTGCATTGGTATATTCCAGAATTAGCTATCGGACCCTTCTTACTGGCTTATAACAGGTTTCCCCATCTCAACCGGGAAATGCCGTTACGGGTGCAGGAGAACCACACCGCTCAGATGCTGTGGTCACATTTGTCTATGGCATCTGAGGGGTTAAATGTATGCGCTCAGCTTAGGGCTTACGGCATACATCTGCCCCTGTCTCTGCTGTTTGAAACAGCAGGAAACCCGGTGGCTATGGCACCCACTGCACTTGCAAGCGGGAGCCATTTTTAAAGTGGTGAATTCCACTGTACATATATGGCGGAGGTCACCAAGGGGTTAAACAGCCAGGACAGGAAGTAGAATACAGGGAGTGACTTCAAAAAAATGATATCCGATAAACCAATCACCCATTTTCGTAAGAAAAATTACATATAACATTCACATATAGGTTATTAATATGTGATTTTAAAAAATTTGGTGGAAGTGTCCCTTTAAGTCCTGTAACCCTCAGCATCAATGTGAACTTGAATAATTCTACAGAACAGAATAAGAGCTACTGTATTATAGATAATCATTTTTGGCCCAATGGGTAGCAAGTAATGCAATGAGGAAGCTACTGGGTGTGAGGCCGGAACCTCACTAATCCACGGCAAAAGCTCAAACCATTAGACCACCACAAAATCATATTCATATAAAACGCATCACACAAATATCCTTACAAAGAAGGGTCAGAGCAGTAAATGTAAAAGGCCTATCACATCCACTAGTCTAACTCTTCTCCATTTACTCCATCTCTTCCTCAACCTCCTCCTTCAGAGCCTGAGCACTACAGATATTGGCTGCTGACAGGATCATACAGCTTTATATATACTGTTAAGAAGGCCGGACCATTGAACAAAATAAGCACTTTTAGCTTTTTTTGTTATCTTGGTTGTTGCTGTGTAATTTATGATTTTGTTTGTATATGTAAACATGTTAGGAAAGTAAAAAGGAAAAAATTAAGAAAGTGCCCATAAAGGTGAACTCCAAACATACATGGGACATGACAGCTGCCGTTATGTACTACAGTGTCTGTAAAGATAAGATCCACGTGTATGGAACACTACAGAGGCTGAAGAGCTGACAACGTGCAGGAAAACAGCAAAAACTCTAATATACATTGATAGAAATCACTACCTATAATAGTTGTAAGTCTAAGAACCTTACTTGCCTCATTATCTCAATTTTCCATAGCCAATATTCACATAATAGGTGTCTATACAAGGTGCGGCCTGGCCACAGGATCCACATGTGGATTACCACTAATTGCTAGCCTACACCTATAATTGCCATTGTTTCAAATAGTAAGAACAGGTTCAGCCAAGCAATTAGCAGAAATCCACATGCAGATCATATAACCGGGCCACAATGTGTATGGGCAGCCTAGGGCAAGTATGTGGACTGGTCTCCTCATTATCAACTTTAGGAGTTTCAGCCCCACCCATTACAAACAAGTCCTTGAAGTCCAGTGCACAGCCATTCAATCACCATTGCCAAATACTGGTAGTAGTGTGGATCATACTGAAGCGCTCAGTGACTGTAAAGGTAGCACTGTCAAAGGATGCTTCCTCTGCCATATGCCAGTTTGGATCTGCCCTGGTCACCTGTAAGTGCCATTATTGTGAAGTAGAAGCATCTAGAAGTAACAACAGCTCAGTCACAGAGTGGAGCCAACAAGTGCTGAAGTGCATGGTGTGTAGATCCCAATCTCCTGTTACATCACTCATCATATAATTCCTAATTGGGTCTAGAAGTGACATCAGCACAAGAAATAGCTTTCAACGTTGAAGTAGCTTTACACAGGCCTAAGATCACCATGCACTATGCCAAGCCTGGATTGGCATAAAACATGAAGTCACTGGAAATGTGATCACCGGAGTGATGAATCGACCTCCTGTGAAAGATGGTGGAGGAGGGGGTGATTATCAAGAGCTGTTTTACAGGGTTCGGGCCCTCATTTCCAGTAAAGGGTAAAGTAAATTCTACAGCATACATTTTACACAATTGGCACTTACATATTTGTGGTTGAAGATATTGTGTGACGGTGTCCCTGTGTGGAAACCTAGTGTATCTAACCCTAACAACCTCTCCCCTACGTCTAGTCCTGCTTTATTATCGTATCCCTAATCTCAAAATATTCAACCGAATAAATACATTCCCTGAGTCTCTAAACATCATAAATCCCACAGCCTTCTCTTCTTCACTCTAAATACATATGGGAGATCCCCTTAAAGGGGTTGTCTGGGTTCATAGCTGAACACGAACATATTTTCGGCCAGGCAGTCCTCCTGATTTAAGCATCATAGCATTTCATGCAATTCAGCGAAGAGCAAGGGCTCTTTTTTGCTTATAACAACACACTGCTAGGCGAAGGCTTCCGCCTAGCAGTGTTCCTGGTGACATCACCAGCTCTGATGGTCAGGCTTTAGCGCTGCGCTGCCCTAACCGTTTTACAGGCTAGGGCAGTGCTAAGCCCGCCCATCAGAGCCGGTGGCATCACCGGGCTCACTGCTGAAAGGAAGCCTTTGCCTAGCAGTCCTTATAGATAGCCTGGTATGACACCGGATCTGCAGAAAATTACCTTGCCCTGCGTGATTCAGCGCAGGGTAAAAGAGCATCGGAGCATGAAATACTCTGAACCCATCCAACCCATTTAACAATTGTGGTGTCTTTCTTTGAACTTTCTCCAACTCCAATTTACTTTCTATGAAAATCATGGACACATAATGAAGCTTTCAGTGGACCGTATTCTTGTCTCTCTAGATGTCATACCCATTCTGATACAACTTAGTTTTACTTGTTGCAGACTGGCATTCTGCACTATTATATAGCTTATCACTAATAATTACTCCAAAATCCTTCACCAAGGCTAAAATAGTTAAAATGTGTAACCTTATATTTATCAGTATTAACCCTGAACTGCTACATCAGGCTAAACGTTTAGCCACTTTATATAGGAACCTCCTCTCAATAACATTTAAAACCTTGGTGTCGTCTGCAAATACTGACCAATTTGTGCCCCATTTATTACAGAGGTTAATCAGTTGCAGTCAACGGAGAGATCATAATGTATTCTTACAACATTAGTGAAAGATCATATAAATCATATAACACTTTAAATATAGTACAGTGTGATAGCCAATGCTGAATCCAGTAATGAATGCTCACAAAGGATTATGACATTATAGTGTATTCTCCACTGATGAATCACCGCAGACACATTGTGAATGGGGGGGGCAAAAAGTATGGAGGTAATGGACAACACCAATCAACACCATTTCATATGTTTCTTCTTAGTGATATTTAACTAAATGTTAATCTAATGCTTAAAAGAATAAAAATGACTTACCACGGGTTAATATAAAAAGCCAAGAGGTAGTCAGTCCACAGACAGGAGGGCAGGAGGGTTAGGAAAGCAAAGATGCTCCGACGCCTGTGAGTGTTAATAAGCCAGGACAGAAAAATGAGGTTAGAAGAAAGTCTGAAAAAATTAAAAGTGTGAGTCACTATATACAAATATACCAAGAATAGAGAGTAGTAATTGGGGGTGCACCGCCAATGAGGCGAGGTGAGACAAATGTCAGCACCAGGTAGGGGCAAGAGGTGGGCAGCGGAAGGGCCTTGGGCAATGATCGCTACCATTGTGGAAACGCTCATCTCTACATATTCAACTACATCGCTACAGGGGTAAGGGAGCAATATCTCCCTGGCCCACCATTTCCTCTAATAGGCTTTAGTCCCAGCTCTTGTAGTCTATCAGAGGCCGGTGTCATTATTATGACACTGCCTGAGCCGGGCTGCATAGAGCTCAGGGCACAGACTAGAAAAGGTCTGTTTCTTGCACTGCATCATTGCCAGCAGAATGGAGGAAAGTTTATAATTTTTATTTGTCAGCATGGTGTTAGGCCACAATGTGGTGGGGGTTATTATTTTGTAACTGGAGAAAGCACTATGGGGACATTGTGGCAGTAAAAAGAAGCATTTTTATACTGGCATACATTATAAGGGGGATACTATGTGGACATCCCTTCTACCGGGGGCACTAAAAGGGGGTAGTTTTTTGTACCGACACACGTTATAAGAAAGCATTTTTTGTACTGGCACATAAGGGGCCATTTTTTGTACTTAGCGCACATTATAAGGGAGCATTTTTATACTGGCACACATACTAAAATTGCCGTTATAAGGACATTTGTTCTACAGGGGGCACTTAAAGGATTTTCTTTTGTACTGGCACTCGTTATAAGGGAGCATTTTTTGTATTGGCACACATAAGGGGGTATTTATGTACTGCTACACACTATAAGGGAGCATTTTTGTACTAGCACACATTACAGGGAGAATTAATACTTCTGGGGGGAAAATGAAGGACATTCTTACTATTGGGTGCACTGTTACCACATAGTGCACTCTGGCAGAGAATTATTACTATTGGTGGGACTTTTGGGAGGACTGTTACATTTGGAGGCACCCTAGCATAGTATCAGCTTAGCACAATTATTTTTGGAGGACACCATGTTTACAGCACTATCAGTTTCAGAGACACTATTTGCTGGGCACAGGTATTTTTATGGCACTGTATGCCAATAATTAAGGTGCATTATCTGTGTGGTAATAGTATTTTCAGGGGGACTATTTCTGCAGTAAAGCATTGGGGAGCACAGCAGGCACAGAATTGTGGGTGGCAGGATGGGGTGTTCAGGAGGTGGGTAGAAGGATGCAAAAGTAGTTGTCTCACTCTGCAGAGACAAGAGATGGCTGAAAGAAATCATCATGACAGTCTTGTCTGAATAGGGAAGATAAAAAAAAGAGCATGTTTACATCAGAGGAGACATCACTGGATGTAAGAGGTATGTGGCGCTGTATTACCCTGGATGTTTTGTAGAGGCATATATGTAATGTTTTCCAAGGATACCTTTAACAATAGAGTTGGAGGGAGGGGTTAGGTTAACAAATTAGTTTTGGAAGGTAGGGGGGTTTCAGTTTTTGCCTCGGGCAGCAGAAAGGCTAGATGCACCCCTGGTATTAATGCCAGCACTGTACCTCTATATACAAATATACCAAGTACAGAGAGTAATAATAACAGGACTGTATACCACTATATATAAATATACCAATAATAGAGAGTAATAATGTCAGGACTGTGTATCTATATTCAAATATAATAAGTACAGAGAGTAATAATGACAGGACTGTACCTCTATATACAAATATACCAAGTACAGAGCATAATAATGACAAGACTGTACATCTATATACAAATATACCAAGTACAGAGCATAATAATGACAGGACTGTACCACTATATATAAATATGCCAAGAATAGAGAGTAATAATGACAAGACTGTACCTCTCTATACAAATATACTAAGTACAAAGAGTAATAATGACAGGACTGTACCTCTATATACAAATATACCAAGTACAGAGCATAATAATGACAGGACTTTACCTCTATATACAAATATACCAAGTACAGAGAATAGTAATGCCAGCACTGTACCTCTATATACAAATATACCAAGTACAGAGAGTAATAATGACAGGACTGTACCTCTATATACAAATATACCAAGTACAGAGAGTAATAATGACAGGACTGTACCTCTATATACAAATATACCAAGTACAGAGAGTAATAATGACAGGACTATACCTCTATATACAAACATACCAAGAATAGAGAGTAATAATGACAGGACTGTGTATCTATATTCAAATATAATAAGTACAGAAAGTAATAATTACAGGACTGTACCTCTATATACAAATATACCAAGTGCAGAGCATAATAATAACAGGACTGTACCTCTATATACAAATATACCAAGTACAGAGAATAGTAATGCCAGCACTGTACCTCTATATACAAATATACCAAGTACAGAGAGTAATAATGACAGGACTGTACCTCTATATACAAATATACCAAGAATAGAGAGTAATAATGACAGGACTGTGTATCTATATTAAAATATAATAAGTACAGAGAGTAATAATGACAGGACTGTACCTCTATATACAAATATACCAAGTACAGAGCATAATAATGACAGGACTTTACCTCTATATACAAATATACCAAGTACAGAGAATAGTAATGAGAGCACTGTACCTCTATATACAAATATACCAAGTACAGAGAGTAATAATGACAGGACTGTACCTCTATATACAAATATACCAAGTGCAGAGCATAATAATAACAGGACTGTACCTCTATATACAAATATACCAAGTACAGAGAATAGTAATGCCAGCACTGTACCTCTATATACAAATATACCAAGTACAGAGAGTAATAATGACAGGACTGTACCTCTATATACAAATATACCAAGAATAGAGAGTAATAATGACAGGACTGTGTATCTATATTAAAATATAATAAGTACAGAGAGTAATAATGACAGGACTGTACCTCTATATACAAATATACCAAGTACAGAGCATAATAATGACAGGACTTTACCTCTATATACAAATATACCAAGTACAGAGAATAGTAATGAGAGCACTGTACCTCTATATACAAATATACCAAGTACAGAGAGTAATAATGACAGAACTGTACCTCTTTATACAAATATACCAAGTACAGAGAGTAATAATGACAGGACTGTACCTCTATATACAAATATACCAAGTACAGAGAGGAATAATGACAGGACTGTACCTCTATATACAAACATACCAAGAATAGAGTAATAATGACAGGACTGTGTATCTATATTCAAATATAATAAGTACAGAGAGTAATAATTACAGGACTGTACCTCTATATACAAATATACCAAGTGCAGAGAATAGTAATGCCAGTACTGTACCTCTATATACAAATATACCAAGTACAGAGAGTAATAATGACAGGACCGTACCTCTATATACAAATATTCCAAGTACAGAGAGTAATAATGACAGGACTGTACCTCTATATACAAATATACCAAGTGCAGAGAATAGTAATGCCAGTACTGTACCTCTATATACAAATATACCAAGTACAGAGAGTAATAATGACAGGACCGTACCTCTATATACAAATATTCCAAGTACAGAGCGTAATAATGACAGGACTGTACCTCTATATACAAATATATCAAGTATTGAGCATAATGATGACAGAATTATACCAGTATATTTAGATTTTCCAAGTATAAAGTGTAAAAATTACAGGACTGTACTATTGTAATGCAGTATATCAAATACACAGCATAATAATGACAGGACTGTACCTCTATATACAAATATACCAAGTACAGAAAGTAATAATGACAGGACTGTACCTCTATATACAAATATATCAAGTACAGAGAGTAATAATGACAGCACTGTACCTCTATATACAAATATATCAAGTACAGAGAGTAATAATGACAGGACTGTACCTCTATATACAAATATACCAAGTACAGAGAGTAATAATGACAGGACTGTACCGCTATATACAAATATATCAAGTATTGAGCATAATGATGACAGAATTATACCAGTATATTTAGATTTTCCAAGTATAAAGTGTAAAAATTACAGGACTGTACTATTGTAATGCAGTATATCAAATACACAGCATAATAATGACAGGACTGTACCTCCATATACAAATATACCAAGTACAGAAAGTAATAATGACAGGACTTTACCTCTATATACAAATATATCAAGTACAGAGAGTAATAATGACAGGACTGTACCTCTATATACAAATATATCAAGTACAGAGAGTAATAATGACAGGACTGTACCGCTATATACAAATATATCAAGTATTGAGCATAATGATGACAGAATTATACCAGTATATTTAGATTTTCCAAGTATAAAGTGTAAAAATTACAGGACTGTACTATTGTAATGCAGTATATCAAATACACAGCATAATAATGACAGGACTGTACCTCCATATACAAATATACCAAGTACAGAAAGTAATAATGACAGGACTTTACCTCTATATACAAATATATCAAGTACAGAGAGTAATAATGACAGGACTGTACCTCTATATACAAATATACCAAGTACAGAGAGTAATAATGACAGGACTGTACCTCTATATACAAATATATCAAGTACAGAGAGTAATAATGACAGGACTGTACCGCTATATACAAATATATCAAGTATTGAGCATAATGATGACAGAATTATACCAGTATATTTAGATTTTCCAAGTATAAAGTGTAAAAATTACAGGACTGTACTATTGTAATGCAGTATATCAAATACACAGCATAATAATGACAGGACTGTACCTCCATATACAAATATACCAAGTACAGAAAGTAATAATGACAGGACTTTACCTCTATATACAAATATATCAAGTACAGAGAGTAATAATGACAGGACTGTACCTCTATATACAAATATACCAAGTACAGAGAGTAATAATGACAGGACTGAACAGATATATAGAAAAATCAGGCGGCACGCACCTCATACAATGTAATTGCGGCCGCTTTTACATAGGGAAAACCATTAGGTGTCTGTGTGACAGGTTCAGGGAACATGTTAACTCCATAGCAACAGGAAAAGGGTGTCCTAGACTTATAGAACATGTAAGGTCAATACATAATGGAGATAGCAAGGCACTGAGCTTTGCAGGTATTGAAATTGTCCAAAATCCCCCACAAGGAGGCGATATACATTGCCTATTATTGAGAAAAGAAGCCACCTGGATTATATGCTCAGGAGCAATGGCACATTAGACCTGAACGATAAAAATGATGAGCGTTTTTTTTGTAAACATTTTAATTGTTTTGCTTTTGTGTTTTATCTATTTTTTGTTATTTGTTTGTTTTGGAATTTCCTAGATTACCCGGCGCATAAGAGGTGGCGCACGAGCGTCACCACGTTAGTGGCCTGGGGAATCAATGCGGCGCAAAACGGCCGTCGGCATAAGTGTTTGCCTGCAGTGTGTGGTCCTCCCTATACCTTTTACGCTTTTATTTGTAGAATAAAGAACATTACTTCACATTTTGGTGAGGGCCCCCAATTTTTCTATATATCTGTTCATATTCAAAGAACTATGTGGGCAGAACACCGCCAGCAATGAGTTGTTGTCAAAGTCCGGTCATGGCTGATTCTGTGTGTTCGTTTGTGGAGGAGGCTGAGCAGTGCCACCCCGTATGTGCTCTTTATTTATATATAAATAAAGACAGGACTGTTCTGCCCAGCAGGGTTAGGGAAAATTCTAACCCTGCTGATATTCCTGTAGTGATTAATGTTGTAATAGCACCATCTAGCGGCGTTAAAATGTGATGCACCTCGTTTTTCTTGTTTCAAAGACAGCTGTATTGTGGTTGGTGCAAAGCATTGTGGGAGTGCAAAGCATCCTGGGAAAGAGAAGTCTCCAAGACACAGTATAGAGCTGTCCTTCTGCATATCTCCATCTTAAACTCCACCATTCTGATATAAGCATATCTGGTGATAGATCTATCTTTGTTTCAGGGACATTATGTTATGCAGAGCTGTTCAGCTAGTTATCATGTCTCAGGGAAGTTGTTATACTGTTAGATGTTAGACATGCAGTCTTATGTTAGGCAGCCATTTTACCATGCACTTCACTGTTAGGCTACTTTCACACTAGCGTTCGTCGGTCCGCTCGTGAGCTCCGTTTGAAGGGGCTCACGAGCGGACCCGAACGCAGCCGTCCAGCCCTGATGCAGTCTGAATGGATGCGGATCCGCTCAGACTGCATCAGTCTGGCGGCGTTCAGCCTCCGCTCCGCTCGCCTCCGCACGGACAGGCGGACAGCTGAACGCTGCTTGCAGCGTTCGGGTGTCCGCCTGGCCGTGCGGAGGCGTGCGGATCCGTCCAGACTTACAATGTAAGTCAATGGGGACGGATCCGTTTGAAGATGCCACAATATGGCTCAATCTTCAGGCGGATCCGTCCCCCATTGACTTTTACATTGAAAGTCTGGACGGATCCGTACGAGGCTATTTTCACACTTAGCTGTTATATGCTAAAATAATGCAGACGGATCCGTTCTGAACGGAGCCTCCGTCTGCATTATTATGATCGGATCCGTTCAGAACGGATCCGATCGAACGCTAGTGTGAAAGTAGCCTTAATGTAATGTTATAGTACATGCAATTCCATGCGTAATATTTATACATGCTATTTGTATTCTTTTAGTTTTACCAATCATCAAATACTCCTGTTTTAAAAGTAAGATTACAAAGAACAGTCCTCTTATTTGGAAGACAGGAATGGTTTATGCTGAATGTCAGACTACACACTGTGTGAAACTGTATAAAGACAGAACAAGGACTGTACCTCTATATACAAATGTACCAAATACAGAACATAATAATGACACGACTGTACCTCTATAAACAAATATATCAAGTATTGAGCGTAATGATGAAAGGATTATACCACTATATTTACATTTTCCAAGTATAAAGTGTAAAAATAAGAGGACTGTACCATTGTAATGCAATATACCAAGTACAGAGCACTGTACCTCTATACCACTGTACCTCTAATGACAGCACTGTACCTCTATATATAAATATACCAAGAACAGAGTAATAATGACAGGACTGTACCTCTCTATACAAATATATGAAGTACAGAGTAGTGTTGAGCGAGCATGCTCAGTCAAACTGCTGTTCAGCTCGAGCATCGTTATGCTCGGCACATCCGAGTGCTCGGCCGTATACTGTGGGTGCTCGAGTACAATTTAATACAATGAAAGTCAATGGGAGACCCGAGCATCAAACCAGACACCCCCTGCTCTGAAGAAAAGAGGGTGTCTGGTTCATAAAAAAAGGTTAGAAATTGATGGAAACCCCATCAAAATGGTTTGAAAACAGCATTAAGAGGATGGCAGGATGCGTCTTGGACTCCCATTATCTACGACATACAATAGACAACCACATAAAGGCTATATGCCAAAAGCCAGGTATATGCAAGCCATCAATCTATCCATGAGACAGATGACAGGCTTAGTCAGCATACCTTACAATGGCAGCCTTGTGCACTATGAGACATTCCAAATGAGCTCTCATCTGACTGAGAGCCAGTAAGCCTCAAAGTTACTTCAGATCTGTTAGCTGGCTTGAGTGGACCTGCGAACCTAGATCAATTTCATTAGGGAGACAAAAAGTTTTCTGATTGTCCTAACATAATATTCAATAACCTTTATATACAGTTTTGTCATGTAAAAACTCATTTGCATAAACATGGGCATATGGGAAAGACATTTCAGCTGAAAAACCATTTGCATGGAAAATTTGCGATCTACACTACTCATGAACAGCGCCATCTATTGGTTTCATAGTCTTATGACAAGATTATTAGTGTAGCCTTTTGCATGGAAAATTAACGATAAAAATTTGCGATTATAATATTTGTGAGCTCCACTACTTATGAACAGCGCCATCTATTGGTTTCATAGTCTTATGACAAGACGATTACTCTTGTCGTAAGACTATGAAACCAATAGATGGTGCTGTTCATCTTGGGGCGCTAGTAAGTGGGACACACCGTGTAGCACTCATCCTATAATAGCCTGCATTAACACTGAGGTGTATATAGGATTGCTGCTATCATTCACACATCTTCTAGCACTTTATCTGCAGTAATATAAGCTTCCTAGGGTGTATCTGAGGACTATTGCCATGCTTGTAATGACTCATGAACAGCGCCATCTATTGGTTTCATAGTCTTATGACAAGACTATGAATCCAATAGATGGCGCTGTTCATGAGTAGTGTAGATTGCAAATATTCTAATCGTGAATTTTTATCGCTAATTTTCCATGCAAAAGGCTACACTAATCATCTTGTCATAAGACTATGAAACCAATAGGTGGCACTGTTCATGACTCATGAACAGCGCCATCTATTGGTTTCATAGTCTTATGACAAAAGTAATCGTCTTAATAATATAATACAATATATCAATCGGCACTGCGGTTTGAAGTAGAGTAGCGGTGCACGTGTCTCAGGACTGGCATCCCGTGTAGATAAGGAGAAAAGAGACCGGCACTCGCTTGTTTAGATAATCTTGCTGTGATTTATTGTCACATTCCAGTGACGTGTTTCGGCATATAATCTGCCTTTGTCAAACTGATTAAGAGTAATCGTCTTGTCATAAGACTATGAAACCAATAGATGGCGCTGTTCTGACTCATGAACAGTGCCGTCTATTAGTTTCATAGTCTTATGACAAGAGTAATCGTCTTTACCTCTATGTGCAAATATATCAAGTACAGAGTAATAATGACAGGATGACTGTACCTCTATATACAAATATACCAAGAACAGAAAGTAATAATTACAGGACTGTACCACTGTGATATGGGGAAACAGCTCTCCTTGTCTGAACACTGTGTGATGTGATTAAACTAAATGTTCTGGACTGACATTCTGCTGTTTGGCCACAAGATACCGCTGTTTCCTAACACAGCTACGATCTGCACATATATCTCCATATTCATGAGATAGGTGGGGCTGACACAGAGTCTGGGGAGAGGAAGGAGCAGCCTTCTTAGAAGGAGGCTGTGAGAGACGCTAAAGAACTGTGTGAGCAGTGAATCTGATGGCATCCAGGTGTGAGAGCATCCCTCAGATACCAGAACTGCAGCTAAGTGAAGCTTATCATGTCCAAGACCCTGATCCAGTCCAGAGAAAGGAAGATTGCTTCCAGAAACGCTGATGAGAGCTGAGGAACAAATCAACATACACTGTGGTACCGCATGCTTGTTGGAGAGACGTTTGTTCCATTCAGAGTCACCAGCGGATGCAAACCAAACCCGGGTCGGTAAGATCGTGCACGCACCTCATCACAGTGTTGGCGCATAGAGACCAGGCCTGTAGTTAGTTAGTTAGCGTGTCTGTTTGTGTCAGGCAACAAGTGTTACTACTGTACATTTCAAGGACTCCATAACTTAAAGTGACATTTCACATTGGAGATCTGATAAAATTCCAACAAACTCAAGCCAGGCTGCCGTTTTGCTCACAAGGAATACCCAGGCACGTGCTACCGGGCCAGTTATGGGAGGGAGAATACTGTAGATCTGTGTAAGATTGTAAGCTGTTGTGCTGCACCGCAGGCTAGCCAATACCACACACCCATACAGTGATTCTTGTTCTTTTAGGGTAATAACAGGTAAGGTGTGGCAGTTTAGTTGTGCCCGCCAGTAGGTAAATTACTACTCTTACCTCCTGCATCCATCGGAGGGTGTTTTGGCAAAAGCTGATGTTAGGGTTGCTTTCCTCTTTCGTGGCTTCACTGTATACTGGAGAGCCCACCCTGATACACGGTTTACATCTTGGCATAGTCGGCAGGATACAGCGACTGTTATGGACGGAGACTGTCCCCCGGCGCCAATGGCAGCTGTTCAGGACCCATCTTAGGGTGCGCCAGTGCAAGGCCAACTTGCACCAACACCGCTGATACAGCTTGACCCCGCCATGGCCGCACTAGTAAGGGGGGCGCTGTTGCATCATCTGACAAAAATTGACAATAAAAACATGACGTTGCAGGACTGGACTGAAAGTGTATGAAGTGCGGTAAGAATGTGTAACCTGACCCCCGAGCTGCAGGTAGAGGTTACATTGGTGGCTCTAAAAGGTTACATCAGATGGACAGTGATGGTAAGGCCCGAATCCGAGATAGACACCCTAGAGAAAATATTCTACCTGCTGGAGAGAGCCCAGGGGGGCGTGCTAAAGTAGTGCAGTTGTAGAGCCACTTCTTCAACCGACCACAGCGAGAGGACGAGACCCTGATGCAGTACTCCAATGCCCTACAGGAGACGCTAAATGAAATACAGCGGCTAGATCCAGAGGCCATGGAAGCCTTTCCGGGAGGTGGACCAGCTACTATTAGACCAGTTCATAGTGGGGCTCTCCAACAATCTCTTACAGGACAAAGTTCAAGAGATGACCCGGACAATGGCTGACATGACATTCTATAGCATCTACCTAGCAGCTGTGGAGATAGTGGAAGAGCACATGCCTGTAGGGGCGAGAGTAGCGAGTAGCACCCATGCTACAAGGGACCTGTCGGGGTCTGAAGACTCAGAGTCCTTTAGGGATGTGGTCCAGGACCTGCAGACAGAATTGAGAGAACTTCGGCTGGAAGTGTCCCAGATGAAGGCAGAATCTCCCTGGCCTCCGGAAATGACCCCAGCACCCCGCACCACTCCACCCAAGATAACTCAGGTTTGGGGGCATGTCAAAAGAAGGTCTCTCTGTTGGGCTTGTTGACAGTATGGCCAAATGGCCAGACAGTGCCCAGAACAGATGAAGTCCGAGGTGACATTAAACTTCCGACCGCTGCAGTAGCTGGGCGTCCTGCGGCGGTACACTAGAAGCTAAGACCTATGTGTGAGGAACATGGCCTGTATGCCAGCAGCCCCTTTTATGGAAGCTGAGTTGGAAGGCCAGAAGGTACGCTGCCTAGTTGATACAGGGTCGGAGTGCACCCTTATGCCTCTGGAGTTCTTTGAAAGACATTTTGGACATTTGATGGAGTCAGAAGACAGGAGCGTCATCAGGCTGACGGCTGCCAATAACAGAGAGATGGACATCCGAGGGATAGTCTGAATTAGTGATGGCCTTGCGGTTCGTCTGGCAGTCGGTTTGCGGCAAACTTTGCGCATTCGCGATCCGCCGAACATATGGCGATGTCCACACGCACCATATTCTTTTACATTGAGCCAAACTTTGACCCATGATACATCCATCAGGTTGGACAGGACAGCCAATTGAGACGTTTCAGCATATGGACACACCCCCAACCCTATAAAAGAACCCGATCTGGCAGCCATTTTTCATTATGTGTTTTGCCAGTGTAGGGAGAGGTTGCATTTTGGAGCAGGGACAGGCTGTTAGGAACTTAAGGACACCAAACACTAGCTAATAGGGCCACAAAAGTCCTTTTAAGGACTGGTAACATTGTGCTATCGATAGGAGTGATACACAGAGGGGTGTGATATAATATACTTTCTAACATGGAAAGTATATTATAGTGCATTTGTATGCTTCCAGAAAATACTGATTGAGGGCTACGATCTATCAGCTTCCACAAAATAGTGATAGAGGTTTTCCATATACCTGCATCCACAAAATAACTGCTTGAGGATGATATACCAGCTTCAACTAACAGATGCCTCAGACTGATGCCGTACAGTGGCGTCCGTTAACCATACAGTTCCATGGAAGATTTTTTTTTTACATTAACGTTTGCATTTTTTTAAATGCATGGAGTGCTGCACATTTGCATGCATCAAACCGATAGGAAATAAAAAAATTCTAGGCTCCAGCAGGGCACATTTTTGAGAGTTTCCCTTTAAGACACATAAAAATGGCCCCTGATTAAAATACCTATTTTTTGTGGGAAATTTTTCCCCCTCTGGTATATCACTGTCCATGTTGTTGGACTATTTGTGTCTTTCCAATGCCCCGGGAACATTCCAGGGGTTGATGGAGCACTGTCTGGGGGATCTCAACTTTGAGGCAGTATTGATATACCTGGACGATATAATAGTGTTTGGGGTCTCCTTTGAGGATCACCTCCAGAAGCTGCGGCAGCTCCTAGGACGGCTGCAAGACTGTAGGCTCAAGATCAAGCCCAAGAAGCAACAACTGTTTCAACAGCAGATAAAGTATTTAGGACATTTGGTCACCCAGGAGGGGGTGAAACCGGCCCCCAGCAAGGTACCCAGCCGAGTACACTATGAAAGGGGCAGGTCTTCGTGGGACTGGCCGGCTACTATGGAAGGTTTATACCCAAATTTGCTCATTTTGTGGGCCCGTTAAACGAGTTATCACTGCGGGGTCCGAAGAATCGTCCCATCGAGTGGGGACCCCGGCAACGAGAGGCCTATGAAGCAGTGAAGGAAGCGCTGACCAGTGCCCCAATTCTGGCTTATGCGTGGGTTCGACACCCCATTCATGCTGTACACTGACGGAAGTCTACATGGTCTGGGGGCCGTGTTGTCCCAAGTCCAGGATGGACGTGAGAGAGTCATTGCCTTTGGCAGGCGGTCCCTGAGGGAGTCAGAGCGCAACCCTGACAACTATAGCTCCTTTAAATTGGAACTACTGGCACTGGTGTGGGCCATGACCGAAAGGTTTGTGGAGTACCTGACAGGTGCAGAGGTGACCGTGATGACAAACAACAAACCATTAGCACATCTGCAAAATTCCAAGCTCGGTGCGCTTGAGCAGAGGTGATTGGCTCATCTTCCTAAGTACAAATATCGCATAAAGTTCCGGTCAGGTAGGGAGAACAGCAACGCTGACACACTCTCCTGTAGGGTTGTCAGCTCAGAGTGCCGATGAGGAGCTAGCGGACACTGAAACTCCTGACCTTGGTTGATTACCCATGTTCCAGGACATGGCACATTCAAGTGGAGTGGCAATGGTGCTGGGAAAGATTGGGAGAGGGTCCAGAATGGTTGCCCGGACCTGTGGAAAGTGAAAGAATGGTTCCGGAACAAGATCTGGCCGCAGCCAAAGGAGTGGGCACGTCTAACTCCAGAGGGCCAAAAGTTGTTGAGGCAGTGGGATAAGCTGACTGTTACCCAGGGCTTCCTGTGTCGGACCATATACTTGCAATCAGAGTTGCAGTACCGGCGACCGATTGTCATCCCCATGTCATTGGGACCGTAGGCTGCCCGGGAAGCCCATGAGAGGGGTGCCCATTTTGGGAGTGATAAAACATTTAAGTGGCTCCAGCGGCTGGTATACTGCCCTGCGGGCTGAGTAAGAGTACTGAACAGTGGGCTCCTTTCCAGGCCATTCGCCTCAGCGCTCTTAAAGCTCCTTATGATTGATTATGTACAGATTGGGTACTGTACCTTTGGACACTCATACTGTTTAGTCATAATAGATCATTTCACAAACTATGCAGTGGCTGTACCCACCAGAGGCCAGACGGCAGAGTCGGACGCTGAAGCGGTCTGCAAACACTTTATACAGGTGTTCGGGTGTCCACGGAGGATACATTCGGACCAGGGGGCATGTTTTCAGGGTACTCGAATGAATGAGTTGTACCAACTGTATGGGATCGAACGTTTCCAGACTGGTGTGTTGTCCCTGCTCCAATACCCACAGAGGCTCCAGCCGTGGCAAGTTTGCCATCCAGGGAAAGTGTTGAGCGGTCAACAGCTTCTCTCCCATTAAATGTGCCTGACGTCTCCAGTGCTTCTGAACCTGTCACTCTACGAAGGTCAACGAGGCCCAATGCTGGTGTGCCCCCACAGCGTTATACCCAGGATGAGTTTGTATAGGGAGGGTTGCCAAGGATGACATCCTCTAGTTGGGGTGGCATGTGAGATGGGGAAACAGCTCTACTTGTCTGAAAACTGTGTGATTAAATTTAATGTTCTGGACTGACATTCTGCTGTTTGACCACAAGATGCCGCTGTTTCCTAACACAGCTACAGACTGCACATATATCTCCATATTCATGAAAGAGGTGGGGCTGACACAGAGTCTGGGGAGAGGAAGGAGCAGCCATCTTAGAAGGAGGCTGTGAGAGATGCTAAGGAACTGTGTGAGCAGTGAATCTGACAGCATCCAGGTGTGAGAGCATCCCTCAGATACCAGAGCTGCAGCTAAGTGAAGCTGATCGAGTCCAAGAACCTGATCCTGTCCAGAAAAAGGAAGATTGCTGCCAGGAACGCTGATGAGAGCTGAGGAACAAAGCAACATACACTGCCTGTAGTTAGTTAGTTAGAGTCTCTGTTTGTGTCGGGCCACAAGTGTTACTACTGTTCATTTCAAGGACTCCATAACTTAAAGAGCACCTTTCATCTGAAAATAGTGTGTTAAATTATTATCCGACCTTATGGGGCTGCTCTCACTGATGTCTGGACACTTTTTTTTTTCAAATGGAGCCCCCGTTCGGCCGCTACGCTCTCCGTTAGTTTCGTCTCCTCATATGCAAATGAGGCAACGAAGTTATAATAGGCGTTGTTCTCTAAGTTCTGGTGGGCGCAGTTATGCGCTCCCTGGCAGCGAGCGCATCCAATCGCAGCCCCCTGCTCTTAGCCAGGGAGAAGGAGCTCAAGTTCTGGGGAGATTCGCGAGAACTTGAGCTTCTAGACATCTGGACCGAGTGCCATCTTGGAGTCCCCAGCGCGATGCTTTGTGGTTGTGTTTATTGCCACATTTAAGTAAAATTCTGTTTTGGCAAAAGCTGTGACTTCACTGTACCCTGGGGGGACCACCCCGGTACTCGGCTTACACCACTTTATACAAATATACCAAGAATAGAGTGTAGTAATGACAGGACTGTACCTCTATATACGAATATACCAAGAATAGAGAATAGTAATGACAGGACTCTACCTCTATATACAAATATAATAAGTACAGAGAGTAATAATGACAGGACTGTACCTCTATATACAAATATACCAAGTACAGAGCGTAATAATGACAGGAGTCAGGACTGTACTAGAGTTGAGCGAACACCTGGATGTTCGGGTTCGAGAAGTTCGGCCGAACATCCCGGAAATGTTCGGGTTCGGGATCCGAACCCGATCCGAACTTCGTCCCGAACCCGAACCCCATTGAAGTCAATGGGGACCCGAACTTTTCGGCACTAAAACGGCTGTAAAACAGCCCAGGAAAGGGCTAGAGGGCTGCAAAAGGCAGCAACATGTAGGTAAATCCCCTGCAAACAAATGTGGATAGGGAAATTAATTAAAATAAAAATTAAATAAATAAAAATTAACCAAAATCAATTGGAGAGAGGTTCCATAGCAGAGAATCTGGCTTCCCGTCACCCACCACTGGAACAGTCCATTCTCAGATATTTAGGCCCCGGCACCCAGGCAGAGGAGAGAGGTCCCGTAACAGACAATCTGGCTTCATGTCAGCAGAGAATCAGTCTTCATGTCATAGCAGAGAATCAGGCTTCACGTCACCCACCACTGTAAGAGTCCATTTTCATAAATTTAGGCCCAGCACCCAGGCAGAGGAGAGAGGTCCCGTAACAGACAATCTGGCTTCATGTCAGCAGAGAATTAGTCTGCATGTCATAGCAGAGAATGAGGCTTCACGTCAGCCACCACTGCAACAGTCCATTGGCATATATTTAGGCCTAGCACACAGGCAGAGGAGAGAGGTCCCGTAACAGACAATCTGGCTTCATGTCAGCAGAGAATCAGTCTGCATGTCATAGCAGAGAATGAGGCTTCACGTCACCCACCACTGCAACAGTCCATTGGCATATATTTAGGCCTAGCACACAGGCAGAGCAGAGAGGTCCCGTAACAGACAATCTGGCTTCATGACAGCAGAGAATCAGTCTGCATGTCATAGCAGAGAATGAGGCTTCACGTCACCCACCACTGCAACAGTCCATTGGCATATATTTAGGCCTAGCACACAGGCAGAGCAGAGAGGTCCCGTAACAGACAATCTGGCTTCATGTCAGCAGAGAATCAGTCTGCATGTCATAGCAGAGAATGAGGCTTCACGTCACCCACCACTGCAACAGTCCATTGGCATATATTTAGGCCTAGCACACAGGCAGAGCAGAGAGGTCCCGTAACAGACGATCTGGCTTCATGTCAGCAGAGAATCAGTCTGCATGTCATAGCAGAGAATGAGGCTTCACGTCACCCACCACTGCAACAGTCCATTGGCATATATTTAGGCCTAGCACACAGGCAGAGCAGAGAGGTCCCGTAACAGACAATCTGGCTTCATGACAGCAGAGAATCAGTCTGCATGTCATAGCAGAGAATGAGGCTTCACGTCACCCACCACTGCAACAGTCCATTGGCATATATTTAGGCCTAGCACACAGGCAGAGCAGAGAGGTCCCGTAACAGACAATCTGGCTTCATGTCAGCAGAGAATCAGTCTGCATGTCATAGCAGAGAATGAGGCTTCACGTCACCCACCACTGCAACAGTCCATTGGCATATATTTAGGCCTAGCACACAGGCAGAGCAGAGAGGTCCCGTAACAGACAATCTGGCTTCATGACAGCAGAGAATCAGTCTGCATGTCATAGCAGAGAATGAGGCTTCACGTCACCCACCACTGCAACAGTCCATTGGCATATATTTAGGCCTAGCACACAGGCAGAGCAGAGAGGTCCCGTAACAGACAATCTGGCTTCATGTCAGCAGAGAATCAGTCTGCATGTCATAGCAGAGAATGAGGCTTCACGTCACCCACCACTGCAACAGTCCATTGGCATATATTTAGGCCTAGCACACAGGCAGAGCAGAGAGGTCCCGTAACAGACGATCTGGCTTCATGTCAGCAGAGAATCAGTCTGCATGTCATAGCAGAGAATGAGGCTTCACGTCACCCACCACTGCAACAGTCCATTGGCATATATTTAGGCCTAGCACACAGGCAGAGCAGAGAGGTCCCGTAACAGACAATCTGGCTTCATGTCAGCAGAGAATCAGTCTGCATGTCATAGCAGAGAATGAGGCTTCACGTCACCCACCACTGCAACAGTCCATTGGCATATATTTAGGCCCAGCACCCAGGCAGAGGAGAGAGGTCCCGTAACAGACAATCTGGCTTCATGTCAGCAGAGAATTAGTCTGCATGTCATAGCAGAGAATCAGGCTTCATGTCAGCCACCACTGCAACAGTCCATTGGCATATATTTAGGCCTAGCACACAGGCAGAGGAGAGGTTCATTCAACTTTGGGTAGCCTCGCAATATAATGGTAAAATGAAAATAAAAATAGGATTGAATGAGGAAGTGCCCTGGAGTCCAATAATATATGGTTATGGGGAGGTAGTTAATGTCTAATCTGGACAAGGGACGGACAGGTCCTGTGGGATCCATGCCTGGTTCATTTTTATGAACGTCAGCTTGTCCACATTGGCTGTAGACAGGCGGCTGCGTTTGTCTGTAATGACGCCCCCTGCCGTGCTGAATACATGTTCAGACAAAACGCTGGCTGCCGGGCAGGCCAGCACCTCCAAGGCATAAAAGGCTAGCTCTGGCCACGTGGACAATTTAGAGACCCAGAAGTTGAATGGGGCCGAACCATCAGTCAGTACGTGGAGGGGTGTGCACACGTACTGTTCCACCATGTTAGTGAAATGTTGCCTCCTGCTAACACGTTGCGTATCAGGTGGTGGTGCAGTTAGCTGTGGCGTGTTGACAAAAGTTTTCCACATCTCTGCCATGCTAACCCTGCCCTCAGAGGAGCTGGCCGTGACACAGCTGCCTTGGCGACCTCTTGCTCCTCCTCTGCCTTGGCCTTGGGCTTCCACTTGTTCCCCTGTGACATTTGGGAATGCTCTCAGTAGCGCGTCTACCAACGTGCGCTTGTACTCGCGCATCTTCCTATCACGCTCCAGTGCAGGAAGTAAGGTGGGCACATTGTCTTTGTAGCGTGGATCCAGCAGGGTGGCAACCCAGTAGTCCGCACAGGTTAAAATGTGGGCAACTCTGCTGTCGTTGCGCAGGCACTGCAGCATGTAGTCGCTCATGTGTGCCAGGCTGCCCAGGGGTAAGGACAAGCTGTCCTCTGTGGGAGGCGTATCGTCATCGTCCTGCCTTTCCCCCCAGCCACGCACCAGTGATGGACCCGAGCTGCGTTGGGTGCCACCCCGCTGTGACCATGCTTCATCCTCATCCTCCTCCACCTCCTCCTCATCCTCGTCCTCCTCGTCCTCCAGTAGTGGGCCCTGGCTGGCCACATTTGTACCTGGCCTCTGCTGTTGCCAAAAACCTCCCTCTGAGTCACTTCGAAGAGACTGGCCTGAAAGTGCTAAAAATGACCCCTCTTCCTCCTCCTCCTCCTCCTCCTCCTCCTGGGCCACCTCCTCTTCCATCATCGCCCTAAGTGTTTTCTCAAGGAGACATAGAAGTGGTATTGTAACGCTGATAACGGTGTCATCGCCACTGGCCATGTTGGTGGAGTACTCGAAACAGCGCAACAGGGCACACAGGTCTCGCATGGAGGCCCAGTCATTGGTGGTGAAGTGGTGCTGTTCTGTAGTGCGACTGACCCGTGCGTGCTGCAGCTGAAACTCCACTATGGCCTGCTGCTGCTCGCACAGTCTGTCCAGCATGTGCAAGGTGGAGTTCCACCTGGTGGGCACGTCGCATATGAGGCGGTGAGCGGGAAGGCCGAAGTTACGCTGTAGCGCAGACAGGCGAGCAGCAGCAGGATGTGAACGCCGGAAGCGCGAACAGACGGCCCGCACTTTATGCAGCAGCTCTGACATGTCGGGGTAGTTGTGAATGAACTTCTGCACCACCAAATTCAGCACATGCGCCAAGCAAGGGATGTGCGTCAAATTGGCTAGTCCCAGAGCTGCAACGAGATTTCGCCCATTATCACACACCACCAGGCCGGGCTTGAGGCTCACCGGCAGCAACCACTCGTCGGTCTGTTGTTCAATACCCCGCCACAACTCCTGTGCGGTGTGGGGCCTGTCCCCCAAACATATGAGTTTCAGAATGGCCTGCTGACGTTTACCCCGGGCTGTGCTGAAGTTGGTGGTGAAGGTGTGTGGCTGACTGGATGAGCAGGTGGAAGAAGAGGAGGAGGAAGCCGAGAAGGAGGAGGTGGCAACAGGAGGCAAAGAATGTTGCCCTGCGATCCTTGGCGGCGGAAGGACGTGCGCCAAACAGCTCTCCGCCTGGGGCCCAGCTGCCACTACATTTACCCAGTGTGCAGTTAGGGAGATATAGCGTCCCTGGCCGTGCTTACTGGTCCACGTATCTGTGGTTAGGTGGACCTTGCTACAGATGGCGTTGCGCAGTGCACACTTGATTTTATCGGATACTTGGTTGTGCAGGGAAGGCACGGCTCTCTTGGAGAAGTAGTGCCGGCTGGGAACAACATACTGTGGGACAGCAAGCGACATGAGCTGTTTGAAGCTGTCTGTGTCCACCAGCCTAAATGACAGCATTTCATAGGCCAGTAGTTTAGAAATGCTGGCATTCAGGGCCAGGGATCGAGGGTGGCTAGGTGGGAATTTACGCTTTCTATCAAATGT
This sequence comes from Bufo gargarizans, assembly GCF_014858855.1. Classification (NCBI taxonomy): domain Eukaryota; kingdom Metazoa; phylum Chordata; class Amphibia; order Anura; family Bufonidae; genus Bufo; species Bufo gargarizans. The sequence goes on from NC_058081.1 coordinate 531,956,550, forward strand.
TTGTGAGATGGAGAGCTGAACGCTGGCGTGTGACATGGTTGAGACGCTTGGTGACGGAGGTGGTGGTGGTGGTGTTGGTGGTACATCCCCTGTTTGCTGGGCGGCAGGTGCCAACGTTCCTCCAGAGGCGGAGGAAGAGGCCGAGGCGGCAGCAGCAGAATAGGCCGAGGCGGCAGCAGCAGAAGAGGTAGCAGGGGGAGCCTGAGTGACTTCCTTGGTTTTAAGGTGTTTACTCCACTGCAGTTCATGCTTTGCATGCAGGTGCCTGGTCATGCAGGTTGTGCTCAGGTTCAGAACGTTAATGCCTCGCTTCAGGCTCTGATGGCACAGCGTGCAAACCACTCGGGTCTTGTCGTCAGCACATTGTTTGAAGAAGTGCCATGCCAGGGAACTCCTTGAAGCTGCCTTTGGGGTGCTCGGTCCCAGATGGCGGCGGTCAGTAGCAGGCGGAGTCTCTTGGCGGCGGGTGTTCTGCTTTTGCCCACTGCTCCCTCTTTTGCTACGCTGTTGGCTCGGTCTCACCACTGCCTCTTCCTCCGAACTGTGAAAGTCAGTGGCACGACCTTCATTCCATGTGGGGTCTAGGACCTCATCGTCCCCTGCATCGTCTTCCACCCAGTCTTGATCCCTGACCTCCTGTTCAGTCTGCACACTGCAGAAAGACGCAGCAGTTGGCACCTGTGTTTCGTCATCATCAGAGACATGCTGAGGTGGTATTCCCATGTCCTCATCATCAGGAAACATAAGTGGTTGTGCGTCAGTGCATTCTATGTCTTTCACCGCTGGGGAAGGGCTAGGTGGATGCCCTTGGGAAACCCTGCCAGCGGAGTCTTCAAACAGCATAAGAGACTGCTGCATAACTTGAGGCTGAGACAGTTTCCCTGGTATGCATGGGGGTGATGTGACAGACTGATGGGGTTGGTTTTCAGGCGCCATCTGTGCGCTTTCTGCAGAAGACTGGGTGGGAGATAATGTGAACGTGCTGGATCCACTGTCGGCCACCCAATTGACTAATGCCTGTACCTGCTCAGGCCTTACCATCCTTAGAACGGCATTGGGCCCCACCATATATCGCTGTAAATTCTGGCGGCTACTGGGACCTGAGGTAGTTGGTACACTAGGACGTGTGGATGTGGCAGAACGGCCACGTCCTCTCCCAGCACCAGAGGGTCCACTAACACCACCACGACCATGTCCACGTCCGCGTCCCTTACTAGATGTTTTTCTCATTGTTATGGTTCACCACAACAACAAATATATTATTTGGCCCAATGTATTGTATTCAAATTCAGCGGGATATAAATTTGAGGCCTAGTATTTAGGCGCTGGGTGACCGGTATGGATTTAGTGACAGAATTAGACTTGGAAATGCACAGAAGCGTGTGTGTGTGAAGTTATTCTGAATGACCCAATGTGCACCTTGAATATTATATACCCTTTTAGGGATAGATTTCAAATAGCTCTGATATAGCAGAAACCACTAAATTATGAAATTGTTAAATTGGGAATTGTATTTAAACCCAGAACAAAAAATGTGCTTTGACGGACACTAAATAACTTTCCCAGCCACAACAGGACAGCGTTAACGAGAGATTTAGCAGGATATAAATTTGAGGCCTAGTATTTAGGCGCTGGGTGACAGGTATGGGTTTAGTGACAGAATTAGACTTGGAAATACACAGTAGCGGGTGTGTGTGAAGTTATTCTGAATGACCCAATGTGCACCTTGAATATTATATACCCTTTTAGGGATAGATTTCAAATAGCTCTGATATAGCAGAAACCACTAAATTATGAAATTGTTAAATTGGGAATTGTATTTAAACCCAGAACAAAAAATGTGCTTTGACGGACACTAAATAACTTTCACAGCCACAACAGGACAGCGTTAACGAGAGATTTAGCAGGATATAAATTTGAGGCCTAGTATTTAGGCGCTGGGTGACAGGTATGGGTTTAGTGACAGAATTAGACTTAGAAATACACAGTAGCGGGTGTGTGTGAAGTTATTCTGAATGACCCAATGTGCACCTTGAATATTATATACCCTTTTAGGGATAGATTTCAAATAGCTCTGATATAGCAGAAACCACTAAATTATGAAATTGCTAAATTGGGAATTGTATTTCAACCCAGAACAAAAAATGTGCTTTGACGGACACTAAATAACTTTCCCAGCCACAACAGGACAGCGTTAACGAGAGATTTAGCAGGATATAAATTTGAGGCCTAGTATTTAGGCGCTGGGTGACAGGTATGGGTTTAGTGACAGAATTAGACTTGGAAATACACAGTAGCGGGTGTGTGTGAAGTTATTCTGAATGACCCAATGTGCACCTTGAATATTATATACCCTTTTAGGGATAGATTTCAAATAGCTCTGATATAGCAGAAACCACTAAATTATGAAATTGTTAAATTGGGAATTGTATTTAAACCCAGAACAAAAAATGTGCTTTGACGGACACTAAATAACTTTCCCAGCCACAACAGGACAGCGTTAACGAGAGATTTAGCAGGATATAAATTTGAGGCCTAGTATTTAGGCGCTGGGTGACAGGTATGGGTTTAGTGACAGAATTAGACTTAGAAATACACAGTAGCGGGTGTGTGTGAAGTTATTCTGAATGACCCAATGTGCACCTTGAATATTATATACCCTTTTAGGGATAGATTTCAAATAGCTCTGATATAGCAGAAACCACTAAATTATGAAATTGCTAAATTGGGAATTGTATTTCAACCCAGAACAAAAAATGTGCTTTGACGGACACTAAATAACTTTCCCAGCCACAACAGGACAGCGGTAACGAGAGATTTAGCAGGATATAAATTTGAGGCCTAGTATTTAGGCGCTGGGTGACAGGTATGGGTTTAGTGACAGAATTAGACTTGGAAATACACAGTAGCGGGTGTGTGTGAAGTTATTCTGAATGACCCAATGTGCACCTTGAATATTATATACCCTTTTAGGGATAGATTTCAAATAGCTCTGATATAGCAGAAACCACTAAATTATGAAATTGTTAAATTGGGAATTGTATTTAAACCCAGAACAAAAAATGTGCTTTGACGGACACTAAATAACTTTCCCAGCCACAACAGGACAGCGTTAACGAGAGATTTAGCAGGATATAAATTTGAGGCCTAGTATTTAGGCGCTGGGTGACAGGTATGGGTTTAGTGACAGAATTAGACTTAGAAATACACAGTAGCGGGTGTGTGTGAAGTTATTCTGAATGACCCAATGTGCACCTTGAATATTATATACCCTTTTAGGGATAGATTTCAAATAGCTCTGATATAGCAGAAACCACTAAATTATGAAATTGCTAAATTGGGAATTGTATTTCAACCCAGAACAAAAAATGTGCTTTGACGGACACTAAATAACTTTCCCAGCCACAACAGGACAGCGGTAACGAGAGATTTAGCAGGATATAAATTTGAGGCCTAGTATTTAGGCGCTGGGTGACAGGTATGGGTTTAGTGACAGAATTAGACTTGGAAATACACAGTAGCGGGTGTGTGTGAAGTTATTCTGAATGACCCAATGTGCACCTTGAATATTATATACCCTTTTAGGGATAGATTTCAAATAGCTCTGATATAGCAGGAACCACTAAATTATGAAATTGCTAAATTGGGAATTGTACTTCAACCCAGAACAAAAAATGTGCTTTGACGGACACTAAATAACTTTCCCAGCCACAACAGGACAGCGGTAACGAGAGATTTAGCGGGATATAAATTTGAGGCCTAGTATTTAGGCGCTGGGTGACCGGTATGGATTTAGTGACAGAATTAGACTGGGATATGGCCAAAAAATAACCACACTATTGCTGGTTAAATGCACTTGGTGACGGGCGCAGCTTGCCCCTGATTTAGTATATGGCCAAAAAATGAACAGACTATTGCTGGTTAAATGCACTTGGTGTCACAGCTTGACGCACCACACTACTGAGGGTTAAATGCACTTGGTGACGGGCGCAGCTTGCCCCTGATGTAGTATATGGCCAAAAAATGAACAGACTATTGCTGGTTAAATGCACTTGGTGTGACAGCTTCACCCTGATGTAGGCTTTAGCCAAAAAACAACCACACCATTGAGGGTTAAATGCACTTGGTGACAGGCGCAGCTTGCCCCTGATTTAGTATATGGCCAAAAAAATGAACAGACTATTGCTGGTTAAATGCACTTGGTGTGACAGCTTCACCCTGATGTAGGCTTTAGCCAAAAAACAACCACACCATTGAGGGTTAAATGCACTTGGTCGCAGCTTGGATGCACTTGGTCGCAGCACCGCACAAGACACAAAATGGCCGCCGATCACCCCAGAAAAAAGTGACTGACAAACGGTCTGGGCAGCCTAAAAACAGTGAGCATTTGAATTTCAGCAGCTCAATGATGCACAGCTGCAGATCGATCGATTAATCAAGTCCTTTGGAGGAGTTAATCTGCCTAATCTCGCCCTACTGTCGCAGCCGCAACCTCTCCCTATGCTGATCAGAGCAGAGTGACGGGCGGCGCTATGTGACTCCAGCTTAAATAGAGGCTGGGTCACATGGTGCTCTGGCCAATCACAGCCATGCCAATAGTAGGCATGGCTGTGACGGCCTCTTGGGGCAAGTAGTATGACGCTTGTTGATTGGCTGCTTTGCAGCCTTTCAAAAAGCGCCAAGAAAGCGTCACAAAAGCGCCAAGAAAGCGACGAACACCGAACCCGAACCCGGACTTTTACGAAAATGTCCGGGTTCGGGTCCGTGTCACGGACACCCCAAAATTCGGTACGAACCCGAACTATACAGTTCGAGTTCGCTCATCCCTAGACTGTACCTCTATATACAAATATACCAATTACAAAGAATAATAATGACAGGACTGTACATCTATATACAAATATATCAAGTATAGAGCGGAATAATGACAGGACTGTACCTTTATATACAAATATACCAATTACCAAGAATAATGACAGGACTGTACCTCTATGTCTGTGAAGGTTCTCATTTATCCAGGTCATGGTATATCTGTAAAGAATAAATCACGGCAACTGGACGTACTGTAGATTTCTTGAAAACGTACTGTAGCTTTCTCGTGTGAACGAGTTAAACGTTTTCAAGAAATCTACAGTACGTCCAGTTGCCTTGATTTATTCTTTACAGATGATCCTCTATATACAAATATATCAAGTATAGAGCATAATGACAGGACTGTACCTCTATATACAAATACAGTATATCAAATATAGAGCGTAATAATGACAGGACTATATCTCTATATACAGGTCCTTCTAAAAAAATAAGCATTTTCTGCAATGTACTGATAAACATTAGACTTTCATATATTTTAGATTCATTACACACCAACTGAAGTAGTTCAAGCCTTTTATTGTTTTAATATTGATGATTTTGGCATACAGCTCATGAAAACCCAAAATTCCTATCTAAAAAAATTAGCATATCATGAAAAGGTTCTCTAAACGAGCTATTAACCTAATCATCTGAATCAACTAATTAACTCTAAACACCTGCAAAAGATTCCTGAGGCTTTTAAAAACTCCCAGCCTGGTTCATTACTCAAAACCGCAATCATGGGTAAGACTGCCGACCTGACTGCTGTCCAGAAGGCCATCATTGACACCCTCAAGCAAGAGGGTAAGACACAGAAAGAAATTTCTGAACGAATAGGCTGTTCCCTGAGTGCTGTATCAAGGCACCTCAGTGGGAAGTCTGTGGGAAGGAAAAAGTGTGGCAGAAAACGCTGCACAACGAGAAGAGGTGACCGGACCCTGAGGAAGATTGTGGAGAAGGACCGATTCCAGACCTTGGGGGACCTGCAGAAGCAGTGGACTGAGTCTGGAGTAGAAACATCCAGAGCCACCGTGTACAGGCGTGTGCAGGAAATGGGCTACAGGTGCCGCATTCCCCAGGTCAAGCCACTTTTGAACCAGAAACAGTGGCAGAAGCGCCTGACCTGGGCTACAGAGAAGCAGCACTGGACTGTTGCTCAGTGGTCCAAAGTACTTTTTTCGGATGAAAGCAAATTTTGCATGTCATTCGGAAATCAAGGTGCCAGAGTCTGGAGGAAGACTGGGGAGAGGGAAATGCCAAAATGGCTGAAGTCCAGTGTCAAGTACCCACAGTCAGTGATGGTCTGGGGTGCCATGTCAGCTGCTGGTGTTGGTCCACTGTGTTTTATCAAGGGCAGGGTCAATGCAGCTAGCGATCAGGAGATTTTGGAGCACTTCATGCTTCCATCTGCTGAAAAGCTTTATGGAGATGAAGATTTCATTTTTCAGCACGACCTGGCACCTGCTCACAGTGCCAAAACCACTGGTAAATGGTTTACTGACCATGGTATCACTGTGCTCTATTGGCCTGCCAACTCTCCTGACCTGAATTCCATAGATAATCTGTGGGATATTGGGAAGAGAAAGTTGAGAGACACAAGACCCAACACTCTGGATGAGCTTGAGGCCGCTATCGAAGCATCCTGGGCCTCCATAACACCTCAGCAGTGCCACAGGCTGATTGCCTCCATGCCACGCCACATTGAAGCAGTCATTTCTGCAAAAGGATTCCCGACCAAGTATTGAGTGCATAACTGAACATAATTATTTGAAGGTTGACTTTTTTTGTATTAAAAACACTTTTCTTTTATTGGTCGGATGAAATATGCTAATTTTTTGAGATAGGAAATTTGGGTTTTCACGAGCTGTATGCCAAAATCATCAATATTAAAACAATAAAAGGCTTGAACTACTTCAGCTGGTGTGTAATGAATCTAAAATATATGAAAGTCTAATTTTATCAGTACATTACAGAAAATAATTAACTTTATCACAATATGCTATTTTTTTTAGAAGGACCTGTACAAATATACCAAGTACAGAGCGTAATAATGACAGGACTATACCTCTGTATACAAATATACCAAGTACAGAGCGTAATAATGACAGGACTATACCTCTGTATACAAATATACCAAGTACAGAGCGTAATAATGACAGGACTATACCTCTGTATACAAATATACCAAGTACAGAGAGTAATAATGACAGGACTATACCTCTGTATACAAATATACCAAGTACAGAGCGTAATAATGACAGGACTGTACCTCTATATACAAATATACCAAATACAGAGCATAATAATGACTAGTGATGCCGCTCATCACTAGTCATTATTACGCTCTGTACGGGGTCATATTTAAATTCGCGATATTTCGCAAATATTTTGTAGAATATTCGTTGAATATTCGTAAATTCGAATATTCATTATATTCTATGATTTTGTTACTCGAAAAATCGGCAAGGTAATGATCGTGTAATATGCAAATTTTCGTAATGCGAATTTTTATTGCAACTTACAACTATTAGACAAAGAAGATTATAGCACTATATTAGCTAAATTGCTCTAAATTTGTTTTTTTCGAATATTCGCTATATTGCTATATATTCTTGTTTTAGAATATTACGAATATTCGATAAAATGAAGTTATAGCAATATAGCGAATATTCGGAAAAAAAACAAGAGCAATTTAGCTAATATAGTGCTATAATCTTCTTTGTCTAATAGTTGTAAGTTGAAAAATTCGCAATAAAAATGTGCATTACGAAAATTCGCAAACAGCACTACTCCTAAAGTCAAATATACTGCAGCCTTCTCATTGGTCCACAAGCTAGAAGCGGGGAGGGATCATGTGTACTGATTAAAAAAAAAATTTGAATATTCGAAATTACGAATATATATCACTATATTCAGAATATTCGTGAATTTTCGAAGTACCTATATTCGCGATAAAAATTAGACATTCGAATATTCGGGATCAACACTAATAATGACAGGGCTCTACCACTATATATAAATATATATTTTTCTCTTTTACCCATTTATTATCTCAAGCACACTCACCAGTTGTATGGAAGTTTCCCATCTCTTTCCAGTGTGGCAAAATTGATGAATGTTCCAGCCCCACATTCCCTAAAATTAAGTATAAGTTAAGTTATTAATTAAAAGTTTAGTAATAAAGTGACCAATGCTCATGATACATTAGTACTGATTGATTGACAAACCAACTGATACATGCATTGTGACTCTATGTTCATGCAGTATAATCCAAGGCAACTTTTGTTGTATTCCTTTTCTTCTGCAGCATTTTCAGCTGTGTAAATGCCTGCAAAATACATACTAAATAGCTTTGTTCTGCCACCTCTGGCCACGCACTGCTAGACTTGATTGACAAGGCCAGGCAGTGTTCATTTCATCCTGCCTGGCCCTCAGTTTAGGTGAAATCTCGAGCCATTTAGTATGTGGTTCAGGCATAGTGAAGAAAGGATGCTCGCCGGCTGTGGACATCCTTACTGCTCCTGCGGTACATACATTGCAGTACACCATCTCGTCCTCAGTGATGCCGGCATCACTCAAGTTCGCAGCTGGCGAGCATCCTTTCTTCAGCCGAACTCAGAGCCAGGCAGGATAACGTGCACACTGCCTGGTCCTGTCAATCAAGTCTAGCAGGGTGTGGCCAAAGAACGGAGCCTCTAGGAGCAGGAGCAACACCCCCCGCTCCTAGAGGCTCATTTCTTAATAACGGTAGCATGTAGTGAGATGGGACTAATATAGTTATGTTCATCTGACATTAGCACATATCCAATGTCAGCCAGGTTGATGCACATGTTCCTACTGACAGAAGCCCTTTAATAAATATGGAAAAAAACATTATGCTACAGAAATGTGCCACATTTTGGTACATTTTACGTCAATTAACATTAATATGTGTCAGGCACTGATGCTGCTGTGGCCGTGTACATGTAGATTCATAAAACCATGAGTGGTGGCTGTTAGAGTAGTAAGCAGAGGAAGGGAAGCTTCTAGCTCATCCAGCAGCTTCTGGAATGAGATGTAGGTGGAACAGATGTTTAGGTGTCCACTTACCTTTGTGTAGTGAATAATATATGCATTGCAAAGAGATGTTGATTGACCTATGGTAGATAATAGGCCTTGTTTACACGGTGGAGTTTTGGTGCAGTGTTTGCTTCTGGTTGTGACCAGAGAAAATGCATGTTTGAATAAATGCTCAGCTCATATAGACCTCAGGTGCAGAACAAATGTAAGACCTGATACGTGCATATACTGGTGATTGTGTCATTGAATTACCTTGACATCTGGAGATGTTTCCTTCGTAAGACAATCAGAGTAACCAGTAAGAGCCCAATCAGCAGTATGCTAAGAATGGCCAACAGTGATATCACCACAACATTGGGGTTTACCTCAGCAACTAGGAGATAGAACAGAGATTATTTTCTACAATTCTTCCATACACATTGTCTGAACATCCAGGCTTCAGGCCATGAAGGTCCCAACTGATCACACTAGGCTACTGTCTTAAAGGTGTGTGTATGTTTTATTATATACAGTATGCCCACACTGCTCATAGACATCACTCTATAGGATCTGAATGTCACTTGGCCCTGGACAAACAGTTAATTTGTCTTGGATCCTTGTGATTTCGATAGTCATTTCAGAACAGGGTATAATTATGAAGAATTAGGAGACAATAGACTGGATAAGCCACCCTAGCCTCATACTACTCAAGGAGCTTAAAGTGAAAAGTTGCTCATAATTCGCAGTAAAAGACCCCAACCCTAGGTTCCAGTCTTCCACACTCTAGGATGTAATGTGATATGCAGGCTATCTGTGCCGCCAGCTTGTCACAACTCTGCATGGAAAAAAAGGAAGCACTACTACTCTCCTAGTGTCTTTTCTTCGCATTGTAGAATGTAATGTAATCTGCTGCTGATCTATGTTGCTATTTAGATGCAGTAAAGGGTGACGAAAATGTATAAAAACAATACATTTCCAGTCATGCATTATAGTTGGTAGTTAAATTTAACATTACGGCTACCTGGAGCCACCACTGGGGGGAGCTTAGAAGCATAATTTGTATACACTCAGCTACATAATAACACAATATGTAGTGAGCTGCCTCTAGTGGTGGCTGCAGGCAGCATTTATGTAATTATGTTTACGTTGGAGATTTGGACCTGAGCTCTGTGCACTATAAAGATTATTATTCACCTAAACAGTGCTAAAAGCTGGACCTATATGACATATACTGTATGCCCGATGCCAGGCCTCATGTAAGGACAATTCTTGTGATTATAGAAAGCCAGTGCTGAGAACAATTAAACTGGTGGCTGAATTCTGCAGGTTGTAACGTCCATTCATTGTCTATAACATGGGGGGTGATCACATGGGAGAGTCACCATTCAAACTTAACTACAGTAACTACAACAACTTTGGACAAATAGGAAGTAAATGATGCTGAGATTCATATCTGAACACTTACCCAATGTAGAGACAACAATGTAGGTGGGAATGCTGTGAGTGTGGTGGCTGACTGTGCTGATGCTGCAGTTGTAAGACGTCCCCGGATGGAGATTGGCTATGGTTACCACATGTGAGAAGACATTCACCGGATCCTTAGAACATAAAAATCAGAGTTGGCCATCTATATATATAAAGAAGGATGTATATATTTATGTATGTATGTATGTTCCGCGATCAATCAAAACCATTGATTTCAACGAAACTTGGTATACACATTCCTTGCTACCTGGAAAGAAAACTTGTGGGGGGGGGGGGGGGGGGGTCACAGCTCTCTAGCACGTACCGTTCCTGAGATATTCCCCCAAAATGCAAATATGGCACATCACATGACCTATATTAGCCAATAAAAGCCTGCAGGTCTTTCTCTTCATATCCCAACTGCCATACACACAGTCACATCTCTCTTATCAGCCAACAGAAGCTCGCAGGTCCTTAGTCTCCACATACACACAGTTTTACACCAGGTTTCCATAACAACCCAGCCATTTTTCTTCACTACTGCAGGCCAGCTTTAAAGGGGCAGTGCGCTGTGGATGACACTGTTAAGGGAGCAGAGTGACAGTTCAGGGGGCAGGTAGGGTGGCCATTCAGGCCAGCCTTAAAAACCCTGCCCCAGGACCCACTAAGCCATTCCCTCAATCCGGTTAGGCCACACCCCCTCCTACTCCACAGCCGACAGGGATTGAAAAAATGAAGGTAAAAATCAACTTCTTTCAGCTTCAGGGGTGGAAGGGAGTAGGGTTGTTGCGATACCCAAATTTTTATTTGATTTCGATAAAAAAGTATTGCGATATTTGATACCACGCGAAAAAAAGAAAACACCAAAAAAGCCACGTGTATTCCGCATTTAAAAAAATTTCGAATTGCGCTTTTTTTTTCTTTTTCTGTTCCGGCGTTCGCCGCATAGGAGATTTTTTAAAAATACTTTAATAGTTTGGACTTTTTGGACATGGCGATATGTGATATGTTTATTTATTGTTTATATATAAAATTGGGAAAGGGGTGATTTATACCTGGGATCTTTTAATCCCTTGTTCTATTCACTCTGATAGAGCTCTATTAGGGTGAATAGGACTTCACACTCTCCCTGCTTTGTGCACACGGCAGCAGGGATGCTAGCTTTGTTGTCACCGCCAGTTCTGTGTGAAGATCTGGCAGACCTTCTTCTCTACCTCTTGTATGACGTTCTTTGTTTTGGTTTCACTTTGTCATCTCCTTTTCTTCTGCCAGGTGTCACTTATTTAGACTAATCGTCTTCCTTTATATTCCCTCCCATACTGCCTCACTTTGTGGTTTATACTACTTCCTGGATGAAGTGTTCACTGCTGAAGGTTGCTGCTGCTGTTTGCTCAAGATAAGTCTTTTCCTTTATTGTGTTTCCTTGCTGGCTTAATTCTAGGTGACCCTGACTCCGTTCGTATTAAGTGCAGGGAGTCGGTGGTCGTGTCCCCTCACTATTATAGGGTTTTCAGGTGTCACACAGTCTTAGGTACGTGGGCATACAATCGTCTACCATTGAGACCCTTGCATGTGCATAGCAGTCAGGGAGAGCTCTTAGGGTTTTATAGGGCTCACCTGTATGCTCCTTAGTTTGGGATCAAGCCAGTCGGTCATTTATTTATAAGTTCCAGCTATCTGCAACTTCATCCGTGACAGTTGTCCAATCAAAGCGCAGAGCGTCACAACCAGTGAGAGAAAAAAAAGGGAAGTCTCCTCCTCATTGCTCCGATGCTAGCAATTGGCATACAGAGCTGGAGAATATACTGGGGGCCACAGCTGGCGAACTGAGCGGCGCCCAGGAATAATAGTAAGTTCAGTGAGATCCCTGGGCGCCGCTCTACATATCCTGATAATTTACAATGTTTGGACCCATGAAAGGTCCTCTAGTGTAGTGTATGCTAGATTATATAGTGTCTTATAGTATAAATTGAATAGTACAATCCTGATCAAAAGTTTAAGACCACTTGGAAAAAAATCTTATTTTACATTGTTGGATCTTAACAAGGTTTCAAGTAGAGCTTCAACATGCAACAAAAAGAAATGGGAGTGAGATAAAACATTTTTTGAGCATTCAATTAATTTAAAATAACAATTAAACTGAAACAGGCTGTTTTTCAGCTGGTCCAAATTTTAGGACCACATGCCTTTAAAAGGCCAAATCTGTGCAAATATGTGGATTCATTGTCATTTTCTGTCAGGTAGTCACACGTTGTGATGGCAAAAGCAAAAAAACTCTCCCTTTTTTAACGTGGTCAGGTTGTTGAACTGCATAAGCAGGGTCTCTCACAGCGCACCATCGCTGCTGAGGTGGGACGCAGTAAGACAGTCATTTGGAATTTCTTAAATGATCCTGAGGGTTATGGAACAAAAAAGTCAAGTGAGCACTGAGATGGAGGATCCAATTGGCTGTCCATCAAGACACTGGACGATCCTCGACCCAAATTAAGGCCCTTACTGGTGCCGACTGCAGTCCCATAATCATCAGACGGCATCTGAGACTGAAGGGCTTCAAAAAAAACAAAAAAAAAAACGTCTTCAAAGACCTCGTCTCCTTGAACGCCACAGAACTGCTCGTTTGGACTTTGCAAGAGAGCACCAAACATGGGACAAAGGTGGAAGAAAGTTTTATTCTCTGATGAGAAAAAATAAATTTAACCTTGATGGTCCTGCTGGTTTCCAACATTACTGGCATGACAAGCAGATCCCACCTAAGATGTTTTCTACGCGCCATAGTGGAGGGCTCGCCATAATGGTCTGGGATGCTTTTTCCTTCAGTGGAACAATGGAGCTTCAGGAAGTGAAGGGGCGTCAAACGGCCGCTGGCTATGTCAAGATGTTGCAGAGAGCATTCCTCATGACTGAGGACCCTCGTCTGTGTGGTAACAACTGGGTTTTTCAACAGGACAACGCTACAGTACACAATGCCTGCAGGACAAGGGACTTCTTCCAGGAGAATAACATCACTCTTTTGGCCCATCCTGCGTGTTCCCCTGATCTAAATCCAATTGAGAACCTTTGGGGATGGATGGCAAGGGAAGTTTACAAGTTTTCGTGCGGCCGTCTTCACCACTTGGAGAAATGTTCCCACTCACCTCATGGAAACGTTTGCATCAAGCATGCCGAAACGAATTTTTGAAGTGATAAACAATAGCGGCGGAGCTACTCATTACTGAGTTCATGTTTGGAAGTTGGATTTCAGTTTTGGGGGGGGTTTAGTTTTTTTTTTGGAGGTGTGGTCCTAAATTTTTGATCAGCTGAAAAACAGCCTGTTTCAGTTTATTCGTTGTTTTCATTAAATTAAATGCTCCAATTTTTTTTTTTCTCACTCCCATTTCTTCTTGTTGCATGTTGAAGCTCTACTTGACACCCAGGATACCTGTCCGGTACGTACAGCTCTGTTGGTCTGCTGGCAGTGTCACAAGCATGGACACATAAGGGCCGAATGTCCGCATCGGGCTGTGTGCATCCGGTAACCCCGAGACAATAGACACCCTGAGATACCCTGGCAGTGGCGCTGCTGGACTCAGGGAGCCTGGTGTAAGAGCTTCCCTGGTGCGGCCCGCCGAGTATACTGGCCGAAAAGTAGGCGTAGTGTGCATCCATGGAGACATAAAGGACTATCCCATGGCCCTGGTGTCACTATCCATGGTGGCCGGCACGTGGACTCATGAGGTGGCCGTTGCCACAAAGTTGCACTATGTACTAATAATTGGGAGAGACATCCCCGGTTTCCCGACACTATGGCCGGATACGAAAGTTAACGATACCCAGGAGACAGATGTGACCCTGCTCAGGGGGGAGACCAGAACCCTGGGAGCCTGAGTCCGAAGGGCCAGCAGTAGGGGTGACCGCCACTTCGGTGGAAGATGGGGAGACAACCCCACTAAGTGTGATGGTGAGAGACGTGGAGGACTTGCCGCCGGGTCCGGAGTTGGCAGACCTCAACGTCTCCGGAGATAAATTTGGTGCAGCACAGCACCAGGACCCGACTCTATCTTAAGCCTGGGAAAATGTGGTAGTAGTTGAGGGTGAGCCACAACAATCGGGGGCAAAGTCTATGTTCCTCTGTTTTGTGGTTCAACAGGAGATGCTGTACCGGGTAAATCAATTTTGGGTTGGGCATATTGAACAGCTGGTGGTGCCCAAGGCGTATCGCAAGCTCGTGTTGGAGTTAGCCCACCAACATGTTCTTGGGGGACACCTGGGCCAGCAGAAAACACAGGACCGGGTTCTACAGCGGTTCTACTGGCCCAGTGTGTTCAGAGAGGTGGAAGAGTATTACAAGACTTGCCCAACTTGCCAGATAACCAACCCCCAGCCACATTTCCAAAGTTCCCTGGTCTCTCTCCCGATTATTGAGGTTCCATTCGAGCAGATCGCTATGGATCTCATAGGCCCAGCACCAACACCGCTAGAGGGCACCAACACATCTTAGTCGTCCTCGACTACGCCACTCGGTACCCGGAGGCCAGAGCAGGTGTACCATGTGAATCTGCTCAAACCCTGGAAAGATTGGGAAACCTGCACGGAAGACAGCCCACTACCAGGGTTCCTAGGGTAAGCGGTTTCGGACCCTCTGTCTGAAGCAAGGGAAGCGGCTGCCACAGTGAAAATTGATGACAGTCTCTCCTCTAAACAGGCTCAGGAAGCCAGGGAGTTCATTAGTCGGAACACGGATGTGTTCGAGGACCTCCCTGGACGCACGTCCATAATCCGGCATGAGATTGTCACTGAGCCTCAGGCAAAAGTCCGGTTAAAACCATACCGGGTTCCCACGCTCGGCGACAAGCCATCGTGGAGGAAGTGCAGCTAATGCTCCAGCTAGGTGGGTGTGAACACCCAGGATACCAGGTGAACGTTATTTAGTTTTTTCTGTGTGTGAACAAGTACCAAGCATGAAAAGGGACTGTTGTGTTATGTTATGCGTGTGAATAAACACTAAAGAATGATTTAAAACCTGGTCCATTGCCTCTATACTGTGTCCGCTAACCTGCCTACCAACCAGAGTAAATCCCCACTATATATACATACAGTACAGTTTGGACACACCTTCTCATTCAAAGAGTTTTCTTTATTTTCATAACTATGAAAATGTAGATTCACACTGAAGGCATCAAAACTATGAATTAACACATGTGGAATTATATACATAACAAAAAAGTGTGAAACAAGTAAAAATATGTCATATTCTAGGTTCTTCAAAGTAGCCACCTTTTGCTTTGATTACTGCTTTGCACACTCTTGGCATTCTCTTGATGAGCTTCAAGAGGTAGTCACCTGAAATGGTCTTCCAACAGTCTTGAAGGAGTTCCCAGAGATGCTTAGCACCTGTTGGCCCTTTTGCCTTCACTCTGCGGTCCAGCTCACCCCAAACCATCTCGATTGGATTCAGGTCCTGTGACTGTGGAGGCCAGGTCATCTGGCGCAGCACCCCATCACTCTACTTCATGGTCAAATAGCCCTTACACAGTCTGGAGGTGTGTTTGGGGTCATTGTCCTGTTGAAAAATAAATGATGGTCCAACTAAACGCAAACCGTATGGAATAGCATGCCGCTGCAAGATGCTGTGGTAGCCATGCTGGTTCAGTATGCCTTCAATTTTGAATAAATCTCCAACAGTGTCACCAGCAAAGCACCCCCACACCATCACACCTCCTCCTCCATGCTTCACGGTGGGAACCAGGCATGTAGAGTCCATACGTTCACCTTTTCTGCGTCGCACAAAGACACGGTGGTTGGAACCAAAGATCTCAAATTTGGACTCATCAGACCAAAGTACAGATTTCCACTGGTCTAATGTCCATTCCTTGTGTTTTTTAGCCCAAACAAGTCTCTTCTGCTTGTTGCCTGTCCTTAGCAGTGGTTTCCTAGCAGATATTCTACCATGAAGGGCTGATTCACACAGTCTTCTCTTAACAGTTGTTCTAGAGATGTGTCTGCTGCTAGAACGCTGTGTGGCATTGACCTGGTCTCTAATCTGAGCTGCTGTTAACCTGCGATTTCTGAGGCTGGTGACTCGGAGGAACTTATCCTCCGCAGCAGAGGTGACTCTTGGTCTTCCTTTCCTGGGGCGGTCCGCATGTGAGCCAGTTTCTGTAGCGCTTGATGGTAGCGCTTGATGGTTTTTGTGACTGCACTTGGGGACACTTTCAAAGTTTTCCCAATTTTTCGGACTGACTGACCTTCATTTCTTAAAGTAATAATGGCCACTCGTTTTTCTTTACTTAGCTGCTTTTTTCTTGCCATAATACAAATTCTAACAGTCTATTCAGTAGGACTATCAGCTGTGTATCCACCTGACTTCTCCACAACGCAACTGATGGTCCCAACCCCATTTATAAGGCAAGAAATCCCACTTATTAAACCTGACAGGGCACACCTGTGAAGTGAAAACCATTTCAGGTGACTACCTCTAGAAGCTCATCAAGAGAATGCCAAGAGTGGGCAAAGCAGTGATCAAAGCAAAAGGTGGCTACTTTCAAGAACCTAGAATATGACATATTTTCAGTTGTTTCACACTTTTTTGTTATGTATATAATTCCACATGTGTTAATTCATAGTTTTGATGCCTTCAGTGTGAATGTACAATTTTCATAGTCATGAAAATAAAGAAAACTCTTTGAATGAGAAGGTGTGTCCAAACTTTTGGTCTGTACTGTATATATATATTTATTTCAGTTAATGACAGTTCAGAATTTTGCACAAACGCATCATCTGCGTACATGCATTTTGCAACCACCGAGCACCGATCAGTTTGCACTGCAAGTTTTTTTTTTGCAGAAAACATTTATTTGTAATTTTTTACAGAAAATACTTTTTTTTTTTAGAATTTTTTTTCTCCTTTTTGTCTTCTAAATTTTATTTCTAATTTATTACAAGCCCCTTCACATGTGAAAACACAACATACACACTTCTCACAATAAATAAAGCTTTACACATTTCCAATAAAATAAAAATGTCCCATTCATCCCAACGGTATACTCAGCTGAAGAGGCATACGCCATGCTTGCCTCAGATACTGAGTCTGCCAGTGAGGGAGAAGAAGATGCCACTTTCCTCTACTGCTCTACCCCCTCATCATCATCATCCGCTAATGAGGGACTCTCTAAAAGGCGCCCCAGGGTAGCAGCGGAGGCAGCCCCCCAGAGTGAAGCCTTATGGACCCCACCCCTTGACGATTATCAGTTGAGATGGCCTTGCGGTTCGCCCGACGGTTGTTTCGCGCCGAACTTTGCTCGTTCGCGATTTGCCGAACATGCAAAGATATGGCGATGTCCGCCGGCGCCATATTCTTTTGCATTGCGCTGAACTTTGACCCATGACACATCTATCAGGTGGGGCAGGACAGCCAATTGAGACGTTTCAGCACATGGACACACCCCAACCCTATCACAGAACCTGGAAGCCATTTTACATTCTATGTTTTGCCAATGTAGGGGGAGGTTGCTTTGTGGAGCAGGGACAGATTGTTAGGGACACCAAACTCTAGCTAATAGGGCAACAAAAGTCCTTTTAAGAACTGGTATAGGTGTGCTATTTATAGGTGTGATATACTGAGGGGTGTGATATACTTATAATATACTTTCTAACATAGAAAGTATATTATAGTGCATTTGTATTGTGCAGCAGTTGTGTGCGGTTCTGCTGTGATACCGCAGCTATATAGAGGGACAAGCGCTATTCAAACAACTTTTTGCAACTGGTGTGATATACCTGCTGCCCCCAAAAAACTGATTGAGGGGTGTGATATACCTATTATATACTTTATAACATAGAAAGAATATTATAGTGCATTTGTATTGTGCAGCAGTTGTGTGCGGTTCTGCTGCGATACTGCAGGTATATAGAGTGACAAGCGTTATTAGAACAACTATTTGCAACAGGTGTGATATACCTGTTGCCCCCCCAAAGAAACTGATTGACAGGTGCGATATACCGGCTTCCACAAAATACTGATTGAGGGGTGCGATATACCTTCTTCCACAAAATACTGATTAAAGGGTTTGATATACCTTCTTCCACAAAATACTGATTAAAGGTTTTGATATACCTTCTTCCACAAAATACTCATTCAGGTGTGCGATATAACTGCTTCCACCAAATATTGATTAAGGGGTTCTATATACCCGATTCCACAAAATACTGATTAAGGGGTTTGACATACCTGCTTCCACAAAATACTGATTGAGGGGTGCGAGATACCTACTTCCACCAAATATTGATTCAGTTGTTCTATATCCCTGCTTCCACAAAATACTGATTGAGGGGTTCGATATACCAGCTTCCACCAAATACTAATTGAGGCCTGCGATATAGCTGCTTCCACAAATACTGCTCTTCTCTAGGGACTTTGGCACAGGGTCATTTTGAAAATGACAGAGTAAGAGGCAGGCCGTTCTGCAGAGATGGTAGGAGGTTGGGCAGTTGCACCAGGCCGGAGCCTAAGTGGGAAGTTGGAGAAGGTGCATTCGATTACATCAAAGGATGCACCAGAGTTGGTTGAGTGGCTCATTCAGCCTTCCGCTTCTGCACCCTCCTCATCCTCTATCTGCACCCTCCTCACTCTCTGCTGTGTGCACCCCCAAAGACAACACCAACACCACCACCACCATAGCCCCTCCACTCGAGTCAGAGGAATTATTTTCCCATCCATTCCCAGACATTAGCGATGCGCAGCCATTCTTGGCATCGGATGAGGAAGATGAGGCATCAATGGCTGCGGTCTGTCGACAGTACCCAGATCAGCCCAAGGAGGGTGGTCCCCGCTGTTGCTGCCTACTCCGAGATCTCTAATGTCAGTGGTGGTGAAGGTGATAATGATGACATGTCGATGGAGGTCACATGGCTGCCCACAAGAGAGGAAGAGGAGGGGAGTTCAGAGGGAGAGACAGAGCAGCAGATAGGAAGGAGAAAGAGGAGAAGCAGACAGAACTTACAGTGCACAGGAGGCAAAAAGCAGACTACAAATGTACCTGGAGTGAGCCATCCACCATGTATGGTCACATCTTGCGCTCCCAGGACGCCGGCACATGGCTCCACAGTGTAGGCTTTTTTTAACATGTCAGCTGCTGACAATAGTGTTGCCATCTGCAGCCTGTGCTGTCATAAGTCACGGAAAGCCCAACACTCACCTACGGACGACCACCTTAAGAAGGCACCTGGCCTCCCATTACCAAGCCTAGTGGGAGCAACGCTGTCAGAACCCACAAAGCCACACTCCAGGCGCTCCACGTCCTGCCTCTTCTACTTCTCCTCTCTCCTCCCATTTGTCCTCCACTCCACCTTCCATCGTGTTGTCGTCGTTTTCATCTGGCAGAAGGCAGGCTTCCGTGGCCCAAATGTTTGAGCTTAAAAATTTGATGACACCGGATTACCCTCTTGCCCAATGGCTGACCTCTGGCTTGTTGGAACTGCTAGCCCGCCAACTACTGCCATATAAACAGGTGGACACGGAGGCCTTTAGAAAATTTGTGGCTATTGGCACACCCCCGGAAGGAAATATTTCTCCCAGAGGGGCATCTCAGAGCTATATTGGGCAGACTAGATGGGCCAAATGGTTCTTATCTGCCGACACATTCTATGTTTCTATATGGCCACGTTCAGTGGCAATTGAATATATCTATGGCACACAGTGTCGGTGCCAAGATACATCTGACAACAGACACGTGGTCTAGCAAACACGGGCAGGGAAGGTACATAACTTTTACAGCCCACCGGATGAACCTTCTGACGGCCGTCAAGCATGTAACCCGTGGCACCCGTGTGGATTTGGTGTTACCGCCACGGATTGCATGCAGGACTGCCCCTTCTTCTCCTCCTCCTCCTCCTACTCCATCCTCCATCTCCTCCTCAGCTGACTCCTCCTTTTCCACTGCTAACGCCTCTTCCGCTGCAACCCCCAAGCTCCCCAGAACCTATTCGACGTGTCAGGTGAGACGTTGCCGTGCTGTGCTGCGACTGTTGTGCCTGGAAGCCAAGAGCCACACCGGTCCTGCACTGCTTTAAGCTCTGCGGTCACAGGCCGATCAGTGGCTAACTCCGCTCAATTTGACAGTTGGTAAAGTGGTGTGCGACAATGGTGCCAATCTGATGAGCGCGCTGAAACAGGGCAAAATGACACACGTCCTGAACTTAGTCGTGCAGCGATTTGTTGCCAAATATCCCAGGGTCCAGGACGTCTTGCGTCAGGCCAGGAAAATCTCTCACCATTTTAGAAGATCTTACACGGCCATGACTCGTCTTGCTGACGCTCAGCGGCGACATGACCTGCCCGTCTGACGTCTGATTTGTGACAACCCGACCCGCTGGAACTCCACCTTGTATATGCTTGATAGGCTTCTCCAGCAGCAACATGTTGTTAATGACTACCTGTACAAACTCTGCGGCAGGACAGGTTCTGGGGAGTTTGGTTTCTTTTCACTGCGCCAGTGGCTGCTCATGCGCAACGCATGCAGACTTCTGCGGCCATTTGATGAGATCACCAAACTGGTCAGTCGCAGCCAGGGCACCTTAAGCCTTCTTTCTGGAGCATGCATTGCGTTGTGTCATTGATCAAGCCGTCGAGGAGCAGGAGCTGAAAGATGAGGAAGTCGCAATGTTGGATGAATTCCCAGGGGGGGCAACTCCATCTGAGACAAGTCAGCAGGAGTCTCAAGAGGAGTCAGAGGAGGATGGTGGCTGAGGGGAGGAGGAGCAAGAAGAGCAGGCCTAGAGGGGGACTTTAAACTTTTTGGGGATCTCTGGTGTTGTCCATGGCTGGGGGGAGGAGACAGAGGACAACATTCTCCTGGGCGATGAGCAGGAGGCAGGGCGCTCCACCGCTTCCAATTTAGTGCAAATGGGGGCCTTCATGCTCCAGTGTTTGAAGAGGGACCCCCGTATAAAAAGCATAAAGGCCCTGTACTCCACTGGCCTACAGTAAAATTGTTATCCACTGACCGCCTAATATACCTCCAGCCACATAATCACTTGTTCTTTTCTGTCAGGTGAATGCATAATTTTTGGGGCCTGTACTCCACTGGCCTACAGTAAAATTGTTATCCACTGACCGTCTAATATACCTCCAGCCACATAATAACTTGTTCTTTTCTGTCCAGTGAATGCATAATGTTTGGGGCCTGTATGCCACTGGCCTGTAGTAAAATTTGCAAACACGGGCAGGGAAAGTACATAACTTTTACCGCCCACCGGATGAACCTTCTGACGGCCGTCAAGCATGTAACCCGTGGCACCCGTGTGGATTTGGTGTTACCGCCACGGATTGCATGCAGGACTGCCCCTTCTTCTCCTCCTCCTCCTCCTACTCCATCCTCCATCTCCTCCTCAGCTGACTCCTCCTTTTCCACTGCTAACGCCTCTTCCGCTGCAACCCCCAAGCTCCCCAGAACCTATTCGAGGACAACACTGACCGCCTAATATACCTCCAGCCACATAATCACTTGTTCTTTTCTGTCAGGTGAATGCATAATTTTTGGGGCCTGTACTCCACTGGCCTACAGTAAAATTGTTATCCACTGACCGTCTAATATACCTCCAGCCACATAATAACTTGTTCTTTTCTGTCCAGTGAATGCATAATGTTTGGGGCCTGTATGCCACTGGCCTGTAGTAAAATTTGTTATCCACTGACCACCTAATATACCTCCAGTCACATTATCACTTGTTCTTTTCTGTCTGGTGAATGCCTAATGTTTGGGGCCTGTACTCCACTAGCCTACAGTAAAATTGTTATCCACTGATCGCCTAATATACCTCCAGCCACATAATCACTTGTTCTTTTCTGTCCAGTGAATGCCTAATGTTTGGGGCCTGTACTCCACTGACCTGCAGTAAAATTGTTATCCATTGACCGCCTAATATACCTCCAGTCACATAATCACTTGTTCTTTTCTGTCAGGTGAATGCATAATTTTTGGGGCCTGTACTCCACTGGCCTACAGTAAAATTGTCATGCACTGACCGCCTAATATACCTCCAACCACATAATCTCTTGTTTTTTTTTGTCAGGTGAATGCATAATTTTTGGGGCCTGTACTCCCGTGGCATACAGTAAAATTGTTATGCACTGACCGTCTAATATACCTACATTTTTCATTTTCACTGCCACACCTTTGAGGTCAAAGTGCTCACTACACACCTTGAAAGATTCCTTGAGGGGTGTAGTTTCCAAAATGGGGTCACTTTTTGGGGGTTTCCACTGTAGGGCCACCACAGGGAGTCTTCATACGCGACATAGCTCCCAATTAACATTCCAGCTAAATCCGCTCTCCAAAAGCCATATTGTGCTCCTTCCTCTCTGAAGCCTGCTGTGCGCCCATACATCAGTTTTTAAGCACATATAGGGTATTTCTGTAAACTTCAGATTCAGGGTAATAGATTTTGAGTTTTGTTTGGCTGTTAACCCTTGATGTGTTGCAGAAAAAAAATGATGAAAATTTAAAATCTGCTAAAAAAAAGTGACATTTTGAAATTTCATTCCAATTTTCCTTTAATTCTTGTGGGACACCTAAAGGGTTAACAAAATTTTTAGAATCAGTTTTGAATAGCTTGAGGGGTGTAGTTTCTAAAATGGGGTAATTTATGGATGGTTTATAATATGTAAGCCCCATAAAGTGACTTCATAACTGAACTGGTCCTTAAAAAATTGGGTTTTGGAAATGTTCTTAAAAATTTTAAGATTTGCTTCTAAACTTCTAAGCCTTCTAATGTCCCAATAAAATAAAATGTCATTTTCAAAATGATCCAAACATGAAGTAGACATATGGGGAATGTAAAGTAATAACTATTTTTGGAGGTATTATTATCTATTTTAAAAGTAGAGAAATAGAAATTTGGAAATTTGAGAATTGTTCCTATTTTTTTGTTGTAAATTTGATATTTTTTTTATAAATAAAAATCGAATATTTTGACTCAAATTTACCACTGTCATGGAGTACAATATGTGACGAGAAAACAAACTCAGAATGACCTGGATAAGTAAAAGTGTTTTAAAGTTATCACCACATAAAGTGAAACATGTCCGATTTGCTAAAAATGGCCTTGGCAGAAAGGTGAAAAATGGCAGTTTAATGGATACATGGTGGATGCTATAGTAACATATACATTGTACAGTGTATAGTAGATTCTTTAGTGTCATATACATTAAATGATTATACAGTGTATTTTTAGATTCTTTAATTCCATTCAGAATGTACAGTGTTTTGTACAAACCGGATTCCAAAAAAGTTGGGACACTAAACAAATTGTGAATAAAAACTGAATGCAATGATGTGGAGATGGCAAATGTCAATATTTTATTTGTAATAGATGGCAGATCAAACGTTTAATCCGAGTAAATGTATCATTTTAAAGGAAAAATACGTTGATTCAAATTTTCACGGTGTCAACAAATCCCCAAAAAGTTGGGACAAGTAGCAATAAGAGGCTGGAAAAAATAAATTTGAGCATAACGAAGACCTGGAAGACCAAGTAACACTAATTAGGTCAATTGGCAACATGATTGGGTATAAAAAGAGCTTCTCAGAGTGGCAGTGTCTCTCAGAAGCCAAGATGGGTAGAGGATCACCAATTCCTACAATGTTGCGCAGAAAGATAGTGGAGCAATATCAGAAAGGTGTTACCCAGCGAAAAATGCAAAGACTTTGCATCTATCATCATCAACTGTGCATAACATCATCCGAAGATTCAGAGAATCTGGAACAATCTCTGTGCGCAAGGGTCAAGGCCGTAAAACCATACTGGATGCCCGTGATCTCCGGGCCCTTAAACGACACTGCACCACAAACAGGAATGCTACTGTAAAGGAAATCACAGAATGGGCTCAGGAATACTTCCAGAAACCATTGTCAGTGAACACAATCCACTGTGCTATCCGCCGTTGCCAGCTAAAACTCTACAGTGCAAAGAAGAAGCCATTTCTAAGCAAGATCCACAAGCTCAGGCGTTTTCACTGGGCCAGGGATCATTTAAAATGGAGTGTGGCAAAATGGAAGACTGTTCTCTGGTCAGACAAGTCACGATTCAAAGTTCTTTTTGGAAATCTGGGACGCCATGTCATCCGGACCAAAGAGGGCAAGGACAACCCAAGTTGTTATCAACGTTCAGTTCAGAAGCCTGCATCTCTGATGGTATGGGGTTGCATGAGTGCGTGTGGCATGGGCAGCTTGCATGTCTGGAAAGGCACCATCAATGCAGAAAAATATATTCAGGTTCTAGAACAACATATGCTCCCATCCAGACGTCATCTCTTTCAGGGAAGACCCTGCATTTTTCAACAAGATAATGCCAGACCACATTCTGCATCAATCACAACATCATGGCTGCGTAAGAGAAGGATCCGGGTACTGAAATGGCCAGTCTGCAGTCCAGATCTTTCACCTATAGAGAACATTTGGCGCATCATAAAGAGGAAGGTGCAACAAAGAAGGCCCAAGACCATTGAACAGTTAGAGGCCAGTATTAGACAAGAATGGGAGAGCATTCCTATTTCTAAACTTGAGAAACTGGTCTCCTCGTTCCCCAGACGTCTGTTGGGTGTTGTAAGAAGATGGGGAGATGCCACACAGTGGTGAAAATGGCCTTGTCCCAACTTTTTGGGGATTTGTTGACACCATGAAATTCTGATTCAACATATTTTTCCCTTAAAATGGTACATTTTCTCAGTTAAAACTTTTGTTCCGTGATTTATGTTCTATTCTGAATAAAATATTAGAAGTTGGCACCTCCACATCATTGCATTCAGTATTTATTCACGATTTGTATAGTGTCCCAACTTTTTTGGAATCCGGTTTGTAGGTTATACACTGTAATATACATTGTATTGTGTACAGTAGATTCTATGTCATATATCACATGTCAAAGATTTTGTAGTGTATTGTAAGTTATGTACTGTAATTTACATTTTATGGTGCATTGTAAACTCCATTGTACATTATATATTGTACTGTATATTACATTATTTATTATACATGGTATGATGTGCTATATAGTACACTGTATTGTAAATTGTGTTTTTATCTTTTGTGTTTCCCCTATTTCATCAGAGATTATAAGCTTTTGCAAGCAGGGACCTCACTCCTATTGTTTGAATTGTTGATTAGTGTGTTACTACAGTATGTACTGTCTGATTTACTCTATACATGTGCCCTCTGGATTGTAAAGTGCTGAGAAATATTTTGGCACTGTAGAAAGATTATTATTGTATACTGTACACGGTATCCTGTATAGTACATATTATTTATTGTTTACAGTATGGTATATTTCTTTATTGTACACTGTACTATTTACTACATTATATATTGAACATTTTATTCTTATATCTATTATATACATGTTTTACATATGTAGTGTATTAATGTCTATGTCCCACATTAGAGGCCCATTAGAAACATAATAAACACTGAATCGTCGAGTGCTGAAACAGATAATTATCATGGCAGGAGGGATTTCTGTAGGAAAAGGGCCACATATAGCACAAACGCAGTAAATGGGACAATATGTCACAGTATCTATGTTTTACCTTCTCATATTCACTCTGCACTGGATCCAAGCACCAGCAAACTACCTCAAAGTAATCAGAGAAGCCTTCCTCTACCCACAAGAGGGTGAATGACGTCTGCGTTTTGTTGACGGCATAAAGAGATTTTGGGGGAGCTGGATCTAAGACAAAGAAGAAAAACATCAATGGCAATATCCTAAAACTATTAATAAAATATTGATCATATTTTAATCACATCATATAACATCAATCACAAAAACAAACCTTCATCATGTGTATTAACCTAAGAGGTGTTCTCATTCCAATATACTCACCTATCTTAACCAGATGAGAAAGAGAACTGTTACTGCTTCTCTCGGTACATGCGGTGACAGTGATATTATAGATGTCTCCAGCTGGAAGACTCATCACTGCTGTCATTGTAGTTCTGGACACCTGAAAACAAAGCATTAATATTGGTCATGAGACTTAAGCAACCTACTTCTAGTTCTCCTCCTTGAGATCTTATCACTGGAAATTAGGAATCCATAGCATATGTCTTATTTGTGAGTTTAAAGGACAGCTTAAATAAATCCCAAAAACATTGTTCTTCCCTGGCCAAAGAACGTGGTGATAATCAGGAAAGAAGCAGAGCATGCAAAAATGTTTTAATCAAATATTTTATCTTTCATCCAATAATATGGCCCTGCTGTCAGCTGATGGCTGAAGGTCTTGCAAATGTGACACAGAACACAGACAGGTGCTTATCGGCACCACTGGTTTCCAGTATAAAAGTCACAGACTTACACTTTTCTTTATTCGCTTCCTTCCTTCAGCTGTTACTTGCCAGTGCAACATCCTGGAATGGGACAGGTCGAAAGTTTTCTCTCCATATCTCCAGGTGACGTACAAGAGGTGTCTGACATATTCCACATGCACAATTTGTGGTGCTACAGGAGCTGTGGATTAGGAAATTAGGAGTAATAGGAACCCAGACTGTGCTATATGGATCAAATAGACAAGGCACGAAAGGAATTATTCTTATATCAAACCACTTCTAACATTGTGAAATATCCACATACGGTATATAAACTGGAAGCAAAGGAAAATGTCCTAAATGATGGGACCCTGGTTTGACTGGTAAGAAACCTTATCTGTAAATCCAGATGAAGAAGACAATTCACATATCACCTAATGGATAAAAAGTAGGGAATATGCAGAAGGAATGTAGTTCTGGGAAACTATTTATTGGAGCCTAATTTGTGCTCTGAGTTTTGTCTACACTCTGGTCCTTGAGCATCAGCATGAGTAATTAGTCAGACCAGGTCTACAAACTGGGCATGGTGCACAAACTACAGTAGTTATGGTCTTCACACTGGTCCTGGTGTGCCAACTAGTCGGGGTCCTTACATTGAGCACTGTTCATTAACTATTCCTGTTCTAAAAAGAAAAAGTGAATAAAAAAATCGGGGGGCACTCTATAACCAGCAACATATGGACAACTATAAATGTAACAATAGCATAAAATACCTTTTATTCACAATAAATAATAAAATTATAATATCCTAGGTCTATACATGTAAAAACACCCTAAGTATTAAAAATAACAAATACGACTAAAAAAAAGCAATGAATAGCGTACGCAATCTCTGTCCACTTTCCCTCTTGGACAGAGATATATATTGAAAATACTGCAAAATGGTCACATTTGTGTGAATAGGCTCTTAGAATTAGGGTATAGCCCTCCCCTAAATCTTTGTGGGTACAAGGGGTACTGGAATGCAACATCCCGATTAGGTATATATAGTGTCATTTAGGTCCATGCAGCACTATTTTTCTAATACTGTCCACCTTTGGCTGGCGTGCACAAAAACCCTTATTATAACGGTATAACTGGCTAATTCTTCAACACATATAGGTATCTAGTACCCGGAGCTTATTTATCAGGGAGGTGGTATTCAATTATAGCAAACTCTATAACTTAAGAGTGCCAAAAATGTGAGATTAAAATCAGAGTGTGGCTTTATATTCTGTACTTTACCACTCTACGCATATGCAGGCTGTGCCGTCCTGTGTCAAGTCTTTACAACCGGAGCCGTCTGGAAGCTGTGATTTCTCTTTGTGTTGCCAGGACCTACGCGGCGTCCCACGTGGTCCGCACGCCTCCTCGTTATAGAGTGCCCCCGATTTTTTTTTATTCACTTTTTCTTTTTATACTACTACAGCATTGGGAAGCCGAGGGGTGTGCACCTGTCCATATTCTGTTCTTTGTGTGGAGCTGCTTACTTTTTATACACTATTCCTGGTCTACACACTGGGCTGGTATACAAACTAGTTCTAGCCTATATACTGGGCCTGGTACTCAAACTTATACTGGTTTTCACAACACTTTGGGCTTGTTGCACAATCTAGTCCAGGTCTACACACTGGAGCTGTTGCACAAAGTAGTGTTTTCCTGTTCTACACCCTGGACCTGATGTACAGACTAGTCCTGGTCTTCACCCTGGGTCCTGTGCATAAACAAGCCCTTGTCAACACATTGGGTCTTGTACACAAACTACATTAAGTCTTTACACGTAGCCCTGTGCGTTGCACACTGTGGAGCTGTTGCACAAGTTAGTGTAGTTCTGGACTACACCATGGCTTTGGTGCAAAAACAAGTCCTGGTCTTCATACTGGGCCCTGTGCATAAACTATCTCTAGTCTACACATTGGGCTTAGTGCACAAACTTGTCTTGGTGTGCGCAATGAGGTTGCTGCACAGACTAGACGTAACCTACAAACTGGTCCTGTTGAACAAAACAGTCTTGGTCTACACACTTGTCTTCACAAGTGTCGGGGAAAAGAATACTTGCCTGTTATGAAGCTTAGAGTAGATGTGTCACAGCAGCTCTGCTCAGGTTCTCCGTATGTTACCATTGTCACCCTAAAGTTATAATACCAGGCTGGGAGTAAGTTGCTGAGTCTCTGAAAGAATAATGTGAGCTGTTTTTATTAGGTGTGAGACATTATTTATTACTTATATAGTGCCAGCATATTCCACAGCGCTGTACACTGATTGGAACTCTGCCTTCACAAACAAATTATTTTCTCCCCTTACTGCTGACACACAATATCACTATCCTCCAAAGAAACAGAAAAGATCAGACTTTCATGCCATCTGACATTATTAACAGTTGCACAGAGTAAATTTGTAGAAAAATGTTTAGTGCCCCATATATTATGACTATGACCAGAAACTGCCATGACTGATCCTGCTTCACATGTAATGTCCTCCGTCCAGTTCATCTTTAAACCCCTAAGAGTCAAATTAAAATGGGAAAAACCTTCCAGAAAATGTTTTTTTTTTTTATTGTGCATTTTGGCATACAACTCAGGTCAAAGTAACAAATTTTCACCTTAAATTAGTTGTCCACCTTTGAGATATTGATGACCTATCCTCTGGAAGCAGAAGGCTGAGTTTATTGTGCAGTATTGGGCTGTGTTGACATACAGCAGGTCAGCTCCCATAAATGTGAAAGGCGGCTAAGATGCAGTACACCGGCATGACCACAACACGGGGGTGCAGAGTGTTGGTCCCTGACCAATCTATATTGAGGAGTTGATGACCTATCCTGAGGATAGATTATCAATATATAAAAGGTGGACATTTCCTTTAAGAACCAGTAAAAAAATTTCCCCCTCAGTGTTCCAGCAGTGATAACTTTTATTTTCATCAATGTAGCTGTATGAGACCTTGAATTTCACAGGACAAGTTGCTTTTATAGGAACCATTTTGGGATACATATAATGAATTAAATAATTTTTTCTTGAGGGGTTGTAAATAGAAAATAGAATTTTCAACATTGTGTTTTGGTATTTATTTTTAGTGTATTCACTGTGTGGCATAAATAATAACTTTTCTATAGTTTTTAATATGTTATACTACTTGCACAATAAAAATAATTTTTGTACAAAATTTGTTTCTTTACTGCGTTTTCTGTCACTGATAAAATTTATATTACATTTATAGTATAGGTCATTTGAATGTGGACCTTTTTTATTAATTTATTTATTCTTCATAATATAACACTGTATGGGAGAAAAGTTTTTTTTTTCGTAATAAGCATGTGATTATTTGCACAATGAAGATTAATGTCATCTCTGGGAAATCGATACAGGTAGAAGAAGGTCTGTGAGCTTGCTCCTCTCCATCCACACTGCCTGCTCATCCCCCTCCAGCCTCCCTCTGCTCTTCCACAAAGGCTGAAATGCAAACTGTTAGTACAGTATATGCAATTCTCATTTTAAGCCACTCAAATTCAATCTAGATAATGACTAGGGTTGAGATCTAGCCTACAAAGAGCCCATGGAAGAGTTCTCCCCTAGGCGGCCATAGAGCCCCAGTCGGACTTCAGCAAAACACCATTGTGCTCTTCTTAAATAACATCAGCTTGGGTTATCAGTGGTGGGTTAGAGAGGACATGTCACTGCTCCTGACATGTTTTACAAAAAAAATGTATTTCCCTTAAAATAAGAATTCTGCAGCATTGTTTCTCATAACTTTGTGCATTTTGGCCAGATCGGATGTGGACCACATCTGTATGTCTGTTCCACAGCTCTGCATAAAAAATAAAAAAAATAGTATGTCCTATTCTTGTCTCTTTTTTGGACAGAATTAGGCATTTATCATATACTGCGGGACCTGTGGAGGGGGAAAATGCGGGATGCGTACAGCCAGTATCTGCAATCTTGTAGATCACAAAAACAGATACTGTTGTGTGCATGAGGCTTTTTTCACACAAGCAATACGGAATGTGTAAGGGTCTGTTTAGGGAAAAACTGATGGTTTTGCACCAAAGTTGAATCAGTTTTGTCTGCGATTGCGTTAACTGTTTCATTTTTTATTTTTTTTTGCATGGATGCAATCAGTTTTTGATGCATTTGTCACATGCGTAAAGAAAAACTGAAGAATAACACTCAACATCTCCTGGCATCCTTCAGTGAAAAACACATTGCATCTGGATGCCTTGCATTTTTTACTCAAACTCCTATGAAATTTCTATCAAACCAGGGCTGTGTGAAAAAACTTACAATATAGCACGCAGAGAAGATCAGAAATAAACAATGCTTATGTGAACAGACCCATTGAAATTAATGGGTCAGGATTCAGTCCATATGTTGTCCATGCACTACACGAATCACATCTGGATGGAAAACTCGCTTGTATGAAAGATACCTAAGGGACTGTCTAAAGGCAAAGTACCCCTAAACAGAAACTCATTTACCTTTACTTTTTTGAATGAAGAAGGCATGGACAATGACCACAGAAATGTGCAACATATAGATTCAAAGGACATTATATGATATGTTTGTTCAGAGGAGACATATGGCCTATTTCAGAGACATTTTTTGCAGAGTAGCTCTCGAGAAGGAAGAAAATGGCTTTTGCCTATAGGTGGCTACCCTAGGCTACTATCTGATACCTTAAAGAACCCTTTAACATAACGTGTGATCAGAAACCCCATCTGTAAAAAGTGCTCCTACAGGTGCCACTGGAGAGACAGTTTCCCCCCTTATGCAGAGGAGATGTTTTTCACCCTTTTCCCATGAAGCATTGCCTTAAAGACTCCCCATCAACTGGACCTCCGAAAGGCCTTCATTCCAGCAGAATTCTTTCCAAACATTTGTAATAATCAAAGCTGAAATACTTCCCCTATAGCAAGCAGTGAGCATGTAGAAGCTGAACAATTACCACAGTGGATGTTAAGGAGACAGTCGCAGCAATTTCATAGTATGGTGTCCATTCTGAGGTCATAGTGATAGGATTAAAGTAAAACATTTCAACCACATATTTCCGGAAGGTGCTGAGGTAAGGCCGTGTCCAACTTAACACAAGAGATGATGGTCCTAGAGGGTAAAGCACCAAATCCTTGATTCCTGTAGGTTCTGCAGATTAAGTAACACAAATAATATATTGTTAGTTTAGATTACGAAAGTATCTGGAGGAGTAACACCTTTACTCTACTTGGATACTGAGAAAATGCACATGGTATATCCCCACCCCACCATATACCAGCAATTCTCTGTACTGTAAAAAATAAGTATTGGTGACCACAGCTATAAGGTCTTTTTCATGCACAAGTCAAGTAGTCGCCAATATAGGAAGGCACTGACAGCTGGTGGAGACCTCAAATTATTAGTAATGGAGGCAGTGGGCAAACTGCACAAGAGAAGCAGAATGTTTCCTCAGATTGTGTCCTTCCCTTTCTCCACAAAATCATCTGTGTGGACAGAATTGGCCAGTCTCAAGGTTTTTTATGCCAGCACTAGAACCACAGGATGCGAAGGGGCAACTTGTTTATCCCCCTAACATGTGCCATTTATAATGTTCTTGTTATGTTTCAGGTTTCAAGGTAAAAGAGGAGAGGATATTTAAAAGAAGAAAAACTGATACAAGAGGACATAGTTTTAAATTAGAGGGGCAAAGGTTTAAAAGTAATATCAGGAAGTATTACTTTACTGAGAGAGTAGTGGATGCATGGAATAGCCTTCCTGCAGAAGTGGCAGCTGCAAATACAGTGAAGGAGTTTAAGCATGCATGGGATAGGCATAAGGCCACCCTTCATATAAGATAGGGCCAGGGGCTATCCATAGTATTTAGTATATTGGGCAGACTAGATGGGCCAAATGGTTTTTATCTGCCGACACATTCTATGTTTCTATGTGGAAGAGGGCCCCATCAAGCACCAGAACCCCTTGTGACTACTACCTCTGCATGTCCCATTGGTATGCCCCTGTCAGCTGAAGCACATAAGTGTTAGCCTCTATGACTCTTAAGTTGTATGGGGGCAGTCTGACTGCCTACTTTTGCAGTAGCACAGTGGATCACTGCAAAAGGCTTAAAGCTTTGTGATTTATTGCCAAAGCACTTAAATGGTTAAATTATTCTATTTCTTGTGCACTGTGAATCCCACATAGTTGTGTATAGGCAGCAAACAGCTTACGCTGGCAGTCTTAGCATGATTGCCAGGGAGTCAGGCTGGACCAGGCTCCCTGGTTAGGGAGTCTTTGCTAAGCAGGCCTAGAAGAAGGATGTGTATTTGTGTGCTGCTCATAACTAGGTCTAGTCCAAGGAACCTTCATCCAGTCAGAGAACAGTCATTTGCAGATGGTTGAGAACCACTTATAAGACATGCTTTGACTGAGACAGTAAGGTAACTGCATGTTTATGGCAATAGACTTTACTGCTTGTGGAAAGGGTTTATTGACATGCACACTACAGTTCTGAGATGGACTGGCTATCGATATCTAAGATCTGCACCCCACAAACTGTGCATTGCGGAAAGTGTTGACGAGAAAGAAGTTGCATGCCTGTGGTTATTTGGGAAGATTGCAAAGAATTAGCCTCCATAGGACTACAATCGCCCTCGTTGCCACTGCTACCACTCCATTCCCCTCTGGCTCCTGTAGCTACCACGCCTCCCATGTGGCCAGCCGCACTGCACTTATGGTTTTATTGGAGGAAACAAGGATCAGAAAGTGGAATTAGAAATGAGAAGTCGGAAGAATGTGTGTTTATCAGCTCTTTACTATAAATATTTGTGCATTCATCATCTGTATACCATGCATGTGCATGTGTAATACAATATCTACAATACTGTATACAATGGCCCAGTACTAATTTGTCTACACTACAAACGTTCTAAAAAGTGGTAAAAATTGCCACAGTTTGATGCAAGTAGGGTTTCTACAATTTTCTACTACTCGTTGAAAAAGAGAGTAGGGTTTAGCAGGAAGGGGCAGAACTTCACAAGAAAAAGGACATGGCTTAAGATGTAATGTATAACAACCAAAATTATGGCAGAAAATTCTGTCTCACACTAGGTCAACCAACAGTCGGTATAAAGTTAGACAAAAGTGCACCAAATTTATCCCCTGTGATAAATATAGAGCAGGTCTAGACAGCCGGTCTAAGTTTACACCATCTACAGGCTTAGTAAATCTGCCTTATTATCATACAGTACCTGCCCACTTTTTGGACTGTCAAAGAGGGACACTGATGGCTCATCGTGTGAAAGATCCATCTTTCATGCATATTTATAAACTTCAATAAGTTATATATTACACAGTATCACAAAGACTGTCTAAAAATAGAAATTTCGAAAATCCAATCTTCTTCAAATAATAAAATAATAATAAAGTGGGCTCTAATATACAAATAGTAACCAGATAAACACTTTCTGGATCAATATTGTAAATGTAATAATGCAAATCTAGACCTCAGATCAAAAAGATGGACATTTAGGGAGCAAAGAGGGACAGAGGGACTTGGGTCAAAAGTAGGGACTGTCCCTCCAAAAAAAGGGACACTTTGAAGGACTGTACTATGTATGTGTAAGGTCATGTTCAGCATTCTCATTAGTCCACATTCTTTATACAGTCATATTACACAGCCTTTTTTTACCCATTGAAAACAGAACTGCATCAGATGGAGGCCCAATTAATGGTGTTTTCTGCAGGTAGACGACCACTCTGTACTGTGCACCTGGAACCAGGTCGTTTATGATGTTGCTGGTAATATTTACCTGAAATATAACACATCATCAATAAGTGATCCAATAATTATAGCATAAAAATAATTTAATCAAATTGGTTTTTGGGATAGCGTACCATTAAGGGCTTTATCTAATCCTGACCTGTGGCTGCTGACTGCTGTATATAAGGCTACTTTCACATCTGCGCTTTCCCTTTCCGCTATTGAGATCAGTCATAGGATCTCAATAGCGGCACGGACAGCCTTCAGTATGAATGCCTATTCTTGTCCGCAAAGCGCGGACAAGAATAGGACTGGTTATATTTTTTTGCGGGGCTACAGAACGGAGCAACAGATGCGGACAGCATACGGAGTGCTGTCCGCATCTTTTGCGGCCCCATTGAAGGGAATGGGTCCGCATCCATGCCGCCAAAACGGCGGCTCGGATGCGGACCAAAACAACGGCCGGATGCATGAGGCCTAAGTCAATGGTGACGGATCCGTTTTCTCTGAGACAAAAGAAAACGGAACCGTCCCTCATTGGCTTATAATGGTTTTAGAGATGGATTCGTCAAGGCTATTTTAGAGATAATACAAACAGATCCGTTCATAATGGATGCAGACGGTTGTATTATCATGACGGAAGCGTTTTTGCTGATTCATGACGGATCCAGCAAAAACACAGATGTGAAAGTAGCCTAAGGCCTCTTTCACACGGACGTGTTTTCCGTGCGGATGCAATGCGTGACGTGAACGCATTGCACCCGCACTGAATCCGGACCATTTCATTTCTATGGGGCTGTGCACACGAGCGGTCATTTTCACGCATCACTTGTGCGTTGCGTGAAAATCGCAGCATGTTCTATATCCATGTTCCATAGGCCTCTTTCACACGAGCGTGCCCGGATAAGGACCGGATGCGTTGCGGCAAACCCGCGCGAGTAGGTACCTAATTGCAGTCAGTTTTGACTGTGATTGCGTTCCGTTGTTCAGTTTTTATCGCGCCGGTGCAATGTGTTTTGATAAAAAACTGCATTTGATAAAAATCTGCATATAAAGCTATTCTAATGTTCTGCAGTGCCAACCATTTCCTTTAGTCTCAGGAAACTTATACCAGCTTGAAAAATGTAGCATAAGTGACCCACGCTGGTATTTCGCGCGCATTAGGCGAATAATACATTGCTGATTTTTGCAATCAAGAATATAATCTCGAATTCGCAAATATATGACGAATATTCTACGAAATATTGCGAATTCGAATATTGCCCCTGCCACTCATCACTATTGCTCACCATTGGTTGTGTGGGAAGAGACTTTAGCAAGATAGAAGGGAATAAGGGCCATAACTCCTATCCTTGCTAAATCCATACATCTGGGAAGAATTGCACTGTGTATAGTTGGACAACTTCTATTTTGCACTTGAGTAAAGAGATTTATTTATTCTGTTAAATCTGGCCTGGTTACTGACTTCTTCACCATATACCCGCCACTGCGCTCTACACACCCTGCCTTGCACCCATCTAAACACCTAACATCACGGGCACCCCAACTAGCATCAGACGGGAGCCCCAGAATCAGGATGTGCCCCAAGGAAAGAAAAGGTGCGCCCTGCTTTCAGTGCACTGGCATTGTTTGAGGGAAGCCCCTGTGATAGCTTGTGATAGCCAGAGCCAGGTCTACCAGTCAGTAGAATCTTGTCAGACATCTACAGGACTTAAAATGAGGGCCTTTTTATAATCTCAATTCCCAAAAAGTTGGACCATTGTGTAAAATGTAAATGAATGTAAATATAAACAGGATGCAATGATTTGCAAATATCATAGACCCATATTTTATTCACAGTAGATCATAGAACACATATCAGATGTTGAAAGTGAGACATTTTGCATTTCATGAAAATTTTTTACTCATTTAGAACTTGATGGCAGCAACCGCATCTCAAACAAATCGGGACACGGCCATGTTTACCACTGTGTGGCACCCGCTCTTATTTAAACAATAGTCTGTAAATGTCTGGTAAGTCAGGAGACTAATTGTTGGAGTTGTTGGAGAAGAATGTTGTCCTGTTCTTGTCTGATGTATCTGCTCAACTGTCCTGGGTCTTCGTAGCTGGATTTTTCATTTCATGATGCGCTGAATGTTTTTTTATTGGAGAAAAGTCTGGACTTCAGGAGGCCAGTTCGGCATTTGGACTCTTCTTCTGCAAAGCCATTCTGTTGTGGTGGATTCAGTATGTGGCAGGGGTTAAATTGTGTCGACTTCTGTCTACACTTATCCCTTCTCTCCCTGTGTGCTTCCCTTCTCCATTTAACCCCTGCCTCGATTACAGCAATGTTGACACTAGGGATGAGTGAATCAACTTTGGATGAAACATCCGTAGTTGATTCGCACAAAACTTTGTTCTAATACTGTACGGAGAAGGAGGTACCACTTGGAACTGAACCCGAGTTCGGGAAATGCTTTTTTACAGTACAAAATAATGTATTGAAGTTATTGCGCGAAGTCTTGCTAGACTTTGCGAAGCAATAACTTTGCCTCATCGGAGCCAATACATTCTAATACTGTACGAAGCTCCTGCTCTGTACAGTGTTAGAGCAAAGTTTTATGCAAATCGACTTTTGATGTTTCATCTGAAGTCGAATCGCTCATCCCTAGTTGACACTTATATTATACTGATACATTGACCTCTTATGTATTACTGCTTAATTATGATACATATCCAGAGTCTGCTCTAAAGGTCCTTCACCATACATATCCCTGGACTCCTGTACCTATCAATATCAGATACCTCTTGCCCTTATTTATGTATGTAAGGATGTATACCGCTTATTCAGTATGTGCGTCATACCTTAAAAGGTTTTTGCTATGACTATACAATACGATGGTTTTGCTACTAGGATCCTATGCTGATCACCTTTGCTGTATTACTTATTACACAGCTTTTCTTGTTATTATTTTTTGTTATTTTCATTTACACGTTTTGTGTTTTGTATCTTTATATAGACTCATGTAGCTGAAGAAGGTACAAGTGGACTGAAACAACCTATTTGAATGAGCAATTATGGGAAAAGATTATTTTACTTTTGTCTGGACCTAATTGAATCAATGTGCATTAATAAAGCTGTTCTCTAAACTCAAATGCTGTGGAACTTCCATTTCTTCAACTGGCTGCAGCCTGCCACTGGCACCACTACTACTCAAAAGGAGTGCAGGCGTCAATTTATCTGACTGGATGCACTATGTGGTTTAGCATTGTCTTGCTGAAATAGGCAAGGCCTTCTGTGAAAGAGACGTTGTCTGAATGGGAGCATATGTTGTTGTAAAATCTCTATACACTGTTCAGCATTGATAGTGCCTTTTCAGATAGGTAAGCTGCCAATACAATAGGCACTAATACAACCCCATACCTTCAGAGAGGCAGGCTTTTGAACTGTGTGCTGATAATAAGCTGGATGGTCCCTCTCCTCTTGAGTCCACAGTACACAGTGTCCGTGGTTTCCATAAAGCAGAATTTCACATTTTGATTAATCTGACCACTGAAAAGTTTTCCATTTTGCCTCAGTCTATTTTAAATGAGCTTACACAAGAGAAGATGGCGGATCATGCTGACTTATGGCTTCTTCTTTGCATGATACAGCTTTAAAGAGGACCTTTCATGGGTCCAAATATTATAAACTAAGTATCAGGATCCGTAAATCATAGTGCAGGGATCTAAGTGCACTTACTATTTTTTCTGAGCTCCGCTCCGTTCGCCTGCTGTGGCCCCCGTTGTATTCTCCCGCCCGGTATGCTAATATTTAGCATCGGAGCAATGAGGAGGAGACTGAGTTTTTCTCCGTGGGCGTCTCCTTCTCCCTGGCTGTAGCGCTGTCCAAACGCAGCGGAGAGCATCACAGCCAGGGAGAAGGTGAGGTTTTTTTTCTCCCTGGCTGTGACGCTCTCCACTGCGATAGGACAGCGCTACAGCCAGGGAGAAGGAGACGCCCACGGAGAAAGACTCAGTCTCCTCCTCATTGCTCCGATGCTAAAATTAGCATACCGGGCGGGAGAATACAACGGGAGCCACAGCAGGCGAATGGAGCGGAGCCCAGAACAGATAATAAGTGCAATTAGATCCCTGCACTATCTCCTACGTATCCTGATATTTCGTTTATAATCTTTGGACCCATGATAGGTCCTCTTTAACTTGCATTGGTGGATTACACAGCAATCTGTGTTCACAGACAATGATTTCTGGAGGTGTTCCTGAGACTAATGATTTCCAGTACAGAATAATGTCTGTTTTTAGTGCAGTGGTGCCTGAGGGCATATAGATCACGAGCGTCCAATATTGACCGTGTCCCTTGCAACATCCTTTCTGCAGACTCTTTGATCATCTATTGATGATATTATATACTATAGATGGTGGTATATTTAAAGTCTTTAGAATTTTTATGTTGAGGAACATTTTTCTGAAATTGTTCCACAATTTGTAGACACAGTTTATCACAGATTGGTGAACCTCTTTTTATGCCTTTTTATGCCCAGTCATTTGTCTTAGTTGCAAATTGCTCTTCCAGATGTTTTTTATTAGCACCACTTACTCTTCCAGCCTTTTGCTGCCCTTGTCCTAACTTTTCTGAGATGCTTTGTTGCCATTATGTTGTAAAAGAGTTATTTTTTTTAAGAAATAGTAAAATGTCTCACTTTAAACATCTGATAAAATCTGTCTATGTAAAAGGTTCCTCAGTCTAGTTCATTGTGACTGTGTTTACAGTCGCTATAATACTTGTTATCAGTCTAGTTATCTGAGCCAGGTTCCCAGCAGCACAGAGTATTAGAGGCAGTGAATGAACAGATTTTGTGGGATGTTGTGTGGTCTGTGGAGCTGTGTGTTGGAGTATAGTAATACAGAAGCTCAGGTGTTTGAATCATCCCTATACTGTACATGCAGCTTCTCTGTGCTCAACATTTAAAGGGGTTTTCTGGGAGTTCATTATTGATCCTCAGGATAGGTCATCAATAACTGACCTGTGGGTGTCCGACTCCCAGCACTCCTGCTGATCAGTTGCTTTAAGAGGCTGCAGTGCTCTGGTGAACACTGTGGCCTCTTCATAGGCCAGCGAAATTGCGTTCATTGGTCACATGGCCTGGGCTGCAGTACCAAGAACAACCACTACACAGTGTAAAGCGCTGCGCTTGGTATACTGTCGGGAGGCCACAGCACCATGGCCTCTTCAAACAGCTGATTGGCATAGATGCCTGATACCAGACTCCACTGATCAGATATTGATGGCCTATCCTGAGGATAGGCCCTCACTACTGAACTTCTGGAAAACGCCTCTAATATTTTTAGTCAGAATATGGCCTCATTTACATTCTTGCAATGTGGCGGCATTTCGAACTTCCATATTCCAGCCGCAAGTCCCAGACCACCCAATACAGTTAAATCAGGTTCTAATACCTATGGCCATACTGTGACTTGCATCAGTGTTTGTAAAATAAAACTAGCAATGGGGATAAAATACAAAATCTGTACAAATCTCTCCATTATAGTTATTCTCTGTTAATGCTTCATTTCTGATTTTGGACTCCTGAAACTCAGTATGGTTTTCTCTAGGGATGGGTAGAATGTATATAGACAGGATTCTCAGATATAACATCCGTACACGTCACCTCTTCACAATAGTTCTTCTCCAGTCGCTGACTCGCCTTTTGTTTCTGACAAGTTAGGGATTTCACAGACACAATAAATGCATTGCTGCTTGTCACGGATGATGTCCACAAAACCTGCGCGGCTGTAGAGTTGAGGGCATTCACCTTCACATTCACTGGTCGCTCTGTCAGCTCTTCAAACCATTTCCCTTCAGGACCTATTACGGTAACACATCTTTAGGAAGAAAATCCAATAATGCACCAAAAATTGGTTAACCCTAATTATGTATTATAAGGAATACATACCTCTGCATCCCTGATGCTCTTAACACAATCCCTCCTCCATATTTGGGTGCGCTTGTATTTATTTTCAATGGGGAGAAAGGAGAAAGCCTCTGCCAGACACCACCGGCTATAGCTTATCTCCCAGGAGAACTAAAGGGTCAAGTGTTGTGAGAGATTCGGGAGCTCTCCATATTGATTAGATTGTCAGCCTGTCTCACCAACAAGGTTGGATTTGGTTGACAACAGTTTAATGTACAGTACAGACCAAAAGTTTGGACACACCTTCTCATTCAAAGAGTTTTCTTTATTTTCATGACTATGAAAATTGTAGATTCACACTGAAGGCATCAAAACTATGAATTAACACATGTGGAATTATATACATAACAAAAAAGTGTGAAACAACTGAAAATATGTCATATTCTAGGTTCTTCAAAGTAGCCACCTTTTGCTTTGATTACTGCTTTGAACACTCTTGGCATTTTCTCGCTGAGCTTCAAGAGGTAGTCACCTGAAATGGTTTTCACTTCACAGGTGTGCCCTGTCAGGTTTAATAAGTGGGATTTCTTGCCTTATAAATGGGGTTGGGACCATCAGTTGCGTTGTGGAGAAGTCAGGTGGATACACAAATCCTACTGAATAGACTGTTAGAATTTGTATTATGGCAAGAAAAAAGCAGCTAAGTAAAGAAAAACGAGTGGCCGTCATTACTTTAGGAAATAAAGGTCAGTCAGTCCGAAAAATTGGGAAAACTTTGAAAAGTGTCCCCAAATGCAGTCACAAAAACCATCAAGCGCTACAAAGAAACTGGCTCACATGCGGACCGCCCCAGGAAAGGAAGACCAAGAGTCACCTCTGCTGGAGAGGATAAGTTCCTCCGAGTCACCAGCCTCAGAAATCGCAGGTTAACAGCAGCTCGGATTAGAGACCAGGTCAATGCCACACAGAGTTCTAGCAGCAGACACATCTCTAGTACAACTGTTAAAAGGAGACTGTGTGAATCAGGCCTTCATGGTAGAATATCTGCTAGGAAACCACTGCTAAGGACAGGCAACAAGCAGAAGAGACTTTTTGGGCTAATGAACACAAGGAATGGACATTAGACCAGTGGAAATCTGTGCTTTGGTCTGATGAGTCCAAATTTGAGATCTTTGGTTCCAACCACCGTGTCTTTGTGCGACGCAGAAAAGGTGAACGGATGGACTCTACATGCCTGTTTCCCACTGTGAAGCATGGAGGAGGAGGTGTGATGGTGTGGGGGTGCTTTGCTGGTGACACTGTTGGGGATTTATTCAAAATTGAAGGCATACTGAACCAGCATGGCTACCACAGCATCTTGCAGTGGCATACTATTCCATCCGGTTTGCGTTTAGTTGGACCATCATTTATTTTTCAACAGGACAATGACCCCAAACACACCTCCAGGCTGTGTAAGGGCTATTTGACCATGAAGGAGAGTAATGGGGTGCTGCGCCAGATGACCTGGCCTCCACAGTCACCGGACCTGAACCCAATTGAGATGGTTTGGGGTGAGCTGGACCGCAGAGTGAAGGCAAAAGCTAAACATCTCTGGGAACTCCTTCAAGACTGTTGGAAGACCATTTCAGGTGACTACCTCTTGAAGCTCATCAAGAGAATGCCAAGAGTGTGTAAAGCAGTAATCAAAGCAAAAGGTGGCTACTTTGCAGAACCTAGAATATGACATATTTTCAGTTTTTTAACACTTTTTTGTTATGTATATAATTCCACATGTGTTAATTCATAGTTTTGATGCCTTCAGTTTGAATCTACAATTTTCATAGTCATGAAAATAAAGAAAACTCTTTGAATGAGAAGGTGTGTCCAAACTTTTGGTCTGTACTGTATATGGGAGTCTTAAATCTAACCCTATAACTAATTGTTGTGGCCCAGTTTGTAGTCTTAAACCTAGACAGATTACTTATCAGCTTCTCTGACCTGTAGGCACATCACTTATCAGAATCATCATATCAGTATCTGACCTATAGACACATCACTTATCAGTGTCATCATATCAGTATCTGACCTATAGACACATCACTTATCAGCATCATCATATCAGTATCTGACCTATAGACACATCACTTATCAGCGTCATTATATCAGTATCTGACCTATAGACACATCACTTATCAGCATCATCATATCAGTATCTGACCTATAGACACATCACTTATCAGCATCATCATATCAGTATCTGACCTATAGACACATCACTTATCAGCGTCATTATATCAATATCAGACCTATAGACACATCACTTATCAGCGTCATTATATCAATATCAGACCTATAGACACATCATGTATCAGCGTCATAATATTAGTATATGACCCATAGACGGGTCAATTATCAGCTTCATCATATCAATATCTACCCTATAGGCCCATCATGTATCAGCTTCATCTCATCAGTATCTGACCTACAAAAACATCACTTATCAGCGTCATCATGTCAGTATCTGACCTATAGACACATCATGTATTAGCATCATCATACTGTATCAGTATCTGACCCATAGACATATCTTATCAGCATCATCATTATATATTTAATCTGTATACGGTATGTTCTTAACATTATCTCTTCTACTTAGGGGTAGGCCCCCATTTACCTGTTTATATGATTTCAATAGTATGTTGTAAAGCTAACCTTATTCCACTAGGTATCACTACTTACTATTCTGCATTTTCACTTTTTACATTTCAGGTTCTGTTGAGTCTTCAGTGGGAGACTCAACTGAACCCAGTGTCATGTCACCTCTAAATTACAAGTGTGACACAGGGTCTATAGTTTGGCTTAGGACTCCCTGCTCTGACTCCATATATAGCTATATCCATAAATGGAGTCAGTGTTCGGGGACACCCCAGTGTATTTAAATCTAAATCTAAAGGCTAATAAAGAGGCTCTATTGGGGTCTTGAAGTGACTGTGGAGCTATTCTTAGAAGGTACTGTTTCTCCTTGTGTTTCTCCCAGTCAGTGTGAGGTGTGTTACAGGCAATGCTTCCTTGAAAAAAGTATGAAAACTAGTTCTTCTCCAGAAGGAAGAAAACTGCCCCCATTGCTATCCTATACTGTATGTCAATGTCCAACCCATTAAATAGCCTTGAAACATGACTAGAAGATCAGCCAACCACAGACTGTGGAGCTGAAAGGTTTTCTTGGATAGCCCATGAATATTACAATTCAGCTGTTTATATGGTCTGCAGATGTCCATGAACAGGCTATATAGCAAAGTGAAAACACCCATGGGTAAATATTCAGTAATTGTACAAGGAACAGCAGATCACTTACTGATGTAAAAACTCACGGCTTTGGAGGCATCGCTTTCTCGAGTCGGACAAGACCCAGAGGAGCTGAATGTTCTTATTGTTAACTTGTATTTTCCTGGTTCCTTTAGTTCTGTTGCAAATTCATGGGTGTTCTCATCAACTGTAGAAACTTCTGTTGTATTTTCTATATGAAATAGAAATAACTGAAGGCACATTGAGTTGATTGTATGATCAAAGGCTAATAAAGAGGCTCTATTGGGGTCTTGTAGTTACTGTGGAGCTATTCTTAGAAGGTACTGGTTCTCCTTGTGGTTCTCCCAGTCAGTGTAAGGTGTGTTACAGGCAATGCTTCCTTGAAAAAAGTATGAAAACTAGTTCTTCTCCAGAAAGAAGAGAACTGCCCCCATTGCTATCCTATACTGTATGTCAATGTCCAACTCATTAAATAGCCTTGAAACATGACTAGACCAGTGTTTCCCAACCAGTGTGCCTCCAGCTGTTGCAAAACTACAACTCCCAGCATGCCTGAACAGCCTTTGGCTGTGCGGGCATGCTGGGAGTTGTAGTTTTGCAACAGCTGGAGGCACACTGGTTGGGAAACACTGGACTAGACGATCAGCCAACCACAGAATGTGGCGCTGAAAGGTTTTCTTGGACAGCCCATGTATATTACAATTCAGCTGTTTGTATGGTCTGCAGATGTCCATGAACAGGCTATATGGCAACGTGAAAACACCCATGGGCCTTGCTGTTCACACCTTTAGATCGAAAAGTCACATCATTAACCTCACTGGACATCCTGCAGTTTATTCTGAAGGAATTTGGCCTCTAATATTAGGACAATTAGCTTCTGCCTTATGGAAATGGGTGGGTTTCTGCCTTTTTTTCAGGCTTTTGCCTTATTTTAGCCTTATAAACTATATACTGTAACTAATAAATGCTACTATGTGTGTCAGCATGTTATCATGCATCATAATATGTTACTATATTACACTACTATGTTACCATGTAGAGTGCCTTAAAAAAGTATTCAACTTTTCAAAATTTTTGCACATTACACCCACAAACTTAAATGTATTTTATTGGGATTTTAAGTGAAAAGAAAATGATACAGGGTTTTAATAATTTTTTATGAATAGAAATCTGGAAAGTGCAGCGTGCATTTGTATTCAGTCCCTCTGAGTCAATACTTTGTAAGACCACCTATCGCTGCAAGTCTTTTTGGGTAGGTCTCTACTAGCTTT
Organism: Bufo gargarizans; assembly: GCF_014858855.1. NCBI lineage: Eukaryota > Metazoa > Chordata > Amphibia > Anura > Bufonidae > Bufo > Bufo gargarizans. Next base: position 532,001,392 of record NC_058081.1, read on the forward strand.
GCACATCTAGAGGCAGACATTTTTTCCTTGCTAAATAACATTTTTCTTTGCAAAATAGCTCAAGGTCAGTCAGATTGGATGTGTCTGTGAGCAGCGATTTTCAAGCCTTGTTACAGATTCTCAATGGGAATTAGGCCTGGACTTTGACTGGACTTTAAAAAATCTATACTATATGTCAAGATCATCCTACAGTGTTCTATATTGTTTAGCCTGATTATAGACTCTAGCTTTACATCACTGTTCCGTCCGCAAATATTTATTTTGTTTATCATATGTTCTTTACAGATCGCTTGATAAAGGTCGACATCGACCGAAACGGGTGTACTACTTAATTAATTATAATGCTTGAATGATTACTCTGGATGGAACAAAAAGTTGATGTATGAACTATCATGAATTAAAAAACCATTAATTGATGAAATTACAATGGTGTGCCGTGGATTTCCTCTGTGAATCAATTGACGTTGTCCTTCACGAGCACCCAACATATAGGGTGTGCAGATCTCATACCTTTTCTTGGACTTTGACTGGGACATTCTAACACATGAATATGCTCTAAACTAGAGATGAGCGAACCAGACAAGATTTGTTTCATTAGAAATTCGTAGAATTTTTAGAAAAATTCAGTTCAGGCATGAATCGATTTGTCCCAAACTAGAGACTAATTAATGCTCTCTTTGCCTGGGCTGTCAGTTTAGGTGGACAACTATGTATTGGTAGGTTTGCAGTTGTGCCATAGCCCTCATTGGTTGATGGATTGAATAGCGCTCCCTGAGATGTTTATAAGTTGGAATATTTTTTTATAACCTAACCCTGCTTTACACTTCTCCACAACTTTATCCCTGACCTGTCTGGCGTGTTCCTTGGTTTTTATGATGCTGTTTGATCACTAATGTTCTCTAACAAACCTCTGAGGCCTTTACAGAACAGCTGTAGTTATATTAAGAATAAATTACACACAGGTGGACTCCATGTACTAATTAGGTGACTTCTGAAAGAAGTTGGTCACACTGGATTTTATTTAGGGGTATCAGAGTACGGGGGGCTGAATATAAATTCAGGCCACATTTCCAGATTTTTATTTTTTAAGTATTTTGGAAACCATGTATTACTTTCTTTTCACTTCACACATACTTGCTACTTTGTGTTGGTCTATCCCAATAAAATAAAATGTAATTTAATACGGTGTAACGTTTAAAAAGTGGAAAAGTTCAAGGGGTATGAATGCTTTTTCAGTGCACTGTATGTTACTATGTCAGAAAATATTATGTTACTGAACTTCCAGCATATATCTATCCTAAGATGGAATAAAAAGGAATAATATAAAGGGAAACTAGATGAACTATGTGTGCTTTTTGGTCTATTATTCTTCTAGATTTCTGTGTTGCTATATTACTGTATATGATACTATGTTATCATGTTACATGATGGGCCTAAGATGCTCTGTGTACCCTTGCTTCTCCTGCTTTCTTCTGCCAGCCCCATCCCCATCTTCTTGATTGACAGTTTCAGATTCCTGCATGGTCATGTTGCCTGGCCCTGGGCTAACATAGGAAGCAGGAGGAGCAAGTGTTGATTGAAAATACATAGGTTCTAAGTGGTACCCTGGAACCAAACTCGAGTTCGGTACAAAGGTTTTTTACAGTGATAATTAATTTCCAAAGTTATTACACAAAGTCTCGCGCGACTTTGCGAAGTAATAAATTTGGCTCATCGGAACCAATACATTCTCCATACAGTATAAGAACGAAGTTTTTAGCGAATCACTCATCTCTAATGGACATACAAAACTAGAATGGGATACTACATGAGGATAACATAATATAGTTAAAATATCACATAATAATCTAATGTTGTACATAAAAATAATAAATACTAGTGTTGAGCAAGCACCAAAGTGCTCGGGTACAACACTTTGCAATGCTCAGGTGTTCTATCAAGCACAATGTAAGTCAATGGGAGAACTCCAGGCACCCCCTTCTCTAAAGTGGGAGAGTGTCGGCACTCTAGTTCGGCTTAGGAGTCCCTGCTCCGACTCCATATATAGCTATATCCATATATGGAGTCAGTGCTTGGGGACACCCCAGTGTATTTAAATCTAATTTCTGAAAAGTTCCTGCTGGGATTTGAACTCACAACCCTTTGTACATTAGAGGCAAGGATCTTATTCACTCAGCTATAAAGCTGAATGCTAAACTGTGTAAACCTCATAGTAGTTTCTGATTTAGTGAGTATTCCTATTCAGCGGAAGACTTATTTTATATTTCTGTGCAGGTTAACATGTAGCTGTATAGTGTAGTGGTTAACATCCTTGCCTCTAATTTACAAGCTTGGGAGGTCGAATCCCTTCAGAAATGGAGATTAAATTTATATAGCTTATATTTTTTTTTAGTAGTTGTAAAAAATGTATGACACTAAATAAATGTGTAATTACTATATATATATATATATATATATATATATATATATATATATATATGTAATAATATATGTAAATATATTATGGCTAAAAACTTATATATATAAAAAAAAAATTCTGCCGGGATTCGACCTCCCAAGCTTGTAAATTAGAGGCAAGGATGTTAAATACTACACTATGCAGCCACATGTTAACCTGCACAGAAATGTAAAATAAGTGTTCTGCTGAATAGGAATACTTACTAAATCAGAAACTACTATGAGGTTTTTCTGACACAGTTTATGCATTCAGCTTTACAGTGGATAAGGTCCTTGCCTCTAATGTACAAATCCCAGCAGAAACTTCTCAGAAATAGATGCAAATTTACATTTAAATACACTGACTCGAGCATCGAGCTCAAGCACACGTGGTGTTCGGCAGAGCATGCTCGCTCTACACTAACAAATACGTGAATTGCATAAAACTATGAATCATAATGCTGATATAAATAAAATAAGAACAGACAACCCCAAATAATACCCATACAGTGGCGTACCTACCAGGGAAGCAGGGGAAGCAGCTGCTTCGGGGCCCGGGCTGACAAGGGGCCCGGAGCAGTAGTAAACAGACTGGCCACACCCCCTCTACACTCACTTCACTGCTGCTTGGAATATCCTCGGAGCAGAGCAGGGAGCTAAGCCCCGCCCATCAGCACAGACCATTAATAGAGGAGCCTGGCTGCTTAATAGTGCAGCCAGGGCTCAGGACAGTGTGCTACAGGGAGATCCTGTCTCCCCTCCCTCTCCTAACTATTAGTACAGCCCAGCTCCTGCTACAGAGACTGCTCTGTAGGCAGTAACAGGAGGGAGAGGGGGGACTGAATAGTGACACTGGAAGTGCTGCAGAATGAAGATGCTGTGTCACTATCAGGAGCCCATACATTCCAGGCTTATGCCTGTCAACCCTAGCTGTCCTGCATCTCATGTAGCCTCCCCAGCTGCATTCATCTGCTGTCCTTTCAGAAGCCCCCCACCCCCCCCAGTTCTGTCCTGTGGGCCCCTTACTTATCTGATGCCCTGCCCTCTAGGCCCCCTATCCATCTGATGCCACACTCCTCTGGGCGCCCATGTGCAGCTTGGGGACACCAGTATGAGGCCAGAATGGGGACTGGAAGATCACGGAGCGGCGTGGAGCAGGCGAGTATGTTTTTTTCCCACAACTGTACAATGCACCACTAGTTCACATCACATTTTTGTCCAACATTTAAAGGGGTTGTCCGGGTTCAGAGCTGAACCCGGACATATCCTTATTTTCACCCAGACAGCCCCCCTGAGGCTAGCATCGGAGCATCTTATGCTCCGATGCACTCCTTTGCTCTGTGCTAAATCGCGCAGGGCACGGGCTCTTTTGTTTCCGCCCGGCAGTGTGTTCGGTGATGTCACCGGCTCTGAGGGGCGGGCCTTACTGGCTAGGGCAGAGCTAAGTCCAGCCCATCAGTGCCAGTGACCGGGGTTCCTGGCAGCCCCATGGAGAGCCCCGGTACGTCACCAGATCTCCAAAAAATGCCTTTGCCCTGCACAATTTAGCGCAGGGCAAAGGAGAGCATCAGAGCATGAACTGCTGCGATGCTCATGTCAGAGGCGCTGCCGGGGTGAAAATGGAGGGATGTCCGGGTTCAGCTCTGAACCCAGACAACCCCTTTAAGGCTGGGTTCACATCACGTTTTTCCCATCCATTTAACGTATACAAAAAAACATATTCGGATGCCTCATACTGATGCCATGACAGTGACATCCGTTCACCATAGAGTTTCATTGTAAAAAAAACAAAAAAAAAAAAAACGGATTGTGCAGAATACAAGAACGTGGAGTACTGCATTTTTGTATCGTGTACGTCATAGTCCAGTAAAAACACATGTATGTTAAAGAATCAAATGCCACTGTATGACGCCTGCCCGTTTAAAAATTTTCTGTGGGGCCCAGTCATTTCTAGCTACTCGACTGGTTACCAGGGGCTCAGACCATGGGGACAGACTACAGTCAATGTCAGCCCTGCAGCAATACATAGAATGGGTGCCTATGCTACAGCAGGGGTCATACTGTATATACAGTGTAGTGTGATGTCATGTTCACCTCTCCGGGTATATTACCCAGGAAAGCACAATTCTGCAAAAAGGACATGTTCTATCTTTTGGTGGAACGGAAGTGCGCAATGGAACCCCACGGAAGCCCTGCGTAGTGCTTACATAGTGTTCCGTTCCGTGATTCCGTTTCGCACCCTTCTGCATCTCTGGATTTGCGGACCCATTAAAGTGAATAGGTCCGCATCCGTGATGTGGAATGCACACGGAAGGGTGCCCATTTATTGCTGATCCGCATATGCGGTCATCAATACGGGAATGGCTGGCCCCTTTCACACAAACGATACGGGTTGGCTCCAGATGCGTTCAGGGTGCATTCAGTGAAACTCGCACCATTTCTCAAGAAAGTTCAGTCAGTTTTGTCTAAGATTGAGTTCAGTTTTTTCTGCGCAGGTGCAATGCGTTTTGATGCGTTTTTCATGCACATGATAAAAAACTAAAAGTTTACAAACAATATCTCCTTGCAACCTGGTGGTGAGCGTGGTGACGTCGGCGCAGGTCCTGCTGAATGAAGATAGAAGATTTCTATCTTCATTCAGCAGGACCTGCTCCGACGTCACCACGCTCACCACGTTGTGAGCGCGGTGACGTCACCAAAGGTACTTTTCCTGCCAGGTCCTGAAAGAAGGCGAGCCGGGCTGTGCGATCAAGTGGATGAGGTGAATAATTAATTATTTTATAATTTTTTAACCCCTCAAGCCACATGTTACTTAGCATTCTGTATTAAGAATGCTATTATTTTCCCTTATAACCATGTTATAAGGGAAAATAATAAAGTTCGGGTCCCTATCATCTCCTAGCAACCATCCGTGAAAATCGCATTGCATCCACAATGCTTGCGGATGCAATGCAATTTTCAAGCAGCCCCATTCACTTCTGTGGTGCCTGCGCTACGTGAAAAACGCAGAATATAGAGCATGCTGCGATTTTTATGCAACGCACAAGTCATGCGTGGAAATCACTGATCATGTGCACAGCCCCATTGAAGTGAATGGGTCCGGATTCAGTTCGGATGCAATGTGTTCACATCATGCATTGCACCCGCGCGGAAAACTCGCCCGTGTGAAAGGGGCCTAAGACTTTGACACGGCCCCCACAACAGTATGATAGAATGACACTACATGACAGATAGGGGGTGTGTGTATGTATATAATATATATAATAGGAAAAGGATGGCATGGCAGCCTAGTCTGGTCTAGATCGTGACTAGCCAAAGGAGTGGGGTTTACACGGGGGGGGGGGGGGGGGCCCATACAAAAATTTGCTGTGGGGCCCACTCACCTCTAGTTACGTCCCTGTACCCATATGAAGAAGCAAAATGCAAGGAGTGAAACTACTAAATGACACAATATTGTAGAGGGAAAACATACAGTCATTGCAACAACATGGTAAGTACAGGAAGCTCTGCAATTGAGTTTTTTGGCCTGTGTTGGTATCAGAGATATTTATTTGAATTTTGGATGGAAATGTTGATTTTCATTTCAAATATTTTTCAAAAAGTTTATACTATAAAACAGAAACCAAGGTCATTAAAAATTCATTCTTACCATCCCTCTGGATGTAGATGTTGAAACCATCAAAAGCAGTCGGGGGCTTTGGTGGGAACCAGCTGACTAGGAGTTTGAATCTGGGAAGAGCAGGTTGATATTGGGTGGCTTCAGATGAGGAGAGCATTAGGGTTTGATTGTCATAGTCAGGTGGAATCTCGTTCACAAATTCCTCACTGTCTGCTGTCACATTTTCATTCCCCCACCAGTATGGTCGTGATGTGGTCTCAAGGTCTGATGTTTTATAGTCGCTCCAGTTATGGGATGAAATGACCGCTGAACTCTCAAACTGATCCTCCAGCATCTCTGCTTTTTCTGTCGTTGGATCAACACCAGTAGGTGGTTCCTCCGTATAGCTTTGGTTCACCAGTAAAACTTGTATGGAGATGTTTCTTGGTGGGTAAGGAGCTAAAGATAAAAGGAAAGACACGCATTAAATATGTTCTGCTGAACAGTGCCGTATGGTATAGAGTAATATAGTGTATATTGTAGTCATTTACAGATAATGTAGTATATAGCAGTGTTCTATATTAGTATATAATGTCATATAGTCAGGTATATAAAGTAGTATGGTGTAATGTATTATTGTAGAATATAATGTCATAGAATCATTTATAGATAACAGTATATGGAAGTGTGGTTTTGTAGGGTATAATGTCATACAGTCAAGTATATAAAGTAGTATAGTATAGAATACAGTAGTGTACTACTGTATAGTATGTCATATGGTCAGTTGTATAATGCATTATGGTAAAAGGCAGTGTAATATAACAGTGTAAAGTGTCATTTAGTCAGGTATCTACTAGTACAGAGAAGAGCAGTATGATAGTGTATAACATGAAATAGTCACTTACTGTATATAGCCCAGTATAGAACTGTAAGGTATAGTGTCTTGTAGTCAGTATAGTATAGGGTACTGTAGTATTGTAGTGCATAATGTCTTTTAGTCAGTTATATACAGTATTGTAGTAAAGTATAATACAGTATTGCATTGTAGTGTATAACATAACACATAGTCAGTTATATAGTACTTGTATTACTGTAGTGTCATGTCTTATAAGCAGCTATATGATGCTGCATAGACAGCATTGTATTATTGTAGTGTGTAAATATCATATAGTCAGTTTTATAGGATAGTATAGGGTAGTGTAGTATAGTGTCATATAGAATAATAAAGTATAGGGTAGTGTAGTATAATGTCATATAACATAGTAAAGTATAGAGCAGTGTGAAATAATGTAATATAGAATTGTAAAGTAAAGGGTACTGTAGTATGATAGTGTATAATACAAACCGGATTCCCAAAAAGTTGGGACACTATACAAATCGTGAATAAAAACTGAATGCAATGATGTGGAGGTGCCAACTTCTAATATTTTATTCAGAATAGAACATAAATCACGGAACAAAAGTTTAAACTGAGAAAATGTACCATTTGAAAGGAAAAATATGTTGAATCAGAATTTCATGGTGTCAACAAATCCCCAAAAATTTGGGACAAGGCCATTTTCACCACTGTGTGGCATCTCCCCTTCTTCTTACAACACTCAACAGACGTCTGGGGACCGAGGAGACCAGTTTCTCAAGTTTAGAAATAGGAATGCTCTCCCATTCTTGTCTAATACAGGCCTCTAACTGTTCAATCATCTTGGGCCTTCTTTGTTGCACCTCCCTCTTTATGATGCGCCAAATGTTCTCTATAGGTGAAAGATCTGGACTGCAGACTGGCCATTTCAGTACCCGGATCCTTCTCCTACGCAGCCATGATGTTGTGATTGATGCAGAATGTGGTCTGGCATTATCTTGTTGAAAAATGCAGGGTCTTCCCTGAAAGAGCTGACGTCTGGATGGGAGCATATGTTGTTCTAGAACCTGAATATATTTTTCTGCATTGATAGTGCCTTTCCAGACATGCAAGCTGCCCATGCCACACGCACTCATGCAACCCCATACCATCAGAGATGCAGGCTTCTGAACTTAGAGTTGATAACAACTTGGGTTGTCCTTGTCCTCTTTGGTCCGGATGACATGGCGTCCCAGATTTCCAAAAAGAACTTCGTGACTCGTCTGACCACAGAACAGTCTTCCATTTTGCCACACTCCATTTTAAATGATCCCTGGCCCAGTGAAAACGCCTGAGCTTGTGGATTTTGCTTAGAAATGGCTTCTTCTTTGCACTGTAGAGTTTCAGCTGGCAACGGCGGATGGCACGGTGGATTGTGTTCACTGACAATGGTTTCTGGAAGTATTCCTGAGCCCATTCTGTGATTTCCTTTACAGTAGCATTCCTGTTTGTGGTGCAGTGTCGTTTAAGGGCACGGAGATCACGGGCATCCAGTTAGGTTTTACGGCTTTGACCCTTACGCACAGAGATTGTTCCAGATTCTCTGAATCTTCGGATGATGTTATGCACAGATGATCTTTGCAGTTTTTCGCTGGGTAACACCTTTCTGATATTGCTCCACTATCTTTCTGCGCAACATTGTGGGAATTGGTGATCCTCTACCCATCTTGGCTTCTGAGAGACACTGCCACTCTGAGAAGCTCTTTTTATACCCAATCATGTTGCCAATTGACCTAATTAGTGTTAATTGGTCTTCCAGCTCTTCGTTATGCTCAAATTTACTTTTTCCAGCCTCTTATTGCTACTTGTCCCAACTTTTTGGGGATTTGTTGACACCGTGAAAATTTGAATCAACGTATTTTTCCTTTAAAATGATACATTTACTCGGATTAAACGTTTGATCTGTCATCTACGTTCTATTACAAATAAAATATTGACATTTGCCATCTCCACATCATTGCATTCAGTTTTTATTCACAATTTGTTTAGTGTCCCAACTTTTTGGGAATCCGGTTTGTATATTATAGTCAGGTATATACAGGGAGTGCAGAATTATTAGGCAAGTTGTATTTTTGAGGATTAATTTTATTATTGAACAACAACCATGTTCTCAATAAACCCAAAAAACTCATTAATATCAAAGCTGAATATTTTTGGAAATAGTTTTTAGTTTGTTTTTAGTTTTAGCTATTTTAGGGGGATATCTGTGTGTGCAGGTGACTATTACTGTGCATAATTATTAGGCAACTTAACAAAAAACAAATATATACCCATTTCAATTATTTATTTTTACCAGTGAAACCAATATAACATCTCAACATTCACAAATATACATTTCTGACATTCAAAAACAAAACAAAAACAAATCAGTGACCAATATAGCCACCTTTCTTTGCAAGGACACTCAAAAGCCTGCCATCCATGGATTCTGTCAGTGTTTTGATCTGTTCACCATCAACATTGTGTGCAGCAGCAACCACAGCCTCCCAGACACTGTTCAGAGAGATGTACTGTTTTCCCTCCTTGTAAATCTCACATTTGATGATGGACCACAGGTTCTCAATGGGGTTCAGATCAGGTGAACAAGGAGGCCATGTCATTAGATTTTCTTCTTTTATACCCTTTCTTGCCAGCCACGCTGTGGAGTACTTGGACGCGTGTGATGGAGCATTGTCCTGCATGAAAATCATGTTTTTCTTGAAGGATGCAGACTTCTTCCTGTACCACTGCTTGAAGAAGGTGTCTTCCAGAAACTGGCAGTAGGACTGGGAGTTTAGCTTGACTCCATCCTCAACCCGAAAGGGCCCCACAAGCTCATCTTTGATGATACCAGCCCAAACCAGTACTCCACCTCCACCTTGCTGGCGTCTGAGTCGGACTGGAGCTCTCTGCCCTTTACCAATCCAGCCATGGGCCCATCCATCTGGCCCATCAAGACTCACTCTCATTTCATCAGTCCATAAAACCTTAGAAAAATCAGTCTTGAGATATTTCTTGGCCCAGTCTTGACGTTTCAGCTTGTGTGTCTTGTTCAGTGGTGGTCGTCTTTCAGCCTTTCTTACCTTGGCCATGTCATGCCATGAGTATTGCACACCTTGTGCTTTTGGGCACTCCAGTGATGTTGCAGCTCTGAAATATGGCCAAACTGGTGGCAAGTGGCATCTTGGCAGCTGCACGCTTGACTTTTCTCAGTTCATGGGCAGTTATTTTGCGCCTTGGTTTTTCCACACGCTTCTTGCGACCCTGTTGACTATTTTGAATGAAACGCTTGATTGTTCGATGATCACGCTTCAGAAGCTTTGCAATTTTAAGAGTGCTGCATCCCTCTGCAAGATATCTCACTATTTTTGACTTTTCTGAGCCTGTCAAGTCCTTCTTTTGACCCATTTTGCCAAAGGAAAGGAAGTTGCCTAATAATTATGCACACCTGATATAGGGTGTTGATGTCATTAGACCACACCCCTTCTCATTACAGAGATGCACATCACCTAATATGCTTAATTGGTAGTAGGCTTTCGAGCCTATACAGCTTGGTGTAAGACAACATGCATAAAGAGGATGATGTGGTCAAAATACTCATTTGCCTAATAATTCTGCACTCCCTGTATATAAAGTAGTATGGCATTGTAGTGTATAACATATAACATAGTCAGTTATATAATACTGTATAGTAAAGTGTATTACTGTAGTGTGTCATGTCATATAGTCAGCATAGACAGCAATGTCTTATAGTAGTGTGTGATGTCGTATAGTCAGTTTTATAGGATAGTATAGTGTAGTATATTGTTATATAGCATAATGAAGTATAGGGTAGTGTGGTATATCATATAGACATGCAAATTAGCTCTTCTCAAGGAGGAAGAAAACGGTATCTCTGGTGCCACCTGTAGGTTTCTACCTTGTAAGTTGGTCAACAGAAGAAAAAGCCTTAAAACAGGACTAGTGACATTTAAGAAGCTAGAGTCTCCTCCAAATTAAAAGGCACCAACTGGTAGACAGCTGCTTCAGGCCTCATGCACACGACCTTATGTATTTCGCGGTCCACAAAAAAACAGATCCACAAAAAATACGGATGACGTCCATGTGCATTAAAGCTGGCCCCTAAGAGAACAGTACTATCCTTGTCCGTAATGCAGACAATAATAGGATATGTTCTATTTTTTTGAGGAACGGAAATACGGACATGAAATGAATGGTTCCGCATTTGGTCCGCAAAAAAAAAAAGAATGGACAAGGAAAGAAAATACATTCACGTGCATTAAGCCTAATAGTCATATAACCGGTGTGGGGGGTTAGCTCTTCTCCGTGGGTCATTCACACAAGTATCTTCACCAGACACAAAGTTTAAGGTCCAAACACCTCAGCAAAACAAACATAAATCATACAAAATAAACACCTGCCCGGCTGGGCTCTAACTAAACAAGGTAGCTTCCTACCTTACTTAAAGCACTGTCCGCACACATTACAAGCGGCTTTACCAGCCCAGTGTCCCACAGCCGCCTGGCTGTACAGAGCCCTGTTCACACACACGGTCTCACATCCAGTACCTTTATGGAGTGTGCCAGCCTGAGCACCTCCAGCTGGTCTCACCTGTGGTGGAATAGGGGTGTGGACCGCGCTATCCACCCCTTCCTTGCCTCTCTCACCTCTGTTAGATCTGTCACTATCTCACACCGGGTATATGGTGTAGTATAGAGTACTGTAGTACTGTAGTGTGTAATGTCATATAGTCAGCTATATAGTGCAGTATAGTATAGGGACGTGTAATACTGTGGTGTGTAGTGTCATATAGTCAGATATAGATTGCAGTATATTATAGGGTGGCATAGTATAATACAAGTATTGTCACAATTATATAGCACAGTATAGTACAGTAGTAGGTAGTGTCATATAGTTAGTTATATAGTACAGTATAGTATAGTGGAGTACAGTAGTCAGTTATATAACACAATATAGTATAGCGTTATATAGTAGTCGGCAGTGTCTTATAGTATGTATATAGTGTAATATACTATAGTGTAGTATATGGTGGTATGGCATCAAAAAGCAAACTCTGTGTGGATTGTACACAGCCAAATAGTTATTTATATATTTTTAACAGGTCCTTCTAAAAAAATTAGCATATTGTGATAAAGTTCATTATTTTCTGTAATGTACTGATAAACATTAGACTTTCATATATTTTAGATTCATTACACACCAACTGAAGTAGTTCAAGCCTTTTATTGTTTTAATATTGATGATTTTGGCATACAGCTCATGAAAACCCCAAATTCCTATCTAAAAAAATTAGCATATTTCATCCGACCAATAAAAGAAAAAAGTGTTTTTAATACAAAAAAAGTCAACCTTCAAATATTTATGTTCAGTTATGCACTCAATACTTGGTTGGGAATCCTTTTGCAGAAATGACTGCTTCAATGCGGCATGGCATGGAGGCAATCAGCCTGTGGCACTGCTGAGGTGTTATGGAGGCCCAGGATGCTTCGATAGCTGCCTCAAACTCATCCAGAGTGTTGGGTCTTGCGTCTCTCAACTTTCTCTTGCCAATATCCCACAGATTCTCTATGGGGTTCAGGTCAGGAGAGTTGGCAGGCCAATTGAGCACAGTAATACCATGGTCAGTAAACCATTTACCAGTGGTTTTGGCACTGTGAGCAGGTGCCAGGTCGTGCTGAAAAATGAAATCTTCATCTCCATAAAGCTTTTCAGCAGATGGAAGCATGAAGTGCTCCAAAATCTCCTGATAGCTAGCTGCATTGACCCTGCCCTTGATAAAACACAGTGGACCAACACCAGCAGCTGACATGGCACCCCAGACCATCACTGACTGTGGGTACTTGACACTGGACTTCAGGCCATTTTGGCATTTCCCTCTCCCCAGTCTTCCTCCAGACTCTGGCACCTTGATTTCCGACATGCAAAACTTGCTTTCATCCGAAAAAAGTACTTTGGACCACTGAGCAACAGTCCAGTGCTGCTTCTCTATAGCCCAGGTCAGGCGCTTCTGCCGCTGTTTCTGGTTCAAAAGTGGCTTGACCTGGGGAATGCGGCACCTGTAGCCCATTTCCTGCACACGCCTGTACACGGTGGCTCTGGATGTTTCTACTCCAGACTCAGTCCACTGCTTCCGCAGGTCCCCCAAGGTCTGGAATCGGTCCTTCTCCACAATCTTCCTCAGGGTCCGGTCACCTCTTCTCGTTGTGCAGCGTTTTCTGCCACACTTTTTCCTTCCCACAGACTTCCCACTGAGGTGCCTTGATACAGCACTCTGGGAACAGCCTATTCGTTCAGAAATTTATTTCTGTGTCTTACCCTCTTGCTTGAGGGTGTCAATGATGGCCTTCTGGACAGCAGTCAGGTCGGCAGTCTTACCCATGATTGCGGTTTTGAGTAATGAACCATGCTGGGAGTTTTTAAAAGCCTCAGGAATCTTTTGCAGGTGTTTAGAGTTAATTAGTTGATTCAGATGATTAGGTTAATAGCTCGTTTAGAGAACCTTTTCATGATATGCTAATTTTTTTAGATAGGAATTTGGGGTTTTCATGAGCTGTATGCCAAAATCATCAATATTAAAACAATAAAAGGCTTGAACTACTTCAGTTGTGTGTAATGAATCTAAAATATATGAAAGTCTAATGTTTATCAGTACATTACATAAAATAATGAACTTTATCACAATATGCTATTTTTTTGAGAAGGACCTGTATATATATATATATATATATATATATATATAGTGCAATATAGGGTAGTATAGCATTGTAGTATATAATGTCTTCTAGTCAGATATATAGCGCAGTCTGGTATAAGGTAGTTTAGCACGATAGTGAGTAGCGTCCTAGTCAGGTATATATTGCAGGGTAGTGAACTAGGACTAGGGTTAGCATGATGTAGTATACCACTATTCAGCCAGTTACAGGTGTGATACATGTACTGACGACAAAATTATGTGCTTTAAAATACAAATATACAACATTGAGGTCAAAATGATAAAAGTAAAATTGTTATCACACTTGGGCCACTCACCGGTCCTGTGCTGCTGTGGCACGTGCCCAATTCCACTGCTTTCAACTAAGGTGCTTTTATTAAAAGAGGCTTCAGACACAAGCTGGAAGGTGACGTTCCGGTAGCAGGTACCAGGCAGCCAATGATTAAACACAGTTTTGCCCTTGAAGAAATCTGTTAATTATATTGTATACAAATTGTTAATGCAAAATATTGAAAAATATTTCTGTTTTCTACATGCAGAATGGGCAGAGAATGGTCTGGAACCCTCGATGTATCCACTACATACAGACGCCTACCCACTGAGGAAGAGAACTGTCTATGATACTGTGGTTTTCCACAATACGACATGTCTATTAATAATAATAATAATAATAATAATCTTTAGTTATATTGTGCTGACATATTTTGCAGCACTTTAAAAATCAGTCTTATAGTATTATGGAAGTGAATGTCTCTGTTAAGCTTGTACTCTGTTGCATTGAGACAATATAATAAATATGTTAAGTTCAAGAGCCTCAAATGGTGCATAGTAACTATCAGGACCATGTACATTAAACCATATTGTAGAAAATACAGGAGTCACAGACAAGATCAAGAATAGAAGTCTTCAATATCAGCCTCACAGAAAGCAATATTGCTTATGTTCATCCAGAGGAAGCAAAATCCACATATTATTGTTACTACCCTTGCTATTATTAAATTATGGTTCTTTAATATTAATATTATAGTAGTAGTATATGATAGTTCTACCGGGCAGTGGATGCGGACCCACTGTACCAACTAACCAGTATACCTTTGGGCTAATCCTAAGGCCATCCCCTGTTTTTCATCCTTTAATCGCTATACAGGGATTTGGCCTTCACTGCAGAGGACCCACCAGGACACTACCCCTTGGAATAATCCTTGTGTTGTTGGCAGCTGACCCACAGGGTCAGAGACAGCAGTGGGAAGTACCAAGGGGCCGGACAAAACTCAAAGTCGGTAAACAGGCAGAGGTCAGGGCTGGCAGCAGAGGGACGGTACTGTAGACAGGATAAGGTCAGAATTGCACACCTTCACTAGGAAACTAGTAGTGAGAGGGCAGTCCAGCATTTATAGCAGAATCTGATTACCAGAAGCAGCCATGCACTAAACACAGAGCAAGGAGAGGAGGGGAGTGGTGGTGAAGGCAAAAATGGAATTAGTAGTAGCTCAATAAAAAATGTTCCTCATAGAAATAGCATGGAAGTGACAGACATGGGCTCCTGATGTAACAATTATAATTGGTATATTTTTTTATTAATATTTTTAGTAGTAGTATTGGGTTTGTGTTTTTAATTTTTATCATTTTTATATACTTATTATTTATATTTTGTAGCCTTAGTTACTAATTATTAGTATTGTTTTTTATTACTACTATTATTGAAACTTATCCAGAATGACGATATAAAATTCATTTGCGCTCCAGGCAGTGAACACAGACAAGTTCTGTGTAGTCCATTTATTTTTCTTGCAGACCCACAATATAAGGGCTCATGCACACGACTATATTTTCTTTCAGGTTTTTTTGTGGCCCTTATGCAGAACCATTAATTTCAATGGGTCCACAAAAAACTGATATGTCCACAAGGCTGTTCCGCCAAAAAATAGAACATGTCCTATTCTCGTCTGTTTTGCAGACAAGCACAGGCATTGTTACAATGGATCCACACAAAAAAACTGATGCAACACGGACGTCACACAGATGTCATCTGTTTTTTTTTTGCGGATCTGTGTTTTGCAGGCCACAAAATACATAAGGTCGTGTGCATGAGCCCTAAGGGATAAGTGTCTGATTGATTTTGGTAACCAGAAATCACAAGAACAAGGGCCCATCTTATCTCCTTTGAATGGAGTGGCAGACATCCATGTGTGTCCACAGCTCCATTCAACTATTTGGGACTGCCGAAGATAGCAGAGTACATATGCATGGCTATCTTCAGCAGCCGCATAAACCTAAATGAAGTAGGAGTGTGCATGTGTTTCCACCGCACCGTTCAAATGGAGGGACACAGGCCTTTATTCCTATGATCGATGGGGGCCCAGCTGTTGGACCTTTGCTTATAAGACACCTATGTCATATCCTGTGGATAGGAGATATGTTGTCATAATGAGACAACCCCTTTAATGATATTATTATTATTACTATTAATAATAATAATCTTTTTTATTTTTATAATGATATGATCCTGACCTTTGTATAGCATTGTGCGGAAGTTGCTCCCTTCCCAGTAACTGATGTTCACTCTTGTGAAGACGTTGAACTTTTCAGGATAGTAAACTTCAAACACAACTCCAGTTTCTGGTGACACTTTATAATCATGGATGAATACCTTGCTGACTGGAAGTGGCTCTGGAAGAAAGACACAACTGTTGGGAGTCATAAGAAAAAGGTCACACATCAACTGCGGGACTTTGCTTAATGATGTGAACAGTAATAGGATTCTGATGGTTTCCATTTCCCAGACAGCCTTACACAAAACGGCTTTACTCCGACCATATGGGAAAAGGAGGCCTGCATCCCTCGCCTGAAGCAGTCCCCTCTACCAGATCACATCAGAGAACTGATTCCCCAGCTATTAGGCTTTGCTTGCTAATGTGGCCACCACCAGTGGCTGACATACTTACTGGTCAGAACTGTCACTGATCTTGCTGGTCTTGAAGCCAGGTTGGCATTTATCACCATTAATGTGATTATGTAATAAAGTCCATGGTAGCTGGCATTGAAAACCAGAGGATTCGGCAAGGAGCTGTTAAACTCTTCAAACTGTAAAAAGTAATTCTTAGATTCCCCAGTGATCTTCACAACATACACTGAGGATGTAGATACCACATCTGAATCCTCCAGGGAGATGAGAATAAGGTTGTCATCTGTGACCGTCACTTGGAACATGGAAGATTCCTAGAAGTAAATGTTCAGAATATGAAATGGCTATGAATGGAAAAAAAGTGCCCTTTATATGGTCAGTGTATCTACGTGGTGTTCCTGATACTGTTACTGTATCTGTTATTCTTAGTTATTTTATTGTATCTTAGTATTGTTCCTGATTCTGTTGCGTATCTGTATATTATTCTTCATTCTTTTTTGTATCTATGCAGTGTTTATGGTTCTATTACTGTACCTATGTACTATTCTTGATTCTGTTATTGTCTCTATTTATTAATCTTGGATCTCTTACTGTATATACTTAGTGGTTCTGATTCCGTTACTGCATATGTATTATTTTTATTCAGTTACTTCATCTATATTTCTCAGTTCTGTTACTGTATCTATATATTATTTGTGGTTCTGTTAACATACCAATATAATGTTATTCTGTTACTGTATGGATATAGTATTCTGGGCGCTGTTACTCTATCTGATACTATATGTATGTAGTGTTCCTGTTTGTGTTACTGTAATTATGTAGTGCTCCTGGTTCTGTTACTGTAATTATGTAGTGTTCCTGGTTCTGTTACTGTAATTATGTAGTGCTCCTGGTTCTGTTACTGTAATTATGTAGTGTTCCTGGTTCTGTTACTGTAATTATGTAGTGCTCCTGGTTCTGTTACTGTAATTATGTAGTGTTCCTGGTTCTGTTACTGTAATTATGTAGTGCTCCTGGTTCTGTCGCTGTAATTATGTAGTGCTCCTGGTTCTGTTACTGTAATTATGTAGTGCTCTAGGTTCTGTTGCTGTAATTATGTAGTGTTCCAGGTTCTGTTACTGTATCTATGTAGTATTCCTGGTTCTGTTACTGTAATTATGTAGTGCTCCTGGTTCTGTTACTGTAATTATGTAGTGTTGCTGGTTCTGTCGCTGTAATTATGTAGTGCTCTAGGTTCTGTTGCTGTAATTATGTAGTGTTCCTGGTTCTGTTACTGTAGCTATGAAGTGTTCCTGGTTCTGTCGCTGTAATTATGTAGTGTTCTAGGTTCTGTAGCTGTAATTATGTAGTGTTCCTAGTTCTGTCGCTGTAATTATGTAGTGTTCCTAGTTCTGTTGCTGTAATTATGTAGTGTTCCTGGTTCTGTCGCTGTAATTATATAGTATTCCTAGTTCTGTCGCTGTAATTATGTAGTGTTCCTGGTTCTGTTACTGTATCTATGTAGTGCTCCTGGTTCTGTTACTGTAATTATATAGTATTCCTAATTTTGTTACTGTAATTATGTAGTGTTCCTGGTTCTGTTACTGTATCTATGTAGTATTCCTGGTTCTGTTACTGTAATTATGTAGTGTTCCTGGTTCTGTTACTGTAATGTAGTATTCCTGGTTCTGTTACTGTAATTATATAGTGTTCCTAGTTCTGTCGCTGTAATTATGTAGTGTTCCTGGTTCTGTAGCTGTAGCTATGTAGTGTTCCTGGTTCTGTTACTGTAGCTATGTAGTGCTCTAGGTTCTGTTGCTGTAATTATGTAGTGTTCCTGGTTCTGTTACTGTAGCTATGTAGTGCTCTAGGTTCTGTCGCTGTAATTATGTAGTGTTCCTGGTTCTGTAGCTGTAATTATGTAGTGTTCCTGGTTCTGTTACTGTAGCTATGTAGTATTCCTGGTTCTGTTACTGTGATTATATAGTGTTCCTGGTTCTGTTACTGTAATTATGTAGTGTTCCTTGTTCTGTCGCTGTAATTATGTAGTGTTCCTGGTTCTGTTACTGTAATTATATAGTGTTCCTAGTTCGGTTGCTGTAATTATGTAGTGTTCCTGGTTCTGTTACTGTAGCTATGTAGTATTCCTGGTTCTGTTACTGTAATTATGTAGTGTTCCTGGTTCTGTAGCTGTAGCTATGTAGTGCTCTAGGTTCTGTTACTGTATCTATGTAGTGTTCCTGGTTCTGTCGCTGTAATTATATAGTGTTCCTAGTTCTGTCGCTGTAATTATGTAGTGTTCCGGGTTCTGTTACTGTATCTATGTAGTATTCCTGGTTCTGTTACTGTAATTATATAGTGTTCCTAGTTCTGTTGCTGTAATTATGTAGTGTTCCTGGTTCTGTAGCTGTAGCTATGTAGTGTTCCTGGTTCTGTTACTGTAGCTATGTAGTGCTCTAGGTTCTGTTGCTGTAATTATGTAGTGTTCCTGGTTCTGTTACTGTAGCTATGTAGTGCTCTAGGTTCTGTCGCTGTAATTATGTAGTATTCCTGGTTCTGTAGCTGTAATTATGTAGTGTTCCTGGTTCTGTTACTGTAGCTATGTAGTATTCCTGGTTCTGTTACTGTAATTATATAGTGTTCCTGGTTCTGTTACTGTAATTATGTAGTGTTCCTTGTTCTGTCGCTGTAATTATGTAGTGTTCCTGGTTCTGTTACTGTAATTATATAGTGTTCCTAGTTCGGTTGCTGTAATTATGTAGTGTTCCTGGTTCTGTTACTGTAGCTATGTAGTATTCCTGGTTCTGTTACTGTAATTATGTAGTGTTCCTGGTTCTGTAGCTGTAGCTATGTAGTGCTCTAGGTTCTGTTACTGTATCTATGTAGTGTTCCTGGTTCTGTCGCTGTAATTATATAGTGTTCCTAGTTCTGTCGCTGTAATTATGTAGTGTTCCGGGTTCTGTTACTGTATCTATGTAGTATTCCTGGTTCTGTTACTGTAATTATATAGTGTTCCTAGTTCTGTTGCTGTAATTATGTAGTGTTCCTGGTTCTGTTACTGTAGCTATGTAGTGCTCTAGGTTCTGTTGCTGTAATTATGTAGTGTTCCTGGTTCTGTTACTGTAATTATATAGTGTTCCTGGTTCTGTCGCTGTAATTATATAGTGTTCCTAGTTCTGTCGCTGTAATTATGTAGTGTTCCTAGTTCTGTCGCTGTAATTATGTAGTGTTCCTGGTTCTGTTACTGTAAATATATAGTGTTCCTAGTTCTGTCGCTGTAATTATGTAGTGTTCCTGGTTCTGTTACTGTAATTATATAGTGTTCCTAGTTCTGTTGCTGTAATTATGTAGTGTTCCTGGTTCTGTTACTGTAATTATATAGTGTTCCTAGTTCTGTTGCTGTAATTATGTAGTGTTCCTGGTTCTGTTACTGTAATTATATAGTGTTCCTAGTTCTGTTGCTGTAATTATGTAGTGTTCCTGGTTCTGTTACTGTAATTATATAGTGTTCCTGGTTCTGTTACTGTAGCTATGTAGTGTTCCTGGTTCTGTTGCTGTAATTATGTAGTGTTCCTGGTTCTGTCGCTGTAATTATGTAGTGTTCCTGGTTCTGTTACTGTAATTATATAGTGTTCCTGGTTCTGTTACTGTAGCTATGTAGTGCTCTAGGTTCTGTTGCTGTAATTATGTAGTGTTCCTGGTTCTGTTACTGTAGCTATGTAGTGCTCTAGGTTCTGTCGCTGTAATTATGTAGTATTCCTGGTTCTGTAGCTGTAATTATGTAGTGTTCCTGGTTCTGTTACTGTAGCTATGTAGTATTCCTGGTTCTGTTACTGTGATTATATAGTGTTCCTGGTTCTGTTACTGTAATTATGTAGTGTTCCTTGTTCTGTCGCTGTAATTATGTAGTGTTCCTGGTTCTGTTACTGTAATTATATAGTGTTCCTAGTTCGGTTGCTGTAATTATGTAGTGTTCCTGGTTCTGTTACTGTAGCTATGTAGTATTCCTGGTTCTGTTACTGTAATTATGTAGTGTTCCTGGTTCTGTAGCTGTAGCTATGTAGTGCTCTAGGTTCTGTTACTGTATCTATGTAGTGTTCCTGGTTCTGTCGCTGTAATTATATAGTGTTCCTAGTTCTGTCGCTGTAATTATGTAGTGTTCCGGGTTCTGTTACTGTAGCTATGTAGTATTCCTGGTTCTGTTACTGTAATTATGTAGTGTTCCTGGTTCTGTAGCTGTAGCTATGTAGTGCTCTAGGTTCTGTTACTGTATCTATGTAGTGTTCCTGGTTCTGTCGCTGTAATTATATAGTGTTCCTAGTTCTGTCGCTGTAATTATGTAGTGTTCCGGGTTCTGTTACTGTATCTATGTAGTATTCCTGGTTCTGTTACTGTAATTATATAGTGTTCCTAGTTCTGTTGCTGTAATTATGTAGTGTTCCTGGTTCTGTAGCTGTAGCTATGTAGTGTTCCTGGTTCTGTTACTGTAGCTATGTAGTGCTCTAGGTTCTGTTGCTGTAATTATGTAGTGTTCCTGGTTCTGTTACTGTAGCTATGTAGTGCTCTAGGTTCTGTCGCTGTAATTATGTAGTATTCCTGGTTCTGTAGCTGTAATTATGTAGTGTTCCTGGTTCTGTTACTGTAGCTATGTAGTATTCCTGGTTCTGTTACTGTAATTATATAGTGTTCCTGGTTCTGTTACTGTAATTATGTAGTGTTCCTTGTTCTGTCGCTGTAATTATGTAGTGTTCCTGGTTCTGTTACTGTAATTATATAGTGTTCCTAGTTCGGTTGCTGTAATTATGTAGTGTTCCTGGTTCTGTTACTGTAGCTATGTAGTATTCCTGGTTCTGTTACTGTAATTATGTAGTGTTCCTGGTTCTGTAGCTGTAGCTATGTAGTGCTCTAGGTTCTGTTACTGTATCTATGTAGTGTTCCTGGTTCTGTCGCTGTAATTATATAGTGTTCCTAGTTCTGTCGCTGTAATTATGTAGTGTTCCGGGTTCTGTTACTGTATCTATGTAGTATTCCTGGTTCTGTTACTGTAATTATATAGTGTTCCTAGTTCTGTTGCTGTAATTATGTAGTGTTCCTGGTTCTGTTACTGTAGCTATGTAGTGCTCTAGGTTCTGTTGCTGTAATTATGTAGTGTTCCTGGTTCTGTCGCTGTAATTATATAGTGTTCCTAGTTCTGTCGCTGTAATTATGTAGTGTTCCGGGTTCTGTTACTGTATCTATGTAGTATTCCTGGTTCTGTTACTGTAATTATATAGTGTTCCTAGTTCTGTTGCTGTAATTATGTAGTGTTCCTGGTTCTGTTACTGTAGCTATGTAGTGCTCTAGGTTCTGTTGCTGTAATTATGTAGTGTTCCTGGTTCTGTTACTGTAATTATATAGTGTTCCTGGTTCTGTCGCTGTAATTATATAGTGTTCCTAGTTCTGTCGCTGTAATTATGTAGTGTTCCTAGTTCTGTCGCTGTAATTATGTAGTGTTCCTGGTTCTGTTACTGTAAATATATAGTGTTCCTAGTTCTGTCGCTGTAATTATGTAGTGTTCCTGGTTCTGTTACTGTAATTATATAGTGTTCCTAGTTCTGTTGCTGTAATTATGTAGTGTTCCTGGTTCTGTTACTGTAATTATATAGTGTTCCTAGTTCTGTTGCTGTAATTATGTAGTGTTCCTGGTTCTGTTACTGTAATTATATAGTGTTCCTAGTTCTGTTGCTGTAATTATGTAGTGTTCCTGGTTCTGTTACTGTAATTATATAGTGTTCCTGGTTCTGTTACTGTAGCTATGTAGTGTTCCTGGTTCTGTTGCTGTAATTATGTAGTGTTCCTGGTTCTGTCGCTGTAATTATGTAGTGTTCCTGGTTCTTTTACTGTAATTATATAGTATTCCTAGTTCTGTCGCTGTAATTATGTAGTGTTCCTGGTTCTTTTACTGTAATTATATAGTGTTCCTAGTTCTGTTGCTGTAATTATGTAGTGTTCCTGGTTCTGTTACTGTAGCTATGTAGTATTCCTGGTTCTGTTACTGTAATTATGTAGTGTTCCTGGTTCTGTTACTGTAATTATGTAGTGTTCCTGGTTCTGTAGCTGTAATTATGTAGTGTTCCTGGTTCTGTCGCTGTAATTATGTAGTGTTCCGGGTTCTGTTACTGTAATTATGTAGTGTTCCTGGTTCTCTTACTGTAATTATGTAGTGTTCCTGGTTCTGTCACTGTAATTATGTAGTGTTCCGGGTTCTGTTACTGTATCTATGTAGTATTCCTGGTTCTGTTACTGTAATTATATAGTGTTCCTAGTTCTGTTGCTGTAATTATGTAGTGTTCCTGGTTCTGTCGCTGTAATTATATAGTGTTCCTAGTTCTGTCGCTGTAATTATGTAGTGTTCTAGGTTCTGTTACTGTATCTATGTAGTATTCCTGGTTCTGTTGCTGTAATTATGTAGTGTTCCTGGTTCTGTAGCTGTAGCTATGTAGTGTTCCTTGTTCTGTAGCTGTAGCTATGTAGTGCTCTAGGTTCTGTTACTGTATCTATGTAGTGTTCCTGGTTCTGTCGCTGTAATTATATAGTGTTCCTGGTTCTGTCGCTGTAATTATATAGTGTTCCTAGTTCTGTCGCTGTAATTATGTAGTGTTCCGGGTTCTGTTACTGTATCTATGTAGTATTCCTGGTTCTGTTACTGTAATTATATAGTGTTCCTAGTTCTGTTGCTGTAATTATGTAGTGTTCCTGGTTCTGTTACTGTAGCTATGTAGTGCTCTAGGTTCTGTTGCTGTAATTATGTAGTGTTCCTGGTTCTGTCGCTGTAACTATATAGTGTTCCTAGTTCTGTCGCTGTAATTATGTAGTGTTCCTGGTTCTGTTACTGTAATTATGTAGTGTTCCTGGTTCTGTTACTGTAATTATGTAGTGTTCCTGGTTCTGTTACTGTAATTATGTAGTGTTCCTGGTTCTGTAGCTGTAGCTATGTAGTGCTCTAGGTTCTGTTACTGTATCTATGTAGTGTTCCTGGTTCTGTCGCTGTAATTATATAGTGTTCCTAGTTCTGTCGCTGTAATTATGTAGTGTTCCGGGTTCTGTTACGGTATCTATGTAGTATTCCTGGTTCTGTTACTGTAATTATATAGTGTTCCTAGTTCTGTTGCTGTAATTATGTAGTGTTCCTGGTTCTGTAGCTGTAGCTATGTAGTGTTCCTGGTTCTGTTACTGTAGCTATGTAGTGCTCTAGGTTCTGTTGCTGTAATTATGTAGTGTTCCTGGTTCTGTTACTGTAGCTATGTAGTGCTCTAGGTTCTGTCGCTGTAATTATGTAGTATTCCTGGTTCTGTAGCTGTAATTATGTAGTGTTCCTGGTTCTGTTACTGTAGCTATGTAGTATTCCTGGTTCTGTTACTGTAATTATATAGTGTTCCTGGTTCTGTTACTGTAATTATGTAGTGTTCCTTGTTCTGTCGCTGTAATTATGTAGTGTTCCTGGTTCTGTTACTGTAATTATATAGTGTTCCTAGTTCGGTTGCTGTAATTATGTAGTGTTCCTGGTTCTGTTACTGTAGCTATGTAGTATTCCTGGTTCTGTTACTGTAATTATGTAGTGTTCCTGGTTCTGTAGCTGTAGCTATGTAGTGCTCTAGGTTCTGTTACTGTATCTATGTAGTGTTCCTGGTTCTGTCGCTGTAATTATATAGTGTTCCTAGTTCTGTCGCTGTAATTATGTAGTGTTCCGGGTTCTGTTACTGTATCTATGTAGTGTTCCTAGTTCTGTTACTGTAATTATATAGTGTTCCTAGTTCTGTTGCTGTAATTATGTAGTGTTCCTGGTTCTGTTACTGTAGCTATGTAGTGCTCTAGGTTCTGTTGCTGTAATTATGTAGTGTTCCTGGTTCTGTTACTGTAATTATATAGTGTTCCTGGTTCTGTCGCTGTAATTATATAGTGTTCCTAGTTCTGTCGCTGTAATTATGTAGTGTTCCTAGTTCTGTCGCTGTAATTATGTAGTGTTCCTGGTTCTGTTACTGTAAATATATAGTGTTCCTAGTTCTGTCGCTGTAATTATGTAGTGTTCCTGGTTCTGTTACTGTAATTATATAGTGTTCCTAGTTCTGTTGCTGTAATTATGTAGTGTTCCTGGTTCTGTTACTGTAATTATATAGTGTTCCTAGTTCTGTTGCTGTAATTATGTAGTGTTCCTGGTTCTGTTACTGTAATTATATAGTGTTCCTAGTTCTGTTGCTGTAATTATGTAGTGTTCCTTGTTCTGTTACTGTAATTATATAGTGTTCCTGGTTCTGTTACTGTAGCTATGTAGTGTTCCTTGTTCTGTTGCTTTAATTATGTAGTGTTCCTGGTTCTGTCGCTGTAATTATGTAGTGTTCCTGGTTCTTTTACTGTAATTATATAGTATTCCTAGTTCTGTCGCTGTAATTATGTAGTGTTCCTGGTTCTTTTACTGTAATTATATAGTGTTCCTAGTTCTGTTGCTGTAATTATGTAGTGTTCCTGGTTCTGTTACTGTAGCTATGTAGTATTCCTGGTTCTGTTACTGTAATTATGTAGTGTTCCTGGTTCTGTTACTGTAATTATGTAGTGTTCCTGGTTCTGTAGCTGTAATTATGTAGTGTTCCTGGTTCTGTCGCTGTAATTATGTAGTGTTCCGGGTTCTGTTACTGTAATTATGTAGTGTTCCTGGTTCTGTTACTGTAATTATGTAGTGTTCCTGGTTCTGTCACTGTAATTATGTAGTGTTCCGGGTTCTGTTACTGTATCTATGTAGTATTCCTGGTTCTGTTACTGTAATTATATAGTGTTCCTAGTTCTGTTGCTGTAATTATGTAGTGTTCCTGGTTCTGTCGCTGTAATTATATAGTGTTCCTAGTTCTGTCGCTGTAATTATGTAGTGTTCTAGGTTCTGTTACTGTATCTATGTAGTATTCCTGGTTCTGTTGCTGTAATTATGTAGTGTTCCTGGTTCTGTAGCTGTAGCTATGTAGTGTTCCTTGTTCTGTAGCTGTAGCTATGTAGTGCTCTAGGTTCTGTTACTGTATCTATGTAGTGTTCCTGGTTCTGTCGCTGTAATTATATAGTGTTCCTGGTTCTGTCGCTGTAATTATATAGTGTTCCTAGTTCTGTCGCTGTAATTATGTAGTGTTCCGGGTTCTGTTACTGTATCTATGTAGTATTCCTGGTTCTGTTACTGTAATTATATAGTGTTCCTAGTTCTGTTGCTGTAATTATGTAGTGTTCCTGGTTCTGTTACTGTAGCTATGTAGTGCTCTAGGTTCTGTTGCTGTAATTATGTAGTGTTCCTGGTTCTGTCGCTGTAACTATATAGTGTTCCTAGTTCTGTCGCTGTAATTATGTAGTGTTCCTGGTTCTGTTACTGTAATTATGTAGTGTTCCTGCTTCTGTTACTGTAATTATGTAGTGTTCCTGGTTCTGTTACTGTAATTATGTAGTGTTCCTGGTTCTGTAGCTGTAGCTATGTAGTGTTCCTGGTTCTGTAACTGTAACTATGTGGTGTTCCTAATTCTAATACTATATATCTATGTAATGTTCCTGTTTGTGTTACAGTATATTGTGCTGCTCTTTACCTGTACTACATGTACTGTGCTTTACCTGTACTTCATACACTGCACTGCCATATAGATGTACTACAGATACTGTACTACCCTCTACCTATACCACATGTATTGTACATCTCTGTTTCTACTACTCTACCGCTGTGGGAGGGAGAGCTGTGCCGCTAAACACCTAGTGGTAGCTCCATTTTTATCATTCTGTATGCCATGTGTACTGTATAGAAACCTGCAGAAATTTCTGTCCACAACATAGAAAGTTAATTACCAGCAAACAACATCTCTTCTGTGACTTTTATGTAATTACACTGACATTGGTAATAAGGACATACTTTCATTTAAAGGGGTATTCCAACTGTAGACAGTAAAGGCACATGATTTTATCAACACTAACTGAAGTCAATGGGATCCCCACTGATGCTAGAATAAAGTAAGCACAGCGCTGTGTGAAGAAAAATACCTTTACTTGGTTTGAGTGATTTTATTTTGGGTCCCTTCTCAAGCTGCACATTTTGAGTCGTAAACTCAGTTCCATTCATGTGAATATGGTTCTTTTGGCGGGAAGCACATGGATTTCTGCATGCCCCATTCAGATGATTGAAACTGAAACTAAATCTGCAGCATGTGAAGGCACCCTTAGGGGCTTTGGAACCAATTATTAAAGAAATGGTCAAAAACTACATATAATTTAGATCAATTATCAAACTAGTGTAAAGTAGCACTGGCTTAGTTGCCCATAGCAACCAATCAGATTCCACTTTTCATTTTTCTTAGCTCCTTTGGAAAATGAAAGGAGGAATCTGATTGGTTGCTATGGGTAACTAAGCCAGTTCTACTTTACACCAGTTTGATAAATGACCCCAAATATTTTTAAGCTATAATGCTAATTTATATTCACAAAGTGAGAGGTAAGTGAATATATACAGTACATGTTGTATATGGTTACATACTGGAGTTACAAAGGTCACTGCTAGGAAAAAGATCCATCAAGTTACAACTCTCATACGTGAAACCCCAGTTGACCCATGACTGGCATACACCAATTTGTCATGAAGTGGAAAAAAATCCTTCCTGCCCCCCTGTAGGCCACCAGGCAGATCCTGGGATCAGTACGCGGAATTGCTTCCAGTGAGGCCTCATGCACACGACCGTTGTGTGCATCCGTGGCCGTTGTGCCGTTTTCCGTTTTTTTTCGCGGACCCATTGACTTTCAATGGGTCCGTGGAAAAATCTGAAAATGCACAGTTTGGCAGCCGCATCCGTGATCCGTGTTTCCTGGCCGTGAAAAAAATATGACCTGTCCTATTTTTTTCACGGCCAACGGTTCACGGACCCATTCAAGTCAATGGGTCCGTGAAAAAAAACTGATGCACACAAGATTGTCATCCGTGTCCGTGATCCGTGTCCGTTTTTTCCTATCATTTCAATGGCAAACTTGACTTCGATTTTTTTTTTCATTTTTCATGTCCGTGGATCCTCCAAAAATCAAGGAAGACCCACGGACGAAAAAACGGTCACAGATCACGGACCTACGGACCCCGTTTTTGCGGACCTTAAAAAAAAACGGTCGTGTGCATGAGGCCTGACTTGTAGATTTTGTTGTATGTTATAGGAGTTTGTTTCTCCGCGTGTATAGCGTATGACAGTATGTACTTTATCATGGTAAGCTTGAATTTTTTGAGGTTAGAGTAAGGGTGGTATCACACTGCCCGAATTTTGGGCAGTGTGAGCGTTAATAGAAGATAACACATCCATCTGTGCTCGTTTGCATCGGTCTGATTACACATGCGGATGTATACATGTGGGAGGAATGATTTCTCCCGCAGTCATTCCTGCCTCACTCTGTTCTATTCATTATCGGCACCACACCCCTGATCACACAGGAAGATGTGGTGCCGATTATTGGCCATCTTTAATCCTGATGAAAGATGCCAATCAGCTGGTGAACAAGCGTTTGCTCATTCATCGGCTGATCGGCAGCTCAATTATATGAGCCGATTATTGGGAATGAGCGTTCACATTTCCAATAATTGGTTGAAATCGTGCAGTGTAATAGGTTCTTAAGTGTAGGGCCACACGGCCAGGTTTCCTGATACAGTTTTCAAGGCTAAAAATCAGAAGTGGATCATAAAAGGAGAGAAAGTTTAAGGCCACATACACACGACCGTTGTTGTGTTCCGTTACGAAAAATGGGGTTCTGTTGTTCCGTGATCCGTTTCAGTTTTTGTTTCCATGTGTCTTCCTTTATTTTTGGAGGATCACCAGACATAAAGGAAAGTAAAAAAAAAATCTAAGAAAGGTTTGCCATGTAAATGTTAGGGAAAAAAAACGGACGCGGACGTGCGGATGACAATCTTGTGTGCCTCCATGTTTTTTAGCGGTCCCATTTACTTGAATGGGTCCGCAAACTGTTTTCCGCGAAAATAATAGGACAGGTTATATTTTTTTGACTGACTGGAACCACGGATCACGGACGCGGATCACAAACGGTGCATTAGCTGAGTTTTCAATGGCCCCATTGAAAGTCAATGGGTCCGCAGAAAATCACGAAAAAAAGACACAACGGACACGGAATAAAACAACGGTCGTGTGCATGAGGCCAAAAGGACATATTTTTGCCTTCACTCATGGTTTTGGCTTTGAAGACTGCATCAATAAGCCTGAACATGTGGATTAGAGATGAGCGAATTTCATATTTTGAAATCGTTCACGCTTCGTTACCACGGACCATAACACAATTCTATGACGGAAGGTATAACGGAATGCCTTTAGAGGCATTCCGTTATTCATTCCGTCATATTAGAAGTCTATGGGCTGCAAAACGGATCCTTTCTGTTTCCGTTTTGCAGGGGAGTCCTCTCTTGCATAACGGAAATGGGATGGATCCGTTATTCAGGCCACAGACTTCTATTATGATGGAATGAATAACGGAATGCCTCTTAAGGCATTCCGTTATACATTCCATCATAGAATTGCGTTATGGTCTGTGGTAACGGAATCCATAACGCAATTCACCTTTTAACAGTAAACAAATCGCAAACAAATTTCATAACCGGAAATTCGCTAATCTCTAATGTGGATAAACTTTTATGCTAAAGTTAGATGTGCTTGCTATTAGGTCATCAGTATTACACAATATAAACCTCCAGAAAGTAG
The DNA here is from genome assembly GCF_014858855.1 of Bufo gargarizans. Taxonomy (NCBI): domain Eukaryota; kingdom Metazoa; phylum Chordata; class Amphibia; order Anura; family Bufonidae; genus Bufo; species Bufo gargarizans. The sequence goes on from NC_058081.1 coordinate 532,030,651, forward strand.
ACTTCACTCTAAACCACATTTGCTCATATTGACCCCTCCCTATGCTGCAGAACTGGTTGGTGATTTATACATTCCAGATTTCATTTATATTATAAAGAGGAGGTCGTTTTCCATCTCGTTGTCTGAAAAGTGCCCGACTCAGGACTTCACATTATTAAAAGACAACAAGAGGGTGAGAGGTTAGGGCACATCCTTTCTCAGCAGCTTTTGTGACCTTGCCTCCCATTTGTGAGTACTAACACCACAAAATGTAATTAGAAATGTGCTTATTCCAATATAACAGTGCTAAATGCTGTCAGTATAACTATGTCATGCAATTCTCATATAAAATATCCCTTTGAATCCAGAGGAAACAAAACAGGCTGGTTTTAAGAGCTCCATTTATATAAGCAGGATTATAACACGAGTTTGCGCGTCGCGTGTTTGATTTAAGTGAGTGTTTGTATAAGTGTGCGACTTTAGATTAAGTGACTTCAGATTCAGGGACTTCAGTGGGGGACTGCAGTAAATCAGTTTATTATTACTGCATTATATTGTATTTTTCGCTTTCATTGTGTAATCCCCATTAGTATGTGTTCCATAATTGACAGCGCAGTCCAGTGCACATCTTGTCTGATGTATGCAGTCCTGGAAAATCCATTCGAGGGAGCATATCATTGTTCAAAATGTGAGCAAATTACCCGTTTGGAATCGCACATCTAGTATCTAAACGGGCGAGTTTCAACACAGAGTCGTTAACAATTTGGAAAAGAGTTTCTTGCTCACTGAGCAAGCAGTCTTTGGGGTAGAGGGAAGAGTGCCAGGGAGGCTAGCCCTGATCTGTCACACCACCACAAGTTTGCACGGTTGGCAGATGAGGGGGATGTCGGCTCAGGGACAGCACTGCTGCAGCCGGACAATTACTCTGCCAGTCAGGGGAATGTCAGCTCCAGAAATCAGGGGACCAGGAGAGCAGGGCAGGCCAGACAGGTGCTGGTAGTTGGGAGACTCTATTATTAGGGGTACAGAAAGGGCAATCTGTCACAAAGACCGTGATTGACGAACAGTGTGTTGTCTTCCTGGCACTAGAGTTTGACACATCGCGGATCGGATTGACAGATCACTGGGAGGGGCTGGAGAAGACCCAGCGGTCATGGTCCATATCGGAACTAATGACAAAGTTAGAGGAAGATGGAGAGTCCTTAAAAATTATTTTAGGGATTTAGGTCAGAAGCTTAGGGCTGGGACCTCAAAGGAAGTGTTTTCAGAAATACTGCCTGTACCACGAGCCACACAAAAAAGGCAGCGGGAGATGAGGGAGGTTAACAAGTGGCTCAAGAACTGGTGTAGGAAGGAGGGGTTTGGGTTCCCGGAGAACTGGGACAACTTCTCTGTCAGCTACAGGCTCTATTGTAGGGATGGGCTGCACCTCAATGGGGAAGGAGCAGCTGTGTTGGGGGGAAAGATGGCTAAAAGGTTGGAGGAGTGTTTAAACTAGGGACTGGGGGGGGGGGGTAAGTACGTTATAGGATGGGAAGGAGGGACTAGAACAGTTCAAAAGGAAAGGTGTAGGGTAGAAAAATATACATAGACCTCTTAATTGTATGTATACTAATGGCAGAAGCCTGACTAATAAAACTGGTGAACTGGAATTAGTGATGTGTGAGGAGGACTATGACATAGTGGGAATAACTGAGACATGGCTGGATGATAGCTATGACTGGGCAGTTGTACAGGGTTACAGTCTGTTTAGAATGGATCGCCAAAACCGTAGAGGGGGAGGGTTCTGCCTTTATGTAAAGTCCTGTCTAAAGCCCACAGTCCGAGAAGATATACGTGAGGGACATGAACATGTGGAGTCACTGTGGGTAGAAATACATGGAGGCAAAAACAATAATAAAATACTAATAGGAGTTTATTATAAACCACCTAATATACCAGAGTCCACAGAAAATCTACTACTAAACAAGATAGACGAGGCGGCAGATCATAATGAGGTGGTTATTATAGGGGACTTCAACTACCCAGATATAGACCGGGAAACTGAAACCTGTATATCTCATAAAGGAAACAGGTTCTTGGCAATTACCAAAGACCTTTCCCAACTGGTTCAGGACCCGACTAGAGGGACGGCCATACTGGACTTAGTATTAACCTATAGACCTGTCAGAACAACAGATGTGCAGGTTGGGGGATACCTGGGAAATAGTGACCATAAAGTAATAACCTTCAAATTATCCTTCAAATGCTCGTTTCTACAGGGAGGAACAAAAATACCAAACTTCAAAAAAGCTAACTTTAGCCTACTAACTAACTGGGACAAAGTCCTCAAAAATAAAAATACCGCCACAAAATGGGATATTTTTAAAAGCATCCTAAAATCTAATTGTGAGAGATACATACCTTATGGGAATAAAATGTTAAGGAACAAGAATCAACCAATGTGGATAAATAGAATTGTAAGGAAGGCAATAAATGACAAAAAAAAGCATTTAAATCACTAAACAGGAGGGTGGCGAGGAAGCACTGAAAAGCTATAAGGAAAAAAATTGAATATGTAAAAAACAAATACAAGCCACCAAACTAGAGACCGGGAGATTCATTGCCAAAGAGAGCAAAACTAACCCTAAAATGTTCTTCAATTATTTAAATGGTAAAAAATATAAATCTGAAGGTGTCAGCCCTCTACAGAGCAATGAGGGGAGAGTTGCAGAAAGCGGAAAATAAACTGCAGATGAAATTCAGAATGTAAAAGTAAATTCCCTATTAAAAGTGCCCTGTCTGACCCAGAAAGAAGCACAACAGGGACTTAAATAGATTAAAATAGACAAATCGCCAGGGTCAGATGGCATACACGCCCATATCCTAAGAGAATAAAGTATTGTCATAGCCAGACCCTTATTTCTGATATTTACAGGCTCTATACTGACAGAGAGTGTTCCACAGGATTGACACATAGCAAATGTGGTGCCAATATTCAAAAAGGGTGCAAACACAAACCCCGGAAACTATAGGCCGGTAAGTTTAACATCTGTTGTGGGTAAACAGTTTGAAGGTTTTCTAAGAGATGCTATCTTGGAGGATCTCAATGAAAACAAGCAAATAACATCATATCAACATGGCTTCATGAGGGATCAGTCATGTCAAACAAATTTAATCAATTTCTATGAGGAGGTACGTTCTAGACTTGACAGAGGCGAATCAATGGATGCTGTATATCTGGACTTCTGCAAAGCATTTGACACTGTACCACATAAAAGGTTAATATATAAAATGAGAATGCTCAGACTGGGAGAAAACGTCTGTATGTGGGTAAGTAACTGGCTCAATGATAGAAAACAGAGGGTGGTTATTAATGGTAAATACTCAGATTGGGTCACTGTCACTAGCAGAGTACCTCAGGGTTCAGTATTGGGCCCTATTCTCTTCAATATATTTATTAATGATCTTGTAGAAGGCTTGCGCAGTAAAATATCAATTTTTGCAGATGACACTAAACTGTATAAAGTAATTAACACTGAAGAGGACAATGTACAGCTACAGAGGGATCTGGATAGATTAGAGGCTTGGGCAGAGAAGTGGCAGATGAGGTTTAACACTGACAAATGTAAGGCTATGCACATGGGAAGGAATAATACATAAATGGTAAAACACTCGGTAACACTGACATGGAAAAGGACCTAGGAATTTTAATAAACAGCAAACTAAGCAGTAAAAACCAGTGTAGGCAGCTGCTGCCAAGGTCGATAAGATAATGGGGTGCATCAAAGCGGGCATAGATGCTCGTGATGAGAACATAGTCCTACCACTTTATAAATCACTAGTCAGACCACACATGGAGTACTGTGTACAGTACTGGGCTCCTGTGAACAAGGCAGACATAGCAGAGCTGGAGAGGGTTCAGAGGAGGGCAACTAAAGTAATAACTGGATTGGGGCAACTACAGTACCCTGAAAGATTATCAACAGTAGGGTTATTCACTTTAGAAAAAAGACGACTGAGGGGAGATCTATTTACTATGTATAAATATATCAGAGGTCAGTACAGGGATCTCTCCTTTCATCTTCTATTTATCCCCAGGACGGTGACTGTGACGAGGGGACATCCTCTGCATCTGGAGGAAAGAAGGTTTGTACACAAACATAGAAAAGGATTCTTTACGGTAAGAGCAGTGAGACTATGGAACTCTCTGCCTGAGGAGGTGGTGATGGTGAGTACAATAAAGGAATTCAAGAGGGGCCTGGATGTATTTCTGGAGTGTAATAATATTACAGGCTATAGCTACTAGAGAGGGGTCGTTGATCCAGGGAGTTATTCTGATTAGAGATAGCCTTGCAGTTCGCCCGGCGGTCATTTCGCGGCAAACTTTGCGTGTTTGCGATTCACCGAACATATGGCGATATTCGTGCCCGCCATATTCTTTTACATTGTGAAGAACTTTGACCAATGACACATCCATCAGGTGGTACAGGACAGCCAATTGAGACGTTTCAGCACATGGACATACCCTCTACCTTATGAATAAACCTGATGATATGGCCGCAATTTTACATTCAGTGTTTTGCCAGTGTAGGGAGAGGTTGCTGTGTGGAGCAGGGACAGGCTGTTAGGGACACCAAACACTAGCTAATAGGGCCACAAAAGGACTGGTATAGGTGTGCTATCGATAGGTGTGATACACAGAGGGATGCGATATACTTATAATATACTTTTATAATGAGTCAAAAACACATAGATAGATCTATATAGTGGTCACCTGAAAGTCAGGTGCTAGGTGCTTACTATGCCCATTTTTATATAGGGTAAGGTTCCGGGCAGGGTCGCTCTTATCAGGGCGGGTGGTCCGTAGTTAGGCTATCAGGGCCAGAATAGCACCCCCCTCTAGGGCAATATCAGGGACAGTTCTTTGCCCACCCTGTCCTTCAATACCACATCATCATCTAGCCCAGGGATAGATGTTTTTTGCTTTCCCTCCAAGATTCATGGATGTGCACTGGAACCCCCCGGATTGTGGTAGGACATATGGTTTCTGATTTGGTGCCGCCGAGCACCTGATTTAGTGCCACCGAGCACTTGTTATTGCCTACCACATCTATGCTTTTTGCTTAACTTTAATAATTTAATTTATTTTCATTTTGATGGATATCTTTAGGCCTCATTCAGACGGCCGTATGCTGTCCGCAAAAATGCGGATCCGTTTTTTTGTGGACAGTTCAGCATGTCTGTAAAAAAAACGGATAGCATTCAGTATTTTTGCGGACCCATAGACTTCAATGGGGCCATGTCTTGATTTTCACGGACAAGTATAGGACATGTTTCATTTGTTTTGCGGAACCGTGGAATAGAAAAGGACCCCATATAAGTGAATGGGTCAGCATCTAATCCGCCAAAAAACTGATCCGCATTTTTGCGGATAGCATACGGCCGTCTGAATGAACCCTTACTATTAAAGGTTACGTTTTATCTTTATGCATATTCTAATGGATTGCCTTCCTTGTACAATGTTATAATATACTTTCCAACATAGAAAGTATATTATAGTGCATTTGTATATTGCGGCAGTTGTGTGCGGTTCTGCTGCGATACTGCAGGTATATAGAGGCACAAGCGTTATTGGAACAAATCATTTCTACTGGTGTGATATACCAGTTGCCCCCCCAAAAAGTGATTGAGGCAGGGGTGTTATATACCAATAATATACTTTCTATATAGTGCATTTAGGTAGCGCAACAGAGAATTTCCCTTTAAGACGCATAAAAATGTCCCCTGATTAAGACACATATTTTTTGTGGGAATTTTTGCCATTGATCCCCCTCTAGTATGTCACTGTCCATGTTGTGGGACTATTTGTGCACTTCTACTAAGTATTTGGTGGCTGCAAATATGAGCTGAAGGTTTTTCAGGTTTGCCTGCCATTAAAGTGAATGGAGCCCGCCGCGAACTTTCGGTTTGTGAACATTTGATCGCTAATTGGAGTGGGGCAAATTGGCTTGTATCTCACAGTTTTTCTTTGCCTTCCTCTGAATCAACCTGCAGGATAACAGGCTGAACTGGATGGACAAATGTCTTTTTTCGGCCTTATGTACTATGTTACTATGTAACATTGCCACACATTGCTAGTATAAATATGCCATACAATGCACATAATAACAGTGCTAAATATTGTCAGTGTAAATATGCCATACAATATCCATATACCAGTGTTAGACACTAGGCTTGAGCAAATCGAACTTCAGATCATAGATCCGAATTTGATTCATTCAGAAACTTTGTTCAAAATGCGGTTTCCTCATTAAAATGTATTGGCTCTATGGAGGAAAACTTTGTCTCGCCCAAAGTTGCGAGAGACTTTGGTAAATAACTTCGGTATTCCTAACTGCTTATTAAAAAACATTTTAAAATAGGAATGTGGAGTCGGCTTTGGTGCTAGCTGGTGCCGCTTCGGGTTCCTATTTTAAAATGTTTTTAAATAAGCAGTTAGGAATACCGAAGTTATTTACCAAAGTCTCTCGCAACTTCGGGCAAGACAAGGTTTTCCTCCACAGAGCCAATACATTTTAATGCTGTACGGAAACAGCATTTTAAACAAAGTTTCTGAATGAATCAACTTTGGATCTATGTTCCGAAACTCAATTTGCTCAAGCCTACTAGACACTGTCAGTATACTTATACCATACAATGCCCATATAACAGTGCACACACTGTCAGTATAAATGTACCATGCAATGACAACATAAAGTGGCACAAAATGTCTATTTAACTATATAATAGTTCCACATAATGTCAGTAAACATTTCTCATACAATGCTCAAACAGTGCAACACACCGTCAGTATAATTGTGTCATGCAACGTCAATATCACAGTTCCATACAATGTTAACAAAAGATCCCCGTACAAGGCCCATATAACAGTGCCACACGCTGTCAGTATCAATGTGCCATTCAAGACCAATATACTAGTGGCACACAATGTCTGTATAAATGCACCATGTAATGCCAACACAATGGTTCCACATAATGTGTGATGCAATGCAAATATAAAAGTGCCACACAATGTCTGTATAAACGTGCCATACACCAGGGGCATAGCTCATGGGGGCAACTGCGTCATGTGTCCTGGGAGTATAGTACCAGGGGGTGACTTTGCCTTAGCCAGAGTATGCAGATACAGGATTAGGATAGCAAAATGAACCTTTTGTCCATGGTGTATGCAGAGCCTAGCAATACAGCATAACGGAGCCACATGCCACACTGTCACTATAAATGTGTTATGTACTGCCGATATAACAATTCCACATGATGTCAGTAGAAATGTGCCATGCAATGCCCATGTACGCTAACAGCTGTGCATAATGTCATCTGTCTGATCCTATGCCTCCTGGTTGATATATGTCACCTTCCCTACAATATGTCCCCTGCCGGATCATATGCCTCTCGTATGGTGATGTGACCCCTGCTTGATCATACATCACCTGTCTGATCATATGCCCCCTACCTGATTATATGCCCATTGCTGTTTCATACTGTATACCACCATATATTCCCTGTCTGATCATATGCCACCTGTCTGACAGCACTGGATATAAAAGCACCATACATTGTAGTGGATGGGATTTCCGGCATGACTAGACTTTGTTGCTTTAGAATTTTTATGACGTTGGGAATTTTCATCCTTCACTGCAATTGTGCGAATAGTAAAGTTTCGGAATTGGATCATATGCACACTACTTGGTATACCACCTGCCTGATCATATACCACCTGCCTGATCATATACCCCCTGCCTGATCATATACCACCTGCCTGATCATATGCCATTTATTGGATCATATGCCCCCTGCCTGATCATATACTATCTGCCTGATCGTATGCCAGCTATTTCATTTCAAGCCCTATGTCTGATCATATGCTATGTGCCCAATTATATGCCCACGCTCTGACCATATGCCCCCTGTGTCTGAACATTTGCCAGCTGTCTGAATTATTATAGGACTACTACAATATACATTGGGGTACATGGAAAATCCTGCCTAAATAGACTTTGTTGCTTTAGTTTAGACTATTACCTTTAGTAGTTTTTATCTCTCATTGTTATGTGAGAATATTAGTTTTGGGATTGGATTTTGGGTCATTGGATCTAATATTGGATTCGAGGCCAAAACCTGAGATTTTTCCCTAAGAACAAGGCCTGGTGATATCATACAAAGTGCTAAATATAAAGAAGTCACGTAAAAACCCCAACAAAGGGATATATAGAAGCAGTGCCATAGAGCAGGAACCTCTATGTCCTTCACTGTACATTAATGGGAATACATCATTTCCAAGGGTCCTGTTTTTGTACGGGGTCAAGGCAGGGGGTAACACACAGGGTAGGGGTAGCATGCATGGTGTGTAGGAGGATAACACAATGCGATACGGGGTAACACAGGGTAGGGAGAACGTGCAGGGTGTGTATGGTTGTAAAACGCATGGTGAGAGCTAACATACAGGGTGGGGCGTAACATGCAGGGTGTGTATCGGGAATAACAGACACATCCAGGGGTAACATGTAGTATGTGGCGGGGTAACATTCAGGGTGGGTGAGGGCTAAGGAATGTTTTCGTATTGTAAACATTCAATCAATTAAAATAGCAAGAAGCAGAATTACAATGAAAGTAGAATTATAATGTATGAGAATTTTAGGAAAACCTGAGAAATCTCTGCCCCAGTACAAACGGCAATGTCCCCTGCACCCCCTACTCCATATACAGGATGATGGGAGTACTCTTACCTGGAGCAGGACAAGCAGACAGAGAAGCACAGGAAGCATTGAGCTGCTGGCTCCTGTCCTTCTCTTAGCAACCATTGAAGGGAAATGTCAGCAGACAGACAATAGATGGATTCCCAGATGTGTGCGGCTGTCACTCAGGGAGTCACATGGGGGCAGCTGGGCATCTGTGGAGGCTGGAGGCGGTGGGCTGCATGGATTATCCGGGTCTCAGATGTTACAGATGAATGCCCATAAAACCTTATTACAGCAGTAGCAGCAGCATCAAAAGATGAATGTGCTGAAGCAGCTTAGTGCCTCCTCCCTCCTCCCCATAGAGCATCAATGTGTGGACCAGAAATGAGAACCCTCCCCATAATGACATCATTCTCTGCCAGGCAAAGCACTAAAACCAGAGCTACTACCAATCACAGCACACTGCATGCCAGACACCACACACCCCAATCTTCCCAGTCACAGAGCACTGTATGCCAGGCACTGCACCCACAACACCCTTCCCAGTCACAGAGCACTGTATGCCAGGCACTGCATCCACAACACCCTTCTTAGTCACAGAGCACTGTATGACAGGCACTGCACCCACAACACCCTTCCCAGTCACAGAGCACTGTATGCCAGGCCCTGCACCCACAACACCCTTCCCAGTCACAGAGCACTGTATGCCAGGCACTGCACCCACAACACCCTTCCCAGTCACAGAGCACTGTATGCCAGGCACTGCACCCACAACACCCTTCCCAGTCACAGAGCACTGTATGCCAGGCACTGCACCCACAACAGCCTTCCCAGTCACAGAGCACCGTATGCCAGGCATTGCACCCACAACAACCTTCCCAGTCACAGAGCATTGTATGCCAGGCACTGCACCCACAACACCCTTCCCAGTCACAGAGCATTGTATGCCAGGCACTGCACCCACAACACCCTTCCCAGTCCCCGAGCACTGTATGCCAGGCACTGCACCCACAACAGCCTTCCCAGTCATAGAGCACTGTATGCCAGGCACTGCACCCACAACAACCTTCGCAATCAAAGAGCACTGTATGCCAGGCACTGCACCCACAACACCCTTCCCAGTCCCTGAGCACTGTATGCCACGCACTGCACCCACAACAGCCTTCCCAGTCACAGAGCACTGTATGCCAGGCACTGCACCCACAACAACCTTCGCAATCAAAGAGCACTGTATGCCAGGCACTGCACCCACAACAACCTTCCCAGTCACAGAGCACCGTTTGCCAGGCACTGCACCCACAACAACCTTCCCAGTCACAGAGCACTGTATTACAGGCACTGCACCCACAACAACCTTCCCAGTCACAGAGCTCTGTATGCCAGGCACTGCACCCACAACACCCTTCCCAGTCACAGAGCACTGTATGCCAGGCACTGCACCCACAACACCCTTCCCAGTCACAGAGCACTGTATGCCAGGCACTGCACCCACAACAGCCTTCCCAGTCACAGAGCACCGTATGCCAGGCATTGCACCCACAACAACCTTCCCAGTCACAGAGCACTGTATGCCAGGCACTGCACCCACAACACCCTTCCCAGTCACAGAGCACTGTATGCCAGGCACTGCACCCACAACAGCCTTCCCAGTCATAGAGCACTGTATGCCAGGCACTGCACCCACAACAACCTTCGCAATCAAAGAGCACTGTATGCACGGCACTGCACCCACAACACCCTTCCCAGTCCCCGAGCACTGTATGCCAAGACCTGCACCCACAACAGCCTTCCTAGTCACAGAGCACTGTATGCCAGGCACTGCACCCACAACAACCTTCGCAATCAAAGAGCACTGTATGCCAGGCACTGCACCCACAACAACCTTCCCAGTCACAGAGCACCGTTTGCCAGGCACTGCACCCACAACAACCTTCCCAGTCACAGAGCACTGTATTACAGGCACTGCACCCACAACAACCTTCCCAGTCACAGAGCTCTGTATGCCAGGCACTGCACCCACAACCTTCCCAGTTACAGAGCACTGTATGCCAGGCACTGCACCCACAACACCCTTCCCAGTCACAGAGCATTGTATGACAAGCATTGCACCCACAACACCCTTCCCAGTCACAGAGCACTGTATGCCAGCCACTGAACCCACAACACCCTTCCCAGTCACAGAGCACTGTATGACAGGCATTGCACCCACAACACCCTTCCCAGTCACAGAGCACTGTATGCCAGGCACTGCACCCACAACACCCTTCCCAGTCACAGAGCACTGTATGCCATGCACTGCACCCACAACACCCTTCCCAGTCACAGAGCACCGTATGCCAGGCACTGCACCCACAACAACCTTCCCAGTCACAGAGCACTGTATGCCAGGCACTGCACCTACAACACCCTTCCCAGTCACAGAGCCCTGTATGCCAGGCACTGCACCCACAACACCCTTCCCTGTCACAGAGCACTGTATGCCAGGCACTGCACCCACAACACCGTTCCCAGTCACAGAGCACTGTATGCCAGGCACTGCACCCACAACACCCTTCACAGTCACAGAGCACTGTATGCCAGGCACTGCACCCACAACACCCTTCCCAGTCACAGAGCACTCTATGCCAGGCACTGTACCCACAACACCCTTCCCAGTCACAGAGCACTGTATGCCAGGCACTGCACCCACAACAGCCTTCCCAGTCACAGAGCACCGTATGCCAGGCACTGCACCCACAACAACCTTCCCAGTCACAGAGCACTGTATGCCAGTCACTGCACCCACAACACCCTTTCCAGTCACAGAGCACTGTATGCCAGGCACTGCACCCACAACACCCTTCCCAGTCACAGAGCACCGTATGCCCGGCACTGCACCCACAACAACCTTTTCAGTCACAGAGCACTGTATGCCAGGCACTGCACCCACAACAACCTTCCCAGTCACAGAGCACCGTATGCCAGGCACTGCACCCACAACAACCTTCCCAGTCACAGAGCACCGTATGCACGGCACTGCACCCACAACAACCTTCCCAGTCACAGAGCACTGTATGCCCGGCACTGCACCCACAACAACCTTCCCCGTCACATAGCACTGTACCTTACCTCCCAACTTTCCGAACGGTCAAAGATGGACACTTTTAGTTCATTGTACAAAAGATCCATTTTTCCTGCATAGCTATACACTTCCATACTTTTCTCTTATGAAATAGTGAGTAAATAATCTAAATATAAACATTTCTAAAATCCCAATTGCATCAAATAATGAAATAACATACAAGATGGGCTCTAATATACAGAGAGGAACCAGACAAACACTTTCTGCGTCAATATTGTAAATATAATAATGCAAATCTATTCCTTTAACTCAAAAGAGGGACATTTAAGGAGAAAAGAGGGACAGAGGGATTTGGTTCAAAAATAGGGACTGTCCCTCCAATAGAGGAACACTTGGGAGGTCTGCTGTACGCCAGACATGACAAACACACACACCAACCTCCCCCATCACAGAGCACTGTAATGCCAGGCAATGCAAACACACCAACCCTAGCCATCACAGAGCACTGTATGCCAGGTACTGGATTCACACCAACCTTCCGCATCACAGAGAACTGTAAGCCAGGCACTGCACACACCAACCATTCCCATCACAAAGCACTGTACCCAGACATGGCACACACACCAAACTTCCCCATCACAGAGCATTGTATCCCAGGCACTTCACACACACATCAACCTTCCCCATCACACAGCACTGTATGCCAAGCACTGCATTCACACCAACCTTCCCCATTACAGAGCACGGTATGCTAGACATGGCAGACACACCAACCTTCCCCATCACAGGGCACTGTAATGCCAGGCACTGCACACAGACCAATATTCCCCATCACTTAGCACTGTAATGTCAGGCACTGCACACACCAACCTTCCCCATCACAGAGCACTATAATTCCAGGCACTGCACACACACCAAGCCTCCCCATCAAAAAGCACTGTATACCAGGCACTGCATTCACACCAACCTTCCCCATCAGACAGCACTGTATGCCAAGCACTGCATTCACACCTACCTTCCCCATCAGACAGCACTGTATGCCAAGCACTGCATTCACACCTACCTTCCCCATCACACAGCACTGTATTCCAATCACTGCATTCACACCAACCTTCCTCATCACAGAGCACGGTATGCTAGACATGGCAGACACACCAACCTTCCCCATCACAGAGCACTGTAATACTAGGCACTACACACACCAACCTATCCCATCACAGAGCACGGTATGCCAGGCACTGTACACACACCTACCCTCCCTATCAAAAAGCACTGTATGCCAGGCACTGTATTCACACCAACCTTCCCCATCACAGAGCACTGTAATACCAGGCACTGCACACACCAACCTATCCCATCACAGAGCACTGTATTGTCACTGCCGGCTCTGGGAGAAATCTTAGAAGTTCAGATAGACTAAAGATTCAGGAGTCGATCTGACAGATCTCTATTGTTTTTATTGTTGCTGACAGGTTTCCACCCCTTCACAGGTGTTGCTCATTATCAGTCAGATGGCCCCTTTATATATTCCGCCTTTCACTGGTTTCCCTGCAGCTAATAGTTCTTCTGAGGAGAAGAAGAGGCTTTTCTTGTTGTGTCTGTCCTAACTAGGCCTCAGGGAGACACTGGCTCCTTCAGGTTGGAAGAAGCTGGTTGCCTCTTTCCCTGCTCCCTAAGCTGAGGGTTTGGTGCAGTGTGTCAGCAGTCTTAGGTTCCCGTGCATGTGTATTTCTACCTTTGAGACTTGCACATGTGGTTAGCAGCTTAGGGAGAGAGTCAGGGTTTGCTAGGAGGTGACCTCTTTGTTCCTTAGGTTTGGGGCCTAGTCTGTAGTTGTTTTGTTGTTGTTCCCTTTGGTTGTCTTTCCTTCCCTGTACTACCCGTGACATTATTAGCCGCTGAATACCGTTACTCTTTCCCCTGCTCTGTGTTGTCATGGATCCTGTCTCTGCACCAGTGGATCGCATGCAGGGGTTGTCGCTGGAGGTAGCAGACCTCTGTGAAACTGTTGCAAGGTGTCAGGCGTCTGTCTCCGCCAGACCTGCTCTGAACCTAAGATCGCCCTCCCGGAACGATTTGCCGGAGGAAGTGACAACTTTGTTCGGTTCAGGGAGTCATGTAAACTTTATTTTCGCTTACGCCCTCACTCCTCTGGTGACGAGAGTCAAAAGATGGGGATCGTTATTTCTTTATTGAAAGGCGACGCTCAATCTTGGGCCTTTTCTTTGCCGACCGGATCCCAATCCCTCCAGTCAATCGATAGTTTTTTCAGAGCCCTGGAACTTATTTATGACGACCGAGATCGAGTTTCTCTTTCTGAATCTATGTTGCACGGCTTGCATCAGGGAAATCGGTCTGCTGTGTCCTACTGCTCTGAATTCAAGAGGGTTGGGAACTGATTCTAAATAGAATGACCCTGCCCTCCGGAGTCAGTTCTGTCAGGGGCTTTCTGAGAGACTAAAAGATGCACTAGCACTCCATGAAAATCCTGTTTCATTAGAAGCTGCCATGTCTCTTGCAGTGCAAATTGATAGACGTCTGAGGGAAAGGTGCAAGACTCCGTTCTCTCGGGACGTATTACCTGAAGGGACACTCGGGGTACTGAGACACCTGAGCCCATGTTTGGAAAGGAACCTATGCAATTGGGACAGGTCTCTCCAGACCCTGGTGATAAGAACTTCAGGACTAAAAAGAGTTTTGTTCTCTAACTCTTAGCAGAGTAGTTGGGGAATCTGAAAACATGCTCTTGTCTTTTACTGGTAGTACCCGTTTTTCTCCTGCCTGCCAGGGTGGCACTAGATTCCAAGAATATTGATGTGGGGGTATTTTTGGACAGCGGGGCAGGGGTTAACCTTGTGGATGACCAGTTTGTCCTGATTCACGGTTTTAAATATAATGCACTGGACAAAGATCTCAGTGTTCGCTATTGATTCTGCCCCCTTTCTCAAAAATCTTTGACTCACATGGTGCAGGATATCCATTTAAAGGTGGGGGATTCTCATGTTGAGGATATTTCTTGTTTTATAATGAAGGGTCTGCCGGCCCCTCTGGTTCTAGGGTTGCCATGATTGTCCAAACATAATCCTGTCATTGATTGGCAAGCGAGACAGATCAAGGGCTGGAGTGATTACTGTATGGACAACTGTCTTGTCACATCTCTTGCTGGGATATCCACTAAGATGTTGCCCCCGTTTCTCTCTGATTTCTCTGATGTGTTTGCTCAGGGTGTGGATCAGGAGTTACCTCCTCATAGAGAATATGATTGCCCTGTCAATCTGATTCCCGGAGCGATGTTGCCAAAGTCTCGGTTGTATAACCTGTCTGAAGAGTTGCTATGCGAAAGTATATTACGGAGAGTTTGGCAAAGGGACACATCAGACCATCTAAGTCACCTATGGTGGCAGGGTTCTTTTTTGTAAAGAAAAAAGATGGGACATTGAGACCGTGTCTAGATTTCCGAGAGTTGAATTGCATCACTATCAGTGATCCTTATCCCCTTCCCCTGATCCCAGATTTGTTCAACCAGATTGTTGGAGCTAAGGTGTTTTCTAAATTAGAGGGGCATATAATCTGGTCAGGATCAAGGAAGGGGATGAATGGAAGACTGTGTTTAATACCCCAGAGGGTCATTTTGAGAACTTGGTCATGCCTTTTGGTTTGACCAATGCCCCGGCAGTATTTGAAAATTTCATCAATGACATTTTTCATCATTTGCTGGGAAGGTTTGTTGTCGTATACCTGGATGACATATTGATTTATTTGCCCAACATGGAGAGTCATCAGGATCATTTGAGACAAGTCTTGCTGATCCTCCGGGAGAATAAGTTATATGCCAAGATTGAAAAATGTGTGTTTGCTGTTAGAGATTCCTTTTCTGGGTTACTAGCTTTCCGCTTCGGGCTTTCGCATGGATCCCGAAAAAGTCAGTGCGGTCTTGGAATGGGATCTGCCCGAGAATCAGAAAGCGCTTATGAGGTTTTTGGGGTTTAACAATTACTACAGAAAATGTATCTTGAATTATGGATGAATTTATCTGTCTGGTCGGAAGAGGGGTTACATGCTTTTTCCACTATAAAGAAATGTTTTTCTTCTGCTCCAATTTTGGTGCAGCCTGATGTTTCTCAGCCATTTATTGTTGAGGTGGACGCATCAGAAGTGGGAGTTGGTGCAGTTCTGTCGCAGGGTCCTTCTCCTGGCAAATGGCGCCCTTGTTCTTTTTTTTTTTTTTAGAAAAAACTCTTCTGCCGAGATAAATTATGATGTTGGCAATAGAGAGCTGCTGGCCATTAAGTTGGCCTTTGAGGAATGGATTAATTGGTTAGAAGGAGCAATTCATCCCATTACTGTATTTACCGATTATAAAAATCTGGCTTACCTGGAGTCGGCTAAACGTTTGAACCCAAGGCAGGCCAGATGGTCTTTGTTTTTTACCAAATTTAATTTCATTGTCACTTTTCGCACTGGGGTCAAAAATGTCAAGGCGGATGCCTTGTCGCGTAGCTTCCCTGGGGGAGGGGGGGGGGGGGCAATACTGAGGATCCTGGTCCAATTTTGGCGGATGGGGTGGTTGTATCGGCCCTCTATCCTGAACTGGAGGTGCAGGTGTTAGAAGTTCAGGGAAAGGCACCTGATTCCTGTCCCCCAGGGAAGTTGTTTGTTCCTTCTGAGCTTCGTCACAAGGTGTTTAAGGAACATCATGATACTGTCCTTGCTGGACACCCTGGGAGCATATCCACTGTTGATCTTATTTCTCGTAGATTCTGGTGGCTGGGTTTACGTAAGAGTGTTGAGGGCTATGTGGCAGCTTGTGAGACCTGTGCACGTGCCAAGGTGAGTCATACTCGGCCCTCAGGATCTCTTCTTCCTTTGTCCATCCCATCCAGTCCCTGGACGCACTTGTCCATGGACTTTATCACTGATTTACCTAGTTCTTCTTGGATGGCGGTGATTTCGGTGGTGGTCGACCGCTTCAGTAAGATGGCACACTTTATTCCATTTTCTGGTTTACCCAATGCCAAAACTCTGGCTCGGACATTTGTTGATAAAATTGTGAAATTACACGGCATTCCCTCTGATGTGGTGTCTGATAGAGGGGCTTAATTTGTTTCCAGATTCTGGAAGGCTTTCTGTACTCACCTGGGGATTCGTTTGTCCTTCTCTTCAGCTTTTCACCCTCAGTCGAATAAACTGAACGCACTAACCAGAATCTGGAGACATATTTGAGGTGTTTTGGCGCTAAGAATCAGGAGTCCACTGATAAGTCACCATTTTTTGGTGCATTTGGGTTTCACCCTCAGTTTGGTACGTTCTCTGGGAATAATCCCTCTGGTATTCCTGATGAGGAGAGATTTTCTTCTTCCTTGTCATCTATCTGGCGGAAAATTCAAATCAATTTAAAAAAGATGGGCGATAGGTATAAAACGTATGGCTGACAAGAAACGTGTGTCTGGTCCGGACCTGAATGTGGGTGATTTGGTGTGGTTGTCCACTAAGAACATTAAGTTGAAGGTGCCTGTCACGGGGTAGCGTCATGGGTATAAAGATAGAGCAGAGGTGCACCCCCTGAGCTGCCAACCGGTCCCCTGTCCCTGCCTACTCGCCCCATCCGCCCTAGGTGACGGGGCGCAACTGGGCAACAGTCCCTGACCTGACTAAGTTCAAGCAGAGCGATAGAGAAAGCAGGGAAGCGGACAGCCAATGAGAGGTACCACTCGAATGGACAGAGAGGTGGAACAAGCAAGGTACCACCAAAAACGGAAGGGTGAGGCAGGTCAACTAGCCAGGGTGAGTCCAGGAGGTCACATCAGTACGAGGGTGGAGACAGAGACAGATCCGAGAGCGGGCTGAGGTCAAAATCCGTGAGGAAGCGTCAAGGTTCAGGGAGCAGGCAGAAGAGGTGTCAGGAAGCAGATCAAGGGTCAAATCCAAAGGTAAGCTAAATAACAATAATAATACACAGCCTAAGGGACCAAATTTATAGTGGGGAGTGGGGGTCACGTGACGTGGCCAGCGTTACATGACCGACAGACAGACAAGTCGAGCACCGAGTGATCAGCTTGGCGCTCAAGGCAGACCTAGAAGCAGGGAGCCTCCCAGCTAGCAAAAGCCGCCCTGGGAATGAGGCCGAACACAGATCCTCGCTCCCGAAGCTAAGCAGCAGGTCTGCGGCTGATAGGAGACAGAGTGCGCCTTTGGCACCCAGTTACAGTGCCATCCTGGAAGTTAGGTCCAAGATTTATTGGTCCATACAAGATCTCTGCCATTATTAATCCGGTTTCTTTTCACCTTAAACTTCTGCAGGCTTGGAAGATCCATAATGTCTTTCATAAATCTTTGTTAAAGAGTTATGTGGATTCTGCTGTACCATCTTCCTTGCCACCTCCACCTGTCATGGTTGACGGGAATCTGGAGTATCACATTTCCAAAATTATTGACTCTCTTGTCCTTCGGGGTTCCCTTCAATGCTTCATTCATTGGAAGGGTTACGGTCCGGAGGAGAGAATGTGGGTCCCGGAGACTGATGTGAATGCCAGTCGGCTGCTGAGGGCTTTTCACAGAACCCACCCTGATAAAGTTGGTCCTGGGTGCCCGGAGGTCACCTGTAGAAGGGAGGGGGGGGGGGGTACTGTCACTGCAGTCTCTGTGAGATATCTAACAGATCTCTATTGTTTTCATTGTTACTGACAGGTTTCCACCCCTTCACAGGTGTTGCTCATTATCAGTCAGGTAGCCCTTTTATATGTTCCGCCTTTCACTGGTTTCCCTGCGGCCAATAGTTCTTCTGAGGAGTGCTCTGCTTGTGTGGTGATTCTTCTGTTCCTGTTGCTTCTCAAGCTAAGTCCTTTCCCTTTTCTTGTTGTGTCTGTCCTGACTAGGCCTCAGGGAGACACTGGCTCCTTCAGGTTGGAAGTAGCTGGTTGCCTCTTTCCCTGTTCCCTAAGCTGAGGGTTTGGTGCAGTGTGTCAGCAGTCTTAGGTTCCCGTGCCTGTGTATTTCTACCTTTGAGACTTGCACATGTGGTTAGCAGCTTAGGGAGAGAGTCAGGGTTTGCTAGGAGGTGACCTCTTTATTCCCTAGGCTTTAGACCTAGTCTGTAGTTGCTTTGTTGTTGTTCCCTTTGGTTGTCTTTCCTTCCCCTTACTACCCGTCACATGTATGTGCAATGGGCGGCAGCGCCCCAGGGCCCTCTATGTCGCGTTCTAGGTTTGGTAAGAATGCCAAGCGGTGTAGTGCAGCCTAAATGTCTCTTGATGTGTGTCACGGTGGTCCTACCTGGATATTGCTGGACCCCGGGCTTTGGCTCCGAAGCAATAAATAAGGGGAATAAATTAGGCATTTAAAGAAATAACTTGAGTCCAGACCTTGAGATGAAGTTCAATGGCAGTAACCGTGAGTGGTAATCTTTTCATTTATTGTGATACATGTATCCGAAATACTGCAAACCCTTGAATGCTCCATGCTTGATATCTAACTGCAGTCACCTTAATATATATATATATATATATATATATATATACACTACGTGCAGAATTATTAGGCAAATGAGTATTTTGACCACATCATCCTCTTTATGCATGTTGTCTTACTCCAAGCTGTATAGGCTCGAAAGCCTACTACCAATTAAGCATATTAGGTGATGTGCATCTCTGTAATGAGAAGGGGTGTGGTCTAATGACATCAACACCCTATATCAGGTGTGCATAATTATTAGGCAACTTCCTTTCCTTTGGCAAAATGGGTCAAAAGAAGGACTTGACAGGCTCAGAAAAGTCAAAAATAGTGAGATATCTTGCAGAGGGATGCAGCACTCTTAAAATTGCAAAGCTTCTGAAGCGTGATCATCGAACAATCAAGCGTTTCATTCAAAATAGTCAACAGGGTCGCAAGAAGCGTGTGGAAAAACCAAGGCACAAAATAACTGCCCATGAACTGAGAAAAGTCAAGCGTGCAGCTGCCAAGATGCCACTTGCCACCAGTTTGGCCATATTTCAGAGCTGCAACATCACTGGAGTGCCCAAAAGCACAAGGTGTGCAATACTCAGAGACATGGCCAAGGTAAGAAAGGCTGAAAGACAACCACCACTGAACAAGACACACAAGCTGAAACGTCAAGACTGGGCCAAGAAATATCTCAAGACTGATTTTTCTAAGGTTTTATGGACTGATGAAATGAGAGTGAGTCTTGATGGGCCAGATGGCTGGATTGGTAAAGGGCAGAGAGCTCCAGTCCGACTCAGACGCCAGCAAGGTGGAGGTGGAGTACTGGTTTGGGCTGGTATAATCAAAGATGAGCTTGTGGGGCCTTTTTGGGTTGAGGATGGAGTCAAGCTCAACTCCCAGTCCTACTGCCAGTTTCTGGAAGACACCTTCTTCAAGCAGTGGTACAGGAAGAAGTCTGCAAGGTAAGAAAAACATGATTTTCATGCAGAACAATGCACCATCACACGCGTCCAAGTACTCCACAACGTGGCTGGCAAGAAAGGGTATAAAAGAAGAAAATCTAATGACATGGCCTCCTTGTTCACCTGATCTGAACCCCATTGAGAACCTGTGGTCCATCATCAAATGTGAGATTTACAAGGAGGGAAAACAGTACACCTCTCTGAACAGTGTCTGGGAGGCTGTGGTTGCTGCTGCACGCAATGTTGATGGTGAACAGATCAAAACACTGACAGAATCCATGGATGGCAGGCTTTTGAGTGTCCTTGCAAAGAAAGGTGGCTATATTGGTCACTGATTTGTTTTAGTTTTGTTTTTGAATGTCAGAAATGTATATTTGTGAATGTTGAGATGTTATATTGGTTTCACTGGTAAAAATAAATAATTGAAATGGGTATATATTTGTTTTTTGTTAAGTTGCCTAATAATTATGTACAGTAATAGTCACCTGCACACACAGATATCCCCCTAAAATAGCTAAAACTAAAAACAAACTAAAAACTACTTCCAAAAATATTCAGCTTTGATATTAATGAGTTTTTTGGGTTTATTGAGAACATGGTTGTTGTTCAATAATAAAATTAATCCTCAAAAATACAACTTGCCTAATAATTCTGCACTCCCTGTATATATATATTGTATTGTCATTTGGGATTTATCTTAAATAATATCTATTAAAAGTTAATTTTTAAAGTAGGTTTAATTTTTGCAGTGAATTTCAATGGCAGTTATACTTGAATAAACGTTTCTCCAAACAGTTTCAGACATGGTCTTGGTTGCAGCAGTCTTTAGCATTAAACTGGCAGGAAAACTCAACTCTGCTATATCTGTTTCTCTCTGACTCTGATGTACTGACAGGCTGGCTGTATAACTCAGCTTCTTCTGTATGCTCTGACTGGTGTGGGCACATCCAGCAGATACGTTCCCCTGCACACCCTTCCCCTTGCAGGGGGTAAACTAGAACTAACTGAAACTGGTCCCCACCCTTCCTGCAGGAAATAGGACTAGCCCACCTCTCTCCAGTGGAAAGTTAGAATGGAATGGAAAGCTCCATTCTACCTAAGTACAGCTCTGATGTGTTTCCTGACACCTGCTGGTGAACCAGGCACATTACATGAACATGACAGTTGCAAACAGATTAGGAATGCACAGCATGGAGAACCTGGAAATAAATGCATAAGATGACATGAGGTTAGACCAATAAAGACAGTAGCAAGGTGCAGAAGGGGTAACACCACTCTGGGGTGTTACATATACCAGGCACTGCACACACCAAGCTTCACCATCACAGAGCACTGTATGCTAGACATGGCACACACATCAATCTTCCCCATCACAGAGCAGTGTATGCTAGACATGGCAGATACACGAACCTTCCCCATCATAGAGCACTGTATGCTAGACATGGCAGACACACCAACCTTCCCCATCACAGAGCACTGTAATGCTAGGCACTGCAAACACACCAACCTTCCCCATCACAGACCACTACAATGCCAGGCACTGCATTCACACCAAAGTTCCTCATCACAGCTCTGCACACACATCGACCTTTCCCATCAGATCTGATGGTATGCCAGGCAATGAACCTGTAGGAAAGTTGGAAACAGCCTTGGCCTTCTTACAAGGAATCACATATTCTTTACTGTTAACCTGTTGCTGTGGATTACCATTTGAACCCATTCTAGTGGCCACTTCAACTGTTATGTGATTGCGCTATGCCGGATTACTGAGTAGTATGCCAGTAATATTTGTTTAATGTGCTAAGTGACATGGTGAATAATGTACTGCTACTTGCTTCATTCACTGAGGAATGCCAGTGAGGGTACTGTATAATGTATAACACTAAAATGGGTTAAAATCCATGTGTACACATGACCTTGACATAGTACCAGATGGCCTATGATGGTGTGTCGCCACTGGGCAGTCATAGTGCCACAAGAGGGATGCAATGCAAAGGGAACAGTGAGAAATCCACTTTATTGTATGCTGCCATGTATGTGAATGTATGTATTGCACGGTTTACTGGTAGCGGCACATTGGTGGCAATTGAAGATTTAACTGCCTGGAATATATGGCATTGGCTTGGCAGAGTCACAAGGTTGGCATGAAGGCAAAGCTGTTGGCATCCTTACGCTAGCTGCATGTCTCCCAGAGCAATTAAGTGAAAGTACAGTGAAGCCTTGTGGTGGGATGCAGGTGACAGCAGAGATGGAGGAGATAGTTGACATAGTACTGAGAGCTTGAGCTGGCCACTTAGGGTCCATTCACACGTCCGTTGTTTCTTTCCTGATCTGTTCCGTTTTTTGCGGAACAGATCTGGACCAGTTCTGTACCCATTCATTTTCAATGGGTCCTGAAAAAAATCGGACAGCTCAATGTCTGATTTTTTTTTAGGACCCATTGAAAATGAATGGGTACAGAACTGGTCCAGATCTGTTCCGCAAAAAACGGAACAGATCAGGGAAGAAACAACGGACGTGTGAATGGACCCTTATATGGTGTAAAAAAGGCATAACCCCTGTCTTTGTGACTCTGTAAACACCGCAAGTTATATCTGTTCAGTTGACACAGTTGTTTTGCACCCGCTGCCTAACCAACAAGTGTAATACCCCAGAGTTGTGTTACTACATGCCTCTACCCCACTACTATATTCTAAGAGCTGTTATATTGTCATCAGATGTAATTTATATTATGTCTTCACAAATGTGCATCTAAAACCTTGTTAAATACAATTGTTCTTGTAATTTTCCAGGTTCCCCAGCAGATGGAAGCAACTCCATTGGCAAGGTACTAGTCCTAGTTTAGAGTATCTAGGCTGGAATGTATTATTCCAGCTTAGCTCCCCCTCTGTGAGCAGAGTGAGCGGTTCCCACATCCTGCAGCATGGGTGGAGAAGGAAGTTAAATTAAGTGTGTAGCCCACCCCCTGCTAGGGGTAGGGTGTGTGTGAGGAGTTCCCCTGCATAGGGAAGACAGCAAGGATCTTGTCTCAGCTGAGACTTGATCATATTCCCAGTCTGAGCACCTTCAGCCTCAGCTGGATGAAGAAGCAGAAAATTACAACCTCCATAGTTCCAGGAAGAAAGCATCCCCTGAGAAATCATCTGTGAGTTAAGTCCAGAGACCTAAGAGAAGCCATTCTTCCTCAGCTAGTCTCTCCCCACAAAGCAAAAGTTACAGAGAAGTGCAGAAGATTAATTCCTGTCACAATTACAGAGCTACCAAGCAGACGACTTATCCTGCAAGCTCCAGATTTAAAGCAGAAGTATTTATTCCTGCCTATAAATTGCTAAAACCTGCTGGGACCAGAGACCAAAGCTGTATACTGCTTGGATACAAGTTATCTTCAGTAAAGAAATGTTTGAACTTCATGTAAAGGTCTGGACATCGTTTATTCTTCAAAATTCCTCTATTACTCCTACTATCACTACACTCAAATTTATTGCAAGTGAGCCAGAGGCTAGGAGTCCAGCCGTACCCAAGTAGGAGACACAATTATCACTATCTTACAGAGACATTATAGGCCATTACACCACTCTGGCATTTCTAATCTGGGACGTGCGTTATAACACCTTGGAAGGGCCCTGGGATAGTACCCTGCGCACACTGCAATTGGCATCATGACAAATACAGAACTTTAACCACCCGTAACCTGGCCATTGCATTTTCTTGGTGTCACGAACAGGATCGAATTGTGTGTCTAACACTACTACAAGGCCTAAAAACTGTGTCAAGACCCTGAAAATTGACTTTATTGCTTTTATTGCAGTGCCAAAAAGCGCTAAACAGTGCGTGCCAGCACTCCAAGGGTTAATTCGCCATATTTTTGTAATGGCGCCGCTTCTTCATGCCCTTCAGAAGTGGGAAAACAGGAGCGCGAAAATGATGACTATGCCCCCCTAAAAGCGGGAAAACTCAAGCCTGTCCACCAAGAACTTTGCACTGTGAGCCAAGGAAGTGAAGACTCCTCTCCGTGGGCTCCACCCTCACTTCCTCCATTGATCGTGACCGAGAAGCCGAGGAAGATGGCGCGTCTCCTAAAACCACAGTGGGGAGAAATGACTGTCAACAGTGAACCAGTATTTGAAAAGCACCTATCGGAGATCTGGGTCTCCCAATTGGTACAGAGGAGCAGCCCCTCGATGCTTGCCACGATCCCGGAGGCAGTGAATCTCTCCGCGGCTGCCAAACCAGCAGCCCAGTCGTCCGTTAAGATGGCCGCCGCACTCAAGCCCGCTCCCGCGAAAGATCTCACCTGTCAATTCGTCAAGACACTGGGAATGTCTGCACCACCAAGTGCGCCATTGCCAGCGACCAACATTCCAGCCTAGGAACAAGCCGCGTCCTCTAAGGAGCCGAATGCAGTTCCGAAGACAGTTGCGACCGCCGACGATGATCTGCAGGAGGCACCAGAACCGGCCACCCGGCCGCAGCGCCAGAAAATAACTACCCTATTACCTGAGGCCCCGGTCCAGCCTGCAGCTGCCTCGACACCATGCCCGGTGAATCCTGATATGTCCACTAGGCCCAGGGAGGTCCGTAAGGTGTCCCTCATCACGACGTTTGGCACGGCAGAGGTGGACGGAGCTCCTACTCCGCTGCCCAGAGAGAGCGCTCCTTCCCTGCCGTCACCACCACGGATGATACCTTTGCCAGAGCCACTACAGCCAGGAGTTCTGAGCCCATCTGCCCCGACAGGAGTTCCCGATTTACGGCAGCTCACTGTAGCTTTGACCAGCCTCATTACCCAGACAGTACCAGAAACCGCCACAAAACGTCAGTGGAGCTCCATCACAGCAGCCAGTCCAAGCTGGTTCAGCTGCACGGGGGCCCAGAGTGTGAGGGGGCCCAGCCTGGACTGGCCCACTGGGGAGATCGTGACTAACCAATGAGCTTTCTGAGATGCCGGTAAGCTCCTCCCACTGTGCGATTGCACACAGTAGGAAAAGTAGCTGGCTGCAGTGGGGCCCCCTTCCTGAACTTCAGAGGGACTGAGAGATGATCTGCTGGTCAGGGGCTGAATAGCAGCGCTGATTCATAGGAGGGCTGGCAGGTTTTAGTGTAATCAGCACTCCTGGTCAGTAAGGCTGGATCCACAGGGTCTGATTTTTAACAAATCGCAGGAAAAAAAACACTGCATTTTGCCGCAATGTTATCAAAAATAGAACCTTGTGGACCCAACCTTACTGACCAGGAGATGGAAAGCTGATTGGTCTACAAACTGTCACTCAAAAGCACTGACAGCCTCTCCTCCAATGAGCCAGCTCTGCTAGAAGGAAGAAAGGGCTGCTACTGTGTGTAGACTGAGCCCTGCTACTGAGAGGGTCAGGAGCCTAGCTGAGGACACAAGAACTAGCAATACAGAGCCAGGAGGTGAGGAAGGGATCTATATGTAATGTAGTGTAAAAGAGTGCCTGCATGTATGACAGTGTGTGTATGTGAGAGTGTCTGCACGTATGACAGTGTGTGTATGTGAGAGTGCCTGCATGTATGACAGTCTGTGTATGTGAGAGTGCCTGCATGTATGACAGTGTGTGTATGTGAGAGTGCCTGCACGTATGACAGTGTGTGTATGTGAGAGTGCCTGCATGTATGACAGTGTGTGTATGTGAGAGTGTCTGCATGTATGACAGTCTGTGTATGTGAGAGTGCCTGCATGTATGACAGTGTGTGTATGTAAGAGTGCCTGCATATATGACAGTGTGTGTATGTGAGAGTGCCTGCATGTATGACAGTCTGTGTATGTGAGAGTGCCTGCATGTATGACAGTGTGTGTATGTGAGAGTGTCTGCATGTATGACAGTGTGTGTATGTGAGAGTGCCTGCATGTATAACAGTGTGTGTATGTGAGAGTGTCTGCATGTATGACAGTGTGTGTATGTGAGAGTGCCTGCATGTATGACAGTGTGTGTATGTGAGAGTGCCTGCATGTATGACAGTCTGTGTATGTGAGAGTGTCTGCATGTATGACAGTCTGTGTATGTGAGAGTGCCT
Source organism: Bufo gargarizans (assembly GCF_014858855.1). NCBI lineage: Eukaryota > Metazoa > Chordata > Amphibia > Anura > Bufonidae > Bufo > Bufo gargarizans. Next base: position 532,056,846 of record NC_058081.1, read on the forward strand.
GCATGTATGACAGTCTGTGTATGTGAGAGTGCCTGCATGTATGACAGTCTGTGTATGTGAGAGTGCCTGCATGTATGACAGTGTGTGTATGTGAGAGTGTCTGCATGTATGACAGTGTGTGTATGTGAGAGTGCCTGCATGTATAACAGTGTGTGTATGTGAGAGTGCCTGCATATATGACAGTGTGTGTATGTGAGAGTGCCTGCATGTATGACAGTCTGTGTATGTGAGAGTGCCTGCATGTATGACAGTCTGTGTATGTGAGAGTGCCTGCATGTATGACAGTCTGTGTATGTGAGAGTGCCTGCATGTATGACAGTCTGTGTATGTGAGAGTGCCTGCATGTATGACAGTCTGTGTATGTGAGAGTGTCTGCATGTATGACAGTGTGTGTATGTGAGAGTGCCTGCATGTATGACAGTGTGTGTATGTGAGAGTGCCTGCATGTATGACAGTCTGTGTATGTGAGAGTGTCTGCATGTATGACAGTCTGTGTATGTGAGAGTGCCTGCATGTATGACAGTCTGTGTATGTGAGAGTGCCTGCATGTATGACAGTCTGTGTATGTGAGAGTGCCTGCATGTATGACAGTCTGTGTATGTGAGAGTGCCTGCATGTATGACAGTCTGTGTATGTGAGAGTGTCTGCATGTATGACAGTCTGTGTATGTGAGAGTGCCTGCATGTATGACAGTGTGTATGTGAGAGTGCCTGCACGTATGACAGTAGTGTGTATGTGAGAGTGCCTGCATGTATGACAGTGCTGTGTATGTGAGAGTGCCTGCATGTATGACAGTCTGTGTATGTGAGAGTGTCTGCATGTATGACAGTTGTGTATGTGAGAGTGCCTGCATGTATGACAGTCTGTGTATGTGAGAGTGCCTGCGTGTATGACAGTCTGTGTATGTGAGAGTGCCTGCATGTATGACAGTCGTGTGTATGTGAGAGTGTCTGCATGTATGACAGTCTGTGTATGTGAGAGTGCCTGCACGTATGACAGTGTGTGTATGTGAGAGTGCCTGCATGTATGACAGTCTGTGTATGTGAGAGTGCCTGCATGTATGACAGTGTGTGTATGTGAGAGTGCCTGCACGTATGACAGTGTGTGTATGTGAGAGTGCCTGCATGTATGACAGTCTGTGTATGTGAGAGTGCCTGCATGTATGACAGTGTGTGTATGTGAGAGTGCCTGCATGTATGACAGTGTGTGTATGTGAGGGTGTCTGCATGTATGACAGTCTGTGTATGTGAGAGTGCCTGCACGTATGACAGTGTGTATGTGAGAGTGCCTGCACGTATGACAGTGTGTGTATGTGAGAGTGCCTGCATGTATGACAGTGTGTGTATGTGAGAGTGCCTGCACGTATGACAGTGTGTGTATGTGAGAGTGCCTGCATGTATGACAGTCTGTGTATGTGAGAGTGTCTGCATGTATGACAGTGTGTGTATGTGAGAGTGCCTGCATGTATGACAGTCTGTGTATGTGAGAGTGTCTGCGTGTATGACAGTCTGTGTATGTGAGAGTGCCTGTGTGTATGACAGTCTGTGTATGTGAGAGTGTCTGCATGTATGACAGTCTGTGTATGTGAGAGTGTCTGCATGTATGACAGTCTGTGTATGTGAGAGTGCCTGCATGTATGACAGTCTGTGTATGTGAGAGTGCCTGCATATATGACAGTCTGTGTATGTGAGAGTGCCTGCATGTATGACAGTCTGTGTATGTGAGAGTGCCTGCATATATGACAGTCTGTGTATGTGAGAGTGTCTGCATGTATGACAGTGTGTGTATGTGAGAGTGTCTGCATGTATGACAGTCTGTGTATGTGAGAGTGCCTGCATATATGACAGTCTGTGTATGTGAGAGTGCCTGCGTGTATGACAGTCTGTGTATGTGAGAGTGCCTGCATGTATGACAGTGTGTGTATGTGAGAGTGTCTGCATGTATGACAGTCTGTGTATGTGAGAGTGCCTGCATGTATGACAGTGTGTGTATGTGAGAGTGCCTGCATGTACGACAGTCTGTGTATGTGAGAGTGTCTGCATGTATGACAGTCTGTGTATGTGAGAGTGCCTGCATGTATGACAGTGTGTGTATGTGAGAGTGCCTGCATGTATGACAGTGTGTGTATGTGAGAGTGCCTGCATGTATGACAGTCTGTGTATGTGAGAGTGCCTGCATGTATGACAGTCTGTGTATGTGAGAGTGCCTGCATGTATGACAGTGTGTGTATGTGAGAGTGCCTGCATGTACGACAGTCTGTGTATGTGAGAGTGTCTGCATGTATGACAGTCTGTGTATGTGAGAGTGCCTGTGATGATGTGTGAAAAAGACCCATTCATTTCAATGGGGCCACAAATGATGCAGACAGCACACTGCGTGTTGTCCGCATCCGTACTTCTGTTCCTCGGACCTGCAAAAAAGATAGAAAATGCTGATTCTTGTCTTGGACATGTTCTATCATAGGACGCACGCGGGCAGTCTTCGTGTTTTGCGGATCCGCAATTTGCAAACTGCAAAACACATATGGATGTCTAAATGGTCCCTTAGGCTAGCACCACAAGCTGGCTGTGGCTGCAACACACATTGTGCAGCCAAAGCCTGAAGCAACCCTACTCTACACCGCAACTAGTAAAAGTAAATGGGGCCGTGACCCGTCAGTCACAAAAAATCCAACCTGCTGAATTTTTTGCGACTTTCTGATTGAGATTGTAAGAAACTTGAAGGTCACAATGCTACCCCGTTCACTTTAACTCACTGCATTGCAGCATTGTGCTGCTGTGATCCTCGGTTGCACGACACATTGTTGGTCAAAAGCACTGTGCAGCCTTATATGCTCCTTGGTCTTCCAGGATTATGCACGCATTGTATATGTTTATGTCTGTATGTGTGGTTTGTGGAGGGGTGGGCCCCGGCACATTCTTTGCACAGGGACCCTCTGCTGTCTGTGTCCTCCCCTGATTACAGGACTTGCTAAAGAGAGCGGAAGAACTGAAAAAGATAGAGAGGATGTTTAGTGGAGAAGATGACTTGTCAGAAAAAAGAAAACGCATAAAAACATATAAAGAAATTGAGGAGGAAAAGAGCACAGAGAAAGGGAATTGAATGAAGCCTCCAAGTCTTCTTCTCAGCCGCCTGCTGAAGACAGCACACCTGATATGACTCTATTAGATCAGGCAGCCACTAAAAGTGACCTAACTACCAGTGAGGAGTCCATTGATACTGCATCACGCAGTCCAGAGCCACCACTGAATCCGGAGCTCCTTGCTATGAAAGACCAAGGGTCAGTCCTTTATTGCTGTCCAGAGAACCTGTCACCTACAAGGAAAAGGCCAATCTCTACAGAGGATCCTCCAGAAGAGGGTGAAGCTGCAGTTCCAAGTTCTGCCACAGAAAGTCACCAGGGGACCGCAGATGAAGTTTCTGCTGGAGTTACAGCTGCTAAGAGAATACAGTTTAAAGAAGAACTTTTGCGTCCTCGAATATGGAAACCAGGAGGAAGATTTCCAGACTTTTCTGTGAGGAAAACTACCCACTGTGGAACTTACCCACTACCTTGTGTGGATTACAATAAACTCTATTGTTTCCCATGGGTTACAAGTGACTTTTGTTTATTTTCAGAGGATTCCAAGTGACTTCTGGACTTTTTGCTCAGTGCACTTAACTTTTGCCTTTAGCCAGATCAGTAGCACCTTACTTATGTGTTCCTTGATGTACAGACTGCCTCTTTGGACAATTAATACTAATGGACTACATCTGGTATCATATATTTTGGGTACCCAGGTAGGACAAGTGGTAAGTCCCAGGCAGGTCCAGCTACTACAAGGGTAACCCCGCTGCTTCGGGAATGGCTAGGGGAATAATATAGTCCTCCTTCCTGTTTGTTATATGTTCCAGGATTGGTAATGGGACTACTAAACCCCCATCCTGGTGTGTCCTCCAGGAGTTCCATGGGATTATTATACCCTCCTCCTGTGACATTGCCAGAAGCGCATGGAGAAGCTGATACTTCCCCCTTCTGTGCCTTCGCCTAAGGTATTACCCATAGTCACCATAGTGATCGTGCTATAAGCCTTATATTTTGACTGAGGTGCAGGGAAGGGAATACAGGATAAAGCCACCCTTCCATTTGGGGGCGTTTCATTACACAATGGTTGGATTACAGAGTAAAGACACCCCCATGCTTTCTTTGGTGTTCATGGCCAGAACACTTCAAAGTCAGTCAGTAGTGATTGCTTAGTGCAGACCGTTGGTTTACTGGGTATACCGAGAGGGAAACTGTTAATTAGGACACCCTATTCTTACCGTAGCCGTTATATGTTTGTCTTTGTATGTCTTTATATATATTTCATGCAGCACTTTGTATTAAATTGTACCCCAGAGCTCAGTTCTCTTATCCTAAGCATAAGCCGAGGACGGCTTAACTCAAAGTAAGGGGGAATGTAACACCTCAGAGTTGAGTTACTACTGGCCTCTACCCTGCTACTATCTTCTAAGATCCGTCATATTGTCATATGATGTAATTTATATTATGTCTTCACAAATGTGCATCTGAAACCATGTTAAATACAATTGTTTCTGCAATTTTCCAGGTTCACCAGCAGGTGGCAACAACTCCATTGGCAAGGTACTAGTCCTAGTTTAGAGTATCTAGGCTGGAATGTATTATTACAGCTTAGCTCCCCCTCTGTGAGAAGAGTGGGCTGTTCCCACATCCTGCAGCATGGGCGGAGAAGGAAGTTAAAGTCAGTGTGAACAACTCCATTGGCAAGGTACTAGTCCTAGTTTAGAGTATCTAGGCTGGAATGTATTATTCCAGCTTAGCTCCCCCTCTGTGAGAAGAGTGGGCTGTTCCCATATCCTGCAGCATGGATGGAGAAGGAAGTTAAATTCAGTGTGTAGCCCACCCCCTGCTAGGGGTAGGGTGTGTGTGAGGAGTTCCCCTGCATAGGGAAGACAGCAAGGATCTTGTCTCGGCTGAGACTTGATCATATTCCCAGTCTGAGCACCTTCAGCCTCAGCTGGATAAAGAAGCAGAAAACTAACTACAACCTCCAGAGTTCCAGGCGGAAAGCATCCCCTGAGAAATCATCTGTGAGTTAAGTCCAGAGACCTAGCTGAAGCCATTCCTCCTTAGCTAGTCTGTCCCCACAAAGCAGAAGTTACAGAGAAGTGCAGAAGATTAATTTATGTCACAATTACAGAGCTACCAAGCAGACAACTTATCCTGCAAGCTCTAGATTTAAAGGAGAGGTATTTATTCCTGCCAATGATTGCTAAAACCTGGTAGGACCAGAGACCAAAGCTGTATACTGCTTGGATACAAGTTATCTTCAGTAAATAAACTCATCTAAAGGTCTGGACATCGTTTATTCTGCAAAATTCCTCTATTACTCCTACTATGACTACACTCAAATGTATTGCCAGGAGTCCAACTGTACCCAGGTAGGAGACACCGTTGACACAATTATCACTATCCTACAGAGACATTATAGGCCCTTACACCACTCTGGCATTCCTAATCTGGGACATGCGTTATAACACCTTGGAAGGGCCCTGGGATAGTACCCTGCGCACACTGCAATCAGCGTCACGACAAATGCAAAACTTTAACCACCTGTATCCTGGCCATTGCACATGTACATGTCAATAATTGATATATCGAGAGCACCAACCCTAACTCTATATATTATGTACATATCAACATCAGTAACCTTCACCTTGTATAACATCTATATATTGAGTACCAACCTTGACCCTATATAACATCTATAGATCAAGAGCACCAACCTTAGCCCTACATAATTGTTACACATCAAGATCATTGACTCTCACCCTGCATAACATCTAAATATTGAATGCATTAACTGTGACCCTATATAATATCTTCATATTGAGAGCACTAACCCTGACCCTATATAATATCTTCTTATCGAAAGCACTAACCGTATATAAAATCTAAATATCAAGAACACTAACCCTCACCTTATATAACATCTACATATCAAGAGCACTAATCCTAATCCTATATAAGATCTACATATCTAGAGCCCTGATCCTATATAACATCTACATATCGAGAGGCCAAACTCTGACCCTATATAACATCTACATATTGAGAGGCTTAACTCTGACCCTTTATAACATCTACATATTAAGAGCCCTAACCCTGACCCTATATACAGTCTAAATATTCAGAGCCCTCACTCTATGTAACAGCTGCATATTGAGAGCCCTCACCCTATATAACATCTACACCCTATATAAAATGTACATATTGAAAGCAGTAACCCTTAACCTATAAAACATCAACATATTGAAAGCGTAAACTTTATAGAATATAAATATTTAATGACTCCCCACAACCTTATATACCTTTGCTATACATAGATATATAATCCCATACATTTATATGCCATAAGGAAGATAATTTTGACTACATATTAATACTTTAAATAGCTGAGATAAATCACAAAGCAAATCTGTGTCAAAAGCACATATCATTGAGCAATGTCTCTGAACCCTATTCCCTTTCTCCACATACAGGATGATGGGAGTACTCTTACCTGGAGCAGGAGAAGCAGACAGAGAAGCACAGGAAGCATTGAGCTGCTGGCTCCTGTCCTTCTCTTAGCAACCATTGAAGGGAAATGTCAGCAGACAGACAATAGATGGATTCCCAGATGTGTGCGGCTGTCACTCAGGGAGTCACATGGGGGCAGCTGGGCATCTGTGGAGGCTGGAGGCGGTGGGCTGCATGGATTATCCGGGTCTCAGATGTTACAGATGAATGCCCATAAAACCTTATTACAGCAGTAGCAGCAGCATCAAAAGATGAATGTGCTGAAGCAGCTTAGTGCCTCCTCCCTCCTCCCCATAGAGCATCAATGTGTGGACCAGAAATGAGAACCCTCCCCATAATGACATCATTCTCTGCCAGGCAAAGCACTAAAACCAGAGCTACTACCAATCACAGCACACTGCATGCCAGACACCACACACCCCAATCTTCCCAGTCACAGAGCACTGTATGCCAGGCACACACTGCACATACCCCATATTACATAGTAAGTCAGGCACCACACACCAACCTTCCTCATTAAAGCTCTGTATAAGTCTGCTGTGGCATGTCGTAGCCGTGCTGTGTTTTGAATACAGCAAAAAACACCTAAAAAAGTGTGTTTTTGGCAACAACATACCGTATTTTTCGCCCTATAAGACGCACCGGCCCATAGGACGCACCTAGGTTTTTTAGGAGGAAAATAAGAAAAAAAATATTTTGAACCAAAAGGTGTGCTTTTGAACTAATTGTGGTCTGTGGGTGACGCACTGTTATGGAGGATCTGTGGATGACACACTGTTATGGGGGATCCGTTGTTATGGGGGATCTGTGGGTGACGCACTGTTATGGGGGATCTGTGGGTGACGCACTGTTATGGGGGATCTGTGGGTGACGCACTGTTATGGGGGATCTGTGGGTGACGCACTGTTATGGGGGATCTGTGGGTGACGCACTGTTATGGGGGATCTGTGGGTGACGCACTGTTATGGGGGATCTGTGGGTGACGCACTGTTATGGGGGATCTGTGGGTGACGCACTGTTATGGGGGATCTGTGAGTGACGCACTGTTATGGGGGATCTGTGGGTGACGCACTGTTATGGGGGATCTGTGGGTGACGCACTGTTATGGGGGATCTGTGGGTGAAGCACTGTTATGGGGGATCTGTGGGTGATGCACTGTTATGGGGGATCTGTGGGTGACGCACTGTTATGGGGGATCTGTGAGTGACGCACTGTTATGGGGGATCTGTGGGTGACACTTATGGGGGATCCTCTCTGGATGGCACTGTTATGAGGATCTGTGTTTGACAGTTATGGGGGGGATCTGTGGATGACACATATATAGCATCTTAAGCTATGTTTCATCCACAGATCCCCTCCATAAGTGTGGGGGTCGCATCTGCTTTTATAATGGGGGTGGGGGTCGCATCTGCATTTATAATGACAGCGGGGCCCGTGCAGTGACTATTCTACTACACGGGCCCCGCTTACTGTATAATCATATCCCTAATAGTTAATTGTGTGCATGTAATCGCATAATGAGCGATAATGATGAGCGCTATTACTTACAATTAGAAGTGCTCGCAGTTCGGAGCAGAGAGCAGAGAGGAGGGAGGAGGCAGGCCGGGAGGACGCCGGGCGCTGGCAGTGTGAGTCACCCGTCATGCGCCCACGCCGCCTGCTTCATTCATAAAGTGGGAGGCGCAGGCGCGTGACGTATGACTCACGTTGCCAGCGCCCGTCCTCCCGGCCTGCCTCCTCCCTCCTCTCTGCTCCGAACGGCGAGCGCTTCTAATTGTAAGTAATAGCGCTCATCATTAATGCTCATTATGCGATTAAATGCACACAATTAACTATTAGGGATATGATTATACAGTAAGCGGGGCCCGTGTAGTAGAATACAGTCACTGCACGGGAACCGCTGCCATTATAAATGCAGATGCCGCCCCCAGCCCCTCCTCCCTCACAGCTGATACACCCGCCGCGCGGCATCGCGGCGGGTGTATCATTGAAGACTAGGCAAAATCGGCTACATTCGCCGTATAAGACGCACTGCTATTTTCCCCCCACTTTTGGGGGGGGGAAAGTTCGTCTTATACGGCGAAAAATACGGTATGTGTATTTATGCGGTATTTCCTTCCAGCAAGTGAAAACGCACAGCAAAATTGAAAAACGCTAATGTAAGTCCTATCTGTCTTTTATACTTTCTCTCCTTTTATAATCCACTCCTGATTCTGGCATCAAAAAGCCTAAATGTGTGGCAATACCTTGAGGGTAAGTTCACATGGAGTTTTTTGGAAGAGGTTTTGAAGCAGATTTTCCTTCAGGTTTCTCAGCCAAAGCCAAAAGAGAATCTTCAGTACACCAAAGCTCCGGGTGACATACTGGTCACCTGGATCTAAAATCTGCACCCCTCAGCTTGGAAATTGCATAAAACATTAATGGGATTGAAATGGCACATCAGTGGTTATTTGGAGAGACTTTAACCCCTTAGGGACGCATGACGTACCGGTACGGCATGTTTCCTGAGTCCTTAACCCCTTAAGGACATAGGACGTACCGGTACGCCCTATTTCCCGAGTCCTTAAGGACACAGGATGTACCGGTACGTCCTGACTTAAAATCGGCATTCCGGCGCCGCGGGGGTTAATCGGAACGGGACGCCGGCTGAAATCATTCAGCCGGCATCCCGTAACAACGCAGGGGGGGGTCATTTGACCCCCCCGTATCGGCGATCGCAGAAAACCGCAGGTCAATTCAGACCTGCGGTTTTCTGCGTTTCCGGTCCATTCGGGTGTCCTGTGACCCGATGAACCGGAAAAAGACTGTGATCGGTGGCGTAATTATACACCACCAATCGCAGTCCGAGGATTTGAGGAGGCGGTGCTGGCCCTGGTGCTGAACACTGCTGTCCAGGGTGCTGATTGGTGCAGGGGAGAGAGGCGCGAGATTCAAACTTCCTGCGCTCCTCTCTCCCCTCCTCTTCCTGTCCAGCACCCTGACCGTGCAGCATCGTCCAGCACCAGCTCCTGTGTCCCCCTAATCGGCATCCATCACCCTCCTGCACCCATCGCCACCCAGGTAGGTTAGGGTCAGTGAGGGAGAGGCACCGTTAGGCAGGGAAAGAAGGGAAAAGTTAGTTAGGAAAAAAATAAAAAAAAGTACTTTATTCCAAACTTCCATCTATCCATCTAACACTAACCCAGACCCCCCTGCCACTTGCCCCCCCCCCCCACCGCTGGCAATCCTGGAATCCAGATTCCCACAGTGGAGTTTACTGAAATAGACTATTTTAGTATTTTTTTCAGTAACCCACTGGTGAATTTGATGGTGGAGCAGACGAATCTGTACGCCCAACAGTTCGTCGCTCAAAACCCAGGCTCATTTTTGGCTAGACCCGGTGGCTGGACGCCGGTCAGTGCAGCCGAAATGAGGACATTTTGGGGCCTCGTGCTGCATATGGGTCTAGTCCAAAAACCCAGTGTCAGGCAATACTGGAGTGGGGACATCCTGTACCAGACCCCACTGTACAGTATGGTCATGACACGTTCCCGGTTTGAGGCCATCCGGAAATGTCTGCATTATTCCAATAATGCAGCATGTCCACCCCGAGGTGATCCTGCCTATGACCGGCTGTATAAGATACGGCCAGTCATCGATCACTTTGGGGCCACATTTCAGCAGGCCTACGTACCTGGAAGGGAGGTCGCGGTTGATGAGTCTCTCGTTGCGTTCAAGGGGAGACTCAGTTTCCGCCAATATATTCCCACAAAGCGGGCGAGGTATGGCGTGAAGCTATACAAAATTTGTGAGAGTACCTCAGGGTACACTTACAAATTTCGTGTGTACGAGGGGCGAGATTCCCGTATTCAACCCCCAGAATGTCCCCCCACTCTGGGTGTTAGCGGGAAACTCGTGTGGGACCTTATGTACCCACTGCTGGATAAGGGTTACCACTTGTACGTGGATAACTTTTATACCAGCCTTTCCTTTGTTCAGGTCCCTTGCCGCCAGATCCACGTTCGCTTGTGGGACCGTGCGGAAAAATCAACGCGGCCTCCCTGCCTACCCCCTCCAGGTACCTATCCCCAGGGGTGAGACCCATGCCCTTACCAGTGGAAACCTGTTGCTGGTCAGGTATAAGGACAAGAGGGATGTCCTTATGCTGTCCACAATCCACGGTAACAGCACCACCCCAGTCTCTGTGCGAGGTACCACGGCATTGGTCCTCAAGCCCGATTGTATCGTCGACTACAATCGGTATATGGGAGGAGTTGATCTCTCTGATCAAGTCCTCACGCCATATAACGCCATGCGCAAAACCCGGGCATGGTACAAAAAAGTTGCGGTCTACTTGGTACAGGTTGCCATGTACAACTCTTTTGTACTATACCGAAGCGCTGGCAGCACAGGGACATTCCTCCAATTCTATGAGGCAGTCCTCAAGGACCTGATCTTTTCGGACCGGGAAAGAGCAGGCCGGAGTACCTCGGGAACTGGAGGCGCCCGGATCGTCCCTGGCCAACACTTTCCAGGTGTGGTCCCCCATACTGGAAAGAAGGGACGAACCCAAAAAAAGTGCAGAGTGTGTCACAAGAGGGGGATACGGAAGGACACCACTACTCAATGTGACACGTGCCCCGATCATCCGGGCCTCTGCATTATCGATTGCTTCAGGGAGTATCACACTTCCATGGAGTACTAAATTTTTATAATCCCCAACAGTCCACTAGAGAACATAAAACACTATGGCTCTCAGACTTTGGAGACACAGAAACAATTTTTCTTTCCCCCAAAAATATTAGTTTTAGTGCAGGCATCCTCAAACTGCGGCCCTCCAGATGTTGTAAAACTATAACTCCCAGCATGCCCAGACAACCTACAGCCATCAGCAGGGCGTGGTGGGAATTGTAGTTTTACAACATCTGGAGGGCCGCAGTTTTATGATGCCTGCTTAGTGTCTCCAAAGTCTGAGAGCCATACATATTGGGCATCGTCGCGTGCGTAAAAGTCGTCGCTATAAAAATAACCTTTGACCAAACGCCTCGGATGAACGGTGTTAAAAATATAAAATAAAAACTGTGCCAAAACACCCATTTTTGGGCAAAATTTCAATTTGAATCCATTTTGCCGGTAATAAAGCAAGGGTTAACAGCCAAACAAAACTAAATATTTATTGCCCCGATTCTGTAGTTTGCAGAAACACCCCATATGTGGTCGTAAATGGCTATATAGCCGCACGGCAGGGCATAGAACGAAGGGAACTCCATACAGTTTCTGTAAGGCAGATTTTGATGGACAGTTTTTTTTTTGACACCATGTCCCATTAGAAGCCCCCCCTGATGTAGCCTAGACTAGAAACTCCAAAAAAGTGACCCCATCTAAGAAACTACACCCCTCAAGGTATTCAAAAGTTACTTTACAAACTATGTTAACCCTTTAGGTGTTCCACAAAACTAAATAGCGAATGTAAAAACTATTTTAGAATTTAATTTTTTTGTTACATTGCCTCAAAAAGAGTAATATAGAGCAACCAAAAATCAAATTTACCCCAAAAATAGTCCCAAAACAACAACCACCTTATCCCGTAGTTTCCTAGATGGGGTCACTTTTATGGAGTTTCTACTCTAGGGGTGCATCAGGGGGCTTGAAAGGGTACATGGTGTAAATAAACCAGTCCAGCAAAATCTGCCTTCCAAAAACCATATGACGTTCCCCTTCTTCTATGTCCTGCCGTTTAGCCAAATAGTAGTTTACGACCACATATGGGGTGTTTCTCCAAACTACAGAATCAGGGCAACCCATTTTGAGTGTTGTTTGGCAGTTAACCCTTGTTTTACTCCTGGAAAAAATTGATTATATTGGAAAATTTTCCAAAAAATAGAAATTTCAAAATTGTTTCTCCATCTGCCATTAACTCTTGTGGAACACCTAAAGGGTTAACAAAGTTTGTAAACCCAGTTTTGAATACCTTGAGGGGTGTACTTTCTTAGATGGAGTCACTTTTTTTAAATTTCTATTCTAGGGGTGCAACAGGGGGCTTCAAATGGGACATGGTATAAACAAAACCAGTCCTGCAAAATCTGCCTTCCAAAACCCATATGGTGTTCCCCTCCTTCTATGTGCTACCGTTCGGCCAAACAGTAGTTTACGACCACATATGGGGTGTTTTTGCAAACTACAGAATCAGGGCAACCCATTTTGAGTGTTGTTTGGCAGTTAACCCTTGTTTTACTCCTGGAAAAAACTGATTATATTGGAAAATTTTCCAAAAAATAGAAATTTCAAAATTGTTTCTCCATCTGCCATTAACTCTTGTGGAACACCTAAAGGGTTAACAAAGTTTGTAAACCCAGTTTTGAATACCTTGAGGGCTGTACTTTCTTAGATGGAGTCACTTTTTTGAAATTTCTATTCTAGGGGTGCAACAGGGGGCTTCAAATGGGACATGGTATAAACAAAACCAGTCCTGCAAAATCTGCCTTCCAAAACCCATATGGTATTCCCCTCCTTCTATGTGCTACCGTTCGGCCAAACAGTAGTTTACGACCACATATGGGGTGTTTTTGCAAACTACAGAATCAGGGCAACCCATTTTGAGTGTTGTTTGGCAGTTAACCCTTGTTTTACTCCTGGAAAAAACTGATTATATTGGAAAATTTTCCAAAAAATAGAAATTTCAAAATTGTTTCTCCATCTGCCATTAACTCTTGTGGAACACCTAAAGGGTTAACAAAGTTTGTAAACCCAGTTTTGAATACCTTGAGGGGTGTACTTTCTTAGATGGAGTCACTTTTTTGAAATTTCTATTCATGGGGTGCAACAGGGGGCTTCAAATGGGACATGGTATAAACAAAACCAGTCCTGCAAAATCTGCCTTCCAAAACCCATATGGTATTCCCCTCCTTCTATGTGCTACCGTTCGGCCAAACAGTAGTTTACGACCACATATGGGGTGTTTTTGCAAACTACAGAATCAGGGCAACCCATTTTGAGTGTTGTTTGGCAGTTAACCCTTGTTTTACTCCTGGAAAAAACTGATTATATTGGAAAATTTTCCAAAAAATAGAAATTGCAAAATTGTTTCTCCATCTGCCATTAACTCTTGTGGAACACCTAAAGGGTTAACAAAGTTTGTAAACCCAGTTTTGAATACCTTGAGGGGTGTACTTTCTTAGATGGAGTCACTTTTTTGAAATTTCTATTCTAGGGGTGCAACAGGGGGCTTCAAATGGGACATGGTATAAACAAAACCAGTCCTGCAAAATCTGCCTTCCAAAACCCATATGGTATTCCCCTCCTTCTATGTGCTACCGTTCGGCCAAACAGTAGTTTACGACCACATATGGGGTGTTTTTGCAAACTACAGAATCAGGGCAACCCATTTTGAGTGTTGTTTGGCAGTTAACCCTTGTTTTACTCCTGGAAAAAACTGATTATATTGGAAAATTTTCCAAAAAATAGAAATTTCAAAATTGTTTCTCCATCTGCCATTAACTCTTGTGGAACACCTAAAGGGTTAACAAAGTTTGTAAACCCAGTTTTGAATACCTTGAGGGGTGTACTTTCTTAGATGGAGTCACTTTTTTGAAATTTCTATTCATGGGGTGCAACAGGGGGCTTCAAATGGGACATGGTATAAACAAAACCAGTCCTGCAAAATCTGCCTTCCAAAACCCATATGGTATTCCCCTCCTTCTATGTGCTACCGTTCGGCCAAACAGTAGTTTACGACCACATATGGGGTGTTTTTGCAAACTACAGAATCAGGGCAACCCATTTTGAGTGTTGTTTGGCAGTTAACCCTTGTTTTACTCCTGGAAAAAACTGATTATATTGGAAAATTTTCCAAAAAATAGAAATTGCAAAATTGTTTCTCCATCTGCCATTAACTCTTGTGGAACACCTAAAGGGTTAACAAAGTTTGTAAACCCAGTTTTGAATACCTTGAGGGGTGTACTTTCTTAGATGGAGTCACTTTTTTGAAATTTCTATTCTAGGGGTGCAACAGGGGGCTTCAAATGGGACATGGTATAAACAAAACCAGTCCTGCAAAATCTGCCTTCCAAAACCCATATGGTATTCCCCTCCTTCTATGTGCTACCGTTCGGCCAAACAGTAGTTTACGACCACATATGGGGTGTTTTTGCAAACTACAGAATCAGGGCAACCCATTTTGAGTGTTGTTTGGCAGTTAACCCTTGTTTTACTCCTGGAAAAAACTGATTATATTGGAAAATTTTCCAAAAAATAGAAATTTCAAAATTGTTTCTCCATCTGCCATTAACTCTTGTGGAACACCTAAAGGGTTAACAAAGTTTGTAAACCCAGTTTTGAATACCTTGAGGGGTGTACTTTCTTAGATGGAGTCACTTTTTTGAAATTTCTATTCATGGGGTGCAACAGGGGGCTTCAAATGGGACATGGTATAAACAAAACCAGTCCTGCAAAATCTGCCTTCCAAAACCCATATGGTATTCCCCTCCTTCTATGTGCTACCGTTCGGCCAAACAGTAGTTTACGACCACATATGGGGTGTTTTTGCAAACTACAGAATCAGGGCAACCCATTTTGAGTGTTGTTTGGCAGTTAACCCTTGTTTTACTCCTGGAAAAAACTGATTATATTGGAAAATTTTCCAAAAAATAGAAATTGCAAAATTGTTTCTCCATCTGCCATTAACTCTTGTGGAACACCTAAAGGGTTAACAAAGTTTGTAAACCCAGTTTTGAATACCTTGAGGGGTGTACTTTCTTAGATGGAGTCACTTTTTTGAAATTTCTATTCTAGGGGTGCAACAGGGGGCTTCAAATGGGACATGGTATAAACAAAACCAGTCCTGCAAAATCTGCCTTCCAAAACCCATATGGTATTCCCCTCCTTCTATGTGCTACCGTTCGGCCAAACAGTAGTTTACGACCACATATGGGGTGTTTTTGCAAACTACAGAATCAGGGCAACCCATTTTGAGTGTTGTTTGGCAGTTAACCCTTGTTTTACTCCTGGAAAAAACTGATTATATTGGAAAATTTTCCAAAAAATAGAAATTTCAAAATTGTTTCTCCATCTGCCATTAACTCTTGTGGAACACCTAAAGGGTTAACAAAGTTTGTAAACCCAGTTTTGAATACCTTGAGGGGTGTACTTTCTTAGATGGAGTCACTTTTTTGAAATTTCTATTCTAGGGGTGCAACAGGGGGCTTCAAAAGGGACATGGTATAAACAAAACCAGTCCTGCAAAATCTGCCTTCCAAAACCCATATGGTGTTCCCCTCCTTCTATGTGCTACCGTTCGGCCAAACAGTAAATTACGACCACATATGGGGTGTGGATCTCCATTACAAGGACAACGTACCGTCCTTAATTCCGTCACTGGAGCGTGATTGTAAGATGCGCGAGTACAAGCGTACACTGGTAGACGCGCTGCTGATGGCATTCCCACCTGACAGCGGGGGCACAGTGGAAGCACAAGGCGAAGGCAGAGGAGGAGGAAAAGGTCGCCAACGCAGCTGGGGCACCGCCAGCACCTCAGAAGGCAGGGTTAGCATGGCCGAAATGTAGAAAAGCTTTGTGAGCACGCTACAACAACCAGCACCACCAGCTGATATGGAACATCTTAGCATGAGGCAGCATTTCAGCAACATGGTGGAGCAGTATGTGTGCACACTCCTACACGTACTGAATGACGGGTCTGCCCCCTTCAACTTTTTGGTCCCCAAATTGGGCACATGGCCTGAGCTTTCCCTTTATGCCTTGGAGGTGCTGGCCTGTCCTGCAGTTAGTGTATTGTCTGAATGTGCATTTAGCACGGCAGGGGGCGTTATCACAGACAAGCGCAGCCGCCTGTCCACAGACAATGTGGACAAGCTCACGTTCATTAAAATGAACCAGGCATGGATCCCTCAGGTCTTGTCCGTACCTTGTGTAGAATAGACATGTATACCAGCCTTACCCAGTGTCACCACCAGTGTCCAGAGTCCACTCGTAGAAGGAGGGGTACTGTCACCACCAGACATCTGAGAAGCTCTGACCTCCTCCTTGAGCTTCCTTTTGTTTTGCTTTCATTTTCTCATCTCGTTAGCCTCTCTCAGCTGTCATGTAGTTGCACTGATTGCATCCCTTTAAATCCCTTCCCAGACTGCTTCACTTTGCGGTTTATATTCCTTCCTGGAGTGTGTGCATGCTGATCCTACTTCTGAGTCTTCTACATTCTGTTTGCTGGATCCCAGGTGACCCTGACTTCCTCCGTATCAAGTGTAGGGAGCCGGTGGCCGTGTCCCCTCACTATTATAGGGTGTTCAGGTGTTATACAGTCGAGGTACGAGGATATGCGATCATCTACCATTGGGATTTTCGCATAGGCTGAGCAGTCAGGGAGAGAGCCAGGTCTAATGCAGGGCTCTCCCTTTTGTTCCTTAGTTTTGGATCCAGTGAGTCGGATATTCATTTTGTGTCTTCTAGTTTCCTGTACACCTTCCATGACATTATAAACCGCCAAAACCGTCTCAAGCATGGATCCGGTTTCACTTTTGACTGAACGCATGCAGGTAGCAGATCTCCGTAAGACTCTTTCTCAGTTTCAGGTGACCGGTTCAGCTTGCGTTCATGAAGTTTGTTCTGAGCCTAAGATCTCGCTCCCAGATACGTTCTCCGGGGGTAGTGAGAATTTTGTTTGTTTTAGAGAGGCTTGCAAACTCCATTTTCGCCTACTTCCCCATTCCTCTGGTGATGAGGAACGGAGGGTGGGGATCATCATCTCGCTGCTCAGGGATAACGCTCAGTCCTGGGCCTTTTCGCTGCCGGTGGGGGCACGGCCCCTCCGTTCAGTGGATGAATTCGTCTTAGCCCTGGGTCAGATATATGATGATCCGGATCGTATTGCTCTGGCTGAGTCTAGACTACGTCTTTTATGTCAGGGTAAACAATCCGCAGAGATATACTGCTCAGAATTTCGGAGATGGGCAGCTGATACTGTTTGGAATGATGCTGCACTCCGTCAGTCAATTTTGCCATGGTCTTTCAGAAGGGATTGAAAGATGCATTTGCCTTTCATGAGAGACCTACCTCCTTGGACTCTGCCATGTCTCTGGCCGTTCGTATTGACAGGCGTCTTAGAGAGAGAGATCACTCCTTCCTGTCATACTCAGTCCCAGGACAGTGCGGCGGTCTCATTCAGTGCACAGGGGTCTCAGTCGCTCTCAATCCCTTCTGAGCAGGAGCCCATGCAGCTCGGTTTGATTTCCTCTGACAGTGGAAGATTCAGTCCTCATAGGAAGGTTTGTTTCTGTTGTGGGGGTATAAATCATTTGGCAAATATTTGTCCCTCTAGGAGATTCAGACAGTCTTTTGAGAGTAATAAAGAGACTAAAAGAAAAAAATCCTTTAAAAATGTTCCATCTGTTACCATTGGCAAGGTTGATGCGGAAATTGAAGGTTTTCCGTTTGCTTGTAATTCCCGTTTTGTCCTACCTGCCAGGGTGGCGCTAGAGAGCAAGAACATTTTTTGTGAGATTTTTGTAGATAGTGGACCAGCTGTCAATCTTATTGATAATCAATTTGCTATAACTCATGGTTTCCAGGTATGCACTTTGGGAAAGGATATACCTGTTTTTGCTATTGATTCCGCTCCACTTTCTCAGAAATCGTTAAAGGGCATAGTTCACAATATCCGTTTGATTGTGAGTGATGCTCATGTTGAGGATGTGTCATGTACTTTTGCAGAGAGAATTGTCTCACGACATCTGTTTCTGAGGTTTCTACTAAGACTGTACCATCTTTTCTCTCAGAATTTTCAGATGTCTTCTCTGAGAGTGGTGTTCAGGACTTGCCCCTGCACAGGGAGTACGATTGCCCTATTAATCTCACCCCAGGCGCCAAGCTGCCTAAATCTCGTTTATACAATCTCTCCCAACCTGAAAGGGTCGCTATGCGTGCTTATATCTCTGAGAGTCTGAGAAAGGGACACATGCGACCCTCGAAGTCACCTGTTGCCGCTGGTTTTTTCTTTGTTAAGAAAAAAGATGGTTCTTTAAGACCTTGTCTGGATTTCAGGGAGCTGAACAGTATCACAATTCGTGACCCTTATCCGCTTCCTCTGATCCCAGACCTGTTTAACCAGATTGTTGGGGCTAAAGTTTTTTCCAAGTTGGATCTAAGAGGGCATACAACCTGGTCAGGGTCAGAGAAGGAGACGAATGGAAGACAGCCTTCAATACCCCTGAGGGCCATTTTGAGAATTTGGTTATGCCTTTTGGTTTGATGAATGCTCCAGCCGTCTTTCAGCATTTTGTGAACAGCATTTTTTATCATTTAAAGGGGAAATTTGTATTAGTGTATCTAGATGACATTTTGATTTTTTCTCCTGATTTCAAAACTCATAAGGAACACTTACGTCAGGTCTTGCTCATCCTGCGGGAGAATAAATTGTACGCTAAACTGGAAAAATGTGTGTTTGCGGTTCCAGAAATTCAATTTCTGGGGTTTCTTCTCTCTGCTTCTGGTTTTCGCATGGACCCCGAGAAGGTCCGCGCTGTGCTTGAATGGGAGCTTCCTGAGAATCAGAAGGCGCTGATGCGTTTTTTGGGCTTTGCCAATTATTACAGGAAGTTTATTTTGAATTATTCCTCTGTTGTTAAACCACTCACTGATATGACTAGAAAGGGGGTAGATTTTTCCTCCTGGTCGGTAGAGGCACGTAAGGCCTTTTCTAATATCAAGGAGAGTTTTGCTTCCGCTCCCATCTTGGTACAACCTGATATTTCTCTACCCTTCATAGTTGAGGTTGATGCTTCTGAGGTGGGTGTGGGTGCGGTCTTGTCTCAGGGTCCCTCTCCTGCCAAATGGCGACCGTGTGCCTTTTTCTCGAAGAAACTCGATGTGGGAGATAGGGAGTTGTTGGCCATCAAGTTGGCTTTTGAGGAATGGCGCCATTGGCTAGAGGGAGCCAGACACCCTATTACCGTGTTTACTGACCATAAGAATCTGGCCTACTTGGAGTCAGTCAGAGACAGGGAGAAGAAAAAAAGAGGGTTAGTCACTGGGCCTTTCAGAATGATGGTCCAGGGATAACTTCGCAGGGCGCCAAAGGTAGGTCAAAAAGTACGTATAGTTCGTTTGTACCAGAATTTTTGGAGAACAAGTATATGTATATATTAAAAATTTAGTGAAACAAAGGAGGGCAGGCTGCCAATGGTCTCGACCCACCCTGATGCCCTCAAGGTGGGTGATTAGGACGAAAACAGTGGGGTTGCGAAAAAAACGCTAGAAAGGACCACAAAGAGGCGCCAAGATCCCTAGTATCTAGGGTTGTGATGGTATATACCCAAAAGGTGTTAGATACACATAAGTGGGGTGACAGTACTTTCACACTCACCAATTTATTTGTTAAGATTCTCACGGTCAACTCGTATATGGTGTGCAAATAGCAAATGTAGTATTAGGTAAATACAAATATAAAACCTTTGACAAATATAAAATTTAGATATAAAATCAAAATTTTAGTGACTCACTTCACCCAGGAGGGTAATGTGGGATAAAGCACAAGACACCCACATCACACCTCCTGCGCCTGGATCGCCAGTAGAGTCTCACGGATGAACAATGATCACTCAGGAGTTCTTGTTCATTCTTTATATTCTTTTATTCCAAAGCCAGGGTGGGGGAGTGAGCAGCTCAACGCGTTTCGGGGCCTCTTAGTGGGTCCCCTTCACCTTCACCTTCACTAAACGACCACAACCAGACCCCTCCCGCCAGACAGATAATCTCCAGCCTACAATTTCTAAGTCCTTTTTTCACCCCAACAGGTCCTGTACCCCTTACGCCCACTCCCAATCCCCAAAACCTCAAGATCACCCATTTTTTCAGTCCCATTCCACCATCCCGCAAAAGAGCAAAAAACGACTCAGGGGATGCAGAGGGGGAAAAACCAAACACCCCAAAAAAGAGAAAACTGAAAACGCTCATTCCACTTTTAAATACGACAACAGACCAAACACCTCAGTTCCCACCACACCAAAAGACCTCCCCTACAATCCACTGACCGATACAACAAAAGTAACCAGAGGCATATTTAACCTATCAAAATATGAACTCAAACCAGTTGAACTTAGTGTGCTCAGTAAAGGACTTTCCTTTTGTCCTACCAACAACTCTGACCCCTTCGAATTATTCGTAGACATTAATCAGTGGATCAGAAAATTAACACTCAAAAGACATTTCGCCATTAAAGACATCATCTCAGGAGAAAAGGAAAACCCATCACCATTAATTGTCACCAATAACAGCATCTCACTCATCCAGCCCCCCCCCCCCATTAGAGAAGACCAGTCACCATCCACCCATAACGAAGATCCAATAAATACCTTCATTCCATCAGGTCTAAAAAATAAATCCTCTTTCTATCCCCTACATAGTAGGGGTCCACATCTAGAGAGTTTTCTTAATATAGTTTTGAATGACCTAAAAAAAAAAAAAAAAAACCCAAAAGAACCCCGAACCCTCACCATTCCAAATAATCTCAGTACCCAAGAAAAAAGAGCATTGACAGAACTCAAGAAAAACAAGGACATTGTAATTAAAAACACTGATAAAGGAGGGGGGGTCGTAATCATGGACCTTAACTATTACATACAGGAATCAAAAAGAATTTTGTCTGACCGAACCTACTACAAAGTCCTTGTAGACGACCCAACGGCCATTTTCAAGAAAGCACTGTTTGAACATGTAGATTCTGGTTTTAATCAAAATATCTTAAACAAAAAAGAAAAAATATTCCTCACCCATAATCATCCTACCACTGCTCGCTTTTACTTTTTACCTAAAATACACAAAACCCTTACCAATCCACCAGGCAGACCCATCATCTCTGGTATAAACTCCCTTACATCCAACCTTTCAGCGTATGTCGACACTTTCCTACAAAAATACGCACAAAAACTCCCCTCCTACCTAAAAGATTCCACAGACCTCATAAACACCCTCAATAATATAGTTTGGAAGGACCACTACATTTGGGTCACACTGGACGTAGCATCCCTCTACAGTAATATCCGACATGACTTAGGAATACGCGCAACGAAACATTTCCTTGAGCTGGATCATAAAGATGCCCCCCCCTCAGAAAGATTTCATTTTAAATTCAATACAATTTATTTTAGAACATAATTTCTTCACTTTTAATGACACCTTTTATATTCAAACAAGGGGTACCGCTATGGGTACAAAATTTGCACCCTCGTATGCTAATCTGTTCGTAGGCCTCTTCGAGGAGTCTCTAGGTCTCCAATACCATAAGGATATACACCTCTACCGTCGATATATCGATGATATTATCTTCATCTGGGGTGGTAGCGTCGAAGAACTCACGTCTTTTATACTAACGCTAAATCAGAATGACTGGGGCCTCCAATTTACACATGAATTTGACTCCAAGAAATCAACGTTTCTAGATCTACATATTGAAATTATCACGAATAAGATCACCACCAGCACCCATTTTAAAAAAGTGGACTCCAACAGCTACCTAGAATACTCCAGCTGCCACTACACGAAATGGAAAAGAAACATACCGTATGGGCAAATGAAAAGAATCCGGAGAAACTGCTCCAATGAAAAGACCCTCAAAACTCAACTGGGAATTTTAAGGGATTGCTTCTTGGAAAAGGGCTACCCAAAAAGTTTAATTAAAGCATCCACCCAGAGGGTTCTAAAATTAGACCAAAGGGAAGCATTGAAACCACCACCCCCAAAAACTACTGATCCAAAAGGATATCAATATAACCTCATTACCAGGTTTAATAGAGACCACCAGAATATTAGAAAAATAGTGATGAAGCACTGGAACATCTTACTAAAAGACCCCATCCTCAAAAATATTCTACCCCAATTACCGTCCATAACATTTAGAAGGACACAAACTATCAAAAATATCATCGCCCCGTCCTGTCCCAAACTTCAAGCCCCCACGAAAACCATCTTCCCACAGCCAATAAGAAAAGGGTGTTTTAAATGTGGCACGAAAAAATGCAAATGTTGTGCGATGATCACACATGATACTAGGGCCATTGAAACAGGAGGTCCCCTGGGCCCCTGGACAATAAGACAAGACCTGAACTGCGGGACAAGAAATGTCATATATCTCCTCAGATGTCCCTGCGGTTTAAAATATGTCGGTAGAACTACCCAAACCCTTAGGGAAAGAATGTGTGAACACAGATCTAACATTAAACGAAAAGTCCCGACACACAGCGTATCACGGCATTTCTCTGAACGACATGAGGGTTCCATAACCGGTCTCACAGTTACTCCTCTAGAAACTATCACCTCATCATATCAACAACTATGCCGAAAGGAAATGTATTGGATTTTTACACTAAATACTCTATCCCCTTTCGGCCTAAATGAAAGCTTAGAATACTCTAATTACTAAAGAAGTACCGTCGCCATACTTTATATTTTGCAACGTAGCATCTGCCCTTCAGGGGACAATTTTTTCTATTACTTCTATTTTTACTCTATTTTTTCGACTATACATATATATGGAGATTTTATATATATTTATTTATTTACATATATTTATTAAACCACAGTATATTTATTACATATTTTTTAGTAATACATTTTACTTCACTTGATGCTATTAACTGATCATTAATATTATCCTTATTTATTATGCATTATTATCATTTTCCCTGTTACTAATTATCATCAATACATATTATATGGTACTCTGATCAATGCTGTCAAATATTAGTATTACCAATATTATTCTCTTTTTATCACCTTGTCAACATCATTAAAAACACTTTCCCATTACTCTAACAGAATAATGTACAGAAACATATATATCCGATTCTGTTATCAACAGAAATGTAACCCCCGATCATGTGATTAGGTAGCTGGTCATGTGATCTTTTTTCCCTTTCACTTTAAAGATCCTTTTGTAATAAACTTATTTACATATAACATCCACATCTCACATTTGTGCAAACCTAACATCTAGGCACCTCCCCCCCCCCTTTTTCCTCTTTTTCTCTGCTTCCTTCGGTTGTTAAAACAGTTACTCCCGTCTTGAGAGGCACTTCCGGTTTCGGGTGCGCTCCACGGTGGAACGCACCGGAAGTACAGGATGCGTTCCACCGTGAGCATAATAGAGAAAAGGACACGATCCTTCCCAAAACAAGCCTGGAACAGCCAGTATGTGCCCCCCATCGGCCCTACAGGACCTTACCATGCTCAAATACTGTGATGTCTCTCTAGGATTTATCGGTAGTATAGCCGACATTCTAGAGGACGAATATGACATCACTTCCGGTGCGTTCCACCTTGGAGCGCATACAGTACCGGAAGTGACGTAATGGGAAGCCGTTTTTGGCGGTTTTTTTCTGTGTTTTATTTGTTATTTAAACGCCATTACATTGTATTACCATTTTATATGCTCCTGATGAAGGGGACCCACTAAGAGGCCCCGAAACGCGTTGAGCTGCTCACTCCCCCACCCTGGCTTTGGAATAAAAGAATATAAAGAATGAACAAGAACTCCTGAGTGATCATTGTTCATCCGTGAGACTCTACTGGCGATCCAGGCGCAGGAGGTGTGATGTGGGTGTCTTGTGCTTTATCCCACATTACCCTCCTGGGTGAAGTGAGTCACTAAAATTTTGATTTTATATCTTGATTTTATATCTAGATTTTATATTTGTCAAAGGTTTTATATTTGTATTTACCTAATACTACATTTCCTACTTGGAGTCAGCCAAGCGTCTGAACCCGAGACAGGCCCGATGGTCTTTGTTCTTTTCCAGGTTTAATTTTGTTGTCACGTTCTGCCCTGGGGTTAAGAATGTGAAGGCGGATGCCCTGTCACGTTGTTTTGAGGTGGGAATTTTGAAGACCCGGGTCCCATTTTGGCTGAAGGTGTGGAGGTCTCTGCTCTTTATCCTGAATTGGAGGCAGAGGTTCAGGTAGCCCAGTCAGAGGCTCCTGATCTTTGTCCTCCTGGGAGGTTGTTTGTGCCTCTCGCTTTAAGACACAAGATTTTTAAGGAACACCACGATACTGTCCTTGCTGGGCACCCAGGGGCAAGAGCCACAGTGGATCTCATCGCTCGGAGATTCTGGTGGCAGCCTGCGAGACCTGCGCAAAGTTCCTCATTCACGGCCATCAGGTCCTCTCCTTCCCTTACCCATTCCTTCCCTTCCTTGGACACATCTGTCCATGGACTTCATTACGGACCTGCCTCGTTCCTCGGGGAAGACTGTGATTCTGGTGGTGGTGGACCGTTTTAGCAAAATGGTGCATTTCATCCCTTTTCCTGGCTTGTCCAATGCTAAGACGCTGGTGCAGGCATTTATTGATCACATTCTCAAATTGCATGGTATTCCTTCAGACATAGTCTCTGATAGGGGCACGCAGTTTGTTTCCAGATTCTGGAAGGCTTTCTGTTCTCGCTTGGGGGTTCGGTTGTCATTCTCTTCTGCTTTCCACCCGCAGTCGAATGGCCAGACAGAGCGCGTCAATCAGAATCTGGAGACATATCTGCGCTGTTTTGTGGCGGAGAATCAGGAGGATTGGTGTTCTTTTTTGTCCCTTGCTGAGTTTGCTTTAAATAACCGTTGTCAGGAGTCCTCTGATAAGTCACAATTTTTTTGCTGCATATGGGTTTCATCCGCAGTTTGGGACATTCTCTGGAGAGGGGTCTTCTGGTTTACCTGATGAGGACAGATTCTCCTCGTCGTTGTCATCTATTTGGCAAAAGATTCAGGATAATCTAAAGAGCATGAGAGAGATATAAGCGTATGGCGGATAAGAGACGTGTGCCTGGTCCGGACCTGAATGTTGGTGATCTGGTGTGGTTGTCTACTAAGAATATCAAATTGAAGGTTCCCTCCTGGAAGTTGGGTCCTAAGTTTATTGGGCCTTACAAAATCTTGTCCGTCATCAATCCTGTTGCCTACCGTCTTGATCTTCCTCAGACTTGGAAGATCCATAATGTTTTTCATAATTCCTTATTAAAACCTTATGTCCAACCCATTGTACCCTCGTCTTTGCCTCCTCCTCCGATTGTGGTTGATGGTAATCTTGAATTTCAGGTCTCTAGGATTGTGGATTCTCGTGTTGTCCGCGGTTCTCTCCAGTACCTCGTTCATTGGGAGGGTTATGGTCCTGAGGAGAGGATGTGGGTCCCAGTGACGGACATTAAGGCCACTCGTCTCATCAGGGCTTTCCATAGGTCCCATCCTGAGAAGGTGGGCTCTGAGTGTCCGGAGTCCACTCGTAGAAGGAGGGGTACTGTCAGCACCAGACATCTGAGAAGCTCTGACAGATGTCTTTCAGAACCTCCTCCTTGAGCTTCCTTTTGTTTTGATTTCATTTTCTCATCTCGTTTAGCCTCTCTCAGCTGTCATGTAGTTGCACTGATTGCATCCCTTTAAATCTCTTCCCAGACTGCTTCACTTTGCGGTTTATATTCCTTCCTGGAGTGTGTGCATGCTGATCCTACTTCTGAGTCTTCTACAGATAAGTTTTGTTCATTCATTTGTGTTTTTCTGTTTGCTGGATCCCAGGTGACCCTGACTCCCTCCGTATCAAGTGTAGGGAGCCGGTGGCCGTGTCCCCTCACTATTATAGGGTGTTCAGGTGTTATACAGTCGAGGTACGAGGATATGCGATCATCTACCATTGGGATTTTCGCATAGGCTGAACAGTCAGGGAGAGAGCCAGGTCTGATGCAGGGCTCTCCCTTTTGTTCCTTAGTTTTGGATACAGTGAGTCGGATATTCATTTTGTGTCTTCTAGTTTCCTGTACACTTTCTGTGACACCCAGCCATTGTTATACTACAGCACAATTGCTCATTGTTGTTTTTTTTTTTTTATATTCCCCACTCTTTTGGGGTGTACCCTAATTTAAAATTAAAAACAAAAACCAGTGTTGGCTACCTCGTCCTCCTCCACTGCCGCTTCCATCTACACGGCTACGTCCACCGCCTCCTCAACCTCCTACTCCATATGGACCTCCACCTCATACATCAAGATTATTTTTTGTAAATTTTTACGTATTTTATTTTAAGTCATTTCACTTATTTTTATGATACATTGTTGGGTTACATATCCCAAATTTTTGGCTGAGATATACCTCTGCTCTACCTAGTAGACAGGTTAATACATTTCACTAATTTGTCTGTTACATAGTTGGGTGACATTCACAAATTTTTTAGCTGTGATATACCCCTGCTCTACCTAGTAGACAGCTAAACAAATTTCACTAATTTTTCGGTTACATAGTTGGGTGACATTCACCATTTTTTGGCTGTGATATACCCCTGCTCTACCTAGCAGACAGGTTAATACATTTCACTAATTTTTCTGTTACATAGTTGGGTGACATTCACTCATTTTGGGCTGTGATATACCACTGCTCTACCTAGTGGACAGGTTAATACATTTCACTAATTTGTCTGTTACATTGTCCGGTGAAATTCACCAATTTTTGGCTGTGATATACCCCTGCTCTACCTAGTGGGCAAGGGAATACATTTCACTAATTCGTCTGTTACATTCTTGGGTGACATTTTACAATTTTTGCCGTGAATGAACCCCTGCTCTGCATAGGTGACAGGGACCTAAATTTCAAAGAATCATCTGTTACACTTTCAGGTGACATTTTACCAATTTTGCCGTATACAAACCCCTGCTCTGGATAGGTGACAGGGGGCTAATTTTTTTTAAAATTGTCTGTTCAATTGGTGGGTGACATGAACACAGTTTAGCTGTGAATAAACCCCTGCTCTGCATAGTTGACAGGGCCCAAAAAAAAAAAAACTTTTGTTCCATTGGTGGGTGACATTAACCCATTTTTGCAGATGAAAACCCCCTGCTTTGCATAGGTGACAGGGACTTAAATTTCTAAAATGAATCTTTAATTGGCCCTTTCATTCGATCCTTCCGCTTTAACAACTTGTCCCACATTTCAGCTCGATCTCATTGCAGCCATTGACCTCCCTTAGATGTGGTATCCCTTTCTCATGCTCCCTCTCCAGTGTGGAACCCTGATTCGCTGCTAACCGTGATCAACATTAAGTCATATCTGTGGCGGAACCCGCCTCGCCACTGGGCATTGGAGAGGACTGGCTACCCGCCTCCTACCTGCTGACTATGGCCCCTGGTAAATTTGTATGTTTGAATGCAATTTGGGCATATGGTATTTTATATTGCTGCTACTGGCCCTTTAAGGACCATCCGTGGACATGTGACTTTTGGGAACAATGGCCTTTGAGACTGTGTAGCAGATTGCATTCAGGCTGTCTTGAATATTGTGTATGTTGTTATGGGTTCGGTTGGATTGTATTGCGATGTATTGTGGGCTGTGTGTATCTTGCTCTTGCTGTGATGTTAAAGGCATTGCTGTTCTGTGCCTCTTCTCCTCCCCCTTTTCCTGTCCCTCCTCCATCTCCCATCAGCCCTTGCTATTGTCGGGCCCCACCCTTCCTTGTACCATAGACCTCCATGTGCACTATTGTATGCAAATGAGGCTGTTGGGGGGGTTTAAAGTAGGTGTGCTATGTCTAAATAAAGTGAGTTCCTGTTTTACCCTCAAGGTGAAGTGTCGTCTCATCATTGGGGGAGGATTTATTGCATGCTGTCCCAGTTTGACTGCTAGGAGCATAAACCTATTCGTATGGTTTCCTATTCCACTGTCTACAGCATTCATATGTTTGAAGAGGATTCATCTGCTTCTTCGGTTCGGTGATGGTGGTGTCTACCGGAGTGCTTGGAGACCTCAGGAAACGCTAGGAGCATCCAGCAACGGAGGTACTCAGTCGGGGTGCCAGGTGATCCGTTACATTGGTGGCAAGCAGTGGGATGGCGTCCTGGTGTGAGAGGAACAACACCCTGGAGACAGAGGAATTATTATGGAGCGGCATAGAACCAGCGAGTCCCTGGACAACGCTCGAGGTAGGAAATGAATTTAACCGGAGGTTACAGAACCTCTTGGCACCACTGGTCAAGCCAATAGGAGAGGCAACCAGGTTGGACTGCAGAGAGAGCGCCCGACAAGAGATGTGGGAAGAAACCCTAAAAGGTGTCCAGCGTTGGCGAGGTGAGTGTCTTCCCAGCAAGGAGCAGCGGTTTCAGGCCAGAGTGGCCCTACGGATACCTATGCTGGGAGAACAGGCCCAGGAGGAATTGGTGATGCAACTTAATTCACTGGCATGGAGGGAACTGGGTCTCGATGATGCATACCAAGCGCTACGTTGGTACGCGGTTCAGCGGGTTCCCGGAATGGCCAAATTTGACAAACCCGAGGGCAAGGATTATAATGGCCCTGGCTTATTATGGGGGACCTTTGCAGAACCGGAATTTGGGAGTGCAGCAGAGTCACGGCTTTGGGACATATTTGACTACAGAGAGGCCGTGCTGGATCTCCCTATGGCCGAGGACCTAAGGCCAGACCTGATTGAACTAGCTGTCCAGGAATGGGAACTGGAGCAGGATTACCAGCACCTGTTCAGCTCCAGTCAGTCACCCTATACCCTGCAAGTACCACCAGAGCAGTGGGAGATGGAACAGTATTATGCGTTCTTATATAATCAAGTGACACCGCCTGTCTCTAACCTGATGGGGCTTATGGACTGTACACCATTGGGAGCGGTGAGTTTTGTTCCCCCTCCCCAACAACTAAGCCCGTCATCAGGAGACTTGCATTCGGTACCTCCTACTCCCCAACCAGCTCCGGAAATGAGGGACCTTATCGACTGGTCCTGGGAAGACCCACAGATGGCAGGTGGAGATGGTACTGCGGTCTCTCTACCGGCCCTACAGGGATGCTGGGCAGTTGGCCCAGATCCCCAGCGGCAGAATATTCCACCGGGAGGGGAGAATCTCGTTCCCCCTCCCCAGCGGCAGCCTAGCCCACCAAGGGGAGACAGTAAGCCCCACAACAGTGCAGATGGGATCGTAGTCTCTGCACCTACACCACTGGGGATATGGACAGTCTGTCCTGGTCCACAACAACAGGACAATGTATTGGAAGGAGAGGCAGTCTGTCTTCCCCTGCAACAAGGGAGGGTGTCGCAGAGAGAGGAGCCTGTTACCCCTTCCCCCCAGCAACAGCTTGGGGAGAGGGCACCCTGGCTACCTTCCCCCCAAGCCATGGATCTACAACTGGGCACAAGTGGCAGGGGGCCATAGGGACAACTACACCCTTTGAAAAAAGCCGGCTGACTATCAGAGCCCAGACCGACGGGAGGTCTGGAGTCTGGATAGTCTCAATGGGAAAGGGGAGAAATGTGGCGGAACCCGCCTCGCCACTGGGCATTGGAGAGGACTGGCTACCCGCCTCCTACCTGCTGACTATGGCCCCTGGTAAATTTGTACGTTTGAATGCAATTTGGGCATATGGTATTTTATATTGCTGCTACTGGCCCTTTAAGGACCATCCGTGGACATGTGACTTTTGGGAACAATGGCCTTTGAGACTGTGTAGCAGATTGCATTCAGGCTGTCTTGAATATTGTGTATGTTGTTATGGGTTCGGTTGGATTGTATTGCGATGTATTGTAGGCTGTGTGTATCTTGCTCTTGCTGTGATGTTAAAGGCATTGCTGTTCTGTGCCTCTTCTCCTCCCCCTTTTCCTGTCCCTCCTCCATCTCCCATCAGCCCTTGCTATTGTCGGGCCCCACCCTTCCTTGTACCATAGACCTCCATGTGCCCTATTGTATGCAAATGAGGCTGTTGGGGGGGTTTAAAGTAGGTGTGCTATGTCTAAATAAAGTGAGTTCCTGTTTTACCCTCAAGGTGAAGTGTTGTCTCATCATTGGGGGAGGATTTATTGCATGCTGTCCCAGTTTGACTGCTAGGAGCATAAACCTATTCGTATGGTTTCCTATTCCACTGTCTACAGCATTCATATGTTTGAAGAGGATTCATCTGCTTCTTCGGTTCGGTGATGGTGGTGTCTGCCAGAGTGCTTGGAGACCTCAGGAAACGCTAGGAGCATCCAGCAACGGAGGTACTCAGTCGGGGTGCCAGGTGATCCGTTACAATATCCCTATCCACATTTGTTTGCAGAGCACTTGCCATGTTCTTAACCACATTTTGCTGCCATTTGCAGCCCTCTAGCCCTTTCCATGACTTTTTTAGAGCCATTTTAGTGATCAAAAGTTTGTGTCACCATTGACTTCAATGGGGTTCGGGGTCAAGTTCGGGTCAAGAACTCGAACTTTTGTGACGTCCATCCGAACCCGTCGAACCCGAACATCCAGGTGTCCGCTCAACTCTAATCTTTAATCATTGTGCACCCGTTTGGTTGACTTTAAAAGTTGTCTGGAGTTAATAGAGAGACTCAGAGCCAGCCATCTTTCAGTCTGCTATTTCATATTTAGCCTTGGAAAGATTGTGTACTGTGAAGAGACTCAACTGAATGCTAACAGTGTCTTTATTAATTGCTTAAAGAGGACCTTTCACCACTCCTGACATGTCTGTTTTAATAGCTTTATGCATGACTAGGGTATCGCAGAGGTGAGAATCTATCTAACTGTAAAATAACCAGCCCTGACACCATGTGGAAAAGGTTGGCCACAGCAGCCTTTATTTAACCAACAAGCTATAAACATCATGAACATCATGAAACATAATAAACCCAGACCCTTTTTTGGCCCTCACTTTCCACATGTAATAACAATTCTGGAGCATCTATTTTTATGGCTCTATGATGTGCCATTCCTTTATTATTTCTACTAGAAGTTATGAATACATTACTATTAGCCTTCAATAAGGGTACAGAGGGGTGGTAACAAGTTGGGGTTGGGGGGGGGGGGTGGCTGTACAGTTTTTTAGATGTGTGTGTATATATATATATATACAGGGAGTGCAGAATTATTAGGCAAATGAGTATTTTGACCACATCATCCTCTTTATGCATGTTGTCTTACTCCAAGCTGTATAGGCTCGAAAGCCTACTACCAATTAAGCATATTAGGAGATGTGCATCTCTGTAATGAGAAGGGGTGTGGTCTAATGACATCAACACCCTATATCAGGTGTGCATAATTATTAGGCAACTTCCTTTCCTTTGGCAAAATGGGTCAAAAGAAGGACTTGACAGGCTCAGAAAAGTCAAAAATAGTGAGATATCTTGCAGAGGGATGCAGCACTCTTAAAATTGCAAAGCTTCTGAAGCGTGATCATCGAACAATCAAGCGTTTCATTCAAAATAGTCAACAGGGTCGCAAGAAGCGTGTGGAAAAACCAAGGCGCAAAATAACTGCCCATGAACTGAGAAAAGTCAAGCGTGCAGCTGCCAAGATGCCACTTGCCACCAGTTTGGCCATATTTCAGAGCTGCAACATCACTGGAGTGCCTAAAAGCACAAGGTGTGCAATACTCAGAGACATGGCCAAGGTAAGAAAGGCTGAAAGACGACCACCACTGAACAAGACACACAAGCTGAAACGTCAAGACTGGGCCAAGAAATATCTCAAGACTGATTTTTCAAAGGTTTTATGGACTGATGAAATGAGAGTGAGTCTTGATGGGCCAGATGGATGGGTCCGTGGCTGGATTGGTAAAGGGCAGAGAGCTCCAGTCCGACTCAGACGCCAGCAAGGTGTAGGTGAAGTACTGGTTTGGGCTGGTATCATCAAAGATGAGCTTGTGGGGCCTTTTCGGGTTGAGGATGGAGTCAAGCTGAACTCCCAGTCCTACTGCCAGTTTCTGGAAGACACCTTCCTCAAGCAGTGGTACAGGAAGAAGTCTGCATCCTTCAAGAAAAACATGATTTTCATGCAGGACAATGCTCCATCACACGCGTCCAAGTACTCCACAGCGTGGCTGGCAAGAAAGGGTATAAAAGAAGAAAATCTAATGACATGGCCTCCTTGTTCACCTGATCTGAACCCCATTGAGAACCTGTGGTCCATCATCAAATGTGAGATTTACAAGGAGGAAAACAGTACACCTCTCTGAACAGTGTCTGGGAGGCTGTGGTTGCTGCTGCACGCAATGTTGATGGTGAACAGATCAAAACACTGATAGAATCCATGGATGGCAGGCTTTTGAGTGTCCTTGCAAAGAAAGGTGGCTATATTGGTCACTGATTTGTTTTTGTTTTGTTTTTGAATGTCAGAAATGTATATTTGTGAATGTTGAGATGTTATATTGGTTTCACTGGTAAAAATAAATAATTGAAATGGGTATATATTTGTTTTTTGTTAAGTTGCCTAATAATTATGCACAGTAATAGTCACCTGCACACACAGATATCCCCCTAAAATAGCTAAAACTAAAACAAACTAAAAACTACTTCCAGAAATATTCAGCTTTGATATTAATGAGTTTTTTGGGTTCATTGAGAACATGGTTGTTGTTCAATAATAAAATTAATCCTCAAAAATAAAACTTGCCTAATAATTCTGCACTCCCTGTATATATATATAAAAATATATATATAGCACGAATATGTGCAAATACCACCATGATCCTGAATGTATCAGATTGAACAGTCATCCATGCGCACGCGCTCGTCAGCAAATGTGTTATTCCCACACCCAAAATGGCCGACTCGACCTCAGAGTTGTAATGTGCAGCTACATCATGACAATCGCGGTGAAATCTGGAAGTACAAAGTATACGTCATCCAGACATGCGCAGTTACGCCTCAGGCACGCCAGACTGCACGCTTTACCATGGATGGCAGCCATTCATCTCCTTACTTCTCCTTCACCCTCCGTCTGCAATACCTTCTAGTAAGCACTTGGCACTTTGTATTATTGATCACATTTGGCACTGATAATGATATCAACACCAATTATATGTTTATGTATGAATTTCTATATAGAATAGAATCATGAGTGCACTTTGTCATTTTGATGTGTATTATGTGATCATGAATTATTGATTATCTCAGTTACACGTCATTACTATGTGATTACACTGTATTTTTTATGATTGTTTATTAGTTGTTATGAATTGAACACACTTGTTATGTAAATTTCTATGATTCAGCATAATGCTTTATATACTTTGCACTTTGTCTGTACACACCGCTTGAGAAAGGCTCCTGTATAGAGCCGAAATGTTGCATGTCTTTTGGGTAAATAAAGCATTTTTGTAATTTTTTACTTTCTGGAGTGCTGCCCATTTTTACATTTTCTGTCTATTTGGATTGGCTTATATCCACATTGGGCCAGTTGCACCCTATTGCTTGCACCAGGGACGGTGCTGCCACTTTGTTTTCTTTTTTCTATACAGCTTTTTGTGGCACTTGCAGGTCTGTTCAGAATTTCAATCTTTTTTTATTATGTCTTCCAATGAACAAGTTATACCCGGAGGCTTCACTTATACACAGGATGCAGTCGACAGAATTTTATGCGGTATTGAGGGAGGTGCCACGTTCCTTGTTACCCCAACAGCTAAGGAGCTAAAAAGGAATTATGAATTTTTATCCAAAAGATCTATTTAATTGCGTTTACACATGACCACCTTGGGTGAATACTACAAGGCACAGCGTATTCCAAGAGGCACGAGGTCCAATTTACGCCCGAATCTGTTCTGCCCGTCTTTTTGTAAAAGGTTTGAAAACCTGTCAAATCGTTACGCATTGGACTTTGAACAACAATTGATCAATTTGTCCTCAGCTGAGGAGTATGGGACATTTCATGATATATTTTCCACTCAACTACAAAGTTTCCGCACGGACATGGAGGAGGGTAAACGCTTTAAGTGGATCCGTGACTCGGATGATTACAAAAAAGGCAACATATATTCCTGGCAATCCGATGATAAAAATGTTCCGACCAATAAGGATATATGGAAGAGGAGAAAAATAACCACTCAAGCTGCATCATCTACAGGTCAATCTTTTTTAAGTGTGAATGAAACGGAGGTGTCTGGAAACAGCGCATCAGGCGTGGAAGCCATAGACATTGAAGGGGTCAAAAAGCTGCGCAACAACAAGCCGCGACCACCACCAGGCAGGAATGTACCGTCCAGGAAGAAATGACCGTAGTGAACCTTTCATCAAAGGACTTAACCGATTCACAAGTGAGTGTACTCAGCAAGGGACTTTCTTTTTGCCCTAAAACTACTGCTAATTGGTTTGAGCTTGATTTTGATTTACATGCTTTTTTTCGGGCTATTAAGTTGAAAGTCTGGTTTCACAATAGGGAGCAGATTGAGCATGCCAAGATGAGTGAATTATCTCTTGGCATGTTCGATCTCTCACTCAAAAGTAACTTTAATCCTGTCATCAATGGACCTGCAATTGAAGCATATATGGCTGCTGTTAAATCTGATATTCAAGCATTAAGAGCGGTACACTCTGAACAACCTTTTGGTCATCCCAATGTGACTGCTAATGAGATGGTTGCCCTTAATGAATTGAAACATGATCCCGAGCTTACAATTAAGGCCGCCGACAAAGCCGGTGCGGTGGTCGTGTTGGACACCCATAAATATATTGCTGAAATTTTAAGGCAATTGGGTGATAATACCATCTACAGGCACATTGACTTTGATCCCAAGTTCAAGATAGCTGAGCTCATTAAAAGATGTTTTAACCAGTGCTCTGGGTGCGGGTGTCATCGATGAGGGACTTGTGGATTACCTTACTGTAACGCATCCAGTCACTCCTGTGATTTATATGTTGCCTAAGATCCACAAGTCCCTCATCGACCCACCCGGTCGTCCCATTGTATCGGGTTCCGACTCAATTTTCAGCCATATTGCCATCTTTCTCGACAAAGTGCTACGCAGTTTTTCATGTGGAGGCAGCTCCTATTTACAGGATACAACTTATTTTTTGCTCAAATTGCAGATGATTGATTTGGTAGATGTACAGGGGGTGACGTTGGCATCTTTTGATGTCACCTCCCTGTACAACTCAACAGATCATCAGAAGGGGCTATCTGCGGTTTCATATATGCTGGAGAAATCATCACTCACTTGTCAATCTCAACAATTCATTATATCTCTTCTGGAAATTGTTTTGAGATTTAACTATTTCCTGTTTCAGGATTCCTATTACATACAGGAACAGGGCGTGGCGATGGGGTCCAATGTGGCCCCAACCTATGCCAACATATTTATGCGTCGATTTGAGGAGGATGTCATCTATGGAAGCCACCACTTCCAATATGTTAGAGCGTGGTGGCGGTACATAGATGACATCTTCCTCATCTGGATTGGCAGTGTTGAACAGCTTCATGAATTTCATAGATTCTTTAATGGGATCGACAATGCACTTCAATTTACCTTGGTACAATCCCACACCGAAATCCGTTTTTTGGACACTCGCGTGATCCTGGCAGATGGCAAGTTGCAGACAGAACTGTTCACCAAGCCAACTGACAGGAACACGCTATTGACATACAGCAGCAATCACCCTAGATCTATGGTTAGATCCTTACCGTATTCACAGTTTCTAAGGGCTGGACGTATAGTCTCAGATCCCAAGGTATTTGATAGTACTTTGGATACATTAATGAACAAGGCGAGGTTATCCAACAAAACTACTACATGAGTAAAAGGAAATAGCTAGGAGACTAAATAGGGATGATACACTCAAAAGGAAAACACAACAAGCTAAAGTGGTTAGGATCCCCTTCATTTCGACGCATTCTGAGCAGAGCATAGAAATAGGAAACATTATTCGACATCATTGGAACATACTGGGGGGTTGCCACAATGCAATTGAGGAAATTCATTCTCCGCCTTTAATGTCCTACCGCAGGTCCAGGAGTATTAAGGACCAGCTGGTCAATGCTGATGTAGGGACCCTAAAAACGGCTAGACAAACGACACTGACAACAAGCAGTGTTGGATGTTTTCCTTGCTTAGCATGCGTCAATTATAAATACATTCTCAAAGGTAAAACCTTTGTGCATCCTCAAACTGGGATCGCATATCAGATACAGCATTATCTGACCTGCGATTCCAGCCATGTCATTTATGCTCTTGTATGCCCGTGTAATCTGGTATATGTCGGTGAGACGACCACTGACCTCAAGTCACGTCTTAACAACCACGATTTAGCATAAGGAAAAAACGACTTGATCTACCAGTGTCAAAGCACTTTGCTGATTTCAAACACACAGAGAAAGATCTGACGTTGTATCATTGATTATGTACCAATGCCTAGGAGAGGTGGCAACAGAACTAATCTTTTTAAAAAAAAGGGAGTTAAAGTGGATCCATACACTGAATTCCCTTAAACCGCATGGCTGAATGTAGACTACAAGATTGGGGTGGGATAGGTCTGTGGCTTGCCCTCTTCCAGCAAATTATGATGTCGACTGTACCTGTGTATGTTATGTGATTGTTTGTACTGGACAAAACATATGTTCTTTATGAATTTTTCAAGTTTTTTATTATTTTCTACTCTTCCAATTTTCATCATAGTTGGTATGCCACGGAGTATGGAGAGAGGAAGTTTGAGGTTGCATTTGTGAATGGCGTGCTGTCATAACGTGTAGAGGATGTCTGTTCATCTCATTTTTTTTACATCTATTGTCTCTCCGGTTACAGTCTGGTATTCACATGGCAGGTGGTTGTGAGGAGAACCCTCCAAAAAAGGTGGTGATAAGTGGGTTATGATCACAGATTCAGTGCGACCCTGCACTAACACGTAGGTGCGCAATTGATCTATGGTCACGGATGGAGGCTCCACTTCTATTATGTTGCAGTAGCCTTTATGCGATCCCACTCAGCCACTTATTGTTTTGTAATATGGCACGAATATGTGCAAATACCACCTTGATCCTGAGTGTATCAGATTGAACCGTCATCAATGCGCACGCGCTCGTCAGCAAATGTCTTATTCCCGCAGCCAAAATGGCCGACTCGACCTCAGAGTTGTAATGCGCAGCTACATCATGACAATCGCGGTGAAATCTGGAAGTACAAAGTATACGTCATCCAGACATGCGCAGTTACGCCTCAGGCACGCCAGACTGCACGCTTTAATAAATAATTGAAATGGGTATATATTTGTTTTTTGTTAAGTTGCCTAATAATTATGCACAGTAATAGTCACCTGCACACACAGATATCCCCCTAAAATAGCTAAAACTAAAAACAAACTAAAAACTACTTCCAGAAATATTCAGCTTTGATATTAATGAGTTTTTTGGGTTCATTGAGAACATGGTTGTTGTTCAATAATAAAATTAATCCTCAAAAATAAAACTTGCCTAATAATTCTGCACTCCCTGTATATATATATAAAAATATATATATAGCACGAATATGTGCAAATACCACCTTGATCCTGAATGTATCAGATTGAACAGTCATCCATGCGCACGCGCTCGTCAGCAAATGTGTTATTCCCACACCCAAAATGGCCGACTCGACCTCAGAGTTGTAATGTGCAGCTACATCATGACAATCGCGGTGAAATCTGGAAGTACAAAGTATACGTCATCCAGACATGCGCAGTTACGCCTCAGGCACGCCAGACTGCACGCTTTACCATGGATGGCAGCCATTCATCTCCTTACTTCTCCTTCACCCTCCGTCTGCAATACCTTCTAGTAAGCACTTGGCACTTTGTATTATTGATCACATTTGGCACTAATAATGATATCAACACCAATTATATGTTTATGTATGAATTTCTATATAGAATAGAATCATGAGTGCACTTTGTCATTTTGATGTGTATTATGTGATCATGAATTATTGATTATCTCAGTTACACGTCATTACTATGTGATTACACTGTATTTTTTATGATTGTTTATTAGTTGTTATGAATTGAACACACTTGTTATGTAAATTGCTATGATTCAGCATAATGCTTTATATACTTTGCACTTTGTCTTACACACCGCTTGAGGAAGGCTCCTGTATAGAGCCGAAACGTTGCATGCCTTTTGGGTAAATAAAGCATTTTTGTAATTTTTTACTTTCTGGAGTGCTGCCCATTTTTACATTTTCTGTCTATTTGGATTGGCTTATATCCACATTGGGCCAGTTGCACCCTATTGCTTGCACCAGGGACGGTGCTGCCACTTTGTTTTCTTTTTTTTTTTATATAGATAATGATATAAATCTGACGCGTTTAATCTGAGACACCTGTCGGCTGAGATAAATCAGGTATCAAAATAATTTAAAATATATTGTATTTTGGCTTTCTTAAAAGGTCGCATATCATTAATTTATTTTCATAATTTTATTGTCACCGATTTTTTTATTTGATTATTTGCACTGTATTATTATTTTAATAAATAAATATTTTGATTTAACACTGCCTTCTTTTTGTCATTAGACTTAGCGCAGATCACGAGCTCTTATTGGCTTGGTCTTTATGATAATAAGGCTATTATTTACATAAAGAATATAGACAGTTAATCAGAGCAGTATAAATATTCTGACAAGGCCCCATTATGGACCAGGACTAATTATACAGTGGATAAAATGTAATGTATGAATAAGATCTAATACTAAATTGCTGCAGTTGTTTATATATCTGGTGCAGCACGCTGGCCAACAGGGGGAGGGCATAAAGAGCAGTGGGGAGGATGGGAGTGGTGGTGGTAGCAATTCGGCTCATTGTAGTCTTCACGGGAGCTAACCCTATCCCAGTACTCTTTTAGGCTAGGCATGCAGTGAAGGGAGAGGCGCATCCCTTCTTCACCAGTTTTGGTGCTTCTTAAACCCTGTTTTGGGGCTTCTGCCTGGTGGCAGTTAGGGTGCCCTGGGTTTTGGTGAGTTTTGGGGGATACAAGGCAGGGCAGCCAAAAGGAGGACAATGCAGTGCAAGTAGGCAATGCAAGGCAATAAGGAGGTTGGATTTGGAAGTAACAAGTTGACTATACTTTACTGAGGCACTTTGAGCATTCGTCACACAAAGGTACTTGCAAAATTATGCTCAGTCTTTCCAGGTTACATACACAGATTTCCCAAGGCTATATATAGGGGATATAGGCCGTACTATAAGTGACTCTATGAGTCTCTTTCTAAATAATCCAAGCAATTTCCCAATCCAGAGAAAGGATACATATTCTCTCTCTCTCTCTATATTTCTCTATATACTTATGCTGAACTTCAAAGTGCAGTTCTAAAATGGATAGGCAGTCTGTTTCCAGTAGTGTGGCGCTCACCAAAAGCAATATAACCCATACCACATGCAGTGGAGTCTACTGCCAAAAACGTGCATTACCGTTCACTGA
The DNA here is from genome assembly GCF_014858855.1 of Bufo gargarizans. Lineage (NCBI taxonomy): Eukaryota > Metazoa > Chordata > Amphibia > Anura > Bufonidae > Bufo > Bufo gargarizans. The sequence continues at coordinate 532,096,573 of NC_058081.1, forward strand.
CTTTATTGTCCATGTGCTGCCGCTGTTTATTTTGTAATGGCCCTCAACCTTCTGCAAAATTCAATGCTTCTTTCTCCCAGAAGTTGACATAGGCTTCCAGTCACCTTTCTACTTCTCAGCTTGCAGGGCTGGCATACCCTTTCTCCAGTTACACAGATGAGCAGCCCAATTTCTGGCTGCTAGCTGCACACTTTCTACACGACAGCACCTAGCTCAGAGCGATAGAGCCAGCCCACTCCTAGTAACTTAACCCAGGGCCAGGAAGATTAACCATTTCTCCAATACACACCTTGTCGGACATAATATACAATGTAAAGTCACATTAACACTTTTAGCAGTAAATCACTGTAATTAGAACATTAACCCTTTAGTAGTGAACCATATTACAGTTAGCATTAACCCTTAAGAAGTGATCCATTAATAACTTTAGCAGTAAACAACCAGGTTACTGCACTGGGATCTACTATCTCTACTGTACAACTGCAATTTATATCTGTGAGTTACTTTTTTCTTTCTTTTATTTTAATTTTTATTAACAAGCAGCTTTTACTATCTTTATTTCTGATTGTTACAATTTCTAATTCTTACTGTCTCTATATTTGGGAATTGTATCCTATGGCAGAGATTCCCACCATGAAAACCAAGCAAATGGTTGGGGCCCCAGAGATCAGGTGACACCCTGCTGGCCACAAGTGCTTAGCAACAAATGGGGTGGACATACTGCCTTTGCAGCTGGTTCAGCTGCAGACTAGCCAAGGTGGGAAAGGGACCTTACTAGCTATAGAACAATAGCAGAAGTGCCCAGGACACACTTGCAGTGGCCTCAGGAGGGCACACCCTTTCTTCTAATAGAGCACACCCTGGTATTGGGGCTTCTTCCTGGTGATAGTTGGGGTACCCTTGATTCTAGGTGTTTGTCTGGGTGCAAAGCAAGAGAGCAGGTGCAATGGCCGGCATATGATGGAGTCAATAACCAGGCCAGTTGGTATCTAATAAATCTCTTCACAAAAGTGTAGAATAGGAGTAGTAGTAGTACATCCAACAATAATGGGGCATATAACACAGTGTAGTCCTTCCCCAATAGCAGCGTATGGACAGCAGCAGTGATGGACATTGTAGTACTCCTTCACTCTGTCTCTCTAAAGTCTCTCAACAGAACCAAAGGCAGGCAATGAGGTACTTGTTAACTGTTTCTGCAGTTCCCGGAATGAGGGGTGCAGATATAAAATATGGTTGGCCAAACCATCTCAAAGTGTGGAAGGGTTAGCAATGTTCAGTCTCACAGCAGTAATGTCTATGTGCCCAATACCTTGCTGACTGACTCCATTGCATGGCCTGGACCTGCTGATTTATTTCTCTCTGGAGCACTTTTAATGATAAGTTAGCTTCCCTGGCTGTAGAAGTCTCAGAGATGAAGGTTCTCTGAACTTGGGCCTAGCTCTATATTATCTTCAAACTGTAAGACAAGTTTGAAAAAGTTGGCCGCTTTCTGGCTACTTTTGATCAAGGTGTATGTAAGATGATTATATGATACTTACTAATGTAGCCTTTCTTGACTTTCTTTGCCATGTGCTTTATTTTAAAAAAATCATATCCCTTGTTGGAGAAATCTTCTGTGCTGTCCACACAGGAGACCTGATGGACGGTCATGTGACCAGACAAATCACCTCCATGTAATGTCTCCTCCATTCAAATATACTGCATCAGCCATCTGCACTTGCAATGTTGAAAATTTACTGCAGTTGTAATGTATTTTAATGAAGGAGACTGATTGATTTGCCTGGTTCCATGACCTTCCAGCAGTAGCCATTTTATGGACAGGACCTGTGTGTGGACAGCACAAAAAGTTTGGCCAAACAAGGAAGCATATGAGAAGAATATAGAATAGAGTATAGAATGGCACAAAATATCTATATTAAGCTACTTTCACACTAGCATTGTTTGAATCCGGAATTCAATTCTGTCTCCAGAACTGCCCGCCAGATCCGGAAAAACGTGTAAAAACGGATTACATTTGAATCCTGATCAGGATTTTGATCACAATAAAAAAATGCATTGGAAAAAACGGATCCGCCATTTATGGACTTTAACAATTTTTTCACATTTTTCGGGTTTAACATGCAAAAGCCGGATCCGGTTTGACAGAACACACGGCGCGGTATCTGGCATTATTGCAAGTCAATGGGAAAAAGGCCGGAGTCAAAGTGTTCCGGATTTTTGGCCGGAGGTAAAAATACAACATGCTACGTTTTTCTGAAAAGCCTGATCAGTCAAAAAGACTAAACTGAAGACATCCTGATGCATCGTGAACGGTTTACTCTCTATTCAGAATGCATTAGGATAAAACTGATCAGTTCTTTTCCGGATTTGAGCCCCTAGGACGGAACTCAGCGCGGGAAAGAAAAACGCTAGTGTGAAAGTACCCTTAGTAAGTGCTGTATAATCATCTTGCAAACACATAGATCAACTGTAGCCAGAAAGTGGTCAACACCTTTACTAAATAAATGGCTTGCTATCTATAAATGCCAGTAACACCGCCTTTCCTTCTCCTCCCATAAAAAGGCAAGTATGGGCATTTTACATAATGGGGCTTTTTGCCTTTATCTATATGCTTATGCATTTACTGTATATTCCTCAACAGATTGTTCCTTGGTGTTAGGCCATTTTCATACTATACTTCGGCATCTATCATCTATCTAATCGTCTGCTATCCATGGCCGATGGTTAGTTCTAAAGTTTCCCTGCCTTCTAGATGATGTCCACTAGGTGGAGCCATGCTTCCCAGTGACACTGGCAGCTCAGCCTCCCACTCATCGACCTTCTCTTGCAGCCTTGCCATCTGAAGAGCTGATGTTGCTGCAGGATGAGGTGAGAGGATGCGTGTGGATGACGAGGATGATGGTCGCTCTGCATGTCAGGTATAGATGGATATTTTCTATGTATTCGTGCCTGGATCAAGCTCTGCGCAGTGTGTGTTTCTTCTAGTCATAGGTTTGTGTCATAGCTTCCATCTGATTTATTGAATACAATATATGTACTGTAACTGTACTGTATATATGTGCTGACTATATACAGTGTATGTGCTGTGTATATATGTGCACTTTGTATATACAATGTATGTGCCGTGTATATATGTGCACTGTGTATATACAATGTGTGTGCCATGTATATATGTGCACTGTGTATATACAATGTGTGTGCCATGTATATATGTGCACTGTGTATATACAATGTGTGTGCTATGTATATATGTGCACTGTGTATATGCAATGTGTGTGCTCTGCATAAATGTGAACTGTGTATATACAATTTATATATATATATATATATATATATATATATATAATTACTGTGTGTACACCATGGGGCAGATTAATAATAGTGTCATACATTGCACTGTCTAATATAAATGATAGAAAGAGCTAGAGAGCGTTCAGAGGAGGGCAACTAAAGTAATAACTGGACTACAGTACCCAGAAATATTATACAAATTAGGGTTATTTAGTTTAGAAAAAAACACGACTGAGGGGAGATCTAATTAATATGTATAAATATATCAGGGGTCAGTACAGAGATCTATCCCATCAGCTATTTATCCCCAGGACGGTGACTGTGACGAGGGGACATCCCCTGCGTCTGGAGGAAAGAAGGTTTGTACACAAACATAGAAGAGGATTCTTTACGGTAAGAGCAGTGAGACTATGGAACTCTCTGCCTGAGGAGGTGGTGATGGTGAATTCACTAAACGAGTTCAAGAGGGGCCTGGACGTATTTCTGGAGTGTAATAATATTATAGGTTATAGTTATTAGATTTCTGGAGAAGGGTCATTAATCCAGGGAGTTTTTCTGATTGTCTGATTGGAGTTGGAAAGGAATGTTTTCCCCTTAAATGAGATAAATTGGCTTCTACCTCATAGCTTTTGTTGCCTTCCTCTGGATCAACTTGCAGGATAACAGGCTGAACTGAATAGACTTGTTACTATGTTAGACATAATGATGAGACAAATTCTGCTGCATGGACCTTTGTAAATTTGGAATATCGTAAATCCTGCACCAGATTTATGCTAGAATTTTGTCTGTGCGCCAAAAATTCTGTTCGTGTTTGTTTACACCACTTATAAGTTGGCACGGTTTTATTCCGAAAATGCACCAAAATTTGGGCACATTTTCGTGCATTTAGACCATGTCCTTCACTGATGCGCAAAAGCTTCCTTCCTGACAATCGCCTGCAAAATTGGCCATTGAAAAGGGGTCTTTAGTCCAATGTGGAACCTCAAATACATTCATTAGCAGCAGACTTCAAGTACAAATCTTCTCTGGCACTAGTAAGGATTATGGAGGCAGGTTAGATGGCGGCAATTTAGCACTTAGGTGGTACTGAACTAGTAACATTCTAGGTGATGGGTGTCTTGGCTGTAATCCCTCACCTTGCAACACTGTCTTTAATGGTGTCTGTAGCAGTTCACTATGCTGTCTAGTGTCTCAAGACTTTACTTGAGGATAATGCTTGGTTGATCTCTCTTGAGACTCCTGTTTTGGAGCAGGAGCTCGAGCTTGTGCTTCCTGTCCTTCCCATGTCTTAGCAGGACCAGCCCACTCTGACCAAGAAGGGAGAAACAAGGTGGTTAGCTCTATTTTTTGCTAACCTTTGCCATCCATATCCTTAACTGGAAAATACTTCCAATTATATAATATTAAAATACATAAGATTGATATAAAACTATTTACAATTGTAGGTCCCCCATGCTGTCCTCGGCTGTGATATTGGTCCCTCCTTGTAATCTGGCATCAGAGTCCCAAAGCCATAGTTCACACTGACCCCTCCCCCCATTTCTATTGAGAGAGTATGTTAGGGGCATAAGTGCATACATATGCATATATTGCCTAGGCTAAACATGTTGCCTACTAGGGGGACATAATAGCTAGTGCCCAAGGGGACCCTGTCCATGAAGGTGCCAAGGAGGGTGGTACTAGCTACCTATGTTAAATGTAGAAATTTCTAGGCTGTGAGGCTCTAATGCGTCAGAGTCCTTGGGATCCAGAGCAGAGTGAATCCTTTGCTAAGGTGTATTTGAGTCCTAAAGTTGGGTATGATCTTGGAACATTGCTGGAACAAACAAGAAACAAGGTGCACCCTCCACTTGCAGCTCTAATCAATAAAGTCCCAGAAACATAAATGAGAGGTGCAAGGAGCTCTGGTTTGTTAGAGTCTTTCCTTGGGGGCTCCCCCTTCTCAGGTAAGTTGGACCATGGACCAGAGAAATTATGGGAAAAGCACAATAGGTACAACTTGGATGAAAAGGGAGTCCCATACGGCTAAAAATGTGGGGGTGGCAAAAATAGGACCCATAAAAAAAAAAAATACAGAACAGGGGTCAGTGCCAGGTATCTCACCCTACTGAAACTTGTCGGGCTTCTGGATCTTTTGGACTTGTCAGAAGAACTTCAGGCTGGGTTGGATACCATGGCTGCTGGCTTGTCATTTTCAAGATCCTTGATGAAGGTTCCTTAGGCTGGGGTATCCTGGATGGCTGTACCTCCAGCAGAAATGCCATGGATGGCGGATTGGTATCTGCAGCCAACAGAACGGGTCCATGGTGAGGGTGAAGCTGGTGATCAGGCCCACTTATTTCCAGGTTCAGATCCTCCAGGCTTTGTCATGGTAGGGCACAGGAATGTCCTGATCCAGTGGAGATGGAGATCACTGGGCTCATGATCATCATGTGCCCAGCTGCTACAGCAATCACTGGAGGCCACACTCTTCATTCCCTGGTCCACCTGCATAGTTAGCTCTGTGAATCCCTGTGGAGTAGCTGACAGGGCCAAGTATATTTACAGCCACCCTAACGGTTCTGCAGCAGTTTGGGTGGATGCCGCCATCCTAAGAGCCATGGATCTAGGCCTGGGCTCACTAACAAAATTAACCAGGGGGCTACCAGACGTGTCTTAAACAACAGTTCATCAAACCCTATTGCGTGTAGGGCTCCAAAGCAGACAGGCGGTCACTGCACCTCTGCTAAAGTAGTTGCGTTGGCAGAAAAGGCTTCAATTTTTTGCAGCAGTATTGGAATTGTACCTCTGCTGATTGGCAGGAGGTTACCTTTTCTGATGAGTTTTCTGGTTCATGGACATTGGTGTGTCAGGCGAGAAACATCAGAGAACAAACACCCTGCCACCATTGTTAGAAGAACACAAGCTGGTGGTGGCAGTATTATGGTCTGGGCCCACGCATCAATGTGGAAGGCACTCTCAACCGGTTTGGGTATCCACTCTTACAGAGTACACCCATAGATGCTGATTGTCTTTCCTGGGACACAAGGGATCTTCCAGCAAGTCAGTGCGACATATCACACATCTAGAAATGTCTGGCATTAGTTGCCAGACTTACAAGTGCTACCCAAACCCCCTCATTCTCCAGACCCAATTGAGCATCTGTGGGATCACCTAAATTATTGTGTTTTCTCTATGGATCCTCCCCCACGCACCCTCCAGCAGCTGTTTTATGCGATTCGCCCATCCCTAGTGGTCATAATAATGTGACTTTACCATTTATATGCACTGTATGTATACAATGTATGTGTTGTATACATGTGCACTTTAGGTATACAGTGCATGCACTGTGTGCAGTATATATATGCACTATCTATATATGTCCTGTATGTCTACAATATATGTACTGTGTATTGTGCACTGTGTATATACAATGTATGTGCTGTATATACATACATTGTTTATATACAATATATGTGTTTTTGTGTGCACTATTTTATGTGCTATAATTTATGAACCATTTAAGGGATGTGCTGTTTATGTTTGTACAGCATAAAGTATATGTTATATATGTGCTGTACTGTATATGGTATCTGTTGTATGGGTACTGCACTGTATAATGTATGTGAGCACTGTATAAATTAGGTGCTATTTATGTACGTGTGTCCTCTATGCTTCATTTGTTCTGCTCTGTGTAAGTAAAAAGAATATGGTATATACTGTGTGTATATGCATATGCAATGTATAAGTTATGTGTACAGTGTATAACATGTGTTCTGCAGTGTGCAGAGACAAGTTATATGCCATATAAGTGTGCTGCACTGTATACATTATGTGTACAGTGTATAACATGCGTTCTGTACTGCGTAGAGACAAGGTATATGCTATATACAGTGGATATAAAAAGTCTACACACCCCTGTTAAAATGTCCGGTTTCTGTGCTGCACAATTTCCGATTTTTTTTCAGGACTCATTGAAAATGAATGGGTCCAGAACTGGTCCAGATGTGTTCCGCAAAAAACGGAACAGATTAGGAAAGAAACAACGGACGTGTGAATGGACCCTTAATGTGACCAATAAACTGTACAACTCAATTGAAAAAAAAAAAAGAAATCTTTTAGGTGGAGGGAAGAAGAAAAAAAAAAACTAAAATAATGTGGTTGCATAACTACTTATAACTGGGGATGTAGCTGTGTTCAGAATTAAGCAATCACATTCAAAATCATGTTAAATAGGAGTCAGCATACACCTGCCATCATTTAAAGTGCCTCTGATTAACCCCAAATAAAGTTCAGCTGCTCTAGTTGGTCTTTCCTGAAATGTTCTTAGTCGCCAGAAAGCCAGAAGAAGCGCACATACGCGCGAAACGGCTGTCGCTTGATGCTGTGTTTGCACTCTATGCACCCCCTCCTGCTCTGGATTAAAGAATACCTTTTGTACAAATTGGTGAGTGCCGCCCGCTTTTGTTTCTCTCCTTTGAAGATTATTTTGCACATGCACTGTTGCTACAGGCTGAGCACCACCGCAAGGCATCACTCCTCGGTACTCATTCCATATAGCACATAGGTTGGTGTAGTGCCACTGATACACCTTTCCTACAGTTTTACACAGACAGATTTGGAGTGTTTTTTCAAAGAAGAGTGGGCAAATCTTGCCAAGTCAAAATGTGCCATAATGATAGTGTCACGGCCAGTGGTATGTTTTGTGACACTTTCCTTCACTTGGTTGCCCGTGGCAACGTGTGGTGTTGTGGGCATGTGGTGGTAGTGTCTCAGCCCTATGGCTGATCCCCAGGACATGATTTCCACGCATGCCGTTGCCCGCGGCAACAGGTGAAGTGTGTTTGTTTATGTGTGTATTCCCCTTTAAGTGGCTGTCTTCCCTTGCCTTGTGTTTGAAGGGTTAATTCCCTTCTGTGTGTGTGAACACTGGGTGTGTCTGTGTGGGTGTGACTACTTGGGCCTATAAAGCCTCAGTGAATAGCACTAGTCTGAGGGGTACTTCAGCCATGGTTAGCTGGAGCATCCTCCTGTGTATTCCATCTGCCAGTGGGGGTCACCCTTGTGGTCATAAGTTTATGTGATGTTTACTTGATGTTTCCTTTGTTATTCGGTGCAGCTATAGATCTGGGTTCCTGTGTGTGGATGTGTGTGCGCTGAGTTCATTTTGTATTGTGTGGACATCAGCTTGCCAGCACAGGGATCCAGTCAGCAAGGCTGTGGCAGGTGGCTGGAACTAGTGCAGTTCACCTGCCATATCCATAGGACTGTTTGTGTTCCCCTTTTCCCTGCAGCTCGGCCAGTGAGACTCCTGTTCCTCGTGTCCAGAAGGAACAGGTCGTCTTACCCTACTCCTAGTTCAGGGATCGGCGGAGGGTGAGTAGGGATCCGAGGTTTCTGAGCATGGGCCCTCCTACCTTCAAGGTCGGCTCATGCAGCTAGGAGTTAGGGTCGGATTAGGGATGCGTTAGGAGGTGACCTGCTCCCTAATTCTCTCGTCCTGGCCGAGCAGCCGTTAACATCTTCTGGCATCGCACGGCTGAGGGTTTTCCCCATCCTCAGCCGTGACAGATAGACTCATACCCAAAAAGACTGAGTGCTGTAATAAAATCAAAAGGTGCTTCGACAAAGTATTAGTTTAAGGGTGTGCACACTTATGTAATCATATTATTTTATTTTTATATTTTTTCTTCCCTCTACCTAAAAGATTTCAGTTTGTTTTTCAATTGAGTTGTACAGTATATAGGTCACATTAAAGGTGGAAAAAGTTCTGAAATGAATTATCTTTGTCTCATTTTTTTACAGCACAGAAACCTGACATTTTAATAGGGGCGTGTAGACTTTTTATATATATATATTACATTCATATATACCCTGCACGTGTAGAGGCACTTTTGTTATATTTACATATAGTCTTAGACTACTAATTGCCTACTCTTGACAAGTGCAAATTATGTATTTTGTTTATTTAAAATTTAACTTTTATTAATTGCTTTTTTAATAATAAATAGTGAACATTTTTCTAACCTACTAAATTAAAACTATCTCCAGTGCTCCAGTGTGTGCAAGTCTTTATTTTTTATATATTTGTATTTAATTATTTTTTAGCTTTTTAACACTATTATTGCTGTAGCAGTGTATAGATTGCAGACACTTTTTATATTCACTGTACGTGTGCTGCACTGTATAAGTTATGTGTACAGTGTACAACATGAGTTCTGCACTGTGTAGAGACAAGATATATGCTATATATACGTGTGGCGCAGTGTATAAGTTATGTGTACAGTGTACAATATGCGTTCTCTACTGTGTAGAGACAAGGTACTGTATATGCTACACACGTGTGCTGCACTGTATAAGCTATGTGTGCAGTGTATAGAGTGTGTGTAAAGTGTGTTTTATGTGTGCTTAATGTATGAGTAATCATCTCATTTTGCCACTTTACCTGGTGTGGGAATCCGCTCTGGTAGGCAGTGGTAGCGAGTGCAGTATAGAGGCAACACAGACTGGTCTTGATGTAAGACACAATGCAGGGCCGTTTCTAGGGGCGGGCGGGACGGGCGGCCGCCCGGGGCGCTGTCAGCAGCAGGGCGCCCGTTGAGGTAAAAAAAAAAAAAAAAATCGTTATGATGGTAAATGATCGGGCGGCCGGCCGGCGGCGCCCCTCATGCTGAGCCTCCTGAGCGGCCGGCTCAGTGCTGCGCAGCCTGCCTGCGCTGCAGACTGCTGAGTTATTAGTGTAGCGTGGCCGAGCTCTGTTCGGTCCGGCCCGGGGTACAGGAGCATTTGTTTCTTGTACCCGGCCGGACTGAAAGGAAGTGCACACTAAGTGAGCACTTCCTGTCAGCCGGGTACAGGAAACAAAAGCTCCTGTACCGCGGAGCGAACAGAGCTCGGCCACGCTACATTAGAGGTGACAAGGGGGAGGAAATGAGAGGAGGAGGGGGGGGAGTAGAATGAGACTAGTGACAAGGGAGGGGGGGGGAGTAGAATGAGACTAGAGACTAGTGACAAGGGAGGGGGAGGGGGGGGAGTAGAATGAGACTAGAGACTAGTGACAAGGGAGGGGGAGGGGGGGGGGAGTAGAATGAGACTAGTGACAAGGGAGGGGGAGGGGGGGGAGTAGAATGAGACTAGTGACAAGGGAGGGGGGGGGAGTAGAATGAGACTAGTGACAAGGGAGGGGGGGGGAGTAGAATGAGACTAGTGACAAGGGAGGGGGGGAGTAGAATGAGACTAGAGACTAGTGACAAGGGAGGGGGAGGGGGGGGGAGTAGAATGAGACTAGTGACAAGGGAGGGGGAGGGGGGGGAGTAGAATGAGACTAGTGACAAGGGAGGGGGGGGGGTAGAATGAGACTAGTGACAAGGGAGGGGGGGGGGAGTAGAATGAGACTAGTGACAAGGGAGGGGGGGGAGTAGTAGAATGAGAGTGACAAGAGGGGGGGGAGTAGTAGAATGAGAGTGACAAGGGAGGGGGGGGGAGTAGTAGAATGAGAGTGACAAGGGAGGGGGGGAGAAGAGAGTGACAAGGGAGGGGGGGAGAAGAGAGTGACAAGGGAGGGGGGGAGAAGAGAGTGACAAGGGAGGGGGGGAGAAGAGAGTGACAAGGGAGGGGGGGGGGAGAAGAGAGTGACAAGGGAGGGGGGGGGAGAAGAGAGTGACAAGGGGGGGGGGGGGAGAAGAGAGTGACAAGGGAGGGGGGGGGAGAAGAGAGTGACAAGGGAGTCCGCAGAGCCAGACTGCAGCCAGAGACCAGATCATCTAATTGTCCTGGTGGTAAGTAGACAATGCAATATGTGTATTATTTAATTGTTTAGTTATTAATACTACATTTTGCGGACCGCACATTGCCGGCACTAAGAGAATATGCCTATTCTTGTCCGTTATTGGGGACAAGAATAGGACATGTACTATTTTTTTTCAGGTTCGGAATTGCGGATCCGGGTCCGCAATTCCGGATCTGATAAGGGGGAAGGGGGGCGGGGGTGCCAATTTTTATCTTGCCTAGGGCGGCAAAAATCCTTGCACCGGCCCTGGTCAGACTTACTGACGTCACGCGCCTGCTCCTCCCACTAGGCGGCGCAGGCGCGTGACATACAGTGACTGAGTGAGCGCCGCACTGCCTGCCTGTTACCGCCCGCCCTGAGCCCCTGAGCAGTGCTGATGCCTGCTGTGAGGCGAGTGATGGTCTGGGGGGGCATTAATTACAATGGGGGGATGGGGGTTATTACAATGGGGGGGGGCATTAATTACAATGGGGGGAATTAATTACAATGGGGGGGGGGGCCACTGTGGGAGACATGAAAATGGGGGCCACTGTCACTGTGGGGGACATTAAGTTTAATAAGGATCACTATGGACATTATTTAGAATGGAGGCTGCTGTGGGTGTCATTACTCATTATAACTGTATAATGTCTGATAGGCCTAGTCCTGAGCTGAGTTATATTACCCTGCCCATGCCCAGTATAATAATGTACCCATCCCTGATACCCCTAAGGCTACTTTCACACTAGCGTTCAGTACGGATCCGTCTGCATTAATAACTTTAAAAAAATTCGCAAGTGCGCAAGTAGCCTGCGCGGATCCGTTCAGACTTTCAATGTAAAGTCAATGGGGGACGGATCCGCTTGAAGATTGAGTCAATTGGTGACATCTTCAAGCGGATCCGTTCCCATTGACTTACATTGTAAGTCTGAACGGATCCGCACGGCCAGGCGGACACCCGAACGCTGCAAGCAGCGTTCAGCTGTCCGCCTGTCCGTGCGGAGGCGAGCGGAGAGGAGGCTGAACGCCGCCAGACTGATGCATTCTGAGCGGATCCGCTCCATTCAGACTGCATCAGGGCTGGACGGCTGCGTTCGGGTCCGCTCGTGAGCCCCTTCAAACGGAGCTCACGAGCGGACCGACGAACGCTAGTGTGAAAGTAGCCTTAAGTTATATTACCCCGCTGGAGTAATATAACTAAGGGGTATCAGGGTACATTATTATACAGGGCAGGGTAATATAACTCAGGACTAGGCCTATCAGACATTATACAGTTATAATGACACCCACAGCAGCCTCCATTCTAAATAATGTCCATAGTGATCCTTATTAAAAATAATGTCCCCCCACAGGCAGGCAGTGCGGGCGGCGGCGCTCACTCACTGTACCTCACGCACTGCGTGACGTACAGTGAGTGAGGTCAGCACTGCCTGCCTGTCTGTTACCGGGGGGGGGAGTTTTTTTGACACTCGCCCTGAGAGAAATTTTACCTAGAAACTGCACTGACACAATGCTTTGTTTATTCATACGGTGCATACAAGTGAAAGGCGGTGCAGTTCATAGGGAGGGTGGTCACACACAACAGCAAAATAATAGCTCAATCACAGCAAGTCCCTGAATGGGCCCGAAACCTGCTGCAGGCTACTTGAGGCCTGTTACCGTCACATAAAGCAAAATCTATTTAAAGCCAGGAGTAATGTCACCTTTTTCTCCTTGGTAAAGTAAGTCCCTGGGTCTAGCTTCTAGCCACGGAACACGGATCCTGCCTGGCTTCAGCAGCGGGTTCCTGCACAGTCCTTTACAGGCCTCAGCACACAGCCCAGCTCACCTCCACCTCTCACAGCCAGAGAACAAAAACCTCCACATTGCACACCACACCCTTGTTTCTGGTCGAGTTTTAACCCTTCCCTGCAAAACCTGGCCTGGACCGCGGGGAGACAGACACCCACCCGCATCTCTGCCTGCTCCCAGTAATAGCCGGCCCGGATCCGCAGTGTTAACAGCATTACCGCTGCAAAATGCACTTTTCCGGCTCTTACTCCACCAGGGCCAGGACCCCCGGTGGCTCGTACCTCCCGTCTACCACCACCCCAGATACTCTCCTACACTGGGTACATGTGATCATTGGGGAGCAAAGGCTTGTGTTAGGTTTGTGACTGAGTATACTCCGGAGTACAATTTTTTTTCTTTCTTTTTGTAAATGCTATGATCGAGAAATGCTAGTTGGCTGATGCAGTTCAGACTGCTCGGGGTCTTTACTCATAGCCACATTAGGCTAACCACCAGTATAAGGGCTCATGCCCATGAATGTAAGGGCTCCGTGCCCGTGCTGTGGACCGCAAATTGCAGTCCGCAATGCACGGGCACTGACCTCGTGGCAGCCGCATGAGGATCGCGGACCCATTCACTTGATTGGGGTCTTTGGTTTCTTACCTTCTATCTCCAGAGAGGACTGGGAACTTAAAGTGGTCCTGGAAAAAATAAATAAAAGTGGCCCTATTTTGTAGTGGGGCGCAAATTGACAGAAGGCAGGGTTAACACAAGAAGGTGGAGCCAGAAATACCATAATGCTGCACATTATCCCACCCCCGCAGAGCCAAATTCCACAATGCATCACAAAATACTACTCCAGCAACACAAAATGCCTCCCTGAAAATTGCCCCAGCTGCCACTTTCTGTCCTTCTACTCTAGTCGCTTTAGGATGGTGGAAATTAGGAAGACTCTGGTGGCCCCATAGGCAGAGAAGCTTCCCTGTAGGGTCTATGGCCAGTCTGCCCCGTCTACCGCTATTTCATTGTTTTTGTCTACAAAGAGTTTTCTCTTCTTCAACTGGAAATAATTGGGAGATTTTTGTTTTGTTTTGAACTTGGCAAACACCAGAATAATAGACTGTTTCAAATCTGGTAAAATAGGCATACAAATTGTATAGAAATGATAGACCATGGGCTGGTACCTGATATAGTTCATGGTGTGTAGTGATAGACTGAGCAAAACCTCTAGTTTTTGATCATGTGAGAGAGACCTATGTCCTTCGTGGGGGATAGGACAATATTGGGGAGCAATAATGCTTAATCCCTTATATCACTAGTGGAAGGATGGATCCTTATGATTTCAGAATAAATCATATTTGAGTAGATCAGGATTATAAGGCAGGTATAAATGTATACACATCTTCTGCTTTATCACTGCTCAATTTACCAAGGTACTATATATATATATATATATATATATATATATATATACAGTCAGGTCCATAAATATTGGGACATCAACACAATTCTAACATTTTTGGCTCTATACGCCACCACAATGTATTTGAAATGAAACAAACAAGATGTGCTTTAACGGCAGACTGTCAGCTTTATTTTGAGGGTATTTACATCCAAATCAGGTGAACGGTGTAGGAATTATAACAGTTTGCATATGAGCCTCCCACTTGTTAAGGAACCAAAAGTAATGGGACAGAATAATAATCATAAATCAAACTTTCACTTTTGAATACTTGGTTGCAAATCCGCAGTCAATTACAGCCTTAAGTCTGAAACGCATAGACATCACCAGGCGCTGGGTTTCATCCCTGGTGATGCTCTGCCAGGCCTCTACTGCAACTGTCTTCAGTTCCTGCTTGTTCTTGGGGCATTTTCCCTTCAGTTTTGTCTTCAGCAAATTAAATGCATGCTCAATCGGATTCAGGTCAGGTGATTGACCTAGCCATTGCATAACATTCCACTTCTTTCCCTTAAAAAACTATTTGGTTGACTTTGCAGTATGCTTTGGGTCATCTGCAGTGTGAAGTACCGTCCAATGAGTTCTGAAGCATTTGGCTGAATATGAGCAGATAATATTGCCTGAAACACTTCAGAATTTATCCTGCTGCTTTTGTCAGCAGTCACATCATCAATAAATACAAGAGAACCAGTTCCATTGGCAGCCATACATGCCTACGCCATGACACTACCACCACCATGCTTCACTGATGAGGTGGTATGGCTAGGATCATGAGCAGTTCCTTTCCTTCTCCATACTCTTTACTTCCCATCACTCTGGTACAAGTTGATCTTGGTCTCATCTGTCCATAGGATGTCGTTCCAGAACTGTGAAGGCTTTTTTAGATGTCTTTTGGCAAACTCTAATCTGGCCTACCTGTTTTTGAGGCTCACCAATGGTTTACATCTTGTGGTGAACCCTTTGTATTCACTCTGGTGAAGTCTTCTCTTGATTGTTGACTTTGACACACATACACCTACCTCCTGGTGAGTGTTCTTGATCTGGTCAACTGCTGTGAGGGGTGTTTTCTTCACCAGGAAAATAATTCTTCGGTCATCCACCACAGTTGTTTTCCGTGGTCTTTCGGGTCTTTTGGTGTTGCTGAGCTCACCGGTTCGTTCCTTCTTTTTAAGAATGTTCCAATCAGTTGTTCTAGCAACGCCTAATGTTTTTGCTATTTCTCTGATGGGTTTGTTTTGTTTTTTTCAGCCTAATAATGGCTTGCTTCACTGATAGTGACAGCTCTTTGGATCTCATCTTGAGAGTTGACAGCAACAGATTCCAAATGCAAATAACACACTTGAAATTAACTCTGGACCTTTTATCTGCTCATTGTAATTGGGATAATGAGGGAATAACACACACCTGGCCATGGAACAGCTGAGAAACCACTTGTTCTATTACTTTTGGTCCCTTAACAAGTAGGAGGCACATATGCAAACTGTTGTGATTCCTACACCGTTCACCTGATTTGGATGTAAATACCCTAAAATTAAAGCTGCAGTCTGCAGTTAAAGCACATCTTGTTAGTTTCATTTCAAATCCATTGTGGTGGTGTATAGAGCCAAAAATGTTAGAATTGTGTTGATGTCCCAATATTTATGGACCTGACTGTGTGTGTGTGTGTGTATGTGTATATATATATATATATATATATATATATATACATACATACATCCAATTTACATCCATTATAGCACAAAATTACACAGTGCATTGTCTAATGAAAACCTGTGCTTAATAATCCAAATGGTGAATGGCATCTGATGATGCAGCAAAGTTTTGTTCACAACCACTTTTCACTGAAATGTCTTCTGGGTCTACAGAACGTAGAGATGCCTCATGCACTCTTGTACCGTACACTCCTCTGAGACTCTGTACAGGTACAATATATTATATCTCCTTCCACATTTTGAGTAACTTTCATGTTGATTGACCAAATAATGATTTAAAAGAGGAGATAACAAGTTGCTGCTCATTCTTCTTCAAAACAGTATTTTTCGTTTTGTGAGTTCTTTTATTCTTGTAGAATTTTAGATCCTGGGAAGGCTGGACCTTCACTGTAAACGACTATGATTTAGAAAAGCTAAAGTCATATCCTATTAGCGTCTGTGACGAAGTAAAATGTATACACTGATCACTAGTAGTATAGTATATTTATATTAGTAAATTCTTTCCATTACTTCAGCTCTCTAGAGGAGACAGCATGGTGATGGCTATTATAAGAAGACGGCAATAACTGTAGCACCCTAATTCTGAAATATCATACACTCTCGTTGTGTACATTAGGCTCCAGGAGGATCTTAGAGGCCTTATTCATACATTTTTCATGTCTGTGTGTTTTCCCTTTTAACAATGGACAGTAAATGGATCGGTACAAGTCAATGATTCTATTCACGCATCTGTTTTTCTTTAGTTTTTTTCATATGTCCCTTGCGAGAAACTCAATGCATGCCCTATTTTGGTCCATTTCTGCAGACCAGATTTGCCTGTTACAGTCTACAGGGGTGTGAAAAATGTATGTCACAGAAAATCGGATGGCAAATGAGCGTAAAAAACAGACACAAGGATGGATGCAAAACGATCGTTTTTTATGGACACAAATCAGATACAGTCATGTGAAAAAATTAGGACACCCTTTGAAAGCATGTGGTTTTTTGTAACATTTTTAATAAAAGGTTATTTCATCTCCGTTTCAACAATACAGAGAGATTAAAGTAATCCGACTAAACAAAGAAAACTGAAGAAAAGTCTTTTCAAGATCTTCTGTAAATGTCATTCTACAAAAATGCCTATTCTAACTGAGGAAAAAGATAGGACACCCTTGCCCCTAATAGCGAGTGTTACCTCCTTTGGCTGAAATAACTGCAGTGAGACGGTTCTTGTAGCCATCTACCAGTCTTCGACATCGGTCTGAGGAAATTTTACCCCACTCCTCAATGCAGAACTTTTTCAGCTGTGAGATGTTTGAGGGGTTTCTTGCACGTACAGCCCTTTTCAAGTCACCCCACAGCATCTCAATGGGATTCAAATCTGGACTTTGACTTGGCCATTCCAGGACTCTCCATTTCTTCTTTTTCAGCCAATCTTTGGTTGATTTACTAGTATGTTTTGGGTCATTGTCATGTTGCATGGTCCAGTTCCGCTTCAGCTTTAATTTTCTAACTGATGGTCTCACATGTTCTTCAAGCACCTTCTGATACACAGTAGAATTAATCGTGGATTCTATGATGGTGAGCTGACCAGGTCCTGCTGCAGCAAAGCAGCCCCAAACCATGACACTTCCACCTCCATGCTTCACAGTTGGTATGAGGTTCTTTTCTTGGAATGCTGTGTTTGGTTTACGCCAAACATGTCCTCTGCTGTTGTGTCCAAATAATTCAATTTTGGACTCATCTGTCCAAAGAACATTATTCCAGAAGTCCTGGTCTTTGTCAACTTTATCTCTGGCAAATGTCAGTCTGGCCTCGATGTTTCTCTTGGAAAGCAAAGGTTTCCTCCTTGCACACCTCCCATGCAAGTTAAACTTGTACAGTCTCTTTCTGATTGTAGAGGCATGTACTTCTACATCAACAGTAGCCAGAGCCTGCTGTAGTTCTCGAGATGACACTTTAGGGTTTTTGGAGACCTCTTTTAGCATCTTGCGGTCTGCTCTTGGGGTGAACTTGCTGGGGCGACCAGTCCTGGGCATGTTGGCAGTTGTTTTGAAAGCCCTCCACTTGTAGACTATCTTCCGGACAGTGGAATGGCTGATTTCAAAATCTTTTGAGATCTTTTTAAATCCCTTCCCAGACTCATAGGCTGCTACAATCTTTTTTCTGAAGTCCTCTGACAGCTCTTTTGCTCTCACCATGGTGCTCACTCTCACTTCAACAGTCAGGAGCACACCAAACTAAATGTCTGAGGTTTAAATAGGGCAAGCCTCATTCAACATGCAGAGTAACGATCTACTAATTATGTGCACCTGGTGTGATATACCTGTGTGAGATCTGAGCCAATTTAAGAGGGAATACATGTGAGGGTGTCCTATCTTTTTCCTCAGTTAGAATAGGCATTTTTGTAGAATGACATTTACAGAAGATCTTGAAAAGACTTTTCTTCAGTTTTCTTTGTTTAGTTGGATTACTTTAATCTCTCTGTATTGTTGAAACGGAGATGAAATAACCTTTTATTAAAAATGTTACAAAAAACCACATGCTTTCAAAGGGTGTCCTAATTTTTTCACATGACTGTACATTTGTGTAAATACGGACTACGTTGAAATAATTTGTAGATCTATTATACTTGCACAGTTGGTCATATGCAAATGTAACCTTTTCATGTTCAACTGTTTAGAAAGATCTCAGTAGACATCAGTTCAGTTGCCATCTGCAAGATTTTTGGGCATCAGGGTAGCCGTCTGTATAGTGATAAAGATAGAAAAAGAATATAATGTTTGACTTGCTGCACTGGTTGACTCTTTCTCCTCTTCAATAAGTCAGGGACTTTAAAAAATAAGAACATTTGGACCAAGGGTAAGTGAATAATTATATACAGAGTAACAATATTAATTGGTTCCAGGTCAACCCTTGTATGTTGAAACCATTGTAACTTTTTTAATCAGTTCCAAAGTCCCTACATGTCATTCAAGATAAGGAAAAATTAGGATCGAAGAAAAATAAGCAGATAAAACAAGTCCTTAGATATAACAGTCAAGAATAGCTGCTAACTAGCAAATACAGCTATTTTACTAGAGAAGTGGCCATGTTGATTGGTTGGGTCTGAGTCTTAGACATTGTATGTTGATTGTAGTTTCAATTTGATGGGTTAGAAAAGACCATTGTATGTTGAAAGGCTTGAAAATATTGTATCCTGGGGCAGCATTGTATTGGCAGATTAACCCCTTCAGGCAAATTCATATACATGTACGTGAGGGAATGCGGCTTCTTGCTGGTAGCCAGGCCCCTGCTGCATCCACCAGCATCTATGTATGCGGTCATGCCGGCTGAATAACCTTTTAACATGCCGCGTTCATCGCTGCCCAGGGCACGTGCAGGGTTTACAGAGGAAGGGGACTCCCTCTGACTCAATCACCTCCCCGTGCTGCGCTGACAGGGGGCCTGTACAATGTATTGTACTGAATTGAAACAGGGATCAAACCTGAAAAGGTAAAGTAACAAAATAAAAAGTTTAAAAGGTGTATTTTTTTTCATAATAAAAAAATTAAAAGTTTCAAGTAAAAAAAAAAGACCCTTAACATAAAATAGTGTTAAAAAATAATATAAAACAGATATATTAGGTCTCGCTGCATCCGTAGCGATGTGCTATAGAAACATGTCACATAATCTACCACAAAAAAATTAAAACTGAGCAAAAAATGCCATTTGTCACCTTACATCACAATTGTAATTCCAAGTGATCAAAAAGACATAAAAATAGTACCAATAAAACCGTCATTTCTTTGCGCAAAAAATTAGCCCCTATATAAGACAAAATGGAGACACTAAAACATGATTTTTTTTTCCGTGAAAAAATGAGCCCCTACACAATACAATCACCCAAAAGATAAAAAAAATATGGCTTTCAAAAAATAGAAACACTAAAAGACCACATATTAGGTATTGCTGCATCCATAATTACATGCTCTATAAAAATATCACATGATCTACCCCCTCAGGTGAACACCGTAAAGAAAAAAAAGTTTGCCAAAAATGCAATTTTTTTGTCATCTTCATCACAAAAAGTGTCATTCCAAGCTAACAAAAAGCCATACACACCCAAAAATGGTACCCATCAAACAGTCATCTCTTCCCACACAAAATGAAGACTATCTCCCTAAAGGTAAAAAAATATGGCATTCAGATAATTGAGACACTAAAACATGTTTGTTTTTTCCTCACAAAAGTGCTTTTATAGTGTAAAACTTAAATAAATTTTCAAAAAGTAGACATATTAGGTATTGCCACATCCGTAACAACCTGCTCTATAAAAATATCACATAACCTAACCCCTCAGGTGAACATCGTAAAAAAATAAAAACTGTACCAAAAATGCTATTTTTTATCACCATACATCACAAAAAGTGTAGTTCTAAGCGATCAAAAATACATATGTACCTCAATATAGTACCAATCAAGGTGTCATCTTTTTCTGCAAAAAATGATCCCCTACATAGGACAATTTCCCAAACTATAAAAAAATATGGCTTTCAGAAAATAGAGACACTAAAACATGATTTTTTTTTTAAACTGAAATACATAAAAAAGTAGACATATTGGGTATCGCCACGTCCGTAACAACCTGCTCAGAAAATATTACATGATCTAACCCCTAAGGTGAATTCTATAAAAAAAATGTTATAAAAACTACAAAAAGAAACAATTTTTTGGTCCTTTTTCAACATAAAGTGTAATATTGAGTGATCAAAAAAATCATATGTACCCCAAAATACTACCTATAAAAATATCAACTCTTTCCGCAAAAAATGAGCCCCTACACAATACGATCGGCAGAAAAATAAAAAATAAATAGCTTTCAGCAAATGGTGACATAAAATTTTTTATTTTTTTTCACAAATGCTTTTATTGTATAAAACTGAAATAAAAATTATTTACATATTAGGTTTTGCTACGTCCGTAATGACCTGCTCTTTAAAAATATGACATGATCTACCCCATCAGGTAAATGCTGTTAAAAAAAAAAAAAAAAAAAAAACTGTGCTAAAATAGCCATTTTTTTGTCCCATTGCCCTAAAAAAGTTTCATATTGAAGGATCAAAAAAATCATATGTACCCAAAAATGGCACCAATATTAATGTCAGCTCTTCCTGCAAAAACAACATGTGAAAACAATCTCAGAATCGTTTATATAAGTAAAAGCATTCCAGAGTTATTACCACATAAAGGAAAACATGTCAGATTTGTAAAATGTGGCTTGGTCCTTATGGTGGAAACTAGCTTGGTCTTGAAGGGGTTAAGGAAACCATGGGCCCTGAGCCATTTCCATAACTCTGCTGCCCCACTTCCCCAGTGCCATCCTGTTATACTGTGTCTATGGTCGACACCACTTTTCTGTGTTACTATTGACAACTTTTACTACTCCCTTGTGAAAAAGCTGTTTTCCTAAACACAAAAAGTGTCCAGTCATCGCTAACAGTATCAGACTGTGTAAGGACAAATCTTTTTGACATGGAGTATGGTTATGCCCAGTTGTCAATGAGGCCTAGGCGAGACGCTTTATAGAATACAAGTATTTACTGAAATTCATCCGAATTTCTGCCAGCTCCTCTGTAAAGTCAGTGACTCACAGGTGACGTTTTCTCAGAATGTGTTCTAAACTATTACAGTCCCCAGACAGAGCCAATGAATAAATTAAGACCCCACCTCATACACGTGCACAGCTGCTCACGCTCCTCTGTGGAGCCACCTTGCTGCTGTCAATCTGGCATCAGGGCCTTAACACATACAGTACGGTAATGTGACCTTGTGTGTGCAGCTTCTTCATCTAAGGCTACTTCCACACTTGCGTTCGGTGCGGATCTGTCTGGTGTCTGCACAGACGGATCCGCACCTATAATGCAAATGCTTGTATCCGTTCATAATGAAGAACAAAGTCAAAACGGATCCGTCCTGACTTACATTGAAAGTCAATAGGGGACGAATCCGTTTTCAATTGCACCATATTGTGTCAGTGAAAACGGATCCGTCCCCATTGACTTACATTGAAAGTCAGGACGGATCCATTTGGCTCTGCATCGCCAAGCGGACACCAAAACGCCGCAAGCAGCATTTTGGTGTCCTCATCAAGAGCGGAATGGAGGCAGAACGGAGCCGAACTGATGCATTCTGAACGGATCCTTATCCATTCAGAATGCATTGGAGCGGAACTGATCAGTTTTGAACCGTTTGTGAGATCCCTGAAACGGATCTCACAAACGGAATTCAAAACGCCAGTGTGAAAATAGCCTTATCTGTGCAGTCCTGCACACATTTGCACCAGTGATCATTGCAGAAAGCAGTTTTTTCATGGTTTTAGTAGCAAAAACATGACAAAATTGCAATGTCCTTCTTTGCAGAAAGCAGCCTCAGCTGCCCAAACCCCCCACAGTGTGATATACATCAATGTAAACTGAATGAGCATTAATTGTTCTTCTAACTAATAAAAAAGACAGGATGAGATGAGGATCAAGCAAAGGCAGCAGAAGGTATCTGTGTAATCTAGCTGGCTCCAAACGTGACTGTGTTTCTGTGGCTGTGACAGTAAAGATGGATTACGGGGCTGCGGCTTCTGCAATCTGATGCCTGCAACCTTTCAGTTCTAGCACATCTGGCTTTTGCAGTCTGATTTTATCTGATATGTTTCTATACATAGAGGAAGAAATGTGGTGACATTAGGTTATCTGATATTGCTGTCATATTAAGTAGACAATGTTGATACAAGGCACTTCCTAATGTATTATGATTGTCCATATTGCCTCCTGCTTGCACGCTACAGTAGAAGGCGCCGGCTGGATTGTCGGGTAATCATAACCCCTGGATCTGAGCAGTGTATAATTGAAAAGCCCCAAAGATCAAAATGTCCAACTTCATAGCTTTTTCTGAAACTCTCACTTTCCCCCCCCCCCCCAAAAAAAATGGGCATGAAGAGGTGGGCTGTGGGCAGTAGTCCAACTTATTTAACAACATAAGACGTGTGCCTCATTAGGTCAGATCATCCGTTGAGTTTCTACTAACACTGGTGTGGGAAACACCGATCTTTAGTAAATAACCCCTATTGTGTAATACATTTGCCCTTATGACATTGGCTTTATTGTCAGGACTTTGTGTCTTCTTTTGTTTAGACTTGAAGATTCTGTAGTATTAACGATGTCACAGTGAATCAGCAATTTTATTGTATAAGAAAATCGAATAACAGCAAGATGGCGAAAAGCGCAGAAGTGAAGATTGCTGTTTTTGGCCGTGCTGGAGTTGGCAAATCTGGTGAGTATGCATATTTTCTGTACTGGTGCATATTGTATATGTGGAATGGCGTCTCCTCCATTATACTATTTTTTTTTTATTTTTGTCTGCTATATTTTGTGTTAATTCACACACTCTGCTTTTTGTTGCTGTGTTGTTTTTTTTTTAGCCATTTTCATTTATATTTATATATGATATATTTTTTTACATAATCCAGACGTAAATACAGAAGAAATATAGATGTACATGGATCAAAGTAGGAGTCTGCTTGTTTTTCAGGCTCTATTTCTATCAGTAACAAGGATAAAACTTGGGAGAAACATTTTGGATGAGTAAACTATATATATATATATATATAAATAATGCTTATGATTTTACACAGTACAAATAGTATTGTCAGAATATGTGAAATGGATTGGCAGTAGTGTTGGGCGAGCATGCTTGGCTGAACACCAGTTTGGCTCGAGCACGATGCTCGAGTCAGTGTATTTAAATCTAATTTAGCCTCTATTTCTGAAAAGTTTCTGGCAGGATTTAAACTTACAACCTTCTACATTACAGCCCAGAATGTTAACCACTACACTATACAGCTGCATGGCCAGTTACTTAAAAAATAGAATAAAATAAATAAGACTTCTGCTGTATAGGAATACTTGCTGTATAAGTATTCCTATACAGCAGAAATCTCATATATTTATTTACTTTTTATTTTTATTTAATTGTTTTTACTAACTGGCCATGCAGCTCTATGGTGTAGTGGTTAAGATTCTTGGCTGTAAAGTAGAAAGTTGTGAGTTTGAATCCCGCCTGAAACTTTTCAGGAATAGAAGCTAAATTAGATTTAAATACACTGGGTGTCCCCAAGCACTGACTCCATATATGGACATAGCTATATATGGAGTCAGAGCAGGGACTCCTAAGCCGAACTAGAGTCCTGACACCCTCCCCTCTTCAGAGCAGGGGGTGCCTGATTTAATTCTCAAGTTCTCCCATTGACTTCCATTGTGCTCGGGTGTAGAGCACCTGAGCATCGGGAAGTGTTCTACTCGAGCACTTTAGTGCTCGACCAACACTAATTGGCAGTAAACAGTGAAATAGAGAAATAGAACTGATAATAAAAATCCTGCATCTCGATAAAACAATTCTTTATTGGTCACCTCTTAGAAAGAGCCATAAAGTGTGAATTCACATTCTACGTGTTTCAGACGAAAGCAGTTTGTCCTTAATTAAGGCATGCCATGTAATCATTATTGGACCATTTCAGGAGCGCCTTCTCCGTGTACTGCCACATTTTCCCAGGATTTGGACCTTGCAAAGTGGTTCAGTGTTGAACTCTATGACTTTTCCTCATCTTGGTTAATTTTTATGTGGTTCTCCAGTGAAATAGAAAACACCTGCACAGGAAGAGACAGGGACACTGTTACAGGCTTGCAAATAGTGTAAGTACTTTTAGTCAAGCCAAATGCTAGTGTATTTAGACTTAAGCACCAATCTATAGATAAGAAATTCAGCCAACCTTTTTGCTATTAATGTATGCAAGTTACTTAGAACAAGAGACTAATTTCCAGAGGCAGGAAAGGCTAGTCTAGCAATAATCAACATTTGCCTTGATACAAAATATTAGACCTGGCTCAAGGTTAAGAATGGTTCCCTGCATTGTTGTGGCCTTGGATTGAAATCCAAGCAAGGGCAACATCTGCATAGAGGGTTCTCTGAGTTCCTCCAAAAATAATAATGATAGGTTAAGTTGGAATTTAGATTGTGAGCCCCAATGGGAACAGGTATTGTTATGAGTAAAGACAATCTCTGTGGAAGATGTTGGTGCTATATAAGTGAGTAAATAAACCTGTAATAAGGAAGAGGGTCCCAAGATTAATGGGGTCGTGCACATTTTGGGGGTGGTGTTTGGTAACCGCCCCCCCCCCCCCTTATCAAATTTCCAGTTTAATGATGCTGCAGCAAGCAATTGACCTGCTCCCTTTGCATCATGTGACCATTTGACATGACGCAAGGGGAGAAGATCACCACTGTGGCCAACAATTGGCTGTGGTGGCATCAAACCAGAGGCGGACCAGAGAGTGGAGGAGTCGGGAGCCAGCATTGGGAAGCAGGAAAGTATGCTTCACGTTGCAAGTCTGCCCAAGAGAGGGGGGAGAAATGTGTACAACCCCTTTATGTTACCTGTTATTTTCTCGATTCCCTCAAGAATGGGCTGTCCTCTTGACAATGCCAACATATGCCAGATACCATGTCTATTACATTACTTCCTTAACAGCGATGGAAAACAAGAGGACAGAAATATTTTAAAAGGAATTTTGAAGAAGTAGAGAAGTGTTCCAAGGTATGGTGCCTGACCATCAATTTATAGGAAAAAATGCGTATAGCAGCACAACTAAAAATTAAAGTCTTATCTTGTGGTGGTGTCACCTAGTGGACATTTCCTATTTAAAAAAGAAGACTACAATGAAAAAAACAACACATGTCTATCAATGTATGGTGGGAGCTAATCTCTGGTACTTATAAAGAAGAAGAGAAGGTTCGAAGACTTTCTCTATATAGAAATACACAAAAGTAGGGGGTTTTCTGTTGCTGAGGTAGACCAAAGCCCAATCTGTTTGTGATGTCGTATGGATCTAATGTAAAGAGAAGTGGTTTGACTCTTGCCCTTATAGTGGAAGTTCATCTGAAAAAATATCAAGGATGTGTAACAACGCTGGTTGTTCACAAGACTGCAGAACTGGACTTCACCTATAGCAGTTATCTTTTCCAGGTACTAATGGTGTCTCCCAACACTCAGACACCACAAGGACTTACAGTAGGGCCAAATTGTATAACTGGACAGTGGCAGGAATAATATTATGAAGCATGTATCAACACTGGAAGATAAAAAATATACAGAGGTAGAAACTCACTGATAGATTTATGATGCGGTTGTGAGGTCGGTTGGATATACTGCCAAATTCTCTGAAACGCCTTTGGAGACGGCTTATGGTAGAGAAATGAACATTCATTGCACGGGCAACAGCTCCGGTAGACATTCCTGTAGTCAGCATGCCAATTGCACACTCCCTAAAATGTTGCAACACTGTGGAATTGTGCTGTGTGATCAAACTGCGCATTTCAAAGTGGCCTTTTATTGTGGGCAGTCTAAGGCACACCTGTGCAATATTCATGCTGTCTAATCAGCACTTTGATATGCCACACCTGTGAGGTGGGATGGATTATCTCGGCAAAGGAGAAGTTCTCAGTAACACAGATTTAGACAGATTTGTGAACAATATTAGAGAGTAATGGGTCTTTTGTGTATGTAGAAAATGTTTCAGATCTTTGAGTTCAGCTCTTGCAAAATGGGAGCAAAACTGAAAGTGTTGGGTTTATATTTTTGATCAGTGTAAGTAGTATCCCAACAATAAACTTGGTATAATGTGTAGCTTAGCACAAAGTGGTACATCGCTGTTTATTATACCAGCAGCAATATTGTAAGGGCTTCTCAGCCAAATAGTGTGGCTGTTATCGCATACTACTCAGGGCTAAAGCAGTGATAGTTTCACCCTGTATCTTAGGCTTGTATGACACCGGCAGATGTCTTGCAGATAACAGTTTTAGATTACGATATTGCCACTAATTAGCGACCAAAAATGTGCTTATTGCATAGAGCGATATTTGTTCTTATGCTCGTTAATCATTCGCTACAAAGTACCGCGCCTCTATGTGATCTGCAAGCGAGTAGACCACTCCATATTATACGAACAGATCTGTGACTGAGGAAAGATAATTTTTTTTAACAGGATGAAAGATCACGATTGGTGAGAAACTAGCAATTTTCCACTCATCGTTTAATCGCTCCTACTTATTATATCTTGGGAGGCTTGTTCAATTTTGTTAGCATTAACGACATTCGGTACTATTTGCTCTATCTAATATAGGCTTTTGGTATTCCACAGATATTATGTATTGCCTCTATCAGTAGCCACTGAACAGATGGTGCTAATAAAAAATTCCCTCTTCAAGCTCCTCCAACATGTTTCACCAGACCATAGGCTTCTTCAGGGGTAGTGGAGCTTATAGCACATTTTTACCACAATTTGGCACATCTAGTTCTTGAAATGGTTTAGCACTAACTTTTTGATGGAAAACAAATTTCACTTTATTGCCACGAACAAAATGCAGGCAGATGTGACGCGTTTTCGGCTAAAAGGCTGTTTAGCTGAAACGTGTCACATTTGCTTGTATTTTGTTTATGCAATAAAGTGAAGATTTGTTTGCATTAAAAAGTGAGTGCTGATCCACTTCTTCCACCTTGGTTAGACTTTCACAGAACTGCAACTCAAACTTAGGGATGGTTTCTGAGTTGCGGAGAGGACAGAAATTCCTATATCTACTGCATCTTTTCACCTCTTATAATACCTAGTCATATAGCCTTTAACATTGCAAAGTCTTACTCAAACACCTTGTAGCATTTACACCCATATCGCCCATGTATATCACTGAGAAAAACTCATGTACCAACACAACACGAATACCCTTCTCTAGTTACTAACAATATCATGTTGTGTCATCAGGGAAGAGGTCCCAAAGAACTTAGTACTGACCCTTGTTCTTTCCTATTCTGTTACTTACTTAGCTAGATTCCATTAGCAAAAGCATTATATCTTGAGATACCCACTATATGTTGTTAGCTGGTTGGAATCCCAGCAACTGGATATGCACTTACAAACTGCTATTTTGTAACTTTTTCCTACGGGAATCTCAATCTGATCCTCAGTTGGAAGATTCATCAATGTACGTACATTATCCAGATAATCTGTAAAAACCTTATACGTGACTTCTTACATATACCTATTCATTCATGCACTCATGTATTCATGTATAATTGTATTCTTATATTTGAAAATTCTCCTAAAATAAAGAATATACAAAAAATAATAATCTGCGCCACTGTGTTGAATAAAGGGTTTCCAGGGATTTATTCTTGTCTGTTATCATGTTCTACTGAATCACTAACCTGATGGAACCTTTCGGCATAGGAGATACACCTACGTAGATTGTATCCATGGGTACAAGTGCTGAGATACTGACTCTAGATTACAGTTAGGGCGCTGCTTCTAATTCTGCACCATTTTGTTGGCTTTTATTTTACACATATTATTTGCCTTTATCTTAGCTCAAAATGCCCTAGAAGGTCTGGACACTGGAATCTGTATCTTGTGCCCATTCCTTTCTTGCCTCCCAAGCCTTCATTGTAGCTGTTTGGAAATGACTCTGTTCTGAATAAACAGCCGGCATAAGTGCTGAATTATTGGTGACATCTCTGGGTTAAGGGTTAATATTCTTACTATATTCTCACAACTATTCACACATCATAAATTTCTCTTTTGTTTACAAAAGTTTTGTGTCGCTGTTGGCAGCACCAAAATGGTATAATATTAACATCCTAGTGACTTATATGGTAAAACTGTTCAACAAATGATCCGAGAAGTTCTCTTTTTATGGTGCGGAACTTGCTAAGACTGAAATTGGGAACTTCATTTGTATATTTTTTCATTTGACTTGAATGATTTGCTGTGCCGTTTATTGACCGCAAATAATACCCCAGGCCATCTTAGTATTAGTTAATAGTAAATATGATCAGAATGATCAATACACAAATCATACTCTTGCGTGGGCTTTTACAGATAATGTCAGTGTAGCTGAACGTGGTTCGTCAAAACAGCAATCTGAAGGACAGTTGAGGATGTCAGCAGCCATGCAGGAGGTCCCCTTTATATTGCACCATCACATTATACATGCAATAAGTAAAAGTTTGATTAAAATAAATAAGATCAATTTTATTGGGACTAGGAATTTCTTCTTCTGCATGGATGCTGTCCACGTTTCCAATCTTATCATATTTTTTTGAGAAAGTCTTCTCAAGTGCATATTAATGGTCCATTATGTAATATGAGGGGACCTTAGGATGGATTCATTGGATTTATATATTTTGAAAGATGTATCTCAATTGTATGTTAGATGACTTTTATTGTATATGTATCCTATGGATTCCTTAAAGGCTATGGATACCTTCTGGGCAATTTTTTATGATTTAATTTTACTTATTTTGTGCTACAAATGTATTTTCTCATTAGGTCTTAATTAAAAATGTCCAGCTGTTTCTGAGATACATGGGTTAAAAATCAGTCTGCCAACTATCACAGTCTGTTTTATTTAAATCTCATCATCTGACGGCTCATCTCTGGTCTCCTGAACAAATAAACACTTATTTAACCCTTTTCTGACCACCCGACGTAAATTTACGTCGGCAGCAGGGCATTTAAAAACAGCAGACACCCAGCACTAATGTCAGCAACTGGCGGTGATGAAAGTTTAGAACTTTTAATCCTTTCGATGCCATGGTAAAATGTGACCATGGCATCTGTATTCCCTAAAACCCTGAAGCATGTGCTCCAGCTCCTCCCGTTGGGGATTGGGGGAGCCGGAGCATGTGTGCAGCAGCCCCTGTCCTCCTGTGTGACAGGAGGCTGCTGCATATTAGTATCTATGGAGCCCCTGCCTGTGGCAGAGCTCCATAGGAACATAGGAACATTGTCATTGACTCAAATGCTAATGCATTGAAGTCTGAGAATAGCACTCTGATGATTGCTTGTTATAGTTCCCTATGGTCATCATAGGCATCGATGAAAAAACACCCATACTATTAAAGGGAGTCTTTCACAAATATGACCATTACAGACCACTCAGATCAGGTTCTCCATTACATTCCCCAGATTACTATGGTACCTTTCATATTGCAGTCCATCGCCGATTTGCTCCCAAAAACACTTTTATACCATATGGTAATTAGGTTCTGAAGGTGCCCAGGGGCGGCGTTCATGCGGCTGGTGCCCAGGCCCCTCTGCGCTTTGCTTACCAAACCCCTCCTCGTTCACCCCCTCTGGCCCACCCTTGTTTAATCTGATTACCTCCTCCTCTCCGTCTGAAATCCTGTGCCTCCGCCGGCTGGATCGAGTTGCGCAGGCTGGCGCCTGCGCATTGAAAGTCCCTGTTCCTCTGCCCATAATGGGCAATGCAGTGTGCACGCGCCAAGAATGAGTGGAGCAGCGAGGACGCGGGATTTCAGACGGAGAGGAGGAGGTAATCAGATAAAACAAGGGCGGACCAGAGGGGTTAAAGAGGAGGGGTTTGGTAAGCAAAGCGCAGAGGGGCCTGGGCAGCGGCTGCATGAACGCCGCCCCTGGGCATCTTCAGAACCTAATTACCATATGGTATAAAAGTACTTTTTGGACTGCAATATGAAAATCATAGTAATCTAGGGAATGTAATGGAGAGCCTGATTTGAGTGGTCTGTAATGGTCATATTTGGTAAAAGACTCCCTTTAAAATATATATATATATATATATATATATATATTTATTTATATATATTTTTCACATACGGCAAACGGCGAAACAGAAAAAAAATACAAAATGGCCGATTTGCATTTTTTGTTGTTGCTTCACCTCCCACAAAAAAAAAAAAAAAAAAAGTGATCAAAAAGTCGTACACACCCCAAAATGGTATCAATGAAAAGTACAGATCGACCCTCAAAAAATTTGCCTTCACACAGCACGGCACACATAACTACAAAAATTTTGTCAGACTA
This sequence comes from Bufo gargarizans, assembly GCF_014858855.1. Classification (NCBI taxonomy): domain Eukaryota; kingdom Metazoa; phylum Chordata; class Amphibia; order Anura; family Bufonidae; genus Bufo; species Bufo gargarizans. The sequence continues at coordinate 532,127,455 of NC_058081.1, forward strand.
TGGCGATGAAAAGTAAAAAAAATATAAATATGTAGTATAACCATAACCGTACTGACCTGGAGAATAAAAGTGACAGGTCAGTTTTACTGTTTTTTTTATGATTCCACTCTATTTAGAATTTTTTTCCCACTTTCTACCACATTTTTTGCAACCGTTAGAAAGTGCATTTTGTCCTGCAAACAACAAGCCCTCCGCTATCAGTTATCAGTTTGATAAGAATTGAGCTATAATGTGTTCTGTGAGGTCAAGAGATCAGAGATAAGAGCTCTACATGAGTATCAGATGACACAGAAAGTCACAGTTTGCGAATAGATTTTTTTTAACCCTTGTACGTCAGAAGGACATTTAAAAAAGACCAATTGAAAAAATTATTTTTATCCCAAAATGAGTAAAATGTAATAATAAAAAATGTCTCTGAAGGTGTACATATCCTTTAAAGGTTTTCTGTCAGCACAATTAACCCTATTAAACTGGCTGACATTAGCGATGTGCTAATGTCAGCAGACCCTAACTCTACTATTTTTATGCCTATGGATGCCCCGTTTACTGTACAATTTTAACTTTGATGATATATAGGAGCAGGTGGGGCGTTGCTCTTGCTCCTAGAGGCTCTGTTCTCCCACCTCAAGTCACGCCCTGTCGTCTTTGATTGACAGGACCAGGCAGCGTTCGTCTCCTCCTGCCGGCCCTGTGTGCCGGGACTGCGCAGGCGCGAGATTTATCTAGAGCACAGGGCTGGCAGGAGAAGACGAACGCTGGCCATGTCAATCGAGGACGGCAGGGCGTGACTTGAGGTGGGAGAATGGAGCCTCTAGGAGCAGGAGCAACGCCACCCCGGCTCCTAGAGGCTAATTTGCATATCATCAAAGTTAAAAATTGTACAGTAACCGGGGCATCCATAAGCATACAAATAGTAGAGTAAGGGTCTGCTGACATTAGCACATCGCTAATGTCAGCCAGTTTAATAGGGTTAATGCTGGTGACAGAACCCCTTTAAAGGGCCTCTTTCAGCAGATTTGTACCTCAGCTCTCTCTGCAAGCGTGCCTTCTGCCCTTTGATTGACAGGGCCAGTCAATCAAAGTGCAGAGGGCCCGGATGTTTCAGAGAGAGCAGAGCCTCTATCAGTAACGGCAACGCCCCCATTACTCCTAGAGTCTTATTTGCATATATTAAAACTTCATTTTTCTCACCATTGCGGGCACATATGAACATGGGACCAACACAGATGCCTTCAGCTGCCAAGCAGACATGTAACAGGTCAGCCGGTGTCATAGGTACAAATCTGCTGACAGATGCCATTTTAGAATAATAATGTACATTGGACACATTATAAATTGTGTAATGATCAGTCTTTTTCGTCTAGTGTTAAAGAGGAAATTCTTAATTTTAGTGTTTTATTTTCAGCTCTCTTGGTGAGGTTTCTTACTAAACGATTTATTTGGGAATATGACCCGACTTTAGGTAAGATACATTATTATATGGTCTATTTGAAAGTTATCATTTACAATTGACTTTAGAAGTGACTGCAACCTACTTCTATACTTGTTAAGACATCTCTGCGATGTTAATATTCATTGCTCGATTTTACCTTAGCGTTTTCATTTGCTTCTCCATTGAGCCCAGACTACCTTGATGACTTCCCCTGATGACTGCAGAATTTACTGCTGAGACATCGTTGGCTGCTCTCTTGAATTTAGTCACCGCTCCATAGCATCTTCATCCTCTCCATTCCTTTTCTCTCTATAGACCTGCATTAGTGACATGCCCCCTTCCTTTCTGGTCATGTGACCTATCAGGGGCAACTCCATTCTAGACAGGACCCTTTCACACTCCTCTCCGGTGCAGGACCATTTCTTTTGTTACATGAAAGATTCACTCCTTTCAGTCGTCAGCTCCTCCCTGGCTGCTTTGCCACTGCCTGGAGCCGTCAATGAAAGCAGCAAAGTTGCGGCTGACCACAGAAATGAGTGGAGCTTGGGCACAACAAGAGCAATGGTGACGTCCTTATTGCACCAAAAGCCTAATTTCTAAATAAAAAAAGGATCACAACTCTGGAACAGTGCCTAAGATCAACACAGGAAAAGCTGAATTTTAATCAGGTGAACTACAGCTATGTGTCTATGCAAACAGCTTCATAGGAAGGTCGCTAGTGACAGATTCCTTTTAAGTCCTCATCCATGAAATCCAGAACCCACATATATAGTAGAGAGTTAAGTCCATCAGACCGATCAATAAATGCTCATTTAAAATGAGTAAGTGTGTGTCAAGCTTGACATCTTATGGAACCGCAGCCAAGTCTCCTGCTCTCCAGTCTCATTGTATGATTACATTACAGTGAGGGAAGGGCACTCGAAGGAAGTGCCTTTCATTGGAGATCAAGGATCTTTTTCTTAGTGCTTTTATTAAATACCCTGTAGCACATTCCCGACATTTAATTACTGAAGTCCACTTTAATAATTCATCTGCTTGGATTCAGCATGGAGTTAATAAGTGCACATTTATTCATACATTTCCTTACATCTAGAGGACATTGACGTCTTGTCGCCATTTTTATAGTGGGATGAGTAGTCTCCATTAAATGCATAATAAATTAAATAAGTCGTGTCACCTAAATCATACTGAACACTAAATATTTGTACAAGATGTGCTTGTGGTTTCATGCGTGTTATTCATAGCAATTTTCCCCATCAGAATCTACATACCGGCATCAGACCACAATAGACGATGAAGCAGTTGCCATGGAGTTGCTCGACACTGCTGGTCAGGTAAACTATTTGTCTGTCTATTGACCAGAATTTAGTGCTTGAAAGGCTTAAAGGGATATTTCAGTGTGAAAGATATGCTTTAATAGCAACCCCTTCCCAGATGTAGATTTCAATAAATGTAACTTAATTTTTTTTTTTATGCAGATTTTCCTCTCTTTTGGCATGCTTTCCCAAAGACAGGAAGTCATGTAGTTCCATCATTCTCAAAGCAGGAGGAAACGTTTTCTCTCTCCCCTGTGTGAAGATGTCATGTGTCAATGGGGTTTCAATCAGATCAACACCGTGTCTAAGCCTCTCCCGTATGGTCCATCCCCTCACTGCCTGATTAGAATATCAACCCGCCTCCCAGTTGGGGCCTCCAGCACCAATTTCATCCCAGTTCATGGGACCTTCTATCCGTAACACTGATTATAGTCTAGCCTACTATACCATCTAACCCCGACCTGTTTCATTATGTTCCTCTGTTAACCTGTTCACTTTCCCATGCCACCTCTGCCCTCAAAGGGGTTGTCCCATGAAAACAGTTTTCAAACCAGTACCTGGATATGAATACTTTTGTAATTGCATGTAATTAAAAATGTAGCATAGCCCCTAAGTTTTTCACTGAAATCTATCTGTATAGTGCTACCTGCTCTTTGTACTTTTTCTTATTTCTCTGACCTGTAGTCGTTGGAATTGGTTAGTACAGTGCTGCTTTAAAGGGGTTGTCTCATCATGGACAATGGGGGTATATCGCAAGGATATGCCCCCATTGTCTTATAGGTGTGGGTCTCATCTCTGGGACCCGCACCTATATCAAGAACAGAGCCCCGCAAGGTTGTGGCTGGAGTACTCCGGTCCGGCCACGACCAAGCCGGCTCCCCATAGAAGTGAATGGGAGCATACCGCGCATGCTATTTTCGCCGGCCCCATAGAAAATGAACAGAGCCTTCACTTGCGGGGCTCTGTTCTTGGAGCCGCAGTTGGAGCCGCACCTATAAGACAATGTGGGCATATCCTAGCGATATGCCCCCATTGTCCATGATTAGACAACCCCTGTAAAGTGAGTAGGATCAGTGCTGCAGTAACCAGATCTGGCCACCACACAGTGATGGGAGCTGTGCTGTTCCTGTGCTGGATCCTCTGAAAACAGCAGATTGGAAGGAGTGCCAGGAGTCAGACCTCTGCAAGTCTGACTTTGATGACATATTCTAAGGATAGCCAATCAATAAGTAAGTTCTACATAGAACTGCAGCACAGCGAACGTGCTCTGACCTGCTGCATTCTTCTCTCTCATGACTATGTTGGAAATCTCCTGCAGTGTCTTTTCCCATATCTATCTTCTACTTCCTGAACAGACAGATAACATCATTATAACACATTAGGAGAGATTTATCAAAACTGGTGTAAAGGAAAACTGGCTTAGTTGCCCATAGAAACCAGTCAGATTCCTCCTTTCAGGAATGCTGAAAAATGAAAGGTGGAATCGGACTGGTTGCTATGGGCAACTAAGCCAGTTTTCTTTAGAACAGTTTTGATAAGTCTTCCCCATTGTGTCTGGAGGTGGTAGGGTTAGTGTGTGTACAAGAACACAGATAATGGGTCATCTCACTGCATCTCTAGAAATAAAATATAAATGAGAAGAAATATATTGCAAAGGTATAGATAAGACAGGAGTGCTAATTTTTGTATAGAGTTACAGATGTTGACATGCAAAAGACATGACTACAAAGGATGAGAGAACCCGAAGTTTTCAGGTTTGACGTTCAGGTGGTGTATCAATTCCATTATGGATTCCATTAGCACGGAAAATAACGGAATTCTATGACAGAAGGCAAAATGGAAGCCTTTACGAGGCATTCCGTTTTGCATTCCGTCATATTAGAAGTCTATGGGCAGCATAACGGATCCGTCTGGTTTCCGTTTTGCAGGACAGGACTTTGTTTTCCGTCCTGCATAATGGAAACCAGACGGCTTCCGTTTTGCATTCCGTCATAGAATTCTGTTATATTCCGTGCTAACAGAATCCATAACGGAATTCATACACCGCCCAAACACCAAACCTGAACCTGAAAACGTCAGGTTCGCTCATCCCTTATGACAACATAACAGAAGAGAAGTGGGTAAGAAAGCAAGCATGGACTTCTTAGACTGAGGATGGCCATACACCTGAGATACCAGTTGGCCGAACACTTCTGGTGGCAGCTTACTTCCTGGAGAACCAAAAATCTGACTTGTTGAAATTCAACAGCCCAACTTACTTTACTTCCTTTGACTTCCACTGTTGGAGGAGAGTGGGAGGCCGCCCCCCCCCCCCCCCCCCCCCATACACATTACACGGTTAGCCAGTCCCATGAGATTATAAATCCAATATGTATGGCTAGCTAAGATTTAAAAATTGCTCATTCAGAGTCTTCAGTCTTGAAAGTAGAGCTAGGTGGTCAAACATGGTGGAGTTACACTGCCTGATGGAGCAGACAATTATTGGGAAGGAAGGATTCCCATTCTCTGTTTGTTAGTGGAAGTGAAGAGCTACATTTACATGCAGTGATCGCCTCCACTGTACGGTAACAAGCGATTGCTACCACCATCATTCAATCTTATACAGATTCATTGTTTCTGGGCAGCAGATGCAGACACAATGATTGAGGAGTCCACACAAGAGATGAATTCACCCAATGAACAAGTGTTCTGCTCATTCATTGGGTGATCTTTACATGAGCAGATTATCAGGAATGAGTGTTTGTAGTAATGTTCATTGCAGATAATCTGCCCGACAATCTGGCAGCGTAAACCCGCCACAATATGCAAACAGAATGGGGACAAAACTACTGTAACAATGGTTAGTTCCCATGCATTTTATACTGGGCTATGTGAAAGGCCCTGTAAACTAGCAGTAATCAGCAACTGTGCTGTGTAAGAAGACCCTTAGGCCCCTTTCACACAAGCAAGTTTTCCGTGCGGGTGCAATGCATGACATGAACGCATTGCACCCGCACTGAATCCTGACCCATTCATTTCAATGGGTCTGTGTCCAGGAGCGTTTTTTTTCAACCATCAGTTCTGCATTTCGTGAAAAACGCAGACTCTTCTCTGTCCACACAATTTGGAGGTGGGAAATTGTGCAACATTTTTTAGGCCAGGCACTGAACACAGTTTGTGTTCTAGCTGATCCCACAGGTATATGATGGGGATGAAGTTTGGGCTCTGTCCAGCCACTATTGTTCCTCTACATCGAACTTGTCACACTTTGTCATTATAGAGTTCACTTTGTTCACTGGGCGAAGTCATCCTGGAACAGGAAAGAGCCTTAGAGTTATGTAAAATGTATTTGTATGTTGTTGTACTAGCATCACACTTGACTGGAAATAAGGGGCCAAGTCCTGAAACACCACCCTATTCCATAATCCCTTCTCTACCGAATTTTACATTTTTGTGGTAATAGTTTCAGGGCCACTGAACCTACGTAGGTTGTAGTCCAGTGGTGGTGTGCGTTACACCACTACACACCTACACCATTGTGCATGGTAATTCTAGGCTTGTGTGCAGCTGCTTGGCCATGGAAATCTATTTCATGAAGCTCCCTGTCCATACTACTTTGGCCTCATTCACACGACCGTTGTTTTGGTCCGCATCCGAGCCGCAGTATTTGCGGCTTGGATGCGAACCCATTCACTTCAATGGGGCCGCAAAAGATGCGGACAGCACTCCATGTGCTGTCCGCATCCGTTGCTCCGTTTCGTGGTCCATTTTGCGGACAAGAATAGGCAGTTATATCAATGGCTGTCCGTGCTGTTCCGCAAATGGCAAAACGCACACGGACGCCATCCGTGTTTTGCGGATCTGCAATTTGCGGACCGCAAAACACACAACGGTCATGTGCATGAGTCCTTATGGTGATGTCCCTACCAGAGGCAGTTTGTAGTAAGTGATGCAACAGATGAAAGGCAATTTTTTAGGGACTACACACTTCAATACTCCATGGCCATTTTCTGTCAGTTTTTATGGCCCAGCTTTTGTTACTCCTAGACACTGTAACTCCACAATAATAGCCATTACAGGTTACCGGGGAAGATTTAGCAGATCAGAAATGTCACTGACTTGTGCCAAAATTGACAGGTAATGAAGCCAGGAGTTCCCAGCCAGTTTCCATGCTGGTACTTGCCAGACTTGAAGCTCAGCAACATTTGCGGTCCGATGAGGGCAGGCATATTCAGTTTAGAATAGCTGTTGACAGTAAAGATCAATTTTTGAAATCATTGCATCCCGAACATCACTGATGTGAGAAAAGTAGGGATGATCATGGGAGCACTCGGCTCATGTAATAAAGATTAAAGAGTTAGTGTACTTTCACAGAGTTTCATTTCATTTAATAGAGAATGGCGTAACAAGTGCAAATTTCTAAGTCACTTCATTTAAAAAAATTTTTGCCTGCATCCACCTGAAAAAAAAAAAGCCTGTAAAGTCATGTTTACTAGAAGTCTTATTTCCATCTAAGTTGAAGTCCACTGCTTGTTGTCAGGCAAGATCCATCCCTGGTAACAGAAACTCGGAGGATGTTTTAGAGGAAATGGGGACGTATTAGAGCTAGTTGAGATCGTGAGCGTGATAAAACAACTTCTTCTACACTCCTTCTGAAAATCACAGGAGCCTCCTGCTTTTCTGTGAGTGTGATTTATCCTTCCTTATCAGCTTTCTAAGCTCCCTAGAAGAAAACAAACATAATGGGAAGTGAGGTCACTGCATAGAGTACTTGCAGAAGGGAGACACTCCCTGCTTGTGAGAGAAATGAATCTAGCTGTGTAGTTGAAACAGGCAATAATAAGGCTGAAAGAGAATTTAGGGAAGCCCAAACATAACTGCTTCTCCACAGTTATGATTGTACAAAGAAGCACAGCCATTATGCAAATCATTTTTGAAAATTCAGGTATGCTTCAAAGATATTGTCTGATCTTGGAGCCAACTACCACTTTGGTCTGGACCTGTGACCTTGAAATAAAAAAAGGAAGACTCAATTCTCTGCAGTCCCGCCAGTGCTCAGTTCCTGGCTGCTTCCAGTTCCTGCAGGACCAGGAAGTGGCTGGGTCCTGTGACTGCTGCAAACAATCACAGGCCTCACTGGTCACAGTGGCTTGAACATTACATTGCAGCACTGTGGAGACCGGCAAGCAGCTGGGAATGGAGCAGTGGTGGGAACATGGACAGGTGAGTCTTCCTTTTTGATGTTAAGATACTTCATGACAGGAGCACAGGTCTGGGCCAGACAACCCTTTTAAGTTTTAATAGACTGAAATTAGAGGGGGTTGTTTTTGTGAATCACAACATGGGAATGTGGTCAACAGGATATATAAGAATCCTATGATAGTGCCACTTTTAAAATAACTGAGATCTTTAGTATGGCACTCATACTACTAGAAGTGTTTCTCAGTGAAGATTGAATAGCCGTGTGCTAGTTTTTTGTACCTCTTTGTAATGTGTGTGGTTGAAACACCTTAACTCAATAATTAGGAGGGACGATCGGTTTACTTTTAATCATATATTGAATTTAAGGGTGCCCACATGTGGGATCTGCATGTGGACTCCCCCTAATTGCTGATAGTTTTAGGCAATCCACATGCAGATCCCATGGCCAGGTATTCTAACGTTGCTAAAATATTATAATTGTCAGAACAAGAATAAGGCCTTTTGAAACTCATTCCATCTTAGTACAGTATTTAGTATGTCATAGTAAAAATCCTAACCTCAACATTAATTGAGTTTCCTCCACCAAGGTAAGTACATAGGAAATTAAAACACTGTGGGGGGAATTTATCCTGTAAATATAAATTAAATGCATCATCCAGCAGTCTGTGTGTCTAAACTGAAATTGAGATTTTATACATAAATAATGATAAATATGCCAGAGTGGATGGTCCTGCCACACTACGCCCCCTTTACAAAGTGGAGAGGACAGCCACTTTGACCCAGATTTAGGCACAGTTGCACTTAAAAAACTGCTGTAGGGATGATGAATTCTCCCCTGTAAGTGTGCTTCATGTTGTGGGGTTTTAACATAAAAAGAGCCTTAAAAAGGACCTGATGTTTAGGTGTTTTAATACATTTTTGCCCATATAGTGGATATTTATCAAAACTGGTGTAAAGGAAAACTGTCTTAGTTGTCCATAGCAACCATTCAGACATCAGACAATCTTTCATTTTTTAGAGCTCCTTTGGAAAATGTAAAGTGAAATATGATTGGTTGCTTTTTTGTATTCCTTGTGTGTTTTTTTTTTTTATTGTAAAGTATTCATGATGCTACAAAAACAAACACCTATTTATCCTGTGTTTAATAACTCCCGAAGGCTTCTGTAGCTGGTGTTTTTTTTGCCTAAAAAAGCTGCACAAAACACCACCCCAATGCCAGAAAAATAAACACCAGCTTAAAAAAAAGACAAAATGAAATAATAATGTCAGCACCACACAACACAGCCAACATTATGACCCTTGTCTCCACCACTATACATTAATCCTGGTCGGCTCAAGCAAACAGAACGTAAGATTATTCTTGCTGTGGAGGATTAGTTCACATTATGTTTTTTTAGCTTTGAGATTTACATAAAAAATCAGTACTGGAGATGTATTGCGCGTGTGTCCTCTGTAGCAGGAATGAATGTGCTGCATCCTATTAGTAGCTTTATCCCTTCTGCTCCCACGCAGGAATCAAGAGTTTCTATTGAGCACATCAGGAACAGGTGTCCTTGGGGAAAATCAAAGGGCTTTTTAAAAGAAATTGTTCATACTGTTTTACCACCGGTGTATAATGGAAGCTAAGTTGCCTGCTGAGGTATTTGTGCTCATGTTATAAATGGTAAATGATTTATTTCTGCACAGTCTATGTCTGAAGGCTACTGGTGAATATATTCATAGGATTTGATGTACATCTACTCAGGGTATTTCCGCATCTGCGGCGTGCCCGATCCTTTGCATGCTTTTTGTCCATCTGAAACCCAGAAAGCGGCTGGATCACCGCTGGACCCCATTAGAGGTAATGGGGATCCGGCGGTGAACTGTAAAATCTGGCAATGCCACATTTGGTGAAAATCGGCAGAGGCCAGCCAGCCGCATCTGCTGCTGCATATGCAAACGTACCCTCACAAAGGGTACCCTCATCAAAGCTGTAGTACACCGCACACTGTATTTATTTTGGCTGAAGGTTTGATGTGGACTTTAGATTAAGATTTTATGGGGTTTGTGTTTTGAGTCTAGATCTTGTAGATCCTAATCTTAATCATGAGGACTAACAATCAATAAAACAGGAATAATAAACCACGAGTGAGCAATATAATATAATAAAAGATAACCCTTTATTATAATGAAACACATGACTTTTAATGAAATACATAAAAATCCTGACAACAGTCTATAAGATCATTGTCATGGCAGCAATAAGTAGTCATCACCATCTGTTACCTATGTGGGAGACCAAGATAACTTAGAAACTGTTGACTAAAGTGTGTCTCTCATCAATTTCTGGAGATTAACCAGCATTACTTTAAAGAGGTTGGCCCACAGGATAGGTATGAACGCTATATTCGTAATACATTTGAGAATTCAAGATTATTTTCTTGATTGCGAAAAAAATCAGCAATGTAATATTCGTGTAATGCGCGCGCAATACAGGCGTGGGTCACTTTTGCTACATTTTCCAAGCTGCTAGAAGTTGGCAGACTGGAGAAAATGGTTGGCAGGGCAGAACATTACAATAGCTTTATATGCAGATAGAGTGCTCCAATATATACGCAATTGTGCTAATCGGCACTAATGATGCAAATATTTTGGCGCAATACTTCACATTTTAGCAGGTCTGCATGTATGTATGGACAGCAGAACCTATCACACTACACTGCAACAGCTACACTATATCACTATCTAACCTACACTGACTATCTCCCACTAACTATCTGTATTATATATATATATATATATATATATATATAAGCTAACTAACTAACTAACTAACTAACTGACTATCTAATGTAATTAAACAGTAAAGCACAGAGCACAGTAATGACACTGCTGTCTCTCTCAGAACTCCAGAAAACTACAGAAAATGGCTGCTGGGGAGGTTCTTATATAGTAAGGGGTAGGCTGCTTTCCTATTGGTTGCTAGGGATGTTGCTAAGCTCAGACAAAGACATTGCAGCCTTCTCATTGGCCCACAAGCAAGAAGGGAGGTTACTGATGGAAAAATAATCTAGAATGTTCTAAATTATGAATATATATCACTATATTCAAAATATTCGCAAATTCTCAAAGTGGCGATATTCACGATTAATATTCGCAGTTAGAATATTCGGCCCAACACTAATCACAATAAGGTTCCGAGTTCCTTATTAGTGTTGAGCGCGAATATTCGAAAAGCTAATTTTTTCACAAAATTACAGTACACATATAATTGATTGTTTCCCAAAGGTCCAAAAGCTCAGATCTTACTCACATTGCTTAGAAAGTGATTGAGGCGCGAATCTTTGTAAGGCGATTTTATTAGCGCACAGGCGAATATCGGCACTTGTCCCAGAACAGAGGCAAAGGGCTTTGCATTCATACATTAGTGATTGAATTGAGTTGCGAATCTTCGTAAGGCGATTATATTAGCGCACATGCGAATACCTACACTTGTCCCCAGAACAGAGAGGCAAAGGCCTGTGCATTCATATAGTATAGCACCATATTCGCGAATACTTAGAACTTCGTAAAATTCGATTTACGAATATTCATATTTTTTATTTTAGTTTCCACCTTACAGATTACATTGATCTGTACTCTGTCAACTACTGTCATCACCCCCCACTGTAACTCGATTGATTCCCAAAAGTCCAAAAGCTCAGATCTTACATTGCCTAGAAAGTGATTGAGGAGCGAATCTTCGTAAGGCGATTTTAGTAGCGCACATGCGAATATCGGCGCGAACAATCTCATCACTTATTATTTTAGGTGGTTATGTAGCGAATAAACGAATATAGCGAATAGGCGAATTATCTAACAGCCAGCTAATAGGCGAATTTTTGAAAAATGCTATTAACCCTAGTTAGTTAAAATATACCATTGGAACTGAGTTTTCACGAATGTACGGAAAACTTAGATCCGATGGTATATTCTAACAACACAGTGAAGTGACGCTTGTCGGGTTAGAGTGTTAAATGTATCGCATAATATGTATTATGCGATGCGAAAATTCGAATTATCGCATATGCGAAATAATAACGAGTTTGAATATTCGCAAATATGTTACGAATATTCTTTCGAATATTCGCGAAATTTCACGAATTCGAATATGGGACATGCCGCTCAACACTATTCCTTATGTGAATGGAGTGGTAGTGTGCTGTGTGACCACTGCTTTATTCACTTCTGTGTGGCTGCCGGAGATAGCTCAGTGCCTAAAGGGATTGACCCATAAACAACATTTATCACCTATCCACATGATGGGTGATAAAATGAATGACCTCCATGGGTTGGCGGGCTGGAACCTCCACTGGTCTGAAGAACAGGGCGTCACACAGGGGTCTCCAAATCCCCTGTCTGAATGGACACATTGCTCTATGGGGCACTTATTTACATGATATCTTGTACTTTTTTAGTGTCTCTTTTAGATACTTTAACCACTTCAGCCCCCCTAGCTTAAACCCCCTTAAAGATATTCCTAATGAACACTGACAAAACCTATCAAATGCATCCAAAGTGAGGAGCAGAGAAAGCGTTCTGAGGAATTCTGTGCATTGAACAGGATTAATAATTCTGCGAGTACCAGCAAGAGGTTGTCTGCTACATACAAATCCCACTTGGTATCGGTAAGCCAAGATGGGTAGAATGTTATGTAGTCTACTTGCTATTAGTTTACCATATATGTTTACATTGGTGATCAACAGAAATATAGGGTAAATATTTGCTGGTGTAGCTAGGTCTTTAAAAACATCCCCAGGGTTTGGGGCTGCGTGTTAACGCCTCCATTCACTGCTATGGGACTTCTGAAAATAGCCCTGCATGGCTTGCTCTCCATTCACAGTGAGGCCTCGTTCTTGAGATAGGACCTGCACCTTTCAGACATTTGTGGCATATGCTATTGATATGCCATAAATGTCCAGCTAGGACAACCCCTTTATGGGTTAAGATAAGTTAGGGTTGCTAACCCTACTAACATTTTTGCACATTAAACAACATAATCTTCAGCAAATACAGGCTTTTTTTCATGATGGAATGAGGAGTGTAAACTTGATTATCTGCACATGTTGAGCCACATAATGCACAGTTGCCAACAGTCCCCAATTTGCAGGAACTGTCCCTAATTGTCAGAGACAATCCTGGCAAATTGGAGCTGCCCCAGAGCCAAAAATTGACAGGGCTTATGTAAGCACTGCTCAGAATGATCTGTTCCCAGGCAGGTTTGGGACTTTCCTGGGGACAGGACTACAATTTACCAAAAGGGTGTTGGTAACTATGACAGAGCAATGTGCAAGCTACAATGTAGCATTAGAGGATCTCTTCCCACAAAAAGTCTCACTGTGTTCTCTCTTGGACTAAAGGATTTGAGAAGGATAAAGAATTGTTATCCCTCTTATGAAGGAAAGCAGGAAACTAGACCAACATGCATGACATGATGTAGATCTGTAGACTTTGCAATTAAAAAGTACAATTATGACAGAAATGAGGAAAGGAGGTTAGGTAAGCCTTTTTGCCTAGAGTTTGACCTAAACATGAACATCAGTTCTTCTTGTGCTTAAATAAAAATAAAATAAATCATCTTTCCATTTCTTGATAATAAGACATGAAAGGGATTGTCCCATCTTGCTGTCTTCACATCGAGATGAGACTAGGTACCACCTGTAGGTGAGAGTTACAGAAGCAGAGTAGATTATTCTGCTTTGCTGTTTGTGTAGATCCCATTCACTCAGGGGAGCACCCAGGAATTTTGCCTAGGGGGGGGACCGAAAGGCAAAAAAATGTGGCATGTGCAGTGCGCTGTGCTAATTAAATTTTTCAAAGCCCCCTTTATATTTAAAACTGCAGGGTGTAGCGTGTTGCGCTGATTCTTTTACTTGGCGATTCTAAAAGCTCTGTAGGAAAATAACAATGCGCACATTTTTTGGGCCCCGCCCATTATTAAAAGCCCCTCCTACATATAATAGGCTACTCCCAACAAACACTGTACAGCTGACATTCTATAGTTGCGGCCTGTCTCTACACATCATATGGAGAGAGGGGGGGGGTCTGTCCTGGCTGCACTGCCTGCTTCACATCATACAATAGACAGCCGGCTACAGCCAGGAAGCTCCTCCGCTCTCCTCCCTCCCCAGATCCTGCTCAAGGCCTGTGGTTCCCCCCACCATCTTCCCCCCGCCCGTAGCCTGCTGCCCCCCTTGACCGTCCTCACCCAGCTCTGAATCCTCCTTCTGCAAATGGCCGGGGAAGGAGTCGGAGCATCTCCTCTCCTACATAGCGCCACATACCTCTTACATCCAGTGATGTCACCTTTGTTGTAGACGTTCTTTTTCCTCATCTTCTCCATTCAGACCAGACCGCCATGATGATTTTTCAGCCATCTCCCGTCTCTGCAGAGATTAACAAACAGACATTAGTTTCCCACATTTCCATCATCTTCACATCTTCTGAACACCCTTTCCTGCCACCCCCAATACTGTGCCCGCTATGCCCCCAATACTATACTGCTGAAACAGTCCCCCTGGAAATACTACTACCACACAGATAGTGCCCCAATACTGTGCCCGCTGTGCCCCCAATACTATACTGCAGAAACAGTCCCCCTGGAAATACTGCTACCACACAGATAATGCCCCCTTCAACAATTATTGGCACACAGTGCTGTAAAAAAATAACTGCGCCCAGACACTAATAGTATAAAGATAATGTCCCCCAAAAATTATTGTGCTAAGCTGATACTGTGCCAGGGTGCCCCCCAAAGTAACAGGGCTCCCGAAAATAGAAATAATTCTCTGCCAGAGCACACTTAGTAGTAATAATGCCCCTATAGTGCCCATAATCGTAATAATGTTCCTCATAGCCCCCCAGTATTAGCAAAGCTCCGCATAATACCTCCTAGTACTAATAATTCTCCCTACAATATGACAGTACATGAAATACCCCCACTTAGTGCCCGCTGTTGAGCTAATGTCTCCATAATGTATGCCAGTATAAAATACCCCTATATAGTGCCCCAGTAAATGCCCTCATAGTGCTCCTCTCCCCCTTCCCCATAGTGTCCCCCAAAAATGCCCCTTCTAAGTGCCACCATATAGTGCTCCTCTCCCCCATAGTGCCGCTCTCCCCTATAGTGCCTACCATAATGGGCCAGTAAAAAAATGCCCCCTTAGTGCCACCAGATGCCATAATGCCCCCATAATGTGCCAATAAGAATAAAGGCCCCTTTAGAGCCCCCACTTCCCCTATAGTGCCACCAGATGCCCCATAGTGCCGTTCTTTCATATAGTGCCCCCCATAATGTGTCAAAAAAAGCCCCTTTAGAGCCCCCTAAGTGCTCCTCTCCCCCATGGTGCCTCCTAAATAATGCCCCTATAGCGCCACCAGATGCCCCCTAGTGCCATTCTCCCCTAAAGTGCCTCCCCCATAACGTGTAAAAAAAAAACCTTTAGAGCACCCATAGTGCTCCTCTCCCCCATGGTGCTCCGCAAATAATGCCGCTATAGTGCCACCAGATGCCCCATAGTGCTGTTCTCCCCTATCGTGCCCCCCATAGTGTGTAAAAAAAAAAATGCCCGCAATTACTAACAGGGCCGTGCCGCTTGTGGTGATCGGCGGTGCGGCCCTGAAGGATAAAAAATAAATAAATTGGGGCTGGTTGTTCTAGGGGGAGTCCAGACCCGCTGGATCCCCCCTGTAGGTGCGCCACTGCATTCACTACAATGGGAGTTACGGAAACAGCAGAGTGCCGGCTCGTTCAGCTGTTTCCGTAAGCCCGGCCACATAGGGCGAGCGCTTAGTCCCATCTCACCATGGAAATGGTAAGATAAGACAACCATTTTAAGAATTTCTTGCTAACACTATTCTCAGTGTAGATTTATTACCATCTTTTATTATAATAATTTATTTTTCTTCACTTTCTTTGTTCAGGAAGACCCATTGCAGAGAGAAGGACATATCCGCTGGGCAGAAGGTTTTATAATTGTATATGACATAACTGACAGAGGAAGCTTTGAAGACGTCATGACTTTTAAGAATCTGTTAGATGAAGTAAAGAAACCAAAAAATGTCACATTTATTCTAGTGGGAAATAAAGCAGATCTTGGTCACTCTCGTCAAGTTAGCACAGAAGAAGGTGAGAAACTAGCAACAGAACTGGCGTGTGCTTTCTATGAGTGCTCAGCCTGCACTGGGGAGGGGAATATCACAGAGGTGTTTTATGAGCTTTGTCGTGAAATAAGAAGGCGGAAAATGATTCAAGGAAAGACCAGAAGAAGAAGCTCAACCACTCACGTTAAACAAGCTATTAATAAAATGTTAACCAAAATCAGCAGCTGAAAACAAAAGAAAGATTATGGAGGAAGCAGCTCTTGTATTCTGTTTAATGACAAGCGCAGTATCCATGTAAATGACCTCTTTCTACACTGTAAATAACTAATTATACTGTACATCTATGTGCCGTGTCCTCCATCACTGCTATAAGTGCCAGCAATTATATGCACATTACTGATTGCCTGTTTTATCTACCCAGTCACCCTAAGGGGACGTCTAGAGTGGATGTATTTTTAGTGTAAAATTCACAAGGAACCTGCTGCACAGTCTGCATGAGTTATATGAGCTTGCTGTAGATTTGAGCAGAGAGTGTAGTCTGCAACAGAAATTGACATACTGTGGATTTAAAATCTGCACCGCATGTCAAGTTATGAGTGTATTCATTGTGGACGCTCTCCCAAGCATGTCGGTGAGATGTTTGAAAATCTCACTTTGTAGCACTGTAAAATACAGATTTTCCTCATGAAAATCCATTGTGTAAAATCTGCACCTGTAGCTATTTCCTAAAACTGGCAGTAAACATTAGAGCAGGGGCATAACTACCATAGCGGCAGACCATGCGACTGCTATGGGGCCCAGGGCAAGAGGGGGCCCAGTCTTAGTTGGGATTATCTCCTCTTCTACTGGAGGGGAAAATGTGGTCAGGACTCTACCGTCTAAAGGAACGACTTTTAGCAAATGAGGCAGTGGAGAAATGGCCCAAGGGTCATTGAAAAGGGGTTAGGCAGAAACCCTTGTGTCCTGTGTGGGGGGCCTGGTTTGATCCTTGCTATGGGGCCCTTACTTCTCTATGTACGCCACTGCATTAAAGGCCAGTCGAATTATCCAGCCAAATATGTATGGAGGCCTTCCAGATCAAGCAATTAGATTTTAACATGCCCAATTCTTTTAGTTTATCTCAGGGAGCTACGGTCATCATCCATATCAGATTAGTGGGTGTCCGACCTCCCACACCACCAGCAATCAGCTGCGGCAGACGGCGGTGTAGA
The DNA here is from genome assembly GCF_014858855.1 of Bufo gargarizans. NCBI lineage: Eukaryota > Metazoa > Chordata > Amphibia > Anura > Bufonidae > Bufo > Bufo gargarizans. The sequence goes on from NC_058081.1 coordinate 532,144,716, forward strand.
AAACTATACAGTGGATGGAGCTAGCAGCAGAAGGCTCCGTACACTGTTTAGCGGTGGTGTCAGATTACTGAGCTGCAGTATGCTGGCGCCAGAAACTATACTGTGTACAGTGCCTTCCACACACAGTGTAGTTTCTGGTGGTAGCGGCTGGCTGAAACAGCGTGCAGGGTATTGAACGCCTGCTGATATGATATTGATTAACTATCCTGAGGATAGGACATCAGTATCCAAATATTGGAAAACCCCTTAAGGATGCGCTTACTGCAGAACACAATGTGTGATCTTCATTTCTCACATTTAACAGCAAATATAAGTGTTCAATGAGACAATTGCAGCCTTTCTATGTTTTCAAGTATTAGGTCACTTCTTATTTGCTATGACCAGATATTTAGTGCATGACCCCTATTTCTCAATATATCATTACTAATAAATGCAATCATTAGATGAAATTCTACCTGTAAATGTGTTTCTTTATTTCAAAGGTTTACCATTCCCACTGTGAAATCAGTTGTACCAACTAGAACCTTAGAAGGCAGGGGCTATTAATCAACTTAATTCCTATTGTTTCAGATGACTTTTATATTTACATGTATTTAATAGGAAAAGAGTCAAGCTTAAATGGTCACTAACTTTTCACACAACTATACACAAATCTTTAGTATAAGCAACTATAACAAACTATGTAATATGTCTTATCCTAGGAAAATATTGGTATATAGGAATAGGGAGAACTAAATATAGGAATATTTACTTCTCATGATATCAGCTCTTTACCTCCCCTCCTCGATAATTGCTTTACTGTTTAAAAAATGCTTTAAATCAGTCTTGAGGTGGACAAGCTCTGCTGAAGTATCATATTACACATGTCAATAAAAGTTTATGGAGTGGTGAGGGGGAGCAGTGAGCAGGAGCATTAGTAAGTCGAAACACTAAAGAGGATGCACAGCTACATAAGAAGTTTATATCTCAGCAAAAGTGCTAAATTTACAACCATGCAGGTCAGTACTTCTCTGTAATGTCTTGAGTCTGCTTCTGAGTGAGTAAGAGAAGGTTAGGATGCAGATTCTCCTCAACTTTTGGTGTGCAGTGGATGGGAGCTGGTTTCCACCCACCATCTCTGGGAGAACTGCAAACTAGACATTCACCATGCACAGAGGAAAACTGCAAAAAATTGCCAGATACATGTCATATAATGGTCAGAACAGACACCGTGCCATTGATTAATGTAGGGTATGTTGAAAGGTTAGGTGCATTTTAAATCTTACTCAATTCTATATAACAAATTAGTTTGCAACATATTTTTATAGTTTTTCATTATATTTGTTATTCTACAGTGAGTGTAAAGCGATTTTTGTGATTAAAACATATAAAAGATCTCATTGAGCCTCCCAACAAGTTTAACCACATAGAAAAGTGTCTTCAGGGAAAGTTTGTCAACAAAAATGACACCTATCATTTCATCAGTCTGTAACTAAAGGTGACCATACAGATTAGACAGCAGTTTGTTGATGATGGAACAGCAGTTGAATACACAGTCCTCTGGTGAACGTTCTGTCTGCAGACACGGCCGTACATATTTAGTCCATATTGGCGGTCACAGTTGCTCAAACTGCCCATACACGTTCAATGAAACTGTGCGATGGACGAAAGATCTTTCTGGGAACCTTCTTTTAAACAGTTCATTCATCTGGCTATCGAACGAAAGTATTAAACATGGCCAACTTATTTTCCGACAATAATAGTCTGTCATCTGTCAGCTAAAAGGATTGTTTATTGTTAAATATCACCAAAAATCTCCTGCTTTGATCAAATTTAGACTAATGGGTATGGCCACCTTTATTCATTAAAAAACTCTGCACCTATCAATCAAGCCAGGTCACAACTAATTATAATTGTGGTCCACAGATTAGTATGATACAAATCACCGATGCTACCCAACATGTGAATAAATCATTGATTGGAGCTTGGTCCAGTAACCACATTTAATAGACCCACAAGGCTCGTTGCTTAGAAACTGTAAACCATAACAAATCATTTTCAATTGATTTATTTTTTTCTCTATATACAGTGAGGAACAGAAGTATTTAAACACCTGCGATTTTGCAAGTTCTCCCACTTAGAATTCATGGAGGGGTCTGAAATTCACATTGTAGGTGCATTCCCACTCTCAGAGACAGAATAAAAAAAAAAAAGGAAATCACATTGTATGATTTTTAGATAATTTATTTGTCTTGCACTGCTGAACATAGGTATTTGAACACCTGAGAAACAGCAAGAATTCTGGCTCTCAAAGACCTGTTACTGTGCCTTTGAAAAGTCCACCTCTACTCCACTTATTAATCTAACTTAGTATCACCTGTCTGAGCTCTTTAAAGACACCTGTCCACCCCACAGTTAGTAAGACGCCAACTACTACCATGGGCAAGGCCAAAGAGCTGTCAAAAGACACCAGAGACAAAATTGTGGATCTCCACAAGGCTGGAAAGGGCTACGGGGTAATTGCCAAGCAGCTTGGTGAAAATAGATCAACTGTTCGAGCAATTGTTAGAAAATGGAAGAGGTTAAAGATAACTGTCAGTCTCCCTCGGACTCGGGCTCCATGCAAGATCTCACCTCGTGGGGTATCACTGATGTTAAGAAAGGTGAGGAATCATCCCAGAACTACAAGGGAGGAGCTAGTCAATGACATGAAGAGCGCTGGAACCACAGTTTCAAAGGTCACTGTCGGTAGAACACTATGGCGTCATGGTTTCAAATCATGCATTGCACGGAAGGTCCCCCTGCTCAAGTCATCACATGTCCAGGCCCGTCTGAAGTTTGCCAATGACCATCTGGATGATCCAGAGGAGCCATGGGAAAAAGTCATGTGGTCAGATGAGACTAAAGTAGAACTTTTTGGTCTAAACTTCACTCATCGTGTTTGGAGGAAAAAGAAGGATGAGTTGCATCCCAAGAACACCATCCCTACTGTGAAGCATGGGGGTGGTAACCTCATGCTTTTCGGGTGCTTTTCGGCGAAGGGGACAGGACGAATGCACTGTATTAAGGAGAGGATGAATGGGGTAATTTATTGTGAGATTTTAAGCAACAACCTCCTTCCCTCAGTCAGAGCATTGAAGATGGGTCGTGGCTGGGTCTTCCAACATGACAACGACCCGAAGCACACAACCAGGATAGCCAAGGAGTGGCTCCTTAAGAAGAATATCAAGGGTCTGGAGTGGCCTAGCCAGTCTCCAGACCTAAATCCAATAGAACATCTTTGGAGGGAGCTGCAACTCCGTGTTGCTCAGCGACAGCCCCGAAACCTGACAGATCTAGAGGAGATCTGTGTGGAGGAGTGGGCCAAAATCCCTGTTGCAGTGTGTGCAAGCCTGGTCAAGAACTACAGGAAACGTTTGACCTCTGTAATTCCAAACAAAGGCTTCTGTACCAAATATTAACACTGATTTTCTCAGGTGTTCAAATACGTATGTTCAGCAGTGCAAGAAAAAAAAATGTTTAAAAATCATACAATGTGATTTCCTGAATTTTATTTTTTTATTCTGTCTGAGTGGGAATGCACCTACAATGTGAATTTCAGACCCCTCCATGATTTCTAAGTTGGAGAACTTGCAAAATCGCAGGGTGTTCAAATACTTCTGTTCCTCACTGTACACAGTAATTAAAAGTAGAGACTTACTGTAAGCATGGCTAGCAAACAGAAAACACTGGCTTGCCTTCTGTGCCCTCTGTTATTTCAATGTTTTTCAGGAAAGGCTTATTGATTTCTGCTTGTTCTCATTGGTGTTGTACTATACTATACTATACTATGCTTTACTATACTTCAGGTAATATTATGTAAAACAAATAGTCACAAGACAAAATGATATAGAATTTAAACATTGTGCACAAATATAACTACCTTGATTTTAAATTTAAGGGGGTTTTCACTAACATACATTCAGCAAAAGTAGCAGATATTCCAAAAATATAACTAATTCAATTTATTTTCAGTATATGTTTCTTTTCACAGTTATTCTTTTATCAGATGTCCATGCTACTCTCTTTTTTTAGAAAATCTATTACTGGTGGTAACGTTCACCAGTAGAACTTGAATAAGGTGGTCACACATGTGGATTTCTCATCCTTGCACAGTGCTGGCTGTCCCTGGATTCATCCCTGCACATGCGCAGCAGCTCTCACTAACACAGTAGTATTTCAGGTGATTGTGGGGAAAGTGGCGTCACAGCAGTCAATAAGCAGCCCTCCCCATATAGTCTAGTACTATAGATAAAGGACAGTTTTATTTATTTTTTTATTCTTAAAATAATATTGAATGTGTATTATATTTATTATATACTAGCAGAAAGACCCGGCTTCGCACGGGTATATTTCATCTATATTATTTTATGTTTCTGTGTGTCGCAAAAAGATATCGACAGTTTCCCCCATAACAGTGACCTCTACAGTACCTGCCCCTTTAACAATGACCTCCACAGTGCCAGCCCCTTTAACATTAACCTCCACAGTGCCAGCCCCTTTAACATTGACCTCCACAGTGTCCGCCCCTTTGACATTGACCTCCACAGTGCCCGCCCCTTTAACAATGACCTTCACAGTGCCTACCCCTTTAAAAGTGCCTGCCCCTTTAACAGTGACATCCACAGTGCCTGCCCCTTTAACAGCAACCGCCCCTTTAACATTGACCACCCCTTTAACAGTGACCTTCATAGTGGCCGCCCCTTTAACAGTGACTTTAACAGTGACCGCCCCTTTAACAGTGACTTTCACAGTGACCGCCCATTTAACAGTGACTTTCACAGCGACCGCCCCTTTAACAGTGACTTTCACAGTGACCGCCCCTTTAACAGTGACTTTCACAGTGACCGCCCCTTCAACAGTGACTGTCACAGTGACCGCCCCTTTAACTGTGACTGTCACAGTGACCCGCCTTTAACATTGACTTTCACAGTGACCGCCCCTTTAACAGTGGCTGCCCCTTTAACAGTGACTTTGACAGTGACCGCCCCTTTAACTGTGACTTTCACAGTGACCACCCCTTTAACAGTGACTTTCACAGTGACCGCCCCTTTAACAGTTACTTTTACAGTGACCGCCCCTTTAACAGCGACTTTCACAGTGACCGCCCCTTTAACAGTGACTTTCACAGTGACCACCCATTTAGCAGTGACCGCCCTTTTAACAGTGACTTTCACAGTGGCCGCCCCCTTAACAGTGACCACCCTTTTAACAATGACTTTCACAGTGGCCGCCCCTTTAACAGTGACTTTCACAGTGACCGCCCCTTTAACAGTGACTTTCACAGTGACCGCCCCTTTAACAGTGACTTTCACAGTGACCGCCCCATTAACAGTGACCGCCCCTTTAACAGTGACTTTAACAGTGACTTTCAGAGTGACCGCCCCTTTAGCAGTGACTTTCACAGTGACCGCCCCTTTACAGTGACTTTCACAGTGACCTCCCCTTTAACAGTAATTTTCACGGTGACCTGCCCTTTGACAATGACTTTCACAGTGACTGCCCCTTTAACAGTGACCGCCCATTTAACAGTGTCTTTCACAGTGGCCACCCCTTTAACAGTGACCGCCCCTTTAGCAGTGACTTTCACAGTGGCCGCCCCTTTAACAGTAACTTTCACAGTGACCGCCCCTTTAGCAGTGACTTTCACAGTGACCGCCCCTTTAACAGTGACTTACACAGTAACCGCCCGTTTAACAATGACTTTCACAGTTACCGCCCTTTTAACAGTGACTTTCACAGTGACCGTCCCTTTAACAGTGACTTTCACAGTGACTGCCCCTTTAACAGTGACTTTCACAGTGGCCGCCCCTTTAACAGTGACTTTCACAGTGACCGCCCCTTTAGCAGTGACTTTCACAGTGACCGCCCCTTTAACAGTGACTTACACAGTGACCGCCCATTTAACAATGACTTTCACAGTTACCGCCCTTTTAACAGTGACTTTCACAGTGACCGTCCTTTTAACAGTGACTTTCACAGTGACCGCCCCTTTAACAGTGACTTTCACAGTGACCACCCCTTTATTAGTTACTTTCACAGTGACCGCCCCTTTAACAGTGACTTTCACAGTGACCGCCCCTTTAACAGTGACCGCCTCTTTAACAGTGTCTTTCACAGTGACCACCCCTTCAACAGTGACTTTCACAGTGACCACCCCTTTAACCTGTGTCGGACACATGAAGTACCGGCACGACATGATGTCCCGGTACTTAAGGATACATGACGTACAGGTACGTCATGTGTAGTTCCGATCACCGGCCGCCGGCGGTGATCGGAACAAGGTGCCTGCTCAAATCATTAAGTAGGCACCTGGGGACAATGTGTGGGGGGTCCTGTGACCCCCGTGTCGTCGATCGCAGCAAACCACAGGTCAATTCAGACCCGCGGTTTGCGGCTTTTACAGGTTGCGGCGGGTGGCGGTGCCATCGGGTCCCCGTGCGGCTGTAGGGGGGACCCGATGGCATGGAAGGCAGCACGATGCCTTCCTTAGGCATCAGCGCTGCCTTCCTGTAACGAGCCTGTGAAGTCCAGCCCCCTGGATCTCACAGGCCGGAAGCTGTATGAGTAATACACACTGTATTACTCATACAGCCAATGCATTCCAATGCAGTAGTATTGGAAAGCATTGTAAAGGGGATTAGACCCCCAAAAGTTGAAGTCCCAAAGTGGGACAAAAAAAAGTGAAAAAAATTAAGTTTCCCCCCAAAAATTTAAAGTTTCAAGTAAAAATAAACAAAAACGTAATTTTCCCCAAATAAAGTAAAAATTTTAAAAAAAAGACATATTTGGTATCGTCGCGTCCGTATCGACCAGCTCTATAAACATATCACATTACCTAACCCCTCAGATTAACATCATAAAAAATAAAAACTGCTAAATAAACCATTTTTTTGTCACCTTACATCACAAAAAGCAAAAGATCAAAAATGAGCCCCTACCTTAGACAATCGCCCCAAAAAATAAAAATAAACTATGGCTCAGAATATGGAGACACTAAAACATAATTTTTTTGGTTTTAAAAAAGCTGTTATTGTGTAAAACTTAAGTAAATAAAAAAATGTATACATATTAGGTATCGCCGCGTCCGTAATAGCCTGCTGTACAAAAATATCACATGACCTAACCCCTCAGGTGAACATCGTAAAAAAATAAAAAACGGTGTAAAATGGGGTCACATTTTTGGAGTTCTTACAAAGTTTCAAATGGGACATGGTTTCAAGAAACCAGTGCAGCAAAATCTGCCTTCCAAAAACCGTATGGCATGCCTTTCCTTCTGCGCCCTGCCGTGTGCCAGTACAGATTTGAATTTCTTTACTTTTAAGACAGATAGTAATGCCTCATAAAATAGTTATCAATCCACATTCCCCATATGTCAGATTTATGTAAATGCCATTTTATTTTTATAGGATGTTAGAAAGCTTCGAATTTTTGAAGCAATTTTTCTAATTTTCACCAAAATTTCCAAAACCATTTTTTTTAAACACCAATTCAGGTATAAAGTGATTTTGAGGGGCTTACGTAATGGAAACCACTCATATATGACCTCATTTTAGAAACTACACCCCTCAAATTATTCAAAACTGATGTTACAAACTTTGTTAACCCTTGAGGTGTTCCACAAGAATTAAAGGCAAATGGAGGTGAAATTTCTAAATTTCACTTTTTTGGTACCGTATTTTTTGCCCCATAAGACGCACTTTTTCTTCCCCCAAAATGGGGGAAAAATCCCCCTGCGTCTTATGGGGCGAATGCTTGCAGTTTTACATCGCAAGCTGCGATGTAGGAGCGAGCGGGGACTCGGGGAGGGACCGGGAGGAGGATCTGGGGGCTGGCAATAGCGGTGGGGTGGTGCAGTCAGTGTAGTATAGCCCGCCCCGCCACTCCGGTATACTAATATAAGATGTCATATATAATTAATAGTTATTAAACATGCCCCCTCACTCCTATTACTACCTGACATCCTAATCGCTTCTGTAGAATTCAGGCAGGCCGGGCGGGCGGCAGCGTAACTCTTGTCACGTGCCTGCGCCGCCTACTTTATGAATGAAGCAGGCGGCGCAGGCAAGTGACGTCAGTGAGAGACGCGCTGGCCGCCCGGCCTGCCTGCCTGAATTCTACAGAAGCGATTAGGATGTAAGGTAGTAATAGGAGTGAGGGGGCATGTTTAATTACTATTAATTGAATATGACATCTTATATTTGTATACTGGCGGCGGCGGGGGGGTGGATTCGGGGGCAATCTGTGGATGGCACAGTTATGGGCTGGGGGGTCTGTGGATGGCACTGTTATGGGCTGGGGGGTCTATGGATGGCACTGTTATGGGCTGGGGGGTCTGTGGATGGCACATATATAACAGTGCCACCCACAGACTCCCCCAGCCCATAACAGTGCCACCCACAGATCCCCCCAGCCCATAACAGTGCCATTCACAGATCCCCCCAGCCCATAACAGTGCCATCCACAGATCCCCCCCTGTAACAGTGCCATCCACAGATCCCCCCCTGTAACAGTGCCATCCACAGATCCCCCCTGTAACAGTGCCAGCCACAGATCCCCCCTGTAACAGTGCCAGCCACAGATCCCCCCTGTAACAGTGCCAGCCACAGATCCCCCCCTGTAAAGGTGCCAGCCACAGATCCCCCTGTAACAGTGCCAGCCACAGATCCCCCTGTAACAGTGCAAGCCACAGATCCCCCTGTAACAGTGCATACCACAGATCCCCCCATAACAGTGTCCGTCATCCACAGATCCCCCCCATAACAGTGTCTGTCATCCACAGATCCCCAGTAATAGTGCCATCCACAGACCACCATTAGTTCCAAACCCACCAAACACACAGCACACCTTTTGGTTAAAAATATTTTTTTTCTTATTTTCCTCCCCAAAAACCTAGGTAAGTCTTATGGGCGAAAAATACGGTATATCTTTTATGTTAATCTATTTTTTCTTGCAACACAACAAGGGTTAACCGCAAAATAAACCTCAATATGCATTGTTATGATTCTGCAGTTTACAGAAATACCCCATCTGTGGCGGTAAACTGCTCTATGGGCACATGGCAGTGATCAGAAAGAAAAGGAGCGCCATATGCATTTTGGAGGCAGATTTTGCTAGAATGGTTTTTAGGCATCATTTTGTATTTGATGAAACCCTGAGGTACCCCTACAGTGGAAACCCTCAAAAAGTGACCCCATTTTGGAAACAAAAAAAAGAGGGTTAAGCAGCACTCCAGGTCCCAATATAGGGACAGTTGCCAGTAGAAACCTGGATAGGTTGGTGCTCGCGGATCAGGATCCTGGCTGAGGGTCCCATAGGTATACAAATAAAGAAGAAAATCCACAGCACTCCTCAGTTCTGGTGAATAAGCTGGTTACTTTATTGGTAACAGCAGCATTGGAATAGCAACGTTTCAACCATCTCTGGTCTTTATCAAGCTATGAGATCATATAGTGACATGTGCCTTTAAATAGTGACTCAATGGGTGTGTCTCCCATCAATAGAACATCAACAATCAACATGTGAGATAACTTTAGTGTTTAAGATTCAGCCTATCAGGTGGCTGGGTTTAGTTAATTGCATCATTAACTTATCATTTATGCATAAAATAACATAATACTTACTGGTGGGGGAGGGACCATGTGAAAACCGCGCTCAGTCAGGAGGTGAAATGGCGCCAAAAACCGGCATGTTCCGATTCCATATGCGCCTGCGCCGAGTCCCCACATCCACAGGGGGAGGGATTCTAAAGCGGCCAATAGAAAAAATCGGGTGCCTGTGACGTCAGCTGTTGCCGGGGGCGGGGGGCAGATCCCAGTGAAGGGAATGTCCTCCGGCCGCGGCGCCAATCAGAGCACAGGCGCCGATGACGTCTATTGTTGCTAGGGAGAGTCAGCAGTCCAAAGCTGAGCCTAGGATCGCTTCCCCTACACAGCAACTGTACATGCCATACATATCTATAACTGGGGGAGAACCAGGGTGATGATAGCATATTAAGCCTGAGGATCCCATCTGGCTGGGATCGTTGTTTAGACAATTCCAGCTGTCACTTGGGTACTCATACTAGGCTGTGGCCCCTACATGGACGTGGCCAACACTAGGTTAGCCATCAGTCCCTAGAAGAGGGGCCACAGACCGACATTCATACATCCCCCATCTGTGTACAGCATAAACCACAGAATTCCTTGAGTGTGTTTATTCTGTGACAGGGGTTGCTTAACATGGTAGTGTCCCCCCAGCCGCTCATTGTTTAGATGGCGACCGGGGGCGACGCCACCCTGTTCATATATACTCATTAAAGGGCTGCTAATGCATCAAACTTACCCCCGCGGTTCCCATGTAGCTGCTGAAGGAGTATGACAGTGATAGAGGTCTTGGTCATTGTGGAATCTGTGTAGGCACAGCTGGAGAGGTAGTCGGGTGAAGAAACTAATAAAACCTGGTTTTACATGGAGGACCCCCTGTAAGGTAAAGGTGGAAAAGGTGACTAAAGTGATTAAAATAAACACAACAATTATCTATTGTTGGGCACTCTACTTATGATAAAATCGTCCGTAGCAAAGTCATGAAATAGAGATTAGGCAGGACATAACCTGGGGAAAATAATTAATGTAAGAAGATGCTCAAATTAAAGTCCCTATTGAGTCCCTTCGGTTCCGAAGGGACTCAATAGGGACTTTAATTTGAGCATCTTCTTACATTAATTATTTTCCCCAGGTTATGTCCTGCCTAATCTCTATTTCATGACTTTGCTACGGACGATTTTATCATAAGTAGAGTGCCCAATAATAGATAATTGTTGTGTTTATTTTAATCACTTTAGTCACCTTTTCCACCTTTACCTTACAGGGGGTCCTCCATGTGAAACCAGGTTTTATTAGTTTCTTCACCCGACTACCTCTCCAGCTGCGCCTACACAGATTCCACAATGACCAAGACCTCTATCACTGTCATACTCCTTCAGCAGCTACATGGGAACCGCGGGGGTAAGTTTGATGCATTAGCAGCCCTTTAATGAGTATGTATGAACAGGGTGGTGTCGCCCCCGGTCGCCATCTAAACAATGAGCGGCTGGGGGGACACTACCATGTTAAGCAACCCCTGTCACAGAATAAACACACTCAAGGAATTCTGTGGTTTATGCTGTACACAGATGGGGGATGTATGAATGTCGGTCTGTGGCCCCTCTTCTAGGGACTGATGGCTAACCTAGTGTTGGCCACGTCCATGTAGGGGCCACAGCCTAGTATGAGTACCCAAGTGACAGCTGGAATTGTCTAAACAACGATCCCAGCCAGATGGGATCCTCAGGCTTAATATGCTATCATCACCCTGGTTCTCCCCCAGTTGTAGATATGTATGGCATGTACAGTTGCTGTGTAGGGGAAGCGATCCTAGGCTCAGCTTTGGACTGCTGACTCTCCCTAGCAACAATAGACGTCATCGGCGCCTGTGCTCTGATTGGCGCCGCGGCCGGAGGACATTCCCTTCACTGGGATCTGCCCCCCGCCCCCGGCAACAGCTGACGTCACGGGCACCCGTTTTTTTCTATTGGCCGCTTTAGAATCCCTCCCCCTGTGGATGTGGGGACTCGGCGCAGGCGCATATGGAATCGGAACATGCCGGTTTTTGGCGCCATTTCACCTCCTGACTGAGCGCGGTTTTCACATGGTCCCTCCCCCACCAGTAAGTATTATGTTATTTTATGCATAAATGATAAGTTAATGATGCAATTAACTACACCCAGCCACCTGATAGGCTGACTCTTAAACACTAAAGTTATCTCACATGTTGATTGTTGATGTTCTATTGATGGGAGACACACCCATTGAGTCACTATTTAAAGGCACATGTCACTATATGATCTCATAGCTTGATAAAGACCAGAGATGGTTGAAACGTTGCTATTCCAATGCTGCTGTTACCAATAAAGTAACCAGCTTATCCACCAGAACTGAGGAGTGCTGTGGATTTTCCCATTTTGGAAACTACACTTCTTAAAGAATATATTAGGGGGGTACTGAGCACTTTGACCCCCTAAGCGTTTTACAGAATTTGGAAACACTTGACCGTGAAAATAAAAAGTTTTATTTCTTCCAATAAAATGTTGCTTTAGCACCAAATTTTTCATTTTCACAAGGGGTAACACGAGAAAAAGCACACCATAATTTGTTACCCATTTTCTCCTGAATACGTCAACACCCCATGTGTAGTGGTAAACTGCTGTGGGGGCTCATGGCAGGATTTAGAATAGAAGGAGTACCATATGGCTTTTGCGGTACAGATTTTGATGGATTGGTTTACAGTTGCCATTGGTTTCCATTTTTTGAGTTATTGTCTTATGTGGGGGCTAATTTTTTGCAGGATGAGGCGACGTTTTCATTGGTACCATTTTGGGGTACATGAGACTTTTTGATCGCTTGGTATTATACTTTTTGCAAAGGCAAAGTGTAAAAAAATGGCTGTTTTGGATTTTTTTTTACAGCATTCACCTGAGGGGCCATCTCATGTGATATTTTTATAGAGAAGGTTGTTACGGATACAGCGATACCCAATGTGTATATTATTATTATTATTTTTTTAAGTTTTACACCGTGAAAGCCTTTTTTGAACAGAATAAAATCTTTTTTGTGTTGCAGTTATCTGAGAGCCATTTTTTTTGGGGGGGGGGGGGGGGGGTTATTGTCTTAGATAGGGGATCTTTTTTTGAAGAAAGAGATGATGGTTTGATTGGTACCATTTTGGGGTACATAAGATTATTTGATAGCTTGGTATTACACTTTAGTGAGGCAAGGTGTCCAAAAAAAGGCTTTTTTGGCACTGTTTTAATTTTGTTTTATGGCGTTTTCCTGGTGGATCATGTGAGATTTTTTTATAGAGCCAGTCAATATGGACGTGGCAATACTTTTATTTTTTCGCTATTTAAAAATAAAAAATAAAATTCACTTTATTTTTTTACTTTAAACCTAAAATATATATTTTTTTTTATTTCACTTTATTTTTTGTCCCACTCTGGAATTTCACCTTTTAGGGGTCTGATCCCCTTTACAATACTTCTGTATTGTAATGCATTGGCTGTATTACACACTGTAATACACTTACAGCCTTCCTACCTGTGAGATCTATGGGGCTGGATCTCACAGGCTCACACGGAAGGCAATCTCCACCATGTGCTATATCAACAATTGGCACAGGACTCGCTCTGATCCACGGTATAGTTAATGCAATCAAATTTTGACTTGGGCAGCGGCATGTCAAACTGTAGACAGCCATCTACATTCAAGGTATTCTGAATATTCAGACGGATCTGTTACGTCACAGACTTGAAGTCTCAGCGACTGTATTTTTAAAAGATTGTGTGCAGATGGGGTACCCCCATTTAGATGTCAAGGGGAAAGCCTCCTATACAAAGCTCAAGAAGTTCTGCTCCCTGAATCTAGCAGATCCACCAGAAAGAATAGATGGCCTGTCTTTCAGTTGGGAAGGAATTTTTCATCCAAATTTTCCTCCATTTCTTCTCATATTCTGAGTGCTCAGGAAAATAAGACGAGTCTCAGCCATAGCCTTAGTGCTTATCTGGCCAAAAGGGCATGATCCCTCACTGGCTGCAACTTTCCAGAGGAATTTATTGGAGATACAGTCCAGCCGAACCTTCTGGTTCAAGCAGGCCTACAGAATCCACTGGAGATGTTTCAGCTTATAGCCTGGAATCTGACGGTTCAGGACTAGAGAAGAGCTTGTAATATGTGGTGGAAGAAAACTTTGCAGAACCCTGATCGGTCTGAAGTCTTACATTTTTTTACAGGAAGGTTTCCAGTTTGGGTTAAAATCCAACACTGTAAGAATGCATTTCACAACCCCCACTGCTTGCATCGATGGAGCTTTCGTGCATTCATGCATTTTTATTTATTTATTTATTTTGCATTCTTTATTTAATTTAATTTAATTGGTTAAGCCTCCTATTCCAGCCTGGGGTTGGGCTATTCTCCTCAAGACCCTGGTTGAATCTCTATTTCAGCCTCTTACAGAAGCACCAGTAAGGTTGGTATCTTGGAAGGTTTTATTTCTGGTGGCATGCTTCATCTACTGGTCATTGGAGAATCAGGGTCCTTCAGGTCTGCTGACCAGCTGCTTATAGAGTAGTATAAAAGCCAGCAAGCTACACTGCTTAGATTAGGAATACTATTAAAGTCTGCTTCTAAATTCCGAGTACTTCAGTTACCAGGTAGAGTTATAGCACACTCAGCTCAGTCCACTTAGTCGCTTCGGCAGAGGAAAGGGAAAAAAAAAACCACATTGGATCAATTATGCAAAGCCTCTACATGGTCATCTCCATGCATCTTTACAAAACAATATAAGTTGGATGTATCTGGTGCTTGCGATTCAGCCTTTGACAGACAAGTGATTATTAAAGGGGTTCTGCACTTTCATTTAACTGATGATCTATCCTCTGGATAGATCATCAGCTTCTGATCGGCGGGGGTCCCCTGCCGATCAGCTGTTTGAGGAGGCAGAGGCGCTCCAGCAGCGCCGCGGCCTTCTCATTGTTTACCGCCGGCCCACTGACATCACGACTAGTATCAACTAACGTGGGCGGGGCTAATCTCTGTTCACTTGAATGGAGCTTAGCCGCGCCCACGCTAGTTGATACTAGTCGTGACGTCAGTGGGCTGGCGGCCCGGGGGTAAATAGTGAGAAGGCCGCGGCGCTGCTGAAGCGCCGCTGCCTTCTCAAACAGCTGATCGGCGGGGGTCCCGGGTGTCGGACCCCGCCAATCAGAAGCTGATGATCTATCCAGATCCCCCTCCTTGTTTAATACTGCTTTTCAGATCCCTTTGTGTTGTGCTGTCTGTAGGACGATAAGGAAAGTCTTAATTTGTTTACCGAAATTTATCTTTCCTTGAGTCCAAAGGCAGCACTGATCACTCCCTGAAAAAGACATTGCTTGGAAAAAACATATCTTTCTAGTGCTAATGCCACCTTGTCTTTTTGGTTTGTACACTCGATATGGGGCCCAGAGGTCACGTGCAAATACTGTACATTGTAGCCTTTTGTGGGGAATAACAATATGGTGACTTTTTGCTATAGTGTGGGTTTTCTGATATGTAGTGCAATTATACATACCTTTAAATTATTGCTACTTATGCTGATAATTATGTTTTAATTTTACACTAGTAATCTTTTACCAGTTGGTGGGGCCACATCCTATTTTGTACTGTAATTGGGGACTATAAATCATAGTTACGCCAATGGCCCTTAGAATGACACATGTAACATAGACTGACCTGATAAGTACTAGATTTGGCCTTAATTAGAGAAGGTACGTTTCATACTGGAACAGGGTCATGTGTATTTAGACTTATAAAGGCGTTTGATAGTCTATCATAAAATGAGAATGCTAGCCCTAGGGGAGAATATGTATAAATGGTTTAACAACTGGTTCAGTGATAGGAAATAGAGGGTTGGTACAGCCTCAAATACAAAGTCACCCGTGGGTTCCACTGAGGCCTGTAGTAGACCCTCTTCTTGTTAATCCGTTTATTAATGGCCTTGTAAAGATTAAAGAGTAGAATCTCAATATCTGCAGATGATGATAATAAGCTCTGTAAGGTAATCCGCACAGAGGAAGATAATATAATATCACAGAGGGATTAGAAGAAGCTGGAGGCTTGAGTGGAGAAATTGCAGATGAGGATCAATGTGGATACCAAATATACAATTACAGTTGAAACCAGTAAGTTTACATACACTATATAAAAAGACACATATGCATGTTTTTCTCAATATCTGACATGAAATCAGAATAAACCTTTCCTGTTTTTGTTTTTTTAGGTTTACCATAATTATTATTATTTGCCAAATGTCAGAATAATGAGAGCATTTTTAGTACTTTCTACAATGTCAAAAGTTTACATATAGTGTTGATCGAGCACCAAAGTGCTCAGGTGCTCAAGTAGAACACCTCGGGATGCTTGGGTGCTCTACCGAGCACCCAAGCACAATGGAAGTCAATGGGAGAACCCAAGCATTAAACCAGGCACCCCCTGCTCTGAAGAGGGAAGAGTGTCTGTTCACATGAAAAGGTTAAAAAAAAGATGGAAACACCACTGAAATGGTTCAGGAACAGCATGGGAAGGATGTCTGGATGCATCTTGGACTCCCAGGTCGCTGCTGGGAACGATGTTGTCCGAGTAGTACGCCAATTTTACAGACTGACAATAATACTCACAAAACCGAAGATCAAATCGATTTTAGAGAAAAAAAATTTAGGAAACATTCTTTCCTGTATATTTTACTTGTATATAACGTGCAAGTGCTGCCAAAAATTACAAGGAAGAGGCACTCCGATACAACCTGTATATCACATAAAGGAGGGCCTTGTTCACATTGTGGTACAATTGTTCAGGTAACGGGAGTCCTACACTCATAAAGCCTATGCACTAAGTGAAAGGGCTGCCAAAAATTACAAGGAACCGGCACTCCAATACACCCTTTATCACACATAAAGGAGGGTATCATACACAGCCTTGAAAAATTATGATTGATGCTGGTGACCCTCAAAAACATTAGAAGCAAGGGCCTGCTGGTGACCCTCTAAAACATTAGGGGCGAGGGCCTGGTGCTGAGCTGACCATCGAAAAAATTATGGTTGAGGGCATGCTGCTGAGCTGACCATCTAAAACATTAGGAGCGAGGGCAGCCTAATAAGCATGTTGATATGATGGTGGAGGAGGAGGACGAGAAAAGGAAGATTGAACCATATACCCTTTTTTGTGGTGGAAGGGGTGCATGGGAATACAGTGTATTCAATACACCATAAAAGCCACGTTTAAATGGCCTTTATGTTCAGCCGTTTTCCTCTGGTGGAGTAGAAAAGTCAGGGGCAATCCAGGCCTTGTTCATTTTGATAAGAGTCAACCTGTCAGCATTTTCAGTTAATAATGGCCAGAGGGTAGAGAGGGGCGCTCATAGGGTGAGTATCTACGATAAGTGGATAATCCACAGTAAGAAAGATTTTTTTGTTTTTGCTCACCTATTTGGGTTGCACCTAATTGGGTGCAACCACAGTGGAGGCTAAATGTAGATGGTTCACAGTTGGTGCATCCTGGATTTGTCCAAACACCTTAAGCGGGAACCACGCCACCACTCTGGTGAGACAATAGAACTAGAATAAAAGGGCGCTTGACAGTAGGCGCGCACTTTCACAACTGGATATTTTGCAATTTTCAGGTTTATTGATAGACTGTCTATCAAACCTGAAAATTGCAAAATATCCAGTTGTGAAAGTGTATCATTTTCAGTTGACAGTCGGATGCGCTTATCAGTTATTATGCCCCAGGCAGCACTAAATACCCAGCACCTCCAAGGCGTAGAGCGCCAGTTCATGCCACGTGTCCAGTTTGGACACCCAATAGTTGTAAGGCACAGAGGGATCATTGAGGACACTGACACGGTCTGCTACGTACTACTTTACCATCTTCCAAAACTTTTCTCTCCTTGTGACACTAGACCACACATCAGGGTGAGGGTGCTGGTGGGGTGTCATGAAACTGTCCCAGGCCTTGGAGAGTGTTGACTTGCCTCTGCTGTAACTGATCTGTGTTCCCCTCGTCTCCCCTCCTCGGTTGCCCAAGGAACTATGTACTCTGTAGCCAGCGTTGTCAGCTGGAAATTTTTGGAGCAATTTTTCCACAAGGACCTTCTGGTATTGCACCATTTTGTTTGTCTTCTCCACCACAGGAATGAGAGATGAGAAGTTCTCTTTGTAGCGGGGGTCAGAAGGGTGAACAACCAGTAATCAGTGTTGGCCAAAATGCGTATATTGCGAGGGTCACGGGAAAGGCAGCATAACATGAAGTCAGCCATGTGTGCCAGAGTCCCAACAGACAAGACGTGGGATATACAGTATGTGAGCTTGCCGAGCTCCAAAGCCGCCACAAAGTTACAGCCATTATCAGACACAACCATGCCTGGTTCTAGGTTAAGTGGCCACGGCCTCTGCGTGCACCATCAGCAGCACGGCCATTTCCCCGTCTCTTACTGCTCACCTTCTGCATATTAACTGGTATATATGCTTGCAAGTATGTCATAGGTACAGTAGCGCAGGTTTTGTAAGTGTATGCACAAATAAATTAAACTGAATGTCACTGATATTTAGGATGTGCAAACGTTGTACAGCAGATGTAGCGCAGGTAATGTCGCTGTCACCAGCGGCTAATAAAAAATTACAGGGAATAGCACTGATACTGTATTTAGGATGCGCAAACTTTATAAATGAGATATAGCGCAGGCAATGTAACTGTCCACAGCGGACACCGCCTATGTAAAAAGTACTCTGGATGTCACAGATATTTTTTGTATGTGCACACGTTAAACAGGAGATGTAGCGCAGATAATGTCGCTGTCCGCAGCATCTACGGAAAAAGTACACTGGATGTCACAGATATTTTTAGGATGCACAAACTTTATACAGGAGATGTAGCGCAGGTAATGTCACTGTCCGCAGCGGCTACGGAAAAAGTACACTGGATGTCACAGATATTTTTAGGACGAGCAATTGTTATACAGGAGATGTAGCGCAGTTAATGCATCTGTCCGCAGCGGACACCGTCTATGGAAAAAGTACACTGGATGTCACAGATATTTTTAGGCTGCGCACACGTAGAGATGTAGCGCAGATAATGTCGCTGTCTGCAGCGGCCAAACAATTGCAAGCTATTTAGCGCAGGTTGCGCTAAAAATATATATTGCTGCCAGATACAACAATAGTCCTTAAAAGGACTTTTGGGTCTCTAACACCAACCCTGCCTAACCAAAAAATCAAATTCCATTCCCTACACTATCTGTCCCTTCTACAGCACAGCTCTCCCTGACTAAGACTGAGCCGAATCACATGTCATTGGGTGCTTTATAGCACCTGATGACGCATTCCGGCCAGCAAATCACTGTAATGCCAGTAACCAGCAAGGCTACGGCATTTCAGTGAGTGGCAGTACTTACCTGCACGTATATTGGCTGCGTAGCGGGGAGGAGACTCGAGCATGGTGTTTGAGCACACTTGGTATTCTGCCGAACACCGCGATGTGACGTGCATCGCGATGTTCGAGCCTAACTGCTGTTCAGCCTAGCATTCTCGATCATCACTATTTACATACACTAAGATTACTATGCCTTTAAACAATTCTGGACTGCCCGTATGATGATGTCATGTGTTGGAAGCTTCTGTTAGGTTTGTTGGCAACATCTGAGTTAATTAGAGACACTCCTGTGGATGTATTTAAATGCACCCCTGAAACACACTGCTTCTTTGTGTAGCATCATGGGAAAGTCTAAAGAAATCAGCCAAGATATCAGGAAGAGAATTGTGGACTTGCACAAGTCTGGCTCAACCTTGGGTGCAATTTCAAGATACCTGAAGGAGACAGGTTCTGTGTCCCAGAGATGAACGTGCTTTGGTCCGACATGTGCATAATCAACCCAAGAACAAAAGCAAAAGATCTTGTGAAGATGGTAAGATTGTGTCAATATCCACAATGAAACGAGTACTGTATCAACATGGGCTGAAAGGCCACTCTGCCAGGAAGAAGCCATTACTCCAAAAGAAACATAAAAAGCCAGATTAATGTTTGCAAATGCACACAGAAACAAAGACCTACATTTTTGGAGAGATGTCCTGTGGTCTCACCAAACTAAAATTGAAATTTTTGGCCATAATGACCATCGTTACGTTTGCAGGAAAAAGGTAGAAGCTTGGAAGCCTAAGGCCTCTTTCACACTTGCGTTGTCCGGATCCGGCATGTACTCCACTTGCCGGAATTACACGCCGGATCCGGAAAAACGCAAGTTTACTGAAAGCATTTGAACACGGATCCGTCTTCAAAATGCTTTCAGTGTTACTATAGCACCCAGGACGCTATTAAAGTCCTGGGTGCCATAGTAGGAGCGGGGAGCGGGGGGAGCGATATACTTACAGTCCATGCGGCTCCCGGGGCGCTCCTGAGTGACGTCAGAGCGCCCCATGCGCACGGATGACGTGCCATGCGATCACGTCATCCATGCGCCTGGGGCGCCCTGATGTCACTCTGGAGCGCCCCGGGAGCCACACGGACGGTAAGTATGCTGCCTCCCCGCTACACTTTACCATGGTTGCCAGGACTTTAGCGTCCCGGCAGCCATGGTAACCACTCTAAAAAAGCTAAATGTCGTATCCGGCAATGCGCCGAAACGACGTTTAGCTTAAGGCCGGATCCGGATCAATGCCTTTCAATGGGCAGTAATTCCGGATCCGGCCTTGTGGCAAGTCTTCAGTTTTTTGGGCCGGAGCAAAAAGCACAGCATGCTGCGGTATTTTCTCCGGCCAAAAACGTTCCGTTCCGGAACTGAAGACATCCTGATGCATCCTGAACGGATTTCACTCCATTCAGAATGCATTAGGATAATCCTGATCAGGATTCTTCCGGCATAGAGCCCCGACGATGGAACTCTATGCCGGAAGACAATAACGCAGGTGTGAAAGAGCCCTAAGAACACCATCCCAACTGTGAAAAACGGGGGTGGCAGCATCATGTGGGGTTGTTTTGCTGCAGGAGGGACTGGTGCACTTCACAAAATAGATGGCATCATGAGAAAAGAAAATTATGTGGAAATACTGAAGCAACATCTCAAGACATCAGCCAGGAAGTTAAAGCTTGGGCGGAAATGGGTCTTCCAAATGAACAATGACCTGAAGCATACTGCCAAACTGGTTACAAAGTGACTTAACAAAATCAATGTTTTGGAGTGGCGATCACAAAGCCCTGATCTCAATCCTATTGAAAATGTATAGGCAAAGCTGAAAAGGCAGGTGCGAGCAAGGCGTCCAACAAACATGGCTCAGTTACACCAGTTTTGTCAGGAGGAATGGGCCCAAATTCCGACCAACTATTGTGAGAAACTTGTGGAAGGATGTTTAAAACGTTTGACCCAAGTCATGCACTTTAACCCATTTGCTACCAGCAGCCGTACATGTATGGCACTGGTGCGATGTGTAAACATGGCGCCCGCTCGCATGTGCAGCGGGCGTCATGGCCGGCAGATCTCTGCTGTTTCAAACAGCAGAGATCTGCGGCTAATTAAAAGCTTTAGATGCCGTGACCAAGTGAGGTCACGGCATCTAAATGCACAAAGACCCGGAAGCTCGGCATTCCTACTGATGCCCCGTGTGGCCAATTTTGGCATCGTTACTTGCACTGAACACTTTCAGCCTCGCTGGATAAGGCCAGGATAAGAAATGAGCAAAATCGAGTTTAAATGGCATTTGAAAAATCCCTTATAGACCAAAATTAAAAATTAAAAAACATAATTTATAGGCTCATATATGAGCCACAAAATCATCACAAATTTTCTTTTTGAAAATGTTAAATATATAAAAAATATATAAAAGTTTAAATCACCTCCCTTTCCATATAATTAAAAAATAAATACCTAAATAACAATAGATATAAACATCATAGGTATCACAGCGACCAAAAACACCCATGCTATTAAAATAGAAAAAAAATATCCAATTAGGCAAATGGCGTAACGAAAAAAAGGGTCAAAATGGCATATTTGCCATTTTTTTTATTGCTTCTTGTACCCAAATTTTTTTTTTAAAATGTGATCAAAAAGTCACGCACACTCCAAAATGGTATCAATAAAAACTACAGATTGTTCTGCAAAAAATGAGCCCCTAAACAGCTCAGTAGAAATAAGTATAAAAAATGTTATGGGGGTCAAAATATGGTGACGTGAAAAAAAAAATAATGAAATGATCAAAGTTTGAATTTATTTTTACACTATTTAGACATAAAGAACCTATACATATGGGGTATTGTTGTAATGATACTGACCCAGAGAATGAAGGGCATGGGTTTTGCCATAAACGAAACATATAGCATATAGTATGCATAAATAGTGTATGTAAACTTCTGGTTTCAACTGTATGTACTAAATAATACTATAATCAACTGGGTAAAACTGCAACTGAAAACGATTTAACTTTAGTGGCTGGTGAGAGGTGGCTGTTGGAAAGGCAAATAAAACTATGGGATGCATCAAAAAAGGCCTAAATGTTTATGATATAATCACATTTTTGGCCCTATACAAATCAGTCAGACCATGAACTATTGTGTACAATTAAAGGGAGTCCAGTCACGTAAATTTCACCTAATATATCTACCAGCAATGGCCATCAGAACATTGTAAAAGTCTTCTAACCATACCTTTGTCATCTGGGTGTTTAGTCCCTGTCCAGGAAAAGCAACAATAGAGCCATACACAGTGCTTCCACAACAATGCCACCGTAACAGAGCCATACAGAGTGCTTCCACAACAATGCCACCATAACAGAGCCATACACAGTGCTTCCACAACAGTGCCACCATAACAGAGCCATACAGAGTGCTTCCACAACAGTGCCACCATAACAGAGCCATACACAGTGCTTCCACAACAGTGCCACCGTAACAGAGCCATACACAGTGCTTCCACAACAGTGCCACCATAACAGAGCCATACAGAGTGCTTCCACAACAGTGCCACCATAACAGAGCCATACACAGTGCTTCCACAACAGTGCCACCGTAACAGAGCCATACACAGTGCTTCCACAACAGTGCCACCGTAACAGAGCCATACACAGTGCTTCCACAACAGTGCCACCATAACAGAGCCATACACAGTGCTTCCACAACAGTGCCACCGTAACAGAGCCATACACAGTGCTTCCACAACAATGCCACCATAACAGAGCCATACACAGTGCTTCCACAACAGTGCCACCGTAACAGAGCCATACACAGTGCTTCCACAACAGTGCCACCGTAACAGAGCCATACACAGTGCTTCCACAACAATGCCACCATAACAGAGCCATACACAGTGCTTCCACAACAGTGCCACCGTAACAGAGCCATACACAGTGCTTCCACAATAATGCCACCATAACAGAGCCATACACAGTGCTTCCACAACAATGCCACCGTAACAGAGCCATACACAGTGCTTCCACAACAATGCCACCGTAACAGAGCCATACACAGTCAGGGGCGGACTGAAAACCCTCAGGGCCCCCGGGCAAAATAAATCAAGGGCCCCCTTACAGGCCCCACCCATGTTCTGCTACAAGCCCCACCCTTGTCCCACCTCCAGCCACACCCTACACAATCTTTAATAAGATTTCAAAGTTAAAGTGACACAAAAGGCACCCAGACCACTTCAGCTCATTGCAGTGGTCTGGGTACAGTGTCCCTTTTGTAAATCAAGCTGCAATGTTATAGAGAAACTGCATTGTTTACGTTCCAGCAATAAGTCAGCCTCCAACGGCTGGCTTAAAACAGACCTTTGGTCTGGTATCTGACGCTGGACGTCCTCACACCCTGCATGATGACCTCCAGGGTCAAATTTTTCCCCATAGGAAAGCATTGATTCAATGCTTTCGTATGGGGTGATCTAATCTCAGCGTCCATTAGTGAGCCTCTGTTAGAAGCAGTGTGGGCATAACTACTGTGAAGAGGGCATATATCTGGGCATAACTACTGTGAAGGGGGCACATATCTTGGAATAACTACTGTGAAGGGGGCACATATCTGGGCATAACTATTGTGAAGAGGGCACATATCTGGGCATAACTACTGTGAAGGGGGCACGTATCTGGGCATAACTACTGTGAAGGGGCCACATATCTGGGCATAACTACTGTGAAGGGGGCATATATCTGGGCATAACTACTGTGAAGGGGGCACATATCTGGGCATAACTACTGTGAAGGGGGCACATATCTGGGCATAACTATTGTGAAGAGGGCACATATCTGGGCATAACTACTGTGAAGGGGGCACATATCTGGGCATAACTACTGTGAAGGGGGCACATATCTGGGCATAACTACTGTGAAAGGGGGGGAGGCCCTTCACAGTAGTTATTAATCCCTTTCATCAGTCCCCCCTTCAGTGAATGGGGGACTGCTGAAAGGGGTTAATAACTACTGTGAAGGGCCTAGCCGTCTGGGCAACCCCACAGATCATCCCCCCACCCACCTTGTACTTGTTCCACTGATCCGCTACTTGCGGGCTACATGGGCATGAGTTCAGTCACTTCGGTGCGCAATCCCATCCTGTGGCGCGTGATCCCGCGAGATCCGTGACCTACAGCGGCAGATCTTGCGGGATCACGTGCTGCAGGACGGGATTGCCCACCGAAGTGACTGAACTCATTCCCGCGCAGCCCACAAGTAGCGGAACAATTACAAGAGGGGTGGGGAATAGCCAAATTAAAAAATATTTTGAACCAAAAGTTGTTATGGGGGCTCTGTGGATGGCACTGTTGTGGGGCTCTGTGGATGACACTGTTGTGGGGATCTGTGGATGACACTGTTGTGGGGCTCTGTGGATGGCACTTTTATGGGGGGATCTGTGGATGGCACTGTTATGGGGGGATCTGTGGATGGCACTTATGGAGGGGATCTGTGGATGACACTGTTATGGGGGGGATCTGTGAATGGCACTTATGGAGGGGATCTGTGGATGGCCCTTTTGGAGGGGATCTGTGGATGGCACTGTTGTGGGGGGATCTGTGGATGGCACTGTTATGGGGCTCTGTGGATGACACTATTATGGGGGCTCTGTGGATGGCACTGTTATGGGGGGATCTGTGGATGGCACTGTTATGGGGGGATCTGTGGATGGCACTTATGGAGGGGATCTGTGGATGACACTGTTATGGGGGGGATCTGTGAATGGCACTTATGGAGGGGATCTGTGGATGGCACTTATGGAGGGGATCTGTGGATGGCACTGTTGTGGGGGGATCTGTGGATGGCACTGTTATGGGGCTCTGTGGATGACACTATTATGGGGGCTCTGTGGATGGCACTGTGGGGGGATCTGTGGATGGCACTGTTGTGGGGGGGATCTGTGGATGGCACTGTTGTGGGGAGGATCTGTGGATGGCACTGTTATGGGGGCTCTGTGGATGGCACTGTTATGGGGGCTCTGTGGATGGCACTGTTATGGGGGCTCTGTGGATGGCACTGTTATGGGGGTCTGTGGATGGCACTGTTATGGGGATCTGTGGATGACACTGTTGTGGGGGGATCTGTGGATGGCACTGTTGTGGGGGGGATTTGTGGATGGCACTGTTGTGGGGGGGGGATGTGTGGATGGCACTGTTGTGGGGGGGATCTGTGGATGGCACTGCTGTGGGGGGGATCTGTGGATGGCACTGTTGTGGGGGGGCTCTGTGGATGGCACTGTTATGGGGGCTCTGTGGATGGCACTGTGGGGGGGATCTTTGGATGGTACTGTTGTGGGGGGATCTGTGGATGGCACTGTTGTGGGGGGAATCTGTGGATGGCACTGTTATGGGGGGATCTGTGGATGGCACTGTTATGGGGGCTCTGTGGATGGCACTGTTGTGGGGCGTATCTGTGGATGGCACTGTTGTGGGGGGATCTGTGGATGGCACTGTTGTGGGGGGGGATCTGTGGATGGCAATGTTGTGGGGGGATCTGTGGATGGCACTGTTGTGGGGGGGATCTGTGGATGGCACTGTTGTGGGGGGGATCTGTGGATGGCACTGTTATGGGGTCTCTGTGGATGACACTGTTATGGGAGCTCTGTGGATGGCACTGTGGGGGGGATCTGTGGATGGCACTGTTGTGGGGGGATCTGTGGATGGCACTGTTGTGGGGGGGATCTGTGGATGGCACTGTTGTGGGGGGATCTGTGGATGGCACTGTTGTGGGGGGATCTGTGGATGACACTGTTATGGGGGCTCTGTGGATGACACTGTTATGGGGGCTCTGTGGATGACACTGTTATGGGGGCTCATGTGGATGGCACTGTTGTGGGGATCTGTGGATGCCACTGTTGTGGGGGGGATCTGTGGGTGACACATATATAGCACCTTATGCTATATATGTGTCATCCACAGATCCCCCCATAACAGTGTCCCTGTGAGTGAATGATCCCCAATACAGGGACTGGGGGCCGGCATCTGGTGTTGTAATGGCAGCGGGGCCGGGTGCAGTCACTGTATTCTATTACACCGGGCCCCGCTCACTGTAATACTAATATTCATATCTGTGAACAACTTGAAATCCTCTGTGATCCTCTCCCTCTGACTCTGAGCTCTCTGTACTCACAAACTCAGTAGCAGGCCGGGCGGCAGCGCAACTCACTGACGTCACGCGCCTGCTCCTCCTACTTCATTCATAAAGTGGGAGGAGCAGGCGCGTGACGTCAGTGAGTTGCGCTGCCGCCCGGCCTGCTACTGAGTTTGTGAGTACAGAGAGCTCAGAGGGAGAGGATCGCAGAGGATTTCAAGTTGTTCACATATGAATATTAGTATTACAGTGAGCGGGGCCCGGTGTTATGTTATTCTGCGGCGGGCCCCCATCCCGGCCGGGCCCTCGGACCATGTCCGAAGTGCCCGACCAGGTCAGTCCGCCCCTGTACACAGTGCTTCCACAACAGTGCCACCGTAACAGAGCCATACACAGTGATTCCACAACAGTGCCACCGTAACAGAGCCATACACAGTGCTTCCACAACAGTGCCACCATAACAGAGCCATACACAGTGCTTCTACAACAGTGCCACCGTAACAGAGCCATACACAGTGCTTCCACAACAGTGCCACCGTAACAGAGCCATACACAGTGCTTCTACAACAGTGCCACCGTAACAGAGCCATACACAGTGCTTCCACAACAGTGCCACCATAACAGAGCCATACACAGTGCTTCTACAACAGTGCCACCGTAACAGAGCCATACACAGTGCTTCGACAAAAGTGCCACCATAACAGAGCCATACACAGTGCTTCCACAACAGTGCCACCGTAACAGAGCCATACACAGTGATTCCACAACAGTGCCACCATAACAGAGCCATACACAGTGCTTCCACAACAGTGCCACCGTAACAGAGCCATACACAGTGATTCCACAACAGTGCCACCATAACAGAGCCATACACAGTGCTTCCACAACAGTGCCACCGTAACAGAGCCATACACAGTGCTTCCACAACAGTGCCACCGTAACAGAGCCATACACAGTGATTCCACAACAGTGCCACCATAACAGAGCCATACACAGTGCTTCCACAACAGTGCAACCTCACACAGTGCTTTCACAACAGTGCTGCCATAACAGAGCCATACACTGTGCTGCCATAACAGTGCCACCATAACAGAGCCATACATAGTGCCACCATAACAGAGCTATACCATGCTTCCATAACAGTGCCACCATAACATAGCCATTCACAGTGCCACAATAACAGAGCTATACCATGCTTCCATAACAGTGCCACCATAACATAGCCATTCACAGTGCTTCCACAATAGTGCTGCCATAACAAAGTCATACACAATGCTTCCATAAAAGTGACACAGAGTCATTTTTGGTTGTTAATATTCACTCATACTTGGAAAATAATCCAGTGCCACCTGCTCTGCCTTTCCCTAATAATTGAGAGAAAGCTACGTAGAAATTATAAGCAGTTTTAGGTGTGGGTCAGTCTTCACATACAGGCTGATGTGGGTATATAATGTGCTATATATGGTCTGTCCTTGTGTCCCTGCTGCTCTATACACAGTGATGGTGCCAGTACCTCCTTCTACACAGCCCCGGTCACCGCGGTGCTGCCTTCATCTGGCACGTGAGGTGAACGCATTGCACCGGCACTGACTCCTGACCCATTCATTTCGATGGGGCTGTGTACATGTCAATGTTTTTCACGTATCACTTGTGCGTTTCGTGAAAATTGCAGCATTTTCTATATTCTGCATTTTTCACGCAATGCAGGCCCCATAGAAATTAATGGGGCTGCGCGAAAATCGCATCCGCAAGCAAGTGCGGATGCGGTGCGATTTTCACGCATGGTTGCTAAGGAGACAAGGGTCTCCGCTGACGTCATCGCTCTCGCAGTCAAAACTGAGTGAAATTGCGTGCATATTCGCACGATTTTCCCTGAACACCTGCATTGCATCCGGCCCTCACCAGCGACGCCCTTGTGAAAGAGGCCTAACAAGGTACAGCTCTTCTTTTAGGAGAGAGTGCACTTCATTTCAGCCCTCTTACAATTGTCTTTTTAGAAAGGCTTATATTTCTATACCGTCTTACTGCATGCTTTAAAAAAAAGTAAGGCTCGGTTCACACGGGCTTGTCCAGATTAGGTCCGGATTCGTCCCGTTGTATTGCGGCAAACCCGCGCGATTAGGTACGCAATTGCAGTCAGTTTTGACTGCGATTGCGTTCCGATGTTCAGTTTTTATTGCGCGGGTGCAATGTGTTTTGCACGCGCGTGATAAAAAACCAATTGTGGTACCCAGACCCGAACTTCTTCACAGAAGTTCAGGTTTGGGTTCGGTGTTGTGTAGATGTTATTATTTTCCCTTAAAACATGGTTATAAGGGCAAATAATAGCATTCTGAATACAGAATGCTTAGTAGGTGGTCAATTGAGGGTTAAAAAAATAAAAAAATTTACTCACCTTCTCCTCTTGATCGCGTAGTTCCCGGTCTCTTCTTTACTTCTTTAATGATGAACTACCGGCTAAAGGACCTGTGGTGACGTCACATCACATGCTCCAATCACATGGTCCATCACCGTGGTGATGGAGCATGTGATCTGACGTCACCACAGGTCCTAGCCGGTAGTTCATCATTAAAGAAGTAAAGAAGAGACCGGGAACTACGCGATCAAGAGGAGAAGGTGAGTTAATTTATTCATTTTTTTTAACCCTCAATTGACCACCTACTAAGCATTCTGTATTCAGAATGCTATTATTTTCCCTTATAACCATGTTATAAGGGAAAATAATACAGTGAATAGGCTGTTACCTAGCAACCATGCGTGTAAATCGCACCGCATCCGCACTTGCCATTCACTTCTATGGGGCCTGCGTTGCGTTATAAACGCACAATATAGAGCATGCTGCGATTTTCACGCAGCGCATAAGTGATGTGTGAAAATCACAGCTCATGTGCACAGCCCCATATAAATGAATGGGTCCGGATTCAGTGCGGGTGCAATGCGTTCAACTCCCGCATTGCACCCGCGTGGAAATCTCGCCCGTGTGAACTCAGCCTAAAACTCAATTGTGTGATCCAACAGTGATGATTTATTGAAGATGTCAGACCAAAGACCAAAATTTTACTATATTTGACACAAGTTATTTTCAAAATAACCATAGGGTGGCAGCAGAGGTTCATCCATTGGTGACTGACTATTAGTCTGCGTTTAGTTCAGTGTTGGATCTCCAATAGCAGGTTCTGTCGTGGATTCTGACAAAAGACTGGAAAAATGGTGCTGTGCTGAGCTATCTCTTCTACTAACATGGAGAAGCATGATAGAATTGAGTACTGTTGGTGTCCATCATGTGCTGGGTTTAACACTGCTGTTATCCTTTTTCACATCTGATAATGTGACCAGCTGTGTATAGAGACTTATAGAGAACAATCCCATTAGCGCAACCTTGTGTCAGTGGCCCCTATGAGTCAAAATCCAACATTTTAACAAGTTTTGGGACATGACATGGAAAAATAGCCAAGCCAAATATCCATCTGTAGACAGCTGTCTCTGGAGTAGGATTCTGACTGGGTGTGATGTCTTGGATGCAGCTTAAGCAGGCTGCTAGGTCTCCTTAAAGAAGAACTTCCACAAAATGGTTTATTCTCTGACCTGTTAGAAAGGTACATGATGTAAATTGTACTGAAGGCAATCTACTTACCAGTGACTGTATTTGTGAGTTATAACCGCCCTTCTGATCCTCAGCTGTGTCATGTGACTGACACAGATTATCCAAATAACACAGTATCTTATGTGTGGACAGGAAGCCAGTTTCTCTATGTATACCTATGGGAGCCTCACTGTCAGTCTCATAGGAATGAACAGAGAAGTAACTAATGTCCTGTATCAGTTGGAGATCAGAGTGCTGATCACATGACACAGCTGAGGATCAGAAGGGAGGTTATAACTCAAATGCAGTCACTGGTAAAAAAAAAAAATACCTTTACTGCAGTTCATATCATGTACCTTTCAAATAGGTCAGATAATGGAGGTATCGCCAAAGGAATTATCATACTGAGCCACTTCCAGAAGTTGGAGTTAGCGAGATGGTTCTTTTACCTTGGGAGATACCTCTTTGTATATATATTTCCCCATTGAGCATTGGTGACACACAACGGCAATAGGTGAGTGCAATACTTACCATCTATTACAGTAAGCATCTGACTGTACATCACATGAGGCGCTGCCTCTCTGTGTTTCTTTCTTTTCTCTTTGTATGCAGTCTACTATACAATTGCTCAAACTAGTAACTGTAGCTAGCTATATTTTTTTAATTTTCATTTCACTTTTTTTTATTGATTTGTTTTTTAACTTTTTATTTATTTTGTGAAAAAAGTTAATTGACCCCTTCCTGCCTCGGTCAGGGCAAAGGGGGGTTAATTCAAAGAGTGCAAGTTCACAATTAATTTATGAACCAGCAGAGGGAGCTCTCACATCAAGAAGATCATGCGCTTATTGGCATTTTCACTTTACACTGCGATGGATTGCTGTACCACGTAGGGAGACTACTTTGCCTGGTCTCCAGGATACTTATTATTATTATTTATTATTATTGCGCCATTCATTCCATAGCGCTGTACATATAAAAAGGGGTATACATACATAATACAGACAATTGCACTAATCATAAACAAGACAAGTTACAAACTGGTACAAGAAGGAGAGAGGGCCCTGCCCGTGAGGGCTTACAATCTACATAGTTTGGGAGAAGGACACAGTAGGAGAGGGTAAAGCTGGTCATGGTGGTATAGCAGCAGCAGGGTCACTGGTTGTAGGCTTGTCTGAAGAGGTGGGTTTTCAGGTTTCTTTTGAAGGATTCCACTGTAGGTAAGAGTCTGATATGTTGGGGTAGAGAGTTCCAGAGTATGGGGGATGCACGGGAGAAATCTTGGATGCGATTGTGGGAAGAGGTGATAAGAGGAGAGAAGGAGGTCTTGTGCGTATTGGAGATTACTTGTGGGGATGTATCGGGAAAGCAGCATACATAGAAGAGGATGAGAAGAAGGAAAGAGGAGATGTATGGACAATCAGACTTGGGAAAAGCTGCGTGGAGCAGTAAACTTCAGTGCAGACATACCTGGAGAGGAGAGAATTGGGTGATGCTGGGAGTCGTATTTTCACTACAGCTGGAGTGCCAGAGGTTAGCCATCCAGATGGATTGAACAGTGCTCTGTGAGATGTTGGGAGCTTGGGATTTTTTATTTATTTTTTTATAACCTAACCCTGCTTTACACTTCTTCACAACTCTATCCCTGACCTGTCCGGTGTGTTCCTTGGTTTTCATGATACTGCTTGATCACTAATGTTCTGTAAATGAGGCTTTCGCAGAACAGCTGTAGTTATACAGAGAACAAATCGCACACAGCTGGACTCTATTTACTAATTAGGTGACCTCTGAAGGTAATTGGTCACATTGGATTTTATTTAGGGGTATCCGAGTACAGGGGCCTGAATACAAATACACACCTTACTTTTCAGATTTGTATTTATTAAACCGTGTATCACTTCTCACTTCACACATACCTGCTACTTTGAGTTGGTCTATCCCAACAGAATGTATTTAAGTTTGTGGGTGTAACGTGAAAAAATGTAGAAACGTTCAAGGGGTATGAATACTTTTTCAAGGCACTATGTCACCCATACAGCTAGGTATTACCTGACAGGACACAAACCAGACATGATCTCTTATCTCAAGGTGATCTCTTTGATCCTGCTTCTCTGTCCCCTGAATCCACTTCAGGGTGTACATGTTCAGCAGCTTTCGCCAGTGATTAACCCCTTCCTCACTATTGCTGCAGTTCCACTAAGGGCATAATTAGCAATGTGGTGCCGCTCAGTAATGATGGGGTTAATGCACTCATTAACACTATTATTACTGGGGCTGGGTGGCACCACACCCTCCCTAGCCTGAGGCTCTGCTACCTGTGCCTCTAGTGGAGCTACAAGCCTGCTCTACTAGTGAGAAAGCGGTTAATTACTGAGGACAGCTACCAGTCATACACAGACTGTATGGGGGGGGCATGGTGGAACTCCAAAGTGAAAACAGTCACAGGACAAAACCCCACATGTCCCAGGTTGATAAAGTCCGGGTTGCAGGCAGACAGTAAGTTGGCCAGGGCAGCTTCATGATAACTCACCATAAGGTCATTGCAGCTTCTAGATGGATGGATTTAACCTCTTCAGGACCCATCCAATTTATTTTTTGTTGTCGTTTTCTTCTCCGCACTATCCAAGTGCCACATAACTTTTTAAATTTTCCATTCACGTAGGTGGATGATGTCTCTTTTTTGTTGTACAAATTGTATTTATTACTAGCATTATTTAATCATTAATTATTACCATATAATAATTTACCGTATCATGTACTAAAAATGGGGGGGGGGGGGGGGGGAATTATTGTGGGGTGAAAATAAAAACTGCAATTCTATAAAAAAAAAAAAAAAATGTATGGCATTCACTGTGTGCAGTACTGTTTATGGACATGACAACCTCATTCTGTGTTCCGGACAATTACCATGGCTCATTCATCTGCATGGAGCTTGCAGACCCCCAGTATAAACATAGCCACGTGCGAATACAATAAGTGTTAGTAGGATCAGTGTAGGAATGTGGTCATTTACCAAACGTGTATGCCAAGTCCCAAATTTTCTGTGTGAATGGCATGTTGCAAAAAGATTTGTGAATGAAGGGGGTGGAACACCATAGCCTGACACCTTTGCTATAAATTATGCCCAAAAACTGGCATAACTGAAGATTTAGGATAGGTTTTAGTGTCTAGTGCACTGACCTCACAAGTGCAACAAATTTCCTAAAAGGCTTGCACTCTAAAACTAAAACTTATATTACACCTGCAGATAATCATGAAGATCATTGCTAATGAGCGTTCATATGAACGCTCGTTAGCAATGATCTGGCAGTGTAAGGCTAGGTCTACACAACGACATGTGTTGCGCGACAGTTAGGGCACAACTACACTGCAACATTTGTCGCGCAACATTTTGTCGCACCAATGTCGCCCGACAATTTTTAGAATGATAGTCTATGGTGTCGCACTGCAACATGCGACATGCTGAGACTGCGACAGACGCAGAAAAATCCATCTGGAATTGATTTTTTGCAACTGTCGCGTCGGAGTCGCAGCATGTCGCATGTTGCAGTGTCGAGCGACATTGGTGCGACAAAATGTCGTCGCGTAGACCTAGCCTTATACTGCAGCCGATTATCCGATGAACTAGCAAACGCTCGTTCATCAGGTTATTGGGATCTTTCGACAGGTTTAAAAATCACTGTCTGCTGGCAAACAAAGCTTGAGTAAGAGGACGAGCAATGGCGTTAGCCAGGCATGGCCAACCTGCGGCTCCAGCTGTTGCAAAACTACAGCTCCCAGCATGCCCAGTCTGCCTACAGCTATCAGCCTACAGCAGGTGGGAGTTGTACTTTTATAACAGCTGGAGGGCCGCAGGTTGCATAAGTGATCACTGCTCCTCATACTGAAGAGGAGATTGCTGCCTGACGAGCAGGCGATTGCTGGGAAGCACCCAACATGTGAATGGAAATACTTGTAGCCTGTCTGTATACCTTTTCAATGGAAGGCCTAGAAGCCAATATTGATCTTGAAGAGTCTGCTTTCCATTTGGATGCTATCTGTGTCCTACTTCCCAGATAAGGATGGTGCTCTTTTCCTGAATTTGTGTCATGGGAGATTGGAGTCCTTGTTATCAGTAAATGTACAGAGCAGAGGAGAATGATAAACTGAGGGACAATGCGCAGTATAATGAATTGCACAATTTCGCATATGAAGTGTAGTCTCTGGATGATCGGTATCTGAAGACAGCCAGATAAAGAGAGAAGATCAGAAGCTTCAATATGCATGATGTAGTTCATTGGTGATCATCCTGATATTGTAGGGGCATCAAATGTGATTCTTGACCTCACTCAGTTCCTGGGAGCTGAAAAGGTCATGTAATATATTCAAAGAAAAATCATATTGCTGGATCACATAAATAAAATGGTTCTGAAATATTTTTTAATAAAGGAGCTATTTATTAGACAATATTACAATTTTATTACATCCTTTATATACATTGTGGATTAGCCATGTGGTGCGGTCCTAAAATGACCCATGTAAGTCCCATTCTACCCCTAGTCTAAGTACACACAACTCCGAAGTGTAATCATGAAATGTTTCTTACGATTGTCCTCTCTTCCAACCAATTAACCTACCAAGACGGTAAGACCCCAAAATCCAAATGTCCATTAACAGGAGGGGAATGACTACATCTGGCTTAACACTAAATATGAACACTTCACTTCTGCCTTTAACTGCAAGTGAAGACATTAAAGCTTTTAAAACAGCTATACTCAGAAAAAACTCATTTACAAGTGAACAATAGGGAAAAAGAAAAAATACAATAAAATCTGCAGCTCTCATGGGCCAGGGTTCTAAACCAGGAGCGGACACACCATTTGTGCAACCTGTGCAATTGTACACGGGCCCAGTAAGCAAGGGGCCATTGTCAATTTAGCTGCAGTTTCCTGCTGTGTATTAGATTTTACAAAAGGGAACGCGCTAAATAATGTTATCGTTCACAAATGCTGGTGGCTGGTTAGAAATAAGGAGCAACCTAAAATCCAATATATTATTCAAGATCTAGGTGCTCATTCTCGCACAGGGGGCTCTGCTGTTTGTGTCTAGCCTTGTTCTAAACTACTTTTCAGGGTGCTTCCTCATGGGTGAGTTTGGTTCTGACAAAAACAGTCAGTGTGGTGGCTGGATTTCCCGAACTGACTATGGCTCGACTCAGAAAGAATGGCCACATTTCCCACATTGACAGTGTCTCGACTGACCCAAATTCACTGTATCATTATGATTTATAATGCTGTGGGTTCCAGCCAACCACAGGTCGACTTTACTGTACTCACATGAGGTTAGAACTACAGGACAGTAGACCTGCGGTTGGGCTGAAACTCACAGCATCAAAAACCATTGTAATGCAGTGAGAATGAGTCAGTCAAGACACGGTCAGTCTGGGAAATGTGGCCATTGATTATTTACAGAGACATGCGATAAACTGTTGGTTTCTCCGGTGAGCACTTATCTGTTCTGACAGCTATCTACCTGCTCGGCCAAACATGCATGTGTGTTGAATAGTGAGAAGGTTTTTCTCTCTGAGAACAAAAGCGTCCACACTGGTTTGTGATAGTTTGAGCCTAATTGCAATATTTCAGGAATTATAAATCCTTCATCAGGCTTCGACTAGGTCTCTGTGAAGGACAATTATAGATGAAGTTCCATGAATGTCCTATGAAGGATCAGCAGGGGAGGGATTTCCTGTTTGCTGGTCATACACCACAAAACAAGATATCTGTCCCATGCAGGTCCCTTATAGGACAATCATGCAACTTCATCATCTGCAGTTGTCCTCAAGGCTATTTTCACATTAGCGTTTTCCCTTTCTGCTATTGAGATCCGTCATAGGATCTCAATAGCAGGGGAAAACCAGGGCCGGCTCCAGGTTCATGTGGGCCCTTGGGCGATAAATCACAGTGGGCCCCCTTGTGCCATTTGTCAAATGTCACCATGGCATCTGAGAGTGTTAAAAAACTGAAGCGCGGTCTTCCTGCTCAGACACGCCTTCTCCCAGCGGAGATCAGGGAAAGCACCCTGTTCTAAAAATGAGCCGCAGCCTGTACTAGGCTTCCAGGCTCATTGTTAGTATATCCCAGTTCAGGCCACTAGGTGTCAGCACTAAACTGTGATATAGTGATTTCTAGAGAGAATAATGGAGCAATTTCCATTATTCTGTATACGTTGCAATCTGATGAAAAGCAATTTTAAAAAAAAGTTAAAAAAAAGTTTTGAAAATAAAATGAACAAAAAAAGAATAAAATTATGGGCATCGTCACATGCGAAAACACCCATACTATTAAAATATTTTTTAAAAAAGGTAGCCCATATGGTAAAGGATGTAACAGAAAAAATATAAAAAAAGGCTGATTTGCCGTTTTTCATCTCTTTATCTGATTAAGTCATACACACCCCAAAATGGTATTGTCAAAAAAGACTTGATTTCACTCAAATGAGCCCCCACACATCTCCGTAGACATAACTATAAAAAAAGTTATGGGGGTCACCGGGGAGCAGGGGTTCTGTTAGGGTTGCCACCTTTCCCAACAAAAAAGAATATTTTCACAAATTTAAAAGGTTGGTGTGTCTATTTAAGTTTTATTTAGTCTCTATTTTTAAAATGATTCTGCTGGGATTTGAACTTAAAGCCTTCTACATTAAAGTCAAGACCCTTAACCACTGGGCTATAGAACTTCATGTTATACTGCTGTACATATATTATTGCTAAAAACCTCAGTAGTTTCCCACATATGCATTTACATATATCCGAAGTATGATTTTATAGCCGAGTGCTTCCGTTTTGTCCCCATTCATTGTCAATGGGGGCAAAACAAAACTGAACGGAATGCACCAAAATGCATCCCATTCCGTTCGGTTGCACTTGCAGCGTTATTCTGTCCGTGATGTAGTACGGAGCAAGACGGATCTGTCATGACATACAATGTAAGTCAACGGGGACGGATCAGTTTTCTCTGACAATAGAAAACGGATCCGTCCCTCATTAACTTTCAATGGTGTTCATGACGGATCCGTCATGGCTATAGAAGACATAATACAACCGGATCCGTTTATGACGGATGCATGCGGTTGTATTATTGTAACGGAAGCGTTCTTGCAGATCCATGACAGATCCGCAAAAAACGCTAGTGTGAAAGTAGCCTCACAGAGACCTAGTTCAAGCCTCACAAAGGTTTTATAATACCCAAAACTTTGCATTTACCTGCAAACTGTGACAAAGTGTGGTGCTTTTTGGATTGAATCTGACTTTTGGGAAAAGCTAAATAAATATCACATATTAAGCAAGACAAATCTTGGAGTGCTGTTTATATTTCCCTCTTCTCTTTCTTCGTTAACACTTCCATTAGCCTCTGCATTTTGTCCTTAGTGGTTTCATCAGAATACATAGAGGAGACAATCAATGTGAAATCTCGGACTTTGCAGCAAACTTCACGAAAATGTCTTGTAAAATCCTTCCTGATGGACTTGGAAATCTGCTTTATCTGAAGGATAAGGAGCTTCAGCCCCACAGTATGATGGTCTCCAGGTGGATCTCTCAGTAGTTTCAAAGGACTTCTCCCTCCCTGGTAGAGAATAGCTCCTCGATACAGGTAAGGCCTCCTGCACACAAAGTTTTTTTCTCAGTTTTTTGCGTTCCGTATACGGAAGCATTAATTTCAGGGGATCCGCAAAAAAAATGGAAGGTACTACGTATGCCTTCCGTTTTTGTATTTCCGTTTCGTTCAAAGATAGAACATGTCCTATTATTGTCCACATAACAGACAAGGATAGTACTGTTCTATCAGGGGCCAGCTGTTCCGTTCTGCAAAATACGGAATGCACACGGCCGTCATCTGTATTTTTTGCAGATCAGTTTTTTGCGGACCGCAAAATACTGAAAAAGCTATGTGGTCATGTGCAAGAGGCCTAAGGAAGAGGGTGAGTCAGTAGATACACCTGGATTTACTGAGTTCAGATCATTGCCCTCCGTGGTCTTCTGCTTCTTTGAAGATTTTACAATCTGTTGGATGACTTTCGTTTCTGTTACATTTCTACAGGATCCTGTTGGGAGGAAAAAAAAAAGTCACAAACTACATTATTAGGAAATGCAGGTCAGGATGTGTTCTTGGGCAATTTGCGGTCCACAGCACGGCCACGGGGGACACATGTTCGTATGAAAGAGGCCTAAGTGAGAGTTCACATCTCAGTTTCATTTTGCGTTCTTCTGATCCGTCAGAAGAACGGAAAATACCAACAAAAAATCCCCCAAAATACGAACACTGTCCTTCAGTTAGGCATATTTGCTATCTGTTTGAGCCATTTCCGTCAGAGATCCGTTTTTTTAGATGGAAAAAAGTACTGCCTACAAGTCTGTCTAAAATAACGGATCTCTGACGGAAATGGCTCAAACGGATGCCAAATGTTTTTTTTTTTTTTTACAGGATCCTGTTTAATTTTTTCTGTTCTTCTGACAGATCGAAAAATGAAACAGATATGTGAACTCTCCCTAACTTGTTGCAAGTGCGCTTGGCAACTGAAGGCATCTGTGTTGGTCCCAAGTTCATCATTGCTGATCTAAGGGCTCTTTCACACCTGCGTTATTGTCTTCCGGCATAGAGTTCCGTCGTCGGGGCTCTATGCCGGAAGAATACTGATCAGTTTTATTCTAATGCATTCTGAGTGGAGTGAAATCCGTTCAGGATGCATCAGGATGTCTTCAGTTCCGGAACGGAACGTTTTTGGCCAGAGAAAATACCGCAGCATGCTGCACTTTTTGCTCCGGCCAAAAATCCTGAAGACTTGCCGCAAGGCCGGATCCGGAATTAATGCCCATTGAAAGGCATTGATCCGGATCCGGCCTTAAGCTAAACGTCGTTTCGGCGCATTGCCGGATGCGACGTTTAGCTTTTTCTGAATGGTTACCATGGATGCCAGGACGCTAAAGTCCTGGCAGCCATGGTAAAGTGTAGTGGGGAGCGGGGGAGCAGCATACTTACCGTCCGTGCGGCTCCCGGGGCGCTCCAGAGTGACGTCAGGACACCCCACGCGCATGGATGACGTGATCACATGGCACGTCATCCATGCGCATGGGGCGCTCTGACGTCACTCTGGAGCACCCCGGGAGCCGTGCGGACTGTAAGTATGCTGCTCCCCCGCTCCACGCTCCTACTATGGCAACCAGGACTTTAATAGCGTCCTGGCTGCCATAGTAACACTGAAAGCATTTTGAAGACGGATCCGGCAAGTGGAGTACACGTCGGATCCAGACAACGCAAGTGTGAAAGAGGCCTAAATGAAGTTTTAGTATATGCAAATGAGCCTCTGGGAGCAACAGGGGCGTTGGCGTTGTTCTTTGAGGCTCAGCTCTCTGCAACTGCTGCGTCCTCTGCGCTTTGATGGACAGGGCCAGGCATTGTAAACGTGATCACACCTGCCTGGCCCTGACTTCTCTTATAGTCATTCAAAGTAGAGAGGGCGCAGCAGCTTCAGAGAGCTGAGCCTCTAGGTGTAACGGCAACACCCCCGTTGCTCCTACAGGTTAATATGCATATATTAAAACATCATTTTTCTCAGCAATGCGGGCACATATGAACATGGGACCAACACAGCTGCCAAGTGCACATGTAACAGGTCAGCCAGCGTCATAGGTACAAATCTGCTGATGCATTGTACAAAGATATTCACCTTTAATAACCTAAAGTATTGTCCTCCTGGCTACTGGTTACTACTGCTGCTTGCATCTATGTATGTGAATGCAACCCAGTGATCAAGCATATGCGGTCAATTCTTTTATTCTGTCACCATAGTGGCATGCCATTGTAAAGTTAGATCATTGCACTGGCTCGGTGCAAGTGTAATGAATAATCAGACATAGTATACACAGCGCTCTCAGAGGTGGAGGAATCGAATTTTACCAGAGTTAGCCACAATGCGGAAAGAACATCAAGGTAACTGGGTTTTGCATACATGACCGCACAAACCAATCGCAATCGTTATAATACCATGCTGTGCCAGCCTTGGGGTCAAAGGTGCAAGTCTTTGGAATGGTGTATCAGTTTTAGGGTCCATTTACACGTCTGTAGTCGTTTTGCGGTCCGCAAATTGTGGACCCGCAAAACACAGACACTGGCAATGTTCGTTCTGCATTTCGCCGGCACCATCATAGAAAATGCCTTTTAGGACATGTTCAATTTTTTTCCGGAGAGGAATTGCAGATCCGAAAATGCGGATGCATGGAACATAAATGGGTCCACACCCGTTTTGCAAAATTGCGGAACGGATCCGGACCCAAGTTGCGGACATGTGAATGGACCCTAAATAGGTACATCACTTAGAATAATGCTTTCAGTAAAATAAAAGATACATATTTACCTACTCCCTGCTACCACCCTGGGTCCATTCGACAATCTGGTCCAAGGCCTATTTACTTCCAGCAAGGGTCACATGCACCACATCAACCAATGACTGGCGTCAGCAGTCATCTGTCCCCAAGCAGCACATCACAGCTGGGTCACATGCTGCTTGTGAAAACGTCACTGCGGGGGCCAGTCATTGGCTGCAACAAAGCACATGACCTTGTCCATAACCCAGCCAGACGTAAACGAGCCAGAGACTAGAAGATCGTTGAATGGAGCCAGGGTACTGGAACCGGGTGGCGGGAGCAGGCGAGTATGATTCCTTTCATTAGGTACCACAAATTCAGGGTGGGATTGGTAAAATGACCATAATCTTGGAAAACCCCTTTTAAGGCACATACTGGAAAATGTTCCAATGTTTCTCAAACAGAAAGTGGTTGAGAAAGGACAACCATGTGACATGCTTAATCTAGTGACGCTTTGGTACTACCTTGGTAAGGATGGGGAAGAATACCTGTCAAGTTGGACCCTTTTTTTTTCTTGCTTATATAGCACTAACATATTCCACGGCACTTTACAGACATTAGTATCGCCTGCTGTCCTCAGTGGAGCTCACAATCTAACTTCCCTATCAGTATGTCTTTGGGGCGTGGGAGGAAACCGGAGAACCCGGAGGAAACCCACACAGACACGAGGAGAACATACAAACTCCATGCAGATGTATTGTGTCACTTTGTACATAGCACGTAGAAATTCATTGTTGTGGCCAAATCTTATCGTCCTAATGACTTGTTTTGAAAGTTTAAGAGAATTTCTCAGTTCAGAATTAATAGGAAAGAAAGCAGAATACAGTCGAATGGAGAAGAGAGAAATTCCAAGAATAAAAATATGGCGTAAATTATCCTTCCTTATGTATAATAACTTTGATTCTGCTTGATTAAGGCCTCATGCACACGACCGCAGATCCACAAAAAACGGAAGCCGCCCGTGTGCCTTACGCAATTTGCGGAACGGAACGGGCAGCCCATTGTAGACATGCCTATTCTTGTCCGCAAAACTGACAAGAATAGGAC
This sequence comes from Bufo gargarizans, assembly GCF_014858855.1. Taxonomy (NCBI): domain Eukaryota; kingdom Metazoa; phylum Chordata; class Amphibia; order Anura; family Bufonidae; genus Bufo; species Bufo gargarizans. The sequence goes on from NC_058081.1 coordinate 532,185,882, forward strand.
ATGTTATATTTTTTTTGCTGGGCCTCGGAACGGAGCAACGGATGCGGACAGCACACAGAGTGCTGTCCGCATCTTTTGCGGCCCCATTGAAGTGAAAGGGTCCGCATCCAAGCAGCAAAAACTGCGGCTCGGATGCGGACCCGAAAAACAGTCGTGTGCATGAGGCCTAAAAGACTAGAAATCTAGTGTGTTTTATGATCATCAGAATGAATATAGATAAATACAGATATACTGTATACATAAAAGACAAGAACAATGCATGTGCATCTAATGATACAATACTGGACAAAGCAGTACGGCGAGATCTACATGTCATCAATATGGGTGCAGGCAAGTAGACTGGTAAACTAGTTAAGTGGAAAGCTGGTTGCAAATGTAACCCTAGACCTAGGAGCCAAAGGCTGCAGCAAAGACACAGCTTTAACCCCTTCACTCCTGGAGGGTTTTTCATTTTTGCCTTTTAGTTTTTCACTCCCTGTCTTTCTTGTTTATTAGGGCTAGTTTTTTAAGGGACATGTTGTACTTTCTAATGCCACCATTTAATATTGCATACAATGTAGTGGGAAGCTGGAAAAAAATCCAAATAGAGTGGAACTGGAAACAAAACGCAATTCTGCCACAGTTTTATGGGTTTTGTTTTTCTGGCGTTCCCTATTGGGGTAAAACTGACCTGTCCTCTTCATTCTCCAGGGCAGTACGATTACATCGATATAATATTTGTATAGTTTTTATTACGTTCCATAGGAACATATTGTCAATCACAGACATTAGCCCTGGATGCATCCGGTGGCTATCGTGCCCGCTGCACTCGCAAGCAGGCTTTATCTTTAAAGATCTGCCCAGCGCCGTACATGTACTCCACTGGGTGGGAAGGGGTTTACATATAAGGCTCTATGCATGTGAGATTACTGTGGGATTATTGATGTCATCCTATTTCAGTATCACCTTAAGGCCCCTTTCACACGGGCGAGATTTCCGCGCGGGTGCAATGCGTGAGGTGAATGCACTGAATCCGGACCCATTCATTTCTATGGGGCTGTGCACACGAGCGGTGATTTTCACGCATCACTTGTGCGTTGCGTGAAAATCGCAGCATGCTCCTCTTTGTGCGTTTTTCACGTAACGCAGGCACCATAGAAATTAATGGGGTTGCGTAAAAAATCGCAAGCATCCGCAAGCAAGTGCAGTGCAATTATCACGCACGGTTGCTAGGTGATGATCGGGATGGGGACCCAATCATTATTATTTTCCCTTATAACATGGTTATAAGGGAAAATAATAGCATTCTGAATACAGAATGCATAGTACAATAGGGCTGGAGGGGTTAAAAATAAAATAAAATAAAATTTAACTCACCATAATCCACTTGTTCACGCAGCCGGCATCTCTTCGGTCTTGTTCTGTGAGGAATAGGACCTTTGATGACATCACATGGTCCGTCACATGATTCATCACCATTGTAAAAGATCATGTGATGGACCATGTGATGAGCGCAGTGACGTCATCAAAGGTCCTATTCCTCACAGAAGAAGACAGAAGAGATGCCGGCTGTGCGAACAAGTGGATTAAGGTGAGTTAAATTTTTATTTTTTAACCCCTCCAGCCCTATTGTACTATGCATTCTGTATTCAGAATGCTATTATTTTCCCTTATAACCATGTTATAAGGGAAAATAATACTATCTACACAACCTTGAACCCAAACCTGAACTTCTGTGAAGAAGTACGGGTCTGGGTACCATATTCAGTTTTTTATTACGCGCGTAGAAAACGCATTGCACCCGCACGATAAAAACTGAACAACAGAACGCAATCACAGTCAAAACTGACTGCAATTGCGTACCTACTCGCGCAGGTTTGCCGCAATGCACCGGGACGCATCCAGACACGCTTGTGTGAAAGAGGCCTAAGGCTCTATTCACACATCCGTGTGTGCTTTGCGGATCCACGGATCCGCAAAACACGGACAGCGGCAATGTGCGTTCCGCATTTAGCGGACTGCACATTGACGGCACTAAGAGAATATGCCTATTCTTGTCCGCTATTGCAGACAAGAATAGGACATGTTCTATTTTTTTCAGGATCGGAATTGCGGACCCGGAAGTGCAGGTCCGCAATTCCATTCAAGATGGATTTTTCTGCGACTGTCGCGTCGCAGTCGCAGCATGTCGCAGTGCGACACCATAGACTACCATTATAAAAATTGTCATGCGACACATGTTGCCGTGTAGTTCTGCCCTATGTGCCGAGCGACACATGTCATCGTGTAGACCTAGCCTTATGGGAAAACCTTCAGCGAAACGTGTAATTTATACATTTAAATCAAAGCTCAGTTGTACATGGGGATGGTTTTATATAGTCACTGCTAGCGCATGGGGCGGTCTCATCAGTGACTGATAATATTGTAAGTGTGCACACATAGAGATAGTTTGTCAGTCACTGCTAGTTGTGCACAGGGCAGTATTATCAGTGACTGATAGTATTGTATATGTAAGTGTGTACACAAAAATAGCGGTCAGTCACTCATAGTTGCGCATCGGTGACTGATAACATTGTGTGTATACGGAGCTAGCTGTCAGTCACTGCTAGTTGTACACAGGCCGGTCTTATCAGTGACTGATAGCATTGTGTGTGTAAGTGTGTATACAGAGATACCTGTCAGTCACTGATAGTTGCGCATCGGTGACTGATAACATTGCGTGTGTAGGTGTGTATACATTCTGTATATTGTCCTGACGAAGGGGGCACTTCGCCCTTGAAACGCGTTGACTTTAATAAAAATAATCTTATTCATCTCAAGGACTGATTTCTATGCCTGCAGCGCCGGATAGTGGTCTGACATTTTTAAGACTTTCTGCATAGGTGTGTATACAGAGCTAGCTGTCAGTGGCTGATAGTTTACATGGATGTCCGCATCAGACTGGCCCACTAGAGTACCAGAGGATTCTCTGGTGGGCCTAGGCTCTGATAGCACAGTGGGCCCCAAAGGTCCAGAAGAAATGTTCATTTGGAGCAGCCTTGGAGCCAATAAGTTGCAACTAGGGTCTATTTCTTTGACTCAAAACATATTAGACATTATTGATGATATGGGGTTTGGGCCCTGAGAATACTTTTCTCTGGTGGATCAGAGGAATCCCAGTACGAGCCAGATGTTACTGGTTCACTGCAGAAAGTTTAGTAGCCCCAAAGTCACTCACGATGGCCGCAAAAAGCAGTAGTCTTTTCTAGCAGGAAGGTCTTCTAATCTTGCAATAATATGCACAGTCATTTGATAAAATACTCTCCTCAATTTGCATTCAGTGGTAGATCTATTCAAAACAGTGCAACAAAAGCTTCTTTTACAGGACGTAATCCAAGACTCACATCGCTATGGGCAACTGAAAATGTCACAAGTTGTGGAAACCTTATCATTCTAGGAACCTCTTCAATACTGTACTGCTCAATAAGATGCCACAAGTGCTCCACATAGTGCAGAAACATATTACACAAGCCAAATCCCTTAAAAGATGTTATTCTATTCACAAATGCGAAAGCATTGAAAGCAAAAAACAACTCAAATTTCATCAGTTCTGACTTCTGTTCAGTTCTGACTGCTGCTCTCCCGTTCTACCTATAACCTCATACAGTATATACCTTCTCGTATAATGTCAATTTTCCGTCCTTAATTCATAAAGAAAACATACATTAAATAAAAACGTTTCATAGCAATTCTTAAAAGCGTTACACAACGCAAACCGGGCATTGGCCGGCTGTATGTTCTGTACTCTTACTCCCTGTATTGTGCACTTTTGTATGAATAAGGCCTCATTCCGTTGTTTTGGTCCGCATCCGAGCCGCAGTTTTGGCGGCTCAGGTGAGGACCCATTCACTTCAATGGGGCCGCAAAAGATGAGGACAGCACTCAGTGTGCTGTCCGCGTCCGTTGCTCCGTTCCGTGTCCCCGCAAACAAAAAAAATAACATGTCCTATTCTTGTCCACGCTTTGCGTACAAGAATAGGCAGTTATATTAAAAGCTGTCTGTGCCATCCCGCAAATTACGGAACGCGCACGGACGCCATCCGTGTTTTGCGGATCCGCGATTTGCGGACCGCAAAGAACGGAACGGTCGTGTGCAAGAGGCCTAAATTAACTTTTTTGCAATTGGGTGAGTGCTGTGGACAGATTCTCTATGCTGCAATTCTTAAAAATTATTAAAAGCTTGTGCTTCTTCATAGCTTTTCTGGAAACTTTACAGTCTTGATGCCACTTGATACCTCCCTATGTCAGATACCCTATTATATCCATTATAGATGAAGACATACATAAGTTGTGTATTGGCCCATTTTTACTAATGTTATGAATGGAGTAAACTTACATCGGCTGTCTAGACCTGCACCAGATTTATCCCATGGGCTCAGGCTGGATGATAAATCTGGTGCAGGATTAGACACTTTTCCCTGACTATAACAGCTATTTTTTTCGCTTACTTTGAGTAAGAATCTTACGCCAGAATTGTGGTGAAAACTTGTGCATCTTAGGCTAAGCAAAATCCTGCCCTTTCCCGCTATGCCATGCCCACTTTGAGAAAATTGGAAAAAGTGTAGAAATCCTAGTTTAACCAAAATTGTACCAATTTGCGCCAGACAGATTTTAGACCCAGATACCTGTCACGGCTGAGGATGGAGAAAACCCTCAGCCGTGCGCTGCAAGGCCAGGACAGGAATCAGGGAGCAGGTCACCTCCTATCACATCCCTAAATCTGACCCTGTCTCTTAGCCGTATGAGCTGACCCTGATGGTAGGAGGGCTCATACTCTGGAACCAAAGATTCCTACTAGCCCTCAGGGTGGCCCTGGACTAAGAGCAGGGTAAGACGATCTGTTCCTCCTGGAGACGGACGAACAGGAATCTCACTGGCCAAGCTACAAAGAAAGGGGAAACATAAACAGACATATGGCAATGGCAGGTAAGTGAAACTAGTACCACACCTACCTGCCACAGACACACAGCCTGGAACCCATGTACAAGTGCTGCTGTCCACAACAACACAAAAGACACAGCACACAGCACACACCACAACTCACACGGGAAACCAGGAAACCATAAGCTGCAATAAATAAAGAGACCAAAGAAACATCTTCATAACACCATACATGAACTTATGACCACAAGGGTGGCCCTCACTGGCAGATGGTATATAACCAGGAGGATGACTCCAGCTAGCCATGGCTGAAGTACCCCTCAGACTACTGATCACAGCAGAGGCTAAATAGCCCATGTAGCCACACACAGACACACCCAGTGCACACACACTAGGAAGGAAGTTAACCCTTCCAACACAAGGCAAGGGAAGACGGCCATTTAAAGGGGAAGTACACACATAAAGAATAGACTCCACCTGTTACCGCGGGCAACGGCATGCGTGGCAACCATGTCCTGGGGATCAGCCAGAAGGCCGAGACACTGCCACCACATGCACACAACACCAAACGTAGTCACGGGCAACCAAGTGAAGGAAAATGTCACTAAGCACACCATAGGCCGTGACACTTTCACCCCTCAAAGCCCCCTCACCAACACAAAAGGGAAAACCAGTGTGGGACCACAAACAGGGAATGGAGAAGGGAAAAGGTAGCAGAATCAGTGTCAGCGAGTCTCCCCAGGACTGCTGCCAGCCCCTGGAACAACACACAGGAACCAGGGCGCCGACTGCCAGCCTCTGGAGCAACACACAGGGACCAGAGACCAGCAAAGAAACAGCCCGGAGTGACCGCACTGAACACTGCGTCTACTCTCAGCACACGGTTCCCACAAAGTCGCTGCCAGCATGCATCCTCTACCAGGACACACTAAAGCCAGTCCAACGAGGACTGCAGCCAGCCACACCGACAAAAAGTAGAGAACCACTGAGATGTGGACGAGGGGAGACCCAAACACAAATGCAAGTTCACACCAAGTGCAACAACCGTTAAAGAGAACTGCATAGTAACAGGGATCCCCTTTCACCCTCCCTCCGGAGGATAAGCATGTGTGCCAGAAAGCGGCAGGCGCCACATGCTGCGCCCTCTTCCGAAGGCGGGAGACTCCCACCCCTCAAAGCCCCTCCCAACAACAAAAGGGTAAAGTTGGTGAGGCACAAAAAACAATGGGAGGGGGAAGGGGAATGACAAACAAACAAGGGGACACTAACACGGACAATGGTGAGAAAAGAAATGGCGGGGAAAAGCCACTGACCGGGCCATAAATGGTGAGACCCCCATAACGCTCTCCCTCCGGAGAACGCGCATGCACCCCATCAGCAGATGACGGTACATGCTGCACCCTCTTTCGAAGGTCACCACGTGAGGAGCCATTGTGGTCATACTGTCACGGCTGAGGATGGGGAAAACCCTCAGCCGTGCGATGTTAGAAGATTATGGTCGCTGCAAGGCAAGGACAGGAATCAGGGAGCAGGTCACCTCCTGTCACATCCCTAAATCTGACCCTGTCTCCTAGCCGTATGAGCCCTCCTACCATCAGGGTCGGCTCATACGGCTAGGAGACAGGGTCAGATTTAGGGATGTGATAGGAGCGACCATAATCTTCTAACATCGCATGGCTAAGGGTTTTCCCCATCCTCAGCCGTGACAATACCTTAGTGAATCTGGGCAACCAGCTCCCCCGCACACATACACGCTCAATTTGTCTGGTAGCTGTCTGTCCCGATTCCCCTATGCACACACATCTTGGTTAAACTTATGTGTTTCAATGCTAGAGCACAGAAACGCGCTGCTTGACACTTCTAGTGGTGGTGGTGGTCTACCTTGAGAACAAAAGCATCAGCCACTAAAATTCCAGAGTTCTCCATACACTTAAGATACACATTAGCTTGTTGGCCTGTCCCACTGAAAATGTTGGGTTCTGCTCACTGGTAGGCCCTCACCTCTAATGTTTTATACGGTCTGCTCACCTGTAGGCCCTCACCTGTAATGTTTTATGCGGTCTGCTCACCTTCAGGCCCTCACCTCCAATGTTTTATATGGTCCGCTCACCTTCAGGCCCTCACCTCCAATGTTTTATACAGTCTGCTCACCTGTAGGCCCTCACCTGTAATGTTTTATGCGGTCTGCTCACCTGAAGGCCCTCACATATAATGTTTTAGATCGTCGGCTGAACAGCAGGCCCTCACATATAATGTTTTAGAAGGTCAGCTCAGCAGCAGGCACTCACATACAATGTTTTGGAAGGTCACCAGCAGGCCATCAAGGATAATTTTTCAAGGGTGTGTATGATGCCCTCCTTTATGTGTAAGAAAGGGTGTATTGGAGTGCCGGTTCCTTGTAATATTTGACAGCCCTTTCACTTAGTGCATAGGCCTTAGGAGTGTAGCAGTGTATCTGAACAATTGTAGCACCATATGAATGAGGCCCTCCTTTATGTGATATACAGGCTGTATCGGAGTGCTTCTTCCTTGTAATTGTTGGCAGCACTTACATTGTATATACAGGAAAGAATGTTTCGTAACAATTTTTTTTTTTTTTGGGGGGGGGGGGTGTTTGGGTGTTTTTTTTGTCGGTCTGTAAAAGTGGCGTACAACATGGTTCCCAGCAGCGACATTGGAGTCCAAGATGCATCCAGACATGGTCCCCCTGCTGTTCCTGATCGATTTCAGAGGTGTTTCCATCACTTTCAGACCTTTTCCTATGAACCAGGCACCATCCCCTCATCTGAGCAGGGTGTGCCTGGTTGTCTCCCATTGACTTCCATTATACTTGGGTGCTCGGCCCAGTGCACGAATATCGCTATGTGTTCGGACCGAGTACCCGAAGACTTTGGTGCTTGCTCATCACTAATGAGAACCATGACTCAGATTTGTTTTAGGCCTGATTGCTAGATTGATTTTTCTACAGAACAAAACACTTTGGCGGTCATTTATAAAACAGAAATACTCCTAAATTAGGCGTATTTCTGGAGCAGATTGCGGCGCAAAGGTCCTTTGGCAATCTACTACTTCTCCCCAATTATGGCAGATCTAAAAAAGTGGGTATGGGCCGGCGTCTCTTCATAACTTTGGCGGATTCACCTCCAGGTGCAGGGCTAAAATGCTGGTCTTAATAAATGTGCCCCATTATGTGTAGTCACTTATTCATTGCATCTAGGGCACTGGGCGCCCATTTTCTCTGGATGCATGATGGTCACATATGGTATACAGATGTAGGAGAAAGCGAAATGCGAAAGCAGTAGTAAGCAGTGTACAGTAGCTCTGAATCAATCAGCTTCTTTTCTAGCCACTCATTGGCCGGAGTGATGACTCGCCTCTGCCAGAGATTTGCTGAACGCCCATTTCCTGCATGTCCCACCAGGAAGTAGAGACCAGCCACCGAGAATCATCAGAACAGTGCTTTTGTAAATAATTTGTACTGTCAACCCCTTTAAAGTAAAAAAAAAAAGCCCATTCATTCCCATGGGATCGCCACCAGTCAGCCAGTGTCGCCTTGTAGCCCTAGCCTTACAGTTGAGGCAATCTAGGCATTTGCACATTAAGGCCTCATGCACACGACCACAGTCCACAAATTGCGGAGCCGCAAAAAACGGATGCCGCCAGTGTGCCTTCCGCAGCTTGCGGAACGGAACAGGAGGTCCATTATAGAAATGCCTATTCTTGTCCGCAAAACGGACAAGGATAGGACATGCCTCATCGTTTTTGTGGGGCCACGGAACGGAGCAACGGATGCGGCCAGCACACAGAGTGTTGTCCGAATCTTTTGCGGACCCATTGAAATGAATGGTTCCATATACGGAATCAAAATACGGCCCGTATGCGGAACGCAAAAAAGGTTTGTGTTCACGAGCCCTAAAGTCTTTGGACATGTCAGCATATACCGTATGTTGTGACATCTTCACCGTGCCTTTGCTGAGAGAACATCAGAAAACCATTACACGTTAATTATAGTCTTACAAGAGAAAAAAACATTAGAAAGTAAGGTACTCACAGATTAAAAGCTCTCTTCCGATTCCTTTATTACCGCTTTGGTTCTTGAGAGCTGTAATGAGTCCGGTTTATCCAGCGTCTCTTGTCTCACGTTGTGCCATTTTTTATTTCTATGGCTCATATCTCGGTGAGAAAGGTGACGAGAGATTTTACGTGCTAGGCGGGCGAGCGTTCCATCCTTGATCATGTAATCTTGCTGTAACTCTTCTATTGATATTTCAATGTTACCTGTGTACCAGAATATCCAGCCGACCAGGCTCAGAAAGACAAGAATGGCACCAGTGTAAATCAACAGGTCACCATAATCTTGGCCATTAAGCTGCAGTTCTGCAAAGATCCCAACAAGCAGAGACGTTATACCGATTACGTCCAATAGAACAGCTGCGAGGAGAGCAAATCGACACCGCGCTAAAGCCATGTTTTACCGACCGAGCCTGGAAAATCAGAAAACCTGCAGCAGGGTGGACACCAAGAAACAAGCCATTCGATTGTGAAAAGTAACATAGAACTAGTCTGACTGGTTTCAGAAAGGAGGAGGTGGAAGAGATCAGTTTTCATTTTGTTGTTTTTTTTTTTAACCTCTTCCTGGTTTAAAGACAAAAGACAAAGTGAAACATTTTATTCTCTGTTCCCTGTAATTCAGTGTGTTTGGGTTGTGAGATAAGATCAGCATGGGAAAAGAAAGACCACTTAGAAATGAGTACAATTATTTGTCTCCCCTGAGGGATATTCCAGTTCTCATCTAACCAGGGGATAGGGGGGAAACTATTGGATCAGTGGCAGTCTCACTGCTGGGACCCCCACTGTTCACGAGAACGGGGGCCCTGTACCTCATCGGACCCTCAATATGAATGGAGTTACAGGTAGAGCATGCAAACTTCCCCTCCATTCATGTTTAGGCTACATGCACACAACAGTTTTTCTCTGTGTCCGTTCAGGTTTTTTTTTGGCTGATCGGATGGTTACCAATGCATTTTTAGGGAGCCTTTAAAATTGCGGTGTAGTCAACCATTTTTTTTCCGCGTCCGCTGTCTGTGTTTCCCGCCTGCAAAAAAAGTATTGCATGTCCTATTCTTGTCCGTGATAAATGTTTTATGGACCCATTGAAGTCAATGAGTCCGCCAAAAATGAGGATGACCAACAGGAGCCATCCGTATGTCATCCACATCCGTTTTTTGTTTTGCGGATGGTTGCTGGGAAACCTGTATATACCTGTATCCTGGGTGGGGATATTTAAATTTCAAGAATTACAGCCTTCAGGTTTTTTTTGCGGACCGCAAAAAAAAGCTGAAGACACACGGAAACACAACCTACAAAATTTGCGGACAAACGGAACGGATGTGGATGTTAAAAAAAACTGTAACACGGATCCGCTATATGAGTACCACAAAAAACAACTGTCGTGTGCATGTAGCCTTGGGGTAGGGCTACACGACAACATTTGCAGTGCGACTAGTTGTCTCAGCAGTGTTGCGTGACATTTTTGTAGTGATAGTCAATGGTGTCGCACTGTGACATGTGATATGCTGCAACTGCGACTTGACTGTTGCACAAAAATCCATCAAAGTTTAATTTTTGTGCCCCTGTGGCAGTCACAGCATGTCGCAGTGCGGCACCATTGACATTACAAGATATGTTGAACGATACAGTGGAGTTGTGCCCATTTTGTCGCTACAAATGTCGTTGTGTAGTCATAGCCTTATAGGACTGCTGGAAATAGCCAAGTGCTGTACTGACTTTAGTTGTCTTTCTTTCTTTCAGATTTTGACACCTGAAAATTGGGCACAAAGGGGGAAATCTATCATCTCCCTTGTGGCAAAAACTGGCTTTAAAAAGTCGCAAGCTGTGTGTTTGTGACTTTTTAAATGCACCTTAAAAAAAAAAAGTCACAAGGGCCAGAAATCTACCGCAGCTCTGTGCTGTCGTAGATTTCTGGTTAAGCGCACGGACTGCCTGAGGATGCGCCTAATTTATGATCAGGCGTGCGCCTCATCATAAATTTGGTCCATCCTACAGCAGCACAGGAGAAAGCACTGGTCTTGATAAATTTCCTCCAAAATGTCACATTTTAGGCTACTTCCACACTAGCGTTTTTTTTTCCGGCAGAAGATCTCAATACCGGAAAAAACTTTTATGTTTAGTCCTCACGCATTCTGAATGGAAAAAAGATCAGTTCAGGACGAATCGGGATGTCTTCCATTCCGGCAGCATTCCGTTTTGTGACCAGACACAAAACAGCGGCATGCTATGGTTTTGTGTACGCAGGGGTGGGATTCAAATTTTTAAGAACAGGTTCCCTACTCAACGGCAAATACGCGGCGTCACGACACATGTTTACATATACATACACCATATATATGCAACACACATACACATAAATACTCCATGTATACACTACACACACATACCACAAAACTTTTAAAAAGCCTAAGGAACTAAACTATCAATGTTGAAGTTTTTTTTACAGCGCTGGCCCGCACCGCTACCTCCTCCCAATGTCTATCTGTACATGTCCCAACCCTGCTTAGTCTGCATTGTGCCCCACACACAGTACATAGTTATTCCAGATCTGGGATGGTTGGGAGGTATGCATACATAAACAGACTATATAGACACTACACTCACATAATCTCATATACAATATACACCATACAGTATATGAATGACACATAGGCTACACTTACAGTAGATATACATACACCATATACATTTTATACACATTTGTACCTAATACTAAAGACATATTTGCATACATATTATATTCTGTGCTATCCAGAATACAATACGCCATGATGATTTTTCACCCATCTCTTGTCTCTGCAGTTTGACAAAAGACATCTTAGGTTCCTACTTTTCCATCATCCTCATACCTTCTTAACAACTCACCTGCCACCTTCAATAATAATAATAATAATAATAATAATAATAATAATGTGCACTAGTTCAAAAATGCTGCTGTTCTGTGTGCCAGTACAAAAATTTCCCTCAGTGCCCCCAGTTAAGCTAATGTCCCCATAGTGCCTCCATAATGTGTGCAAGTATAAAATACCCCTATATAATGTGCCTGGTAAATGCTCACATAGTGCTCCTCTCCTCTTCCCCATAGTGCCCCCATAATGTGCCAGTATAAGATTCCCCCATAGTGTCCACCAGAATGTCCTAGTATAAATGCCCCTTCTTAGTGCCCCCATAGTGTGCCTATATAATATGCCCCCATAGTGTTCTTTCTCCCCTCCAACACCATAGTGTCCCCATAATGTGCCAGTATAAGATGCCCCTATAGTGTTCCCTATGTGCTAGAAATGCCCCCAGTAAATGCCCCCATGTGCCAGCAATGCCCCAGTAGATGCCCCTATAGTGTCCACATGTGCCAGCAATGTCCCCAGTAGATGCCCCCCATAGTGTCCCCAATGATGTTCCAGTAGATGCCACCATAGTGTCCCCATGTGCCAGCAATGTCCCCAGTAGATGCCCTCATAGTGTCCCCATGTGCCAGCAATGCCTCAGTAGATGCCCCCATAGTATCCCCCATGTGCCAGCAATGCCCCCCATAGTTTCCCCCATGTGCCAGCAATGCCCCAGTAGATGCCCCCATAGTGTCCCCTTTGTGCCAGCCATACCCCCAGTAGATGCTTCCATAGTGTCCCCATATGCCAGCAATGCCCCCAGTAGATACCGCCATAGTGTCCCCCATATGTTAGCCATGCAGCCAGTAGATACTCCCATAATGTTGCATATGTGCAAACAATGCCCCCAGTTTCGCCACAGAAAAGCAAAAAAACAAAACAAAAAAAAACCACTTACCTCCACCCTGTCAGCGATGCGATGCAGGCCTCTTCCGGCCTGTGTCCCGCGCTGTACGGCTCAGGCGGCGCGATTACGTCATCGCGCTGCCTGCACCAGCCTCTGATAGGCTGCTGGCCTTATGCCAGCAGCCTATCAGAGGAACAGGGAAGGGAGACCCCTCTCCCTTGCCCTGCTGCAGTGTTCATCTGCATCGCTGTCCTGAGGACGGTGATACAGATGAATGTAGGGAGATGAGCAGGGGTCAAGTCCTGGGAAAAAAAGTGTGGGAACTCACCCAAGATCCACTGCCACCCGGCGGCCCCCCCCCCCCCCCCCAAAAAAAAAAAAAAAAAAAATATATATATATATATATATATATATATATTTCGCTGAACAGACATATAGCGCAAATTCCAGTTTTTTTGTTTACGTTTTATGTTGCATAAAACGTAAACAAAAAAACTGGAATTTGCGCTATATGTCTGTTCAGACATAATTCGTCTCTTTCATATTATAAGCTCCCCTTATATATAATTTACTTACAGTTCTGAAGACTCAGGGGTGCTGGCTGGCTTAGGCTCAGGGGTGCTGGCTGGCTTAGGCTCAGGGGTGCTGACAGGCTTAGCCTCAGGGGTGCTGGCAGGCTTGACCTCAGGGGTGCTGGCAGGCTTGACCTCAGGGGTGCTGGCAGGCTTGACCTCAGGGGTGCTGGCAGGCTTGGCCTCAGGGGTGCTGGCAGGCTTGGCCTGAGGGGTGCTGGCAGGCTTGGCCTCAGGGGTGCTGGCAGGCTTGGCCTCAGGGGTGCTGGCAGGCTTGGCCTCAGGGGTGCTGGCAGGCTTGGCCTCAGGGGTGCTGGCAGGCTTGGCCTCAGGGGTGCTGGCTAGCTTGGCCTCGGGGGTTCTGGCTGGCTTGGCCTCAGGGGTGCTGGCTGGCTTGGCCTCAGGGGTGCTGACAGGCTTGGCCTCGGGGTGCTGACAGGCTTGGCCTCAGGGGTGCTGGGTGGCTTGGCCGGGCAGAAGGAGTGTAGGAGACTGTGAGGCCTTTTTTCTCCAAGCTGCTCTGGAAAAAAAATATTTTTCATTACACCTCAGGTCAGACCACCAATCAGACCCCTAATGTTAATCAGACCTCACTAACAGCCCCAATAAGATCATCAATGTTAATAAGACCCCAATAAGTCCTCAGATAACACCTAATCTCAGACCCCAATATGAATGACCCCCAATCAGACCTCAGATAAGAGCCCCATGCCTAATAGAAGCCCCCAGTAGCCTTATAGCAGACCCTAGTAGCCTTATAGCAGCCCCCAGTAGCCTCATAGCAGCCCCCAGTAGCCTCTCACCAGCCTCCAGTAGCCTCTCACCAGCCCCCAGTAGCCTCTCCACCAGCCCCCAGTAGCCTCTCAATTAGCCCCCAGTGCCTCTCCATCAGCCCCCAGTGCCTCTCACCAGCCCCCAGTGCCTCTCACCAGCCCCCAGGGCCTCTCACCAGCCCCCAGGGCCTCTCACCAGCCCCCAGTGCCTCTCCATCAGCCCCCATTGCCTCTCACCATTCCCCAGTGCGCCCTCCCAGGTTTTAAAATCATTGGTGGGCAGTGCACTCTCCCCCTTCCCTTCCCCAGTATTAAAAAAAATCATTGGTGGGCAGGGCGCCCTACCCCCCCGGTATTAAAATCATTGGTGGGCAGTGCGCCCTCCACCTTCCCCTCCCCAGTATTAAAACAATCATTGGTGGGCAGTGTGCCCTCCCCCCCTCCCTGGTAATCATTGGTGGGTAGTGTGCCCTCCCCCCACCCTTCCCAGTATTAAAAATCATTGGTGGGCAGTGCGCCCCCCGGCCCCCTCCCCATCATTGGTGGCAGCGGCAGTTCCGATCAGAGTCCCAGCGGTGTAATGCTGGGGCTCCAATCGGTTACCATGGCAGCCAGGACTCTACTGAAGTCCTGGCTGCCATGGTCAGTTACTCTGCAGCAGCATACTTATATGCACTGTGGCCGCCCGGTTCCTCCTTCTTCTTGTAACTCACAGACTGCGAGGGTGCACTGCCCTCCAATGATTTTTAATACTGGGAAGGGCAGGGGGAGTGCGCACTGCCCACCAATGATGCAGCATCCGGGCGTCCCCATCACCATGGGAACGCATCGGATTTAAAATATACCATCGTATCTGAGATTTCTCCAATCCGATGGTGTATTTTAACTTCAAGCGCGTTACCTATATAGGACCAGGAAGCGGTGCGTACAAAGCCTTCACCGCTTCCTGGTCCTTTTGCCCGCAGGACTTGAGCCCTGGAGATGAGCACTTCCACAATGCAAGCGCTCATCTCCCGCCACACCGGATCAGGATTCAGCCGGTTCTCCGATCCGGCTGTAATTTTAACAACCGGATCTGTAGAACTGGAGCAAACCGGCTGAATCCCATGCCTGTGTGTACGGTCATAATAATGGGCAAAAAAAATCCAGCACTGAAAACTATGTAAGGTCTCATGCACACGACCGTTGTGTGTTTTGCAGTCCGCAAATTGCGGATCCGCAAAACACGGATGGCGTCAGTGTGGTTCTGCAATTTGCAGGATGGCACAGACAGCCTTTAATATAACTGCCTATTCTTGTACGCAAAGCTTGGACAAGAATATGACATGTTATATTTTTTAGCGGGGACACGGAACGGAGCAACGGATGCGGACAACACACGGTGTGCTGTCCGCATCTTTTGCTGCCCCATTGACGTGAATGGGTCCGCATTCGAGCCGTAAAAACTGCGGCTCGGATGCGGACCAAAACAACGGTCGTGTGCATGAGGCCTAAGTCAATGGTGATGGATCCGTTTTTTTTAGGAGCCTTGAAAACGGATCCGTCACCCATTGACTTTAAATGTATTTTGTTTTTTTCCGTTTTGATTTCACACAACTGCATCCAAATGGGAAGGATGCATCCTGATGTGCAAAATTAAAACGGATCCGTTTAATTCCGGTATTGAGATCCTCTGCTGGATCTCAATACCGGAATTAACAACGCAAGAATGAAAGTAGCCTTAGAATATGACCCTGATTTATGACGCATTTACTCCAGAATTCTGGCTTTAAAAAGTCTCAAAATGTAACTTTTTTAGCTTACTTGCGCAAGAATGTTGCAAAGTGAACACAGTTAGCTATGTTAATGAGTTTCTCTCTAGATTTATCATTGAGACTTTTTTTTAAAAAAAGTCGCAATTTCATTCCAGTTGGAGGGTGGATTAGGGAAACTGGAGATGCTTTTCTAGGCAAAAGTGTTAGGGTGCTGACACACGTTCAGGCTTTTTGATGCAGTTTTTGAAGCCAAAACCAGGTGTGGATCATAACAGGAGAGAAAGTATTAGGTCAGGGATGCCCAACCTGCGGCCCTCCAGATGTTGAAAAACTACAACTCCCAGCATGCCTTGACAGCCTACAGCTATCAGCATTGTGGGAGTTGTAGTTTTGGAGGGCCGTAGGTTGAGCATCCCTGTATTAGGGCGAATACTACTTCTCCTATTTCTTAATTCATTCCTGGTTTTGGATTCAACTGTATCAAAAAAAAATCTAAACGTGTGTCAGTACCCTTAGGTTTAAAGGGGTTTTACCATCTCAAACAATGGGGGCATATCGCTAGGCTATGCCCCCATTGTCTGATAGGTGTGGGTCCCACCTCTGGGACTCGCACCTACAATGGGAACGGAGTGGTGAAATGAACGGAGGGCGCACTGCACATGTGCAGCCGCCCTCCATTCATTTCTATGGAGCTGCCAAAAATAACCGAGTGGTACCTTGGAACCGAACCTGAGTTCGGGAAATGTTTTCTTACATTAAAAATTAATCTATGAAGCCAATACATTCTAATACTGTACGGAGCGCTTGCTCCGTACAGTATTGGACCGAAGTTTAATGTGAATCGACTTCGGATGTTTCATCCCAAGTCAATTCGCTCATGCCTAGTTAACACCATCAATAGGGTTAGTTATTATTATTTTTATATTATATTACTAATCTTTGTCACCAGAGCGCATGGGATATAGATATTTCCCTGATGGTAGATGCCGCGGCTGCTTCAAATGCACGTGACTTTAGCATGTCAACTGTTGCTAGGGGAATGAGTATAGAAAATTCATTATCTTCCATTGCTTGTAAAGGAGATTGCCACAAGCATTCATCAGAGACTTCTGTCACATATAATAGTGTCAGAATACAATGTGAGGAAAATATCTTAGGCCAACAGAACTGGGAGTCTTGGTTTTGTACCTGACTCTGCCTGCTAGAAGAAATAAGCTGAGATACATGTCACGACCGCTATCCCAGCAGCAGTCGTGTCGCACCAGACGGAGGGGAAGGGGGACCCTTATCTACGGATGGGAAATAGAATGGTCACCCCTGACTAACCCTAAGCTGGCACCTGTCTGCCCTGATACCCTAGACGGGGTGTGAACCCGTGCGGCGAGCAGGATGCCTAAACCCTCAGTCACCCTAACAAGACTAGACTGGGGAAAGGCAGATGGGAGCACTAGTCACCATCACTCACGTCTAGGAGAACAACAGGGGAAGACAGCAACAAACAAACAAACAAACAATCTATAACATAGACTTATCCAGTCACGAGCAGAGAAGGTGATCCCAACAACGACAGTCCACGCCAGACCAGAGCTCCACGGCAATACCGTCAAACGATCTCCTTCAAAGGTCAGAATAGCACTGGAAGTAAGGACTATATCTGGCAATGACTGCAAGTGAAACTGAAACTAATATAGTAGCTGGGAGTGGCAGACAGGACTCACCTGAGAAGGATGCCTACAAACTCCCAGTCAGGACAAAAAGGTTCACAAGGCAAAACCCGGATGACATACCCTCAACCACGGAGCAAACTCACAAGCTATCGCGAGTAGCAAGTCGCTGCGACCTTCTCCTCCCAGACCTGTCTGGATCAGTCACAGTCGTGACAATACAGCTGCAGAAGGGCCATTCCTACAGGGCCTCAAGTGAGTCATCAGGCATGCCAGATACAGGACATTGTGCAAAAGGGGTATTGTCCACAACCCTGTTGCTGAATAACTGGTTGGAAAGAGGAATGGCATGCAAGGGACTGCACATATTAAAATTTGGGAAAGTGTTAGGAGGATGATCTACAAAATTCACCACCTTTTAATGTTGTAATGTTGCATTGTGCTATAACGTCCAAAGTAACCACTGTGGGAGTTGAACTGTGTGACACAGCCTTTACCCTCACCTACTGTGTCCTCCCCCTTCCCTTGTAGATTGTAAGCTATTGTGGGCAGGGTCCTACTCCCCTCTGTACCAGGGACTGTAACCATTACGCTTGTGTACCACAGTAACCAATTAGAGTGTTATGCCTCTAAGTGAGAAAATAAATTGTTCCCGTTTTCTCCCGTTGTGTCTGTAACATTCAAGTGGGGCATCGTACCATTGTTACACTTACATGGTTACTCAATTTTCATGTCTGGTCTCTGAATTTATGATATATTACCCTTACATACATCTATAATGTTTCTAGGCAGAGTTGCCCCTGTCCCTTTTATTATATTTTAGACTTTGATTATGAAACTCCTTGCCAATGTGCATCACGCCAATGTCAACTTAGCTACATATAAACTTTATGTGCAGATGGCCTACTTTTATACTTTACATCCCCTGTGACCTACATGCCTGCCTAGTGTCTACGATTCCTCAATAAGAAAAACATTGGGCAAAAGAGTTGCAATGTGCAAATCAATGTTAACAAAAAGAAGGCTCATCTGGTAATTGCCTAAAAACATATAGATGACCCCAAAACTTTTAGGATAATGTTCTACTTTAAGCAGGACTGTATTCGTACACTCCACTAGTTCATTTGCCACTGACCTTTCATCATCATCAAGAGCACCTGCATTAATGCGGTAAGAGAGCCCATTGATGGCAAACAGTAGTTTTCAGTGATGAAAGATGGTTCTGCCTCGATAGTAATATTAGCCACATCAAAGTTTACTAGAGAACTGGAGAGCTACTGATGCCATCATGCACAGAAACACGTAAGAACAAGGTATGAGGCGCCATTAGCTACCATGACAGTGCCTGTCTGGTATTTGTGGTGGTAACACTCAGCAGCTTTCAGTATGTACAGGACATTGTGGAACCATTTTTTTTTTTTACTCAGGAGACTTGTTCTTCCAACAAAATAATGACATCCCACCAGGGCTGCCATCAGAAATTTTGGGGCCCCTTACACAGCTCAAGGCCTGGGCCCCCCCTCCTACCCCCTGCCCCTTTAGAATCCGTCCTGACTCCACCTCCCCTCCACCCCCAAGGATCTACCCCCAATTTCATAATTTTTTTACAACTACAAAGACAGTAAAAAGTGATAATCAGCGATTTCACTAAGGAATTAATTTTTGACCAAATAATATGAAGCCTGCTACCACGACAAGGTAGACTCTTTTAAGCAGGACCCTCCACTAACACTAACTACACTACCTGTTCTAATCTGCCCTAGCAATCTTCCCCTGGCACATTTAAGAAAAAACACCTTAAAAGCACAAGGTTTACTGTTACAGTGTTATTGGGGGGGGGGGGTCTGTGCATGACGTACTGTTATGGGGGGAATCTGGGGAGGACTTACTGTTATGGGGGGAATCTGTGGAGGACTTACTGTTATGGGGGGAATCTGTGGAGGACTTACTGTTATGGGGGAATCTGTGGAGGACTTACTGTTATGGGGGGAATCTGTGGAGGACTTACTGTTATGGGGGAATATGTGGATGACACACTGTTATGGGGGATCTGTGAATGACGAACACTGTTATGGGGGATCTGTGGATGACACACTGTTATTGGGGATCTGTGGATGACACACTTATGGGGGATCTGTGGGTGACACACTGTTATGGGGGATCTGTGGATGACACTCAACCACTCTCAAACCCAACTGGTCAAACTTGTTAAATGGATCCCAAACACAATATGCACAATAACACCCCCCACCCCCTCCAACACTTAATTAACCCCTTCATGGCCTAAACATTTTTTTCAAAGCAGAACACAAAGCTAAATAGGGCTGGGTGGGCTGGCAAGGGAGGGGTTAATAACAATAAGTGATGGAGGATCCTGGCCCTGTGGGATAATCCAGAAAACAGCTTTGCATTTTACCCCCGAGCAAAGACCACACAACATAGAGCTGCCTGGCCAAGTAGACAACATAAGGATCAATATGAAAAGAAATAATTTGGAGCCTTTGAAATAGCTCAGCTCAGTAAGGCTACTTTCACACCTGCATTTAGGTGCGGAGACGGATCCGCACCTATAATGCAAACGTTGGTATCCATATCCGTCTGCAAAACTCAGTAAAAAAAAAGTCTTAATCTTATCACTGCTGCAAAAGCATCAGCCTCAGTGTAAACTGTTCTAGCGACTCGCGGCTCTTTTAACTCAAAGAATCGAATGAGTCTCTTACTAAGTCGGATCTTTAGATTCTATTAACCTGAGACTCATCCGATTCTTTCTTAGACTCCCTCCTGTACAGTGTGTGACTGTACGGCGGGGAGGGGCTGGCAGAAGCAGCTTCCACTCTAGGATCAGATTACACTCCTCCCGAGTCCCTCCCCTCCCTGCTGCTGGCGGCTCCGCTATTGTGTGCTGGGTCAGACTGAGCTGTTTCATTCGGATCAGCTCAGTCAGAGGAATCGACTCCTCCGGTTCAGTGAACTGAATCGATTCAAATGAACGATTCATTCATGAACCGGACATCACTAGCAAGGAATAATCAATTGCCCCCCTCTAGTGAGGCAATAAAGTTCAACTCAAGTCACTGACAAATGGGAGGGATTTTTTTTTATTATTTTTTATTGGAACTGGCCGGGCCCCCCCCCAGGGTTCGGGCCCCTTACTGGGGTATCGGCTGTACCCCCCTGATGGCGGCCCTGCAGCCCACACACTGCCCAAGCCACCCCACAGTACCATGACTCTAGTCCTGTTAGCTTAGTGTAATCGTCAGTATCTGCCCTTATCCTGCTTTATATACATTGTGTGTGTGTGTGTATATATATATATATATATATATATATATATATACACACATTGTAAATATGTATGTAGAGAATAGAAGGGAAATGTAAAAAAAAAACACTTTATTTTGAAACTTCTCAGCTCTTTTCATTGGCTGATACTGTTGGGATCTTCCTGCCCAACTAGTCTATATTTTCTGTCTGCGTTTGACAGCAGAGCTAGAAGGAGCTGACTGCATATGCCCCTTATGTGAATGAGTGGTACAGGGACCACTCATTTGAGATCCTGGTATTACTATCAGCATCAGCTATGCACGGGGCACTACTGTCTGCATTAGAGAGGACAACACATCTAATGAGGAAGATCTGGAGGGGAGGGTACAGTACACATGGGCAGTCCCCGGTGCAGAGAGAATGCCCACACCCCGTCCCCATTCAGAACATCACCATTGACATTCCATCATCTCTCGTGAACATAACAACAGAAAATCAACCACTCACTGCACAACAGTCAAACCCAGGAGAGTTTCTAGAGAAAGTGGCCAATAGGTCAATAAGTAGCCCTTCCCCCAACATTGAATAATGCTGAGACCATTATTATTAATAATAATAATAATACTGCAGAATTAGGTCAATTCAGATAAATATTTCTTAGTAGTAATTCTATTATGTTGATCGTCAAAAGAGCGAAATTGAACCAAAGCTTATTTACTAGACTTAGCTGCCATGAAAGTATTTAGCTGCAGACTAATCAATTTTTTTTCTGCCAACTCAAATTTCAGTAGGTAAAATAGCCAGAGCTGAAGACCTGTGACAAGACATAGTAGTACCCTATTATCATTTTATGATCTTTAATTTGGGAAAGTTCCTATCCCAGCATACAACTGTCATTGGAATGGTTAAGGTATGTGACAGAATGTTTGCCGTTAGTTGGATGGATATATCATAGCTCTGTAAATAATTGGATCATTTTTACAGAGTGCAGCATCTTCAACAGTGTGGCTTCCTATGTCCTTCATGTCCTTGCACAGACTACTAAGCTTGTCTTTTACTGGCAAATCCATTATAATACATGGAAAGCCCCTTTGCTGTATCAGTGCATTAAACATTCATCGTATAATGCTGTCACAGGTTAATCTGACATAGCTGTCTAGTTGATAGGGTTTAAAAAAGACAGGTTCATGAAGTCCAACGTATAATCCTGCTGTATTAATCCAGTGGAGGGCAAAAAAACCCTATAAAGTGGTCACCAATTACCCCATATTAGGAGAAAATGCCTTACTGATTCCAAATCAACATCCCTTCTCCAGAAATCTAGTACTCATAACTAGTGATATTATTACTTTAAGGAAAGGCATTCAATCCCCTCTTCAATGCTCATCTATGGGAGAGAAAGTATTAGGGCAAATTTTGGATTCAACTGCATCAAAAAACCTGAACGCGTGTCAGCACGTTGGGTTTAAGGATGAGACAAATTTATCAAACAACATGTGACATTTGATAAATGTGGCATACAGTACCCCAACATAGAGTTAAAGAGGTTATTCGAGTTATGGGGGAAAAAAAAAACCTTATAAAACTCATCAGGACATACATATACATTAGTTAAGCTTGACTTCTTAAGAGAAAAACCCATACTTAGGGCTCTTTCACACTTGCGTTCTTTTGTTCCGGCATAGAGTTCCGTCGTCGGGGCTCTATGCCGGAAGAATCCTGATCAGTTTTATCCTAATGCATTCTGAATGGAGTGAAATCCGATCAGGATGCATCAGGATGTCTTCAATTCAGGACCGGAATGTTTTTTGGCCGGAGTAAATACCGCAGCATGCTGCGCTTTTTGCTCCGGCCAAAAATACTGAACACTTGCCGCAAGGCCGGATCCGGAATTAATGCCCATTGAAAGGCATTAATCCGGATCCGGCCTTAAGCTAAACGTCGTTTCGGCGCATTGCCGGATCCGACGTTTAGCTTTTTCTGAATGGTTACCATGGCTGTCAGGACGCTAAAGTCCTGGCAGCCATGGTAAAGTGTAGCGGGGAGCGGGGGAGCAGTATACTTACCGTCCGTGCGGCTCCCGGGGCGCTCCAGAGTGACGTCAGGGCGCCCTACGCGCATGGATCACGTTTTCGCATGGAAACGTCATCCATGCGCATGGGGCGCTCTGACGTCATTCTGGAGCGCCCTGGGAGCCGCACGGACGGCAAGTATACTGCTCCCCCGCTCCCCACTACTACTATGGCAACCAGGACTTTAATAGCGTCCTGGGTGCCATAGTAACACTGAAAGCATTTTGATGACGGATCCGTCTTCAAATGCTTTCAGTTCACTTGCGTTTTTCCGGATCCGGCGTGTAATTCCGGCAAATGGAGTACACGACGGATCCGGACAACGCAAGTGTGAAAGAGGCCTAACACCTTTGCAAGGTTCTGTTATTCTTGCTTTGTTTACATTCTGCAGCAAAGCTGTGGGGGTGTGTAACAACAATGACTGAGCTCTCCCTCATGAATATTTATGGCTGTGAATAATCTGACCTTCCCATCACCCTACTCTGCACATCCTAACTTTGCATTAAAAAAATCACAGGGAGAGAGCAGGCACACCATTGAATCTTTCTGCACAGCTGCCGAAACTGGTAAGGATCGCGCATGCGCGATCCCTCACAGGAGCCGCGGCAGCCAGAGGAGAGAGAGGGGGGCAGGCTCACAAGGCTCTGACGTCTCTTGTACACAGCCGGGCCACTCCCTAAGGTAGGGAGAAGCCTTTACACGAGACGTCACCACCGGAGCCTGGTGGATGACGTCAGGGGTCTCGTGACCCGTAGCGGCCGTGCAGAAACACGGCAGAATAAATCATGTGAGTAAATTACAAATGCATTTCTTATAATGTTATAAGCCACTGTAACATATATAGATATAACTCGGAAAACCCCTTTAACCCCTTAGTGACCACCCATACGCCTTTTTATGGCGCTCACTAAGGGGCCTTAGGCTGGGCGCCTTTTACGGCGGCCTAGTCTAAGCGCTGCACGGCTCCCCCCGGGTTCCCCCCGGGCTGTTTAACCCTTTACATGCCGGGCGCAATGGCGCCCGCTGCATGTAAAGTGGTGACAGAGGGAGCGGACTCCCTCTGTCTCCCATCAGCACCCCGAAAATAAGATTGCGGGGTGCTGATGTGTTGTGAAGCTTACCTCGCTTCTGATCAGGGCCCCGAGCCTGTCTGCAGTCCTCTCTGGCGCAGCCTGCTGGTCAATTTTAGAATAGCATTGCTATTGAAATGTAATGCATTATAGAGATAATGCATTACATTTTAAAAGCAATCAAAATACTGTATATTATAGTCCCCTTGTGGGACTTTTAAGTAGTAAAAAAAATTGAAAAAAAGTACACATTTATTAAATAAAAAAATTCCATAAAATAAAAAAATATGCTTTTTTTTTACCATTGAGAATACGCTTTTCAATGAAAAAAATAGCAAAAAGAAAATATCCCCCATATGTTTGGTATTGCCGCGTACGACCCGGACTACATAAATATTACATAAATTATCCCCTATGGTGAACGCCGTAAAAAAAAAAAAAAAGACTGAATTTCTAATTTATTCTTAGTTTCCACCGAAAAAAAATTAACAACAAGCGATCAAAAAGCGGCATTCACTTCAAAATGATACCAATGAAAAATACAAGTTGTCCCTCAAAAATCAAGCCCTCACACAACTCCATAGGAAAAAAAAAAAAAGTTATGGGTCTTGTGAACTGGCAATGCAAAATCATTTTTTGGGTTAATAAAAGGGGTTTTATTGGAATAAACAGTAGTAAAACTTAAAAAAATTATAAGTATTTAGTATTACTGTAATCGTACTGACCCAGAGAATAAAGATATTATGTTATTTGTACCGAAAAATGAATGCTGTAAAATTTATAATGTAAAAAACGCAGTGGCAGTATTGCTATTTTTCCCCATCTCCCTCCCAGAAAGAGTTAATAAAAGTTAATCAGAAAGTTATGTGTACCCCAAAATGGTGCCATTAAAAACTACAACTTGTCCCGTAAAAAACAAGCCCTCATAAAGCTATATAGACAAAAAAAATAAAAAAGTTATAGCTCTTGGAACAAGACCATGAAAAAAGGAAGAAAAACGCTTGGTCATAAAGGCCCAAACAGGGTTAAGCAAAACTGACTTCAAATATTCCCCTTATTATAAATTCCCCTATGTCTCCTTTATGCTAAGCCCTTGTTGAGCACCGCAAAAAACTTTATAAAACACTATATTTTACATTTTGTGGAAAAATGTGACAAATTGAAATACAATTCTAGACAGTCTAGGTGCAGGGTCAAAAGTGAATCTGAACCATTTTCTGTTTTTGCTGAAAAATGTCAGAAGCGTTAATTTTTAACTTAAATTTGTTTTCCCTTAGTCCTAACAGCAGCACAAGTGGGGAGTTCTCCCCTGTGAAACTAGTAGGACAAGTGGAATTTTTGTTGACAATAAATTTCCTACCAAGCACTAATTAAATAATTAGTAAAACCCACCCCTATGAAGGGCAGACCCAGTGCTTTATATCAAGTAGAAACTAAAACAAGGGTGGGAAATTTGTGTGCTGCTGTTAGGACTAAGGGAACGCTTCCCTTACGTCCTAACCAGCAGCACAAGTGGGGACTTAGCAAGTAACACAAACAAATTGGGAGGGTCCCCTAATAGGTACTCAATACCGCTTTTTTTTTTTTATTATGAGAGGGCGGCAGACAGAATGGTGCGTCTGAATGCTACCCCCTCAGAGCGCCTAGAGTCTAGGCGATAATGTTTAACGAAAGTGCTGTGGGAGCTCCAAGAAGCCGCAGCACAAATCTGTTCTAGCGGAACTAGACCTTTTTCCGCGAAGAAGGTCGATATTGCCCTCGCGGAGTGGGCGGTGACAAAGGATGGAGGAGTCAACCCTTGTGTTAGAAAGGCTTCCCGGATAGCCTCTTTGACCCATCTACTTAGAGAGGGTTTGGAGGCTTGTAGACCTTTGCTTTTACCGGAGAAGGAGAGCAGCAGGTGCTCTGATTTTCTAAAGTCTGCAGTTCTGCTTAGGTAGATTTTGAAATTTCTGAAAAATGTCCAAGGAGTGAAGGGTTTCCTCTTCAGGAGATGACGGAGTGGGACATAGGACCGGTAAGGAGATGGTTTGATTTCGGTTACCAAAAGAAGGAAGTTTGGGAGCAAAGGTCGGCAAAAATCTCAACAGGACACAGTCATGGAGAAAGAGGGTATAAGGCTCAGCGGCCGCTAAGGCCTGTAACTCTCCAATCCTTTTGGCCCGATGTTATGGCCAGTAGAAATGTGACCTATAAAGATAGGAATCTAAGGTCTACATTATCTAGGGGTTTAAAGGGGGGAGAGGATAGCCCCTTTAGAACAATGGATAAATCCCAACTAGGGATAGGTCTCAGGATTCTAGGTTTTAATCTTTCGGCTCCCTTGAGGAACCTCCTGAGTAGGGGGTCTTGAGATAGTGGTCTACCTAAAAAGGCAGAGAGAGCACTGGTATGGACTCTGAGAGTAGACGGGCTTAGACCCTTGTCCGGGTCGTTCTGCAGAAATTGTAAAATAGCTGAAAGAGGAGGATCTGAGGGTACTACCTCTTTTACAGCACACCACTTAAGAAAGATCTTGTGAATTCTTGAGTAAGCCTTGTTTGTAGACTCCGCACGGGAGTGTGAAATAGTTCTCAAGACCTCCGCAGAAAGCCCTCTAGCTTCTAATAGGGACCTGTCAATCTCCAGGCTGTCAGATTGAGTTTCCTCAGATCTAGGCAGGGGCCTGTGTCCTGATACACCAGGTTCTGTGTTAGGGGAAGTCTCCAATATGTGCCCTGACTTATCTTCATGAGCTGGGTGAACCAAGACCTCTTCGGCCAAAATGGTATTATTGCAATGACCGGGGTCTGGTCTTTTTCGTCAATACCCTTGGTATCATGGAAAGTGGAGGGAATATGTATGCCAGCCTGAACCACCATGGAAAGGACAGGGTGTCTATCGCCAGAGGGTTCTCCTCCTTGTAGAGGGAGCAGAACTTGTCCACTTTCGCGTTCAACCGGGTCGCCATCAAGTCGATCTCTGGAGTGCCCCAACGTAGAGTGATCTGGGAGAAGATGTCTCTGTTCAGTGACCATTCGCCTGGAACTGGTAGACCCCGACTGAGTCAATCCCACTTAGAAATAGGACCGGTGCGAGACCCGGAAGTCGTCCACTGACGCGCACCGATCGCAGCGCAGAAGGATGCCAGCCAGGCAAGCCGGAGACAGAGTGCCGCATTAGACTCCGCCCCTCCAACCCGGACTGCCGAGCAAGGCGGCGGATCGCACGGACTAGCAGACGCAGTAAGGCTGGAGGGATAGGGAGTTGGTGAGGACGGAACCATGAGCACCGGAGCTGGGAAAAAAACAAAGATTAATGTGGTAGGAAAATATATAACAAAAAGAGAATATTCTATAAGGTAACAGGCCGCAGCCTACTGTTCACAGGGACAGAGGAAAAAAAGCACTGGGATATGGGCAGTCTGCCCTTTATAGGAGTGGGTTTTACTAATTATTTAATTAGTGCTTGGTAGGAAATTTATTGTCAACAAAAATTCTACCTATCCTACTAGTTTCACAGGGGAGAACTCCCCACTTGTGCTGCTGGTTAGGACGTAAGGGAAAAAGCATGTTTTAAATGTTCAAAATAATTAACAATAGAATAGGGAATGCTCACCGCTTGAACTGGAGCCCAGCCCACTCACCACCCCTCAGTTATATAAGTAAACACAAAAAAATCCTAAAAATGGCTGGCTCACAGTAATATGCATATAACTTTACTAATTCATGTATATAATACAACACACTAAAAAACAATACATAAATATAAATAAAAATAGATAGACCAGCCCTCATTGTATCAGGATCCGTGAGTAACAAGTACATGAAGCATTGCTGAAAACAACTACGGATTAAAGAAAGTGCTTTACTAATATAATATATGCGCGTTACTACGAGTTAACTGGCTAACAATACAATAAGACACTCAACTATAAGGGAATATTGGAGCAGACTGTTAGGATGTTTTCTAAGTTTGTTACCAATTAAGAGAACCTTGCAATTCAGTTAACACTGAAGAGAGATACAATTGCCAAATATCAACTGACACTACTAACGAAGAACTACAAGACAAGAAAACCGTGTTTTTAAATTTCTTATACATATGAATTTTTTATATGAACATTATATATGCTAGAGCTCCGCATTTACTATGAGCATATAATAGGGTGTATTAATTCTGGTGTTTTTTATTTATTTTTATGTATTGTTTTTTAGTGTGTTGTATTATATACATGAATTAGTAAAGTTATATGCAAATTACTTTGAGCCAGCCATGTTTTAAATGTTACAAATAAGAAAACATCAGAACAAGAGACTACTAGTATGTGTAAAGGAAGCCTTAGGCCTCTTGCACACAAACGTGTGTCCCCTGTGGCCCACAGACGGCGGGTCTGCAATTCACGGGACACCAGCCGTGTGCATTCCGCATCACGGATGCGGACCCATTCCCTTAAATGGTTCCGCAAATTCAGAGATGCAATGGGGAACGGAACCACGGAGCGGAAGCACTTCAGAGTACTCTCATGGGGTTCCGTTCCACAAAAAGATAGAACTTGTCCTATCTTTTTGCGGAACGGAGGGATCGCAGGACCCACTCAAGTGAATGGATCCGCGATCCGCCTGCGGCTGGCCCACGGTTGGTGCTCGTGCAATTTGCGGTCCGCAGCATTGGCACAGGCAGCACACGTTCATGTGCAAGAGGCCTTATATAGTAATTTCTTGTTTAATCCCTTATAAAGACTGGGCCAAATCACACTGGGCCAAATTTTTTGCTGGACGACTAAATACTGCATAATAGAAATAGAGAATGCCTTTGTCATTGTTCCAGGTCTAGATTTTTCAGGGAATACTACATCTACTTATGGAGAGCGCTTGAACATGACCAAGCAACAACTTCTCTGGAATTCTGGGAAGAGGGTATGCAAATGAGCTCTTCACAAGCTCTGCTTCTAATGCCACCAGATGTAAGGTAGCTATCCTATAAGTCAATATTCGGCCTTTATATGTGTACATTGTAATTCAATCTCCCTAAGCCTACTTTCATATATGCGTTTTGGCATTCCGGTTTTGAGATCCAGCAGAGGATCTCAGAACCAGACCAAAACGGTTTTAATTTTGTCCCCATCCATTCTAAAGAGAAGGAGATCCGTTCAGGATGCATCAGGATGTCTTCCGTTCCATCAGCATTCCGTGTTCTGACCGGGCACAAAACCGCTGCAAGCTGGAACAAACCAGATCCATCACTAAAAGCGCTATGAGTGAATGACTTCCAATGTATTTAGTGACGGATCCAGTTTGTTCCGTTTCGATTTCACACAGACGCATCCTAACGGAACAGATGCATACTGATGTGTAATCAAAACTGAACCGTTTTAGTCAGGTTTTGAGATCCTCTACCGGATCTCAAAACCTGAAACCAAAACGCATATGTGAAAGTAGCCTAAAAGGGGTTGTGCAACAATGAGAGTGGGGAGGTTCTGCCAGACCTGGAAAGGTAAGTGACTCCCCCAGTCCTTCTCCTACAGGGCTGCAAATCTCCGCTGGACTCCAGCAATGTCAACATCCAGTTTGACATCACCGCAGCCAATCACAGACCAAGGTGGTGTCAGGCTCCTCTTGAGGCATGACAAATGGTCACATGGTCGCAAGGGGATAGGACACCGCTGTTGCCTGTTATCACAGACCTGCAGGAGAAGGAGCGGGGAGTCGGCTCCGGGAAGCAGGTAAGTCATCTTCCTTTTGCAAGTCCAGAAGAATGAGCGGGTTTGCCAAAATCCCCTATTCTTGCACAACTCTTTTAAGCCTTTTTCTTTTTTTTTTACAAACTGAATAACCTTGTGGGTAATCCGTACAAAGACTTCAGCAAGGACCAGCACTTAGAAGTAAATACTGGAAAACTGTTCTTTTTATTGCTTATATAAAACATACAACTAGCAATACTGGGAATAGGGTATGCAAATGATCTTTTAACAAGCTCCACCTCTAATGTCACAAGATGCAAGGCAGCTATCCTATAAGTCATTGTTCAATCTTTTAGACAGGCCTTGAGACATGACATGGATAATAATTAAGCCAGGATCCCATCTGCAGACAGCTGTTTTGGGGTGATTGCCCCTCATTAATGCATAGTAGAGAGTACTGGCTTAACTGGATGAGAGGCCAAGTCAGGATTCAGGGAATACTATATC
Organism: Bufo gargarizans; assembly: GCF_014858855.1. Taxonomy (NCBI): domain Eukaryota; kingdom Metazoa; phylum Chordata; class Amphibia; order Anura; family Bufonidae; genus Bufo; species Bufo gargarizans. The sequence goes on from NC_058081.1 coordinate 532,215,922, forward strand.
TCCTTATGGAGAGCGCCCAAGGGGCATAAGGAGCAATATTGAAAAGAAACCACTGCTCACGCGTTTCTGACCTAACTGGTCCTTAATCATAATATCTAATATTGTTCTCCTGCACCACCACTTCCTGTACTCTGTGATTCAACTTGGAAGGGTCTCCCATTAACCGTACAAACATCAATCCAAAAACTTTCCAAGGCACCAGATTCCATAAAATCACCTTCAATTCACCATACTGTGATTTTTTGGGGATCTGGTGACCTGGAAAGAGTTTTTAGATAGGCCCTTAATCATAGAGAAAATGTGACTAAACCTTTATTTATTAACATAAGCGAGCAAACTCACCTCCTGCACATCTGATTCCAATTCACACACAAAAATTTGAAAAAAATAAGTCAAACCAAATCCATTCTATAGTTCAATCTCACTGGAAAACTCCTTCACACTTCACCTACCTAACTGTGTGCCTGGGTGGCATATTTCTGCATGTAAAATTGTGTTCCTCACAGGGGGTACACGCATATCATTACAGGAATTCCTATAGGTGAATTTATCAGGTGTAAAATAAATTGCACAAGTTAGTATAAAATATTTTCATTAGGTGAGTAGGTGAAACACGTGTCGAAGTGGACATTTTTCCTGGCAGTGCGATACCACATTTTCAAGATGTCTTAGGGTATGTGTTTATAGAATTGTTCCTTATTTTGGGCTTTCCTTTTTTTTGGGGGGGGTTTTGATGGCCAACACCATATGTATTTATTGTTATAGCAGTATCCATTATTTAACATTGGTATACATGTGACTGTTACCATTGGTATGTATTGATCACTTCATCTAATTAATTTTGTTATTTGTATTTTGTTACTACATACATGCCATGTTTTGTTATTACAGTTCCATTTATATATAATTGTTTTTTTCAATATTATTTTATTTGGGTAATTTGTGTGGGTTGCAGCGCCGGGGTACAGTCTGTATTGTTGGGATGTTTTTTTCCCCCCTCCAATAGTTTACAGCAATACTGATTTTTAAATAATTGTAATTTTGTTACCTTGGATGAAATAAATTTTATGATATTTTAAATTTTGGCTCGCTCTTTTTTTGGTGGTTGATCGTATACCAAAGGCATCCTGAATCTAGAGAGTGAAAACAACACAATTCCAATGTACAGCACTCTGTAGTAAGAAAAAAAAGATAAAGGGAGACACCTCCTGGCCAAAGATTGTTACTCCATTGAGTCGGGGACATCAAGCCATCAAAGGAATAGTGAAGATGTGTTTGTCAATCTTATATCAAGATGATGCCCTTATATTAAGAGATGTATATTTGTAGTAAAAGAGCACTTACTTAACATTTCTCCAGGTTTAAGTGAAGATACCCACAGACAAGAACATGAGTGATAAGCGAGATTCTACAGATATGGGAGTAGTAGGTGTCTATGGAAAAAAGTATAGTCATCCAGCACTGAGATTAAAATAAATCTTCAATCTTTATTTGGCGCATTTCGATCTAACATATCTTAGTCAGGGTATACCGTAGAAATTGTTCCCTTGGCCCAAGTTGAGCTTCTTTAGTAGGCTGTGACATTCTGACACCAGAAGAGAGTTTCCTCTCATCCTTGGGTGGGCTGGCTGGCTGGACCAGTTAATTACTGTAGCTAAGCGAGCCTCCTTCTGTGTCTTTCACATCAGCTCCGATGAGAAAGCCAGAGATCTCAGACAGTACATGGGGACTGGTGCAAACACGCAGCAACAATGGTTCCTCTGCCCTCAAAAGGGAAAACCCACTGCATATTGGCCGGTTCTCTGCTGGAGTGGCTACTGGATGATATTGGAGATATCATCCATGTTAATGAAGGGTACAGGGTCTGGCTTAAAGATGATTCTGGTGAACACGTAGAAGTTCCGGATATGCCCATAACATTCGCTGATATGTGGCGCCAATTAAAAGATATTAGAAGAAATTAAAAGATAAGGTTACAAAGGTCTTATTAATGCTACTTTCACACTTGCAGTAGCCTATTCCGGCAGGCTGTTCCCCCACCGAATCCATGCTACCGCTAATCCACCGTGCCGCCGGAAGTCCGCTCCGACCCTTTTTACTATAATGAGAGGGGGCTGGACAAAAACTACAGCATGCTGCGGTTTTTGTCCGGCCGCCTCTTGGCATGTTATCCATGCTGCGGCTGAACCTCTGGCCCATCCCCATTATAGTGAATGGGGCCAGGGCGGACTTCCGGCGGCACAGTGGACTAGAGGTAGCATGGATGAGGCAGGCTGTTCCCCCACCCGAAAAGTCTGCCGCATGTGTAAAAGTAGCCTTAGTCATACATCATGAAGGGTTCCAAAGGGTATAAACTTGAAGGGTTTATAAGGGTAAAACCTGGGGACAGGTTCCTTTTAATCTTTGTTTGAATTTGCGTGAGGTAGACTTTCTGTCCACCCTTTTACTTCATCTTCTAGAGATGTTCTTTCACCAATATTTTAAAAATGTGTATTTAATTCTTGTGTGTGCATTGTTATTACCATGAAAACAAAAAACTTTTCTATAGATGGAAAATAAAGTGTACTGGGGTTGTGTTGTTCACAACTGAGTATTTGACGCATCAAATCAACACCCAGTTTGCCTCTCAAATCAATGGAATTTTCATATCTCATGAACATACAGTGGAAAAATTAGGGCTCATACACACGAACGTATTTTGTGCCTGCATCCGATCCGAATTTTTTGCGGGTCGGATGCGGACCCATTCACTTCCGTCCGCATCCGTTATTCGGTACCATGGCATTCACAAAATTATAGAACATGTCCTATTCTTGTCCACATTAGGGACAAGGATAGAACTGTTCTATTATGGGCTGGATGTTCTGTTCCGCAAAATGCAGAAACATATCCGGCCGTGTGCATGAGCCCTTATGCATAGCTTTCCCATGTAAGTCAATAGGGTCCCCTCCTGTCCATTGTGTCTATGGACCATGGGGCAGCTGCAAAGCTATTTTTTTTATGCTTTCTGAATGCTATTACGAACAGCCCAGGTAAGATGGTCTTGTTTCCAATAAAATGTTGCTTTAGAAAAAGACCCTACAAGTTGTTACGTAATTTCTACTGAATACAGCAAACACTCCATATGTTGTTGTAAACTGCTGTATGGGCACACCGCAGGACTCAGAAGGGAAGTAGCACCATATGCTTTTGGAGGGCAGATTTTGATGGAATGGTTTTCGGCACCATGTTGTAATTGAAGAGATCCTGTGGCATCCCTACAGTAGAAACCCCAAAAAAGTGACCCCATTTTAAAAATTACACCCCCCAATACATTTTTCAATTGGTGTGGTGATCACTTTAACCCTGCAAACCTAATTATACACACATCAGCTGCTGCAGAACCTCATAATACATCCCTGCTGCTACAGAACCTTATAATACACACCTCAGCTGCTGCAAAACCTCATAATACACACCTCAGCTGCTGCAGAACCTCATAATACACACTTCAACTGCTGTAGAACCTCATAATACACAGTTCAACTGCTGCAGAACCTCATAATACACACTTCAACGGCTGTAGAACCGTATCATACACACCTCAGCTGTTGCAGAACTTAAAAATAAACACTACAGCTGCTGCAGAACCTCATAATACACATCACACCTGCTGCAGAACATCATAATACACCCCTCACCTACTGCAGAACATCATAATACACACGTCAGCTGCTGCAGAACATCAAAATATACACTACAGCTGCTGCAGAACATCATAATACACACCATAGCTGCTGCAGAACCTACTTATACACACAGCAGCTGCTGCAGAACCTCATAATACATCTCTGCTGCTACAGAACATCAAAATACACACCTCAGCTGCTGTAGAACATCACAAAACACACCATAGCTGCTGCAAAACCTAATAATATACACATTAGCTGCTGCAGAACCTCATAATACATCTCTGCTGCTACTGGACCTCATAATACACACCTCAGCTGCTGCAGAACCTCATAATACACACCTCAGCTGCTGCAGAACCTCATAATACACACCTCAACTGCTGCAGAACCTCATAATACACACTTCAACTTCTGTAGAACCTCATAATACACAGTTCAACTGCTGCAGAACCTCATAATACACAGTTCAACTGCTGCAGAACCTCATAATACACACTTCTATGCTGTAGAACCTCATAATACACAACTTAGCTGCTGCAGAACCTCACAATACACCCCTCACCTACTGCAGAACATCATAATACACACCTCAGCAGCTGTAGAACCTTATCATACACACCTCAGCTGCTGCAGAACATCAACATACATACTACAGCTGCTGCAGAACATCATAATACATCTCTGCTGCTACAGAAACTCATAATACACACCTCAACTGCTACAGAACCTCATAATACACATTTCAACTGCTGTAGAACATCATACTACATACCTCAACTGCTGCAGAACCTCATAAAACACACTTCAACTGCTGTAGAACCTCATAATACACAACTTAGCTGCTGCAGAACCTCACAATACACACTTTGGCTGCTGCATAACATTGTAATATACACCTCAGCTGCTGCAGAACCTCATAATACACACCTCAACTGCTGCAGAACATCAAAATACACACTACAGCTGCTGCAGAACATCATAATACACACCATAGCTGCTGCAGAACCTAATTATACACACCATAGCTGCTGCAGAACCTACAGGTGAAACTCCCAAAATTAGAATATTGTGCAAAGTTCATTTATTTCAGTAATCCAACTTAAAAGGTGAAACTAACATATGAGACTCATTACATGCAAAGCGAGATATTTCAAGCCTTTATTTGGTATAATTTGGATGATTATGGCTTACAGCTTATAAAAACCCCAAAGTCACAATTTTGAGGTCCCCTTTGCTCAGGGGGTATGGATTAATTAGCTGACTAGAGTGTGACACTTTGAGCCTAGAATATTTAACCTTTTCACAAAATTAAAAAATTTCCGAGTTTCACCTGTAATTATACACACCTCAGCTGCTGCAGAACCTCATAATACACATCACACCTGCTGGAGAACTTCTTAATACACATCTCAGCTGCTGTAGCACCTCATAATACATCTCTGCTGCTACAGAACATCATAATACACACCTCAGCTGCTGCAGAACCTCATAATGCACACCTCAACTGCTGCAGAACCTCATAATACACAACTTAGCTGTTGCAGAACCTCATAATACATACCTTGGCTGCTGCAGAACATTGTAATATACAGCTCAGCTGCTGCAGAACCTCATGATACACACCTCAACTGCTGAAGAACCTCATAATACACACTTCAACTGCTGTAGAACCTCATAATACACAACTTAGGCTACTTTCACACTAGCGTTCGATCGGATCCGTCTGCATTACAACTTAGAAAAATTTTCTAAGTGTGAAAGTAGCCTGAGCGGATCCGTTCAGACTTTACATTGAAAGTCAATGGGGGACGGATCCGCTTGAAGATTGAGCCATATGGTGTCATCTTCAAGCGGATCTGTCCCCATTGACTTCCATTATAAGTCGGAACGGATCCGCTCGCCTCCGCACGGCCAGGCGGACACCCGAACGCTGCTTGCAGCGTTCAGGTGTCTGCTCACTGAGCGGAGCGGAGGCTGAGCGCTGGCAGGCGGATGCATTCTCAGTGGATCCGCCTCCACTGAGAATGCATTAGGGCCAGACGGCTGCGTTCAGGGCCGCTTGTGAGCCCCTTCAAACGGAGCTCACGAGCGGACACCTGAACGCAGGTGTGAAAGGAGCCTTAGCTGCTGTAGAACCTCACAATACACACCTCGGCTGCTGCAGAAGATTGTAATATACACCTCACCTGCTGCAGAACCTCATAGTGCACACCTCAACTACTGCAGAACCTCATAATACACAATTCAACTGCTGCAGAACCTCATAATATACACTTCAAATGCTGTAGAACCTCATAATACACACCTCAACTGCTGCAGAACCTCATAACACACACACTAACTGTTGCAGAAGCTCATAACACACACCTCAGCTGCTGCAGAACATCATAACACACATCTCAGCTGCTGCAAAACCTCATAATACACACATCAGCTACTGCTGAACACATAATGCTTTGATCACATCTGTGTTAGGGGCCTCAGTCCATGATGTGTCAGATCCGTCACTATTAGGACTTTCATTGTTGTGCTTCTATGACAGTGCAGAACAGCGAAAGTCACTGGCGCAGATGTGAACAAAGCCTAAGGCTACATTCAAATGACAGTGTTATTGGCCGTCAGACGATCATTTTAAGAACAGTGGCAGCCTATGGAGTTATTCACACAACCGTTTTAGGAACAATAGTAGTCTATAAAGTTATTCACACTGCAGTTTTTTCGCCAGTGAATAATGAACGAAAAAAAAGAAAGAAAATGTTTATTCTTGTCCGTTAGGGGGCGTTTTTAATATGCGTTTCTCAAAAAGGCATCAGTGAAAAAAGTCAGTTATGGGTCCATTTACACGTCCACAACTGTTTTGCAGTCTGCACTATAATAGAACTGCATTTTCTTGGACTTGGCTGCGGACAAAAATAGGACATATTCTATTTTTTTGCGGGGCTGGATAATGGAAGTGGGGATGCGGACAACACACGGTGTGCTGTCTGCATCTTTTGCGGCCCCATAGAAAATGAATACATACAGTGTCGTGTGAATGTAGCCTAACACACCTCAGATGCTGCAGAACATCATAATAGTGATAAGAGGACTAAAAGAGAGTCCAGATGTAAGCCGTGTACCAGGGTGGTCTCCCCAGGATACAGCGAAGTCACAAACGAGAAAATCAACTCCAATACCAGCTTTTGCCAAAACAGTATTTTATTTAAACATGGCAATGAGCACAACCACAAATGCTGGGAACACACAATAAATTTATATACACCCGGCCCATAGGCTGAGACCCTTTGTGCTGCACAGCGCAGCGCCCTCCGATGGATGCCGGAGGAAAGTGCGGTAATTTACTTACTGGCGGGCACAACTAAACAGCCACGCCTTACCTGTTATTACCCTAACAGATCAAGAAAAACTGTATGGGTGTGTGGTATGGGCTAGCCTGCGGTGCAGCACAGCAGCTTACAATCTTACAGTGCTCTACAGTATTCCCCCTCCCATAACTTGTCTTGTAGCACATGCCTGAGTATTCCTTCTGAGCCAAAGTCTGTGGGGAAGTTTATCAGCTCTCCAGTGTGAAATGTCACTTTAACCACTTCAACCCCGCTAGCTGAAACCCCCTTAATGACCAGGCCACGTTTTACACTTCTGCACTACACTACTTTCACAGTTTATTGCTCGGTCATGCAACTTACCACCCAAATGAATTTTACCTCCTTTTCTTCTCACTAATAGAGCTTTCATTTGGTGGTATTTCATTGCTGCTGACATTTTTACTTTTTTTGTTATTAATCAAAATTTAACGATTTGTTTTGCAAAAAAATGACATTTTTCACTTTCAGCTGTAAAATTTTGCAAAAAAAAACGACATCCATATATAAATTTTTCGCTAAATTTATTGTTCTACATGTCTTTGATAAAAAAAAATGTTTGGGCAAAAAACAATTGTTTGGGTAAAAGTTATAGTGTTTACAAACTATGGTACAAAAATGTGAATTTCTGCTTTTTGAAGCAGCTCTGACTTTCTGAGCACCTGTCATGTTTCCTGAGGTTCTACAATGCCCAGACAGTAGAAAACCCCCACAAATGACCCCATTTTGGAAAGTAGACACCCTAAGGTATTTGCTGATGGGCATAGTGAGTTCATAGAACTTTTTATTTTTTGTCACAAGTTAGCGGAAAATGATGATTTTTTATTTATTTTTCTTACAAAGTCTCATATTCCACTAACTTGTGACAAAAAATAAAAACTTCCATGAACTCACTATGCCCATCACGGAATAACTTGGGGTGTCTTCTTTCCAAAATGGGGTCACTTGTGGCGTAGTTATACTGCCCTGGCAATTTAGGGGCCCATATGTGTGAGAAGTAGTTTGCAATCAAAATGTGTAAAAAATGGCCTGCGAAATCCGAAAGGTGCACTTTGGAATATGTGCCCCTTTGCCCACCTTGGCTGCAAAAAAGTGTCACACATGTGGTATCGCCGTACTCAGGAGAAGTTGGGGAATGTGTTTTGGGGTGTCATTTTATATATACCCATGCTGGGTGAGAGAAATATCTTGGCAAAAGACAACTTTTCCAATTTTTTTATACAAAGTTGGCATTTGACCAAGATATTTATCTCACCCAGCATGGGTATATGTAAAATGACACCCCAAAACACATTCCCCAACTTCTCCTGAGTACGGCGATACCACATGTGTGACACTTTTTTGCAGCCAAGGTGGGCAAAGGGGCACATATTCCAAAGTGCACCTTTCGGATTTCGCAGGCCATTTTTTACACATTTTGATTGCAAACTACTTCTCACACATATGGGCCCCTAAATTGCCAGGGCAGTATAACTACGCCACAAGTGACCCCATTTTGGAAAGAAGACACCCCAAGGTATTCCGTGAGGGGCATGGCGAGTTCCTAGAATTTTTTATTTTTTGTCACAAGTTAGTGGAATATGAGACTTTGTAAGAAAAAAAAATAATAATCATCATTTTCCGCTAACTTGTGACAGAAAGTAAAAAATTCTAGGAACTCGCCATGCCCCTCACAAAATACCTTGAGGTGTCTTCTTTCCAAAATGGGGTCACTTGTGGGGTAGTTATACTGCCCTGGCATTCTAGTGGCCCTAATGTGTGAGAAGTAGTTTGAAATCAAAATGTGTAAAAAATGACATGTGAAATCCTAAAGGTGCACTTTGGAATGTGGGTCCCTTTGCCCACCTAGGCTGCAAAAAAGTGTGACACATCTGGTATCGCCGTACTCAGGAGAAGTTGGGGAATGTGTTTTGGGGTGTCATTTTACATATACCCATGCTGGGTGAGATAAATATCTTGGTCAAATGCCAACTTTGTATAAAAAAATTGGAAAAGTTGTCTTTTGCCAAGATATTTCTCTCACCCAGCATGGGTATATATAAAATGACACCCCAAAACACATTCCCCAACTTCTCCTGAGTACGGCAATACCACATGTGTGACACTTTTTTGCAGCCAAGGTGGGCAAAGGGGCACATATTCCAAAGTGCACCTTTTGGATTTCGCAGGCCATTTTTTACACATTTTGATTGCAAAGTACTTCTCACACATTAGGGCCCCTAAATTGCCAGGGCAGTATAACTACGCCACAAGTGACCCCATTTTGGAAAGAAGACACCCCAAGGTATTCCGTGAGGGGCATGGCGAGTTCCTAGAATTTTTTATTTTTTGTCAAAATGTGAGGGGTATGGTGAGTTCATGTGAGATTTTATTTTTGACACAAGTTAGTGGAAATGAGACTTAGTAAGAAAAAATAAAAACAAAAAAAAACTATTTCCGCTAACTTGGGCCAAAAAAAATGTCTGAATGGAGCCTTACAGGGGGTGATCAATGACAGGGGGGTGATCAGGGAGTCTATATGGGGTGATCACCCCCCTGTCATTGATCACCCCCCTGTAAGGCTCCATTCAGACGTCCGTATGTGTTTTGCGGATCCGATCCATGTATCCGTGGATCCGTAAAAATCATACGGACGTCTGAATGGAGCCTTACAGGGGGGTGATCAATGACAGGGGGTGATCAGGGAATCTATATGGGTGATCACCCGCCTGTCATTGATCACCCCCCTGTAAGGCTCCATTCAGACGTCCGTATGTGTTTTGCGGATCTGATCCATGTATCCGTGGATCCGTAAAAATCATACGGACATCTGAATGGAGCCTTACAGGGGGGTGATCAATGACAGGGGGGTGATCAATGACAGGGGGTTATCAGGGAATCTATATGGGTGATCACCCGCCTGTCATTGATCACCCCCCTGTAAGGCTCCATTCAGACGTCCGTATGTGTTTTGCGGATCCGATCCATGTATCCGTGGATCTGTAAAAATCATACGGACATACAGATAAACCATAAACTAACACCAGACATAACATTTATGACCACCAGGGTGGCCCTCACTGGCAGATGGTCAGTAACCAGGAGGCTGTCTCCAGCAAGCATGGCTGAAGATCCCCCACTGACTACTGCTATTCACTGAGGCTTTATAGCATGGATGTCAAACTCATGGCCCTCCAGATGTTGCAAAACTACAACTCCCAGCATTCCCTGATAGCTGCAGTATGCCCAGGCATGATGGGAGTTGTAGTTTTGCAACAGCTGGAGGGCCACGAGTTTGACATCCCTGCTTTATAGGGTCAAGTAGCCACACCCACAGTCAGACACACCCAGTGCACACACACACTAGGAAGGAAATTAACCCTTCCAACACCAGGGAAGGAAGACATCAACTTAAAGGGGAAGTGCACACAACACATGTAACACCCGGTCCACACCGATAAAAGGCACACCTATAAAGAGAGGTTGCCAGGTGCAACCGCATGCCCATTGCAGCAACCTGCCTAGCACCGCTCAGGCTGCTCTGCTGCCACATAAACAATGTTGCCAGCGGCAACCACAGGTGAGGCAACATACTATAGCCCTCATCTGTGATTGACAACAACACCAAGACCGCAGGCAACTGCATGCGGTTACAGGAGTCACGACCATGACCAAGGGTCGTGACAATGAGATTCCGCAGTTTATGTTAATTGGCTCCTCAGCTCTCATCAACATTCCTGGAAGCAATCCTTGTTCCTCTAGACAGGATCAGGGTCTTGTACATGATCAGCTTCACTTAGCTGCAGCTCTGGTCACTGAGGGATGCCCCCACACCTGGATGTCAACGGATCCTTTGCCCACACAGTTCCTCAGCTTCCTCTAAGATGGCTGCTCCCTTTCTTCCTCTTGTAACTCCACCTCTCATTAATATGGAACAATATGCAGTCTGTAGCTGTGTCTAGGAAACAGCGACATCTTATGGCCAAACAGCAGAATGTCTGTCCAGATAATTTACCTTGATTTATTCAAACAGTGTTCAGACAATGAAAGCTGTTTCCCCATCTCACACAGACAGCAGAGTGAACTACTACTCAAGGCCAGCCCTGGTTTTAGACCTTCTTATCTCCTTCTTTGTGGAGTACTCTGGCAATCTGGATACTTTATAGGCAGCTGTAGAGTCAGAGATTAAGGTTCTAGTTGTGTAGGAAGTCTTTCGCTCAGCCAACCCAAAAACAGAACCAATAACCCCAAAGAAAAGTGGGAGACACACATATAAAATATATGTAATTTATTGAGACATGATCACATAACAAACAATATATGAAACAAAAGGCACAAGTGTACAGGGGGGGGGGGGGGGGAGAGACCTCATGTAAGGAGGTCAGATACCACCTCTCTCCCAAACACCCAACTGGCAGGGAAAAAGATGTCAGAGCTGCACCTCGACGTATGTTTCACCTGGAGAGGCTTTGTCAGTCTTTCGCTCAAACTACTTCCAAATTGACTCTCTCTCTATCTAGCCAGGGGTTGGACCTGATCTATCACCCTGACAACTTAACAAAGTTGGCCAAATAGTTAATTATATGTTGTCCATACTGTGCTATTAAGTGCATATACATAGCAAATTACATTTAACTAAAGAAACACTGCATTAACTCTGTTAAAAGTAATGAACTATTTGCATACAGTGTCTTTTCTAGTACAATTCAGGCCAGGACGGGCCCCCTCCAGATACAGTCACATTGGGGGCTCGTGTCTGTCATAGGTGTACATACCAGAGTATGAGCGACCTATGAGAAATAGTAATGGTAGGCTAAAGGACCTTTGATGATGTCTTCATGTCACATGATTGCAGGTCCTTTAGCCTCCAAAAAACACCAGAGGAGAAAGGAGAACCTGCAGCCTGTAAGTAAATAAGTGTGTGTTAATGTGTCAGTGTATCTGTGTCAACATCTGCTTATTCTGTATATGGGAGATAGCACCAGTGTCCTAGATATGTAAATATGAGTATATATATATAAAGAATAAGAGCACTACTACTCCTATCCAGATTTTTAGGACACAGATACTGATACTTAAAAAATAAAATAGGTCATCAATATCAGATCTGCTTGGGTCTGTGACCCGGGATCTCCACCAATCAGCTGTTTCAAGAGAAAACTGCTTGTACGAGCACTGCCTTCTCTGCTCTGGTTACCTGTTCGCTGCTGCTATTGCAGCGGCAAGCAGTGTAATTACAAGTATGGTGCCCCCTTTCACTTCTATGTAACGGCTCTGTAGTATACACTTGAACAGATGAGCCATTCCATAAAAGTGAATGAGGGCGCCATACTTGTAATTACACCTGCTCACCACTCCACAGCTGGGGGGACGGGGGGGTGTCGGACCCCAACTGATCTGATATTGATGACCTATCCTGAGGATAGGTCATCGATATTAAAAAGTGGACAACTTTTTAAAGGGGTTGTGCAGGATGTATATATTGATGGCCTATCTTCAGCCATCACCCCCGACGATCAGCTGTTTGCTTCCTGGTCATTACACTGCGCATCGTTTCCTTTCAAGTGAATGGAGCGAGTACTTGTAATTACACTGCCCCCTCTGAGACGACGGGCAGGGTCAAGAAGAGGAAGCAGCTCTCGCATGGAGAGTGCCGCCTTCTCTTCAAATAGCCGATCAGATATTGATGCCCTATCCAGAGGATTGTGGGGGGTGGGGGGGGGGGGGTGCTTTTCAGTTTTCGCCTCAGGCAGCTGCAGCCCTGCTGGAAGAAAGAGGAGGTGGGGAGGGCAGTCTGCCCTGGGTGCCAGCTGTAAGGGGGGTGGCTTCCCTCAATACAGATGGAAGCGCTTATTACTAGAGCACAGGGGAGCTGGCGGTCCTTTTACTTACTGACCATTCAGCTCTCCTCACTCCTTCCCTCCTCCAGGCCGGCTGCTCTCTGCTTCTGATCATCAGGAACGGGACAAGGTGAGTAGTTACAGTTTTTTTTTTTCTTTTATTAACACTGAAAGGGCACAGAGAGGGCATAACTACTGTGAAGGGGGCAGAGAGAGGGCATTATTACTGTGAAGGGGCGCAATGAGGGCATAACTACCGTGAGTGGCACAATGTGGTAAAGTATGGGGGGCGGGGTGCCAGAGAAGAGGCCCACACCATGGGCACACCACTGCTTCTTTCATTCAAATTCGGCAGGTATGTGCCCTGGCCCCTGCCTCCTATCAAATAATACCCTCCCTGATCTGGTCATACAAAGACAAATTGTTTTTTTCAAAGGTTTTATTTTAAGTAAGGGGGAGGGGTAAACATTTGCTGTGGGGCCCACTCAGTTCTAGCTATGTCCTGCTTCTGGGGTACTGCACCAATTTAACATTACCATTAGAATACAACAGTAGAATATACATTTGCATTTAACAACTGCCTGATTAGTTATAAAATAATACATCAAGCAAAAGCCCACAAAATGCCTTGTCTGCACACTGCCTAATGCTCTGGTTGTGTTAATTAGTACTGCCACTAGGTGGCACACTACATTGCCATGCAAGGAAACATATTGCTGTGTTTTTTTAATTTTTTTATAAAACCTGAAACCACATACAACTATATGGACAAATGAATTGGGACACATCTCTTAATCAATGATCTTTAGGCCTCTTTCACACGAGCGTGACGGATTGGCTCCGGATGCGTTCAGGGTGCGTTCTGTGAAACTCGCACCATTTTGCAAGCAAGTTCAGTCAGTTTTGTCTGCGAATGCATTCAGTTTTTTCCACGCGGGTGCAATGCGTTTTGATGCGTGATAAAAAAAACGGAAGGTTTACAAACAACATCTCTTAGCAACCATTAGTGAAAAACGCATGCATCCGGACTTGCTTCCGGATCCAATGCGTTTTTTAACTGAAGCCCCATTTACTTCTACAGTATGGGGCCAGGGCTGCGTGAAAAACGCAGAATATTGAACATGTTGCGTTTTTCACGCAACGCAGAACTGATGCGTGAAAAAAAATACTCATGTACACAGACCCATTGAAATGGGTCAAGATTCAGTGCGGGTGCTATGCGTTCACATCACGCATTGCACCTGCACGGAAAGCTTGCTCTTGTGAAAGTGGCCTTAGGTGTTTCAGTCAGTTCCATTGTTTGCAGTGTATAAAATCCAGCCCCTAGCCATGCCGTCTGCCTGTATAGACAATTGTGAAAGAATGGCTCATTCTAAAGAGCTCACTGCCTTCCAGTGTGTTTCTGTAATAGGATGCCACCATTGTAATAAGTCAGTTCCTGAAATGTCTTCCCTCCTAGATATTCCATTATCAACTATGAATGGTATTATGTAAGTGTTTAGTAACCAAAGCAACTCAGCCATAAAGTGACAGACCACATAAAGTTACAGAGTGAGGTCACCGAGTGCTGAGGCACATACGGGGAGATTTATCAAACTGGTGTAAAGTAGAACTGGCTTAGTTGCCAATAGCAACCAATCAGATTCCACCTTTCATTTTCCAAAGGAGCTGTCCAAAATGAAAGGTGGAATCTGGATTGGTTGCTATTGGCAACTAAGCTAGTTCTACTTTACAACAGTTTGTAATGTATAACAACACTCTGCCGACTCAATAACTGCAGAGTATCAAACCTCTTTTTCCATTAACATCAGCACAAAAACTGTGAGCTAGGATCTGCATGGCATGGGATTCCATGGCCGAGTAGCTGCATGCAACACAATGCCAAGAAGGGTATAAGGAATATGCCACTGGACTCTGAAAAAGTTGAAACGTTTTCGGTGGAGTGATGAATCATGCTTCTCTATCTGGTAGTCTGATGGACGAGTCTGGGTTTGGTGAATGCCAATAGTGTGTTAACTGCCTGACTCCATTGTGCCAACGATATATATATATATATATATATATATATATATATATATATATTATATATATACAGTGCTGCCCATAATTATTCATACCCCTGGCAAATTTTGACTTAAAGTTACTTTTATTCAAATTTTTTGCAAATATAAGGCAGGAACACCCACTACTGGTGCTGTAAAAGACATAATTTATTTAAAGTAAAAACACTCCTCACTCCTCCTTTCTGATCAAATACAGGCTAGGTACATATATGTTAAAAGCACAAAATTAAATAAATGTATGATAAAAACATGGATAACGAAATCCCCCCAAAGACAAAAAAAGGGCAAAGGCCCAATCAATACACAATAAAGCGCTTTCTATATTGGTTATATGTATCGTGTATGAGAACCGGCAGGAGTTAAATATATGGCCAACTCACATACACTCTACATGCATATCACTATTTAGGTAGGTCAAGCGACAAGATCCTTCTTGCTTAGCATATATATACAGTCCTGATCAAAAGTTTAAGACCACTTGAAAAATGGCAAAAAAATCATATTTAGCATGGATCTTAACAAGGTTCCAAGTAGAGCTTCAACATGCAACAAGAAGAAATAGGAGTGAGAAAAAACATTTTTTGAGCATTCAATTTAATGAAAACAACAAATAAACTGAAACAGGGTGTTTTTCAGCTGATCAAACGTTTAGGACCACACCTCCCAAAAAAAACTAAACCCCCCCCAAATCCAACTTCCAAACATGAACTCCGTAATGAGTAGCTCCGCCGTTATTGTTTATCACTTCAAAAATTTGTTTCAGCATGCTTGATGCAAGGGTTTCCATGAGGTGAGTGGGACCATTTCTCCAAGTGGTGAAGACGGCCGCACGAAGGCCATCTGTCTGGAACTGTTGTCCATTTTTGTAATCTTCCCTTGCCATCCATCCCCAAAGGTTCTCAATTAGATCAGGGGAACACGCAGGATGGGCCAAAAGAGTGATGTCATTCTCCTGGAAGAAGTCCCTTGTCCTGCGGGCATTGTGTACTGTAGCGTTGTCCTGTTGAAAAACCCAGTCGTTACCACACAGACGAGGGTCCTCAGTCATGAGGAATGCTCTCTGCAACATTTGGACATAGCCAGCGGCCGTTTGACGCCCCTGCACTTCCTGAATCTTCATTGTTCCACTGAAGTAAAAAGCACCCCAGACCATTATGGCGCCCCCTTCACTGTGGCGCGTAGAAAACATCTCAGGTGGGATCTGCTTGTCATGCCAGTAACGTTAAAAACTATCAGGACCATCAAGGTTAAATTTTTTCTCATCAGAGAATAAAACTTTCTTCCACCTTTGAATGTCCCATGTACGGTGCTCTCTTGCAAAGTCCAAACGAGCAGTTCTGTGGCGTTCAAGGAGACGAGGTCTTTGAAGACGTTTTTTGTTTTTGAAGCCCTTCAGTCTCAGATGCCGTCTGATGGTTATGGGGCTGCAGTCACACCAGTAACGGCCTTAATTTGGGTCGAGGATCGTACAGTGTCTTGACGGACAGCCAATTGGATCCTCCGGCTCAGTGCTGATGACATTTTTTTGGGTCTCCCACTTGACTTTTTTGTTCCATAACCCTCAGGATCATTTAAGAAATTCCAAATGACTGTCTTACTGTGTCCCACCTCAGCAGCGATGGCGGGCTGTGAGAGACCCTGCTTATGCAGTTCAACAACCCGACGACGTTCAAAAAGGGAGAGTTTTTTTGCCTTTGCCATTACAACGTGTGACTACCTGACAGAAAATGACAATGAATCCACATCTTTGCACAGATTTGGCCTTTTAAAGGCATATGGTCCTAAAATTTTGATCAGCTGAAAAACAGCCTGTTTCAGTTTAATCATTGTTTTTATTAAATTGAATGCTCAAAAGATGTTTTGTCTCACTCCCATTTCTTCTTGTTGCATGTTGAAGCTCTACTTGGAACCTTGTTAAGAGCCATGCTAAATATGATTTTTTGCCATTTTTCAAGTGGTCTTAAACTTTTGATCAGGACTATATATATATATATATATATATATATATAGATAGAGTATAGATGCTATAGCACATATACATCCCCTATTGATCCAATGGTATATCAAAATTGACTATAGTTTGTTCTGTAGTTATAGTATAGATGTAGTCGCTTATCAAGATGTAATCAAAGTCCATATAAACAAATCTTTTTGTATATATTCATATTCCCAATCCAACAGAATATATAAAAGGGAATATAATATCCAATATATCTGTAACAAAATGTGACGTCCAGCAGGATCGATGTAAATAAAGACACGTTGCACAGTAAGTACGGTATTTAGTGCCACAATAACGTTCAAGGCAGTGTTATTCAATATAGTAGTTTCACTTAGTAGCGCAGTTACCTGCCTTTGAGCATCATTCCTGAGGACAAATAATATTTGCCTCATATGAGGCTCCTACCCCACTCCTGTATGTAGTCTTTCATTGTCTGGGGCAGACTCCAGGGAGCCGTATATGCTGCGGCACTCGTTCCTGTATCTCTGCGCGCTGTTTGAAGCGGTCTTGTGTCCAAACCACGTGATCGCAAAAGAGGTCAGGTGATCAAAGTTCCTTGCTCATACCTCCGTGCACAGAGGTTGAGTTGTAGATATTTAGCACTATTCTTTTGGGGTACCTTTTATTTCACTTGGTCCGGACCAGAGAATCTTTGGTTAAATGACACAGGATAGCGCCAGACGCGTTTTGTAGCCTCTTGCTCCTTCGTCAGTGGCTTAAAACCTGTTTCATTTCCAGTTCCCTTTTATAGGGTTCAATGTGGGTCAGATCTAAAACACGGAATCAGAATCTTCAGAGTTGGACATAAGTCCTGAACTGGATTTTGTCATCACATGGAATAATGTCCCTTTGTTTGCACGTAGTGCTTCCAGTATCACCTATGTAGATCTAGTGTCCTGATTGTGATATTGTTGGAAAAAAGAGTAATGCGTTTTTGTTTTCTGTTCATAGGGTTTCTGTTCCTTACATATTCTTGTGAAATAAATCCTTCATTAACATCTTTATCCATAAATAAACATACTACCACTAAAATATATGCAATAGAATAAAAGTAAAGATAAAAATGAAAAAAAAAAAAAAAAAATGAGATAAAAAATGACAAACCTCTCATATGGTCTTGAAAAACTGATTATCCTGAGAAAACAGGTCTGGAGGATGGTCTGGACTTTTCCAGGCGAGCCATCCCTTCCCTGCACAACCAAGTGGGGGACAAAATCAGGTGTGCACTGTGCAACGCCATCTGTGGCAAGGTCCACCTACTTACGGATACGTGGACCAGTAAGCACGGTCAGGGACGTTACATCTCCCTAACAGCACACTGGGTAAATGCAGTGGCGGCTGGGCCTGAGGCAGATAGCAGTTTGGCGCATGTCCTTCCACTACCGAGGATTGCAGGGCGCTTCTCTTTGCCTCCTGTTGCTTCCTACTCCGCTTCCTAATCCTCTACCGCCTCCTCATCCGGTCAGCGTAACACCTTCACCACCATCTTCAGCACAGCCAGGGGTATAACGACAAGAGGCAGTTTTAAAACGTATCTGTTTGGGGGGCAAACCTCACACCGCGCAGGAGCTGTGGACGGGCATGGAACAACAGACAGATGAGTGGTTGGTGCCAGTGAGCCTCAAGCCCGGCCTGGTGGTGTGCGATAATGGGCGGAATCTCGTAGCAGCTCTGGGCTTAGCCGATTTGACACACGTCCCTTGCTTGGCGCATGTGCTGAATTTGGTGGTGCAGAGGTTCCTGAAAAATTACCCCAACATGTCAGAGCTGCTGCAGAAAGTGCGGGCCGTCTGTGCGCGCTTTCAGTGTTCTCACCCTGCTGCTGCTCGCCTGTCAGCGCTGCAGCGTAACTTCGGCCTTCCCGCTCACCGCCTCATATGCGACGTGCCCACAAGGTGGAACTCCACCTTGCACATGCTAGCCAGACTGTGCGAGCAGCAGCAGGCCAAAGTGGAGTTTCAGCTGCAGCACGCACGGGTGAGTCGCTCTGCGGAACAGCACCACTTCACCACCAATGAGTGGGCCTCCATGCGAGACCTGTGTGCCTTGTTGCGCTTCTTTCGAGTACTCCACCAACAAGGCCAGTGCCGATGACGCCGTTCTCAGCGTTATCCCACTTCTATGCCTCCTTGAAAAAACGCTCCTGGCGATGATGGAAGAGGATGTGGCACAGGAGGAGGAGGAAGAGGGATCATTTCCAAGGGTTTCAGGCCAGTCATTCACAAGTGGCTCCGAGGGTGGGTTACTGCAACAACATACGCGAGGTACACAATTGTCCAGCCAGGGCACAGTTCTGGAGGATGACAAGGTGGAGGATGAGGAGGAAGAGATGGAGGAGGAGGAACCGTGTTCACAGCAGCGTGGCACCCAAACCAGCTCATGGCCATCACTGGTGTGTGGCTGGGGGGATACAGAGGACACAGACGATACACCTCCCACAGAGGACAGTTTTTCGTTGCCTCTGGGCAGCCTGGCACACATGAGCGATTACATGCTGCAGTGTCTCCGCAACGACCGCCGAGTTGCCCACATTCTAACTTGTGCTGATTACTGGGTGGGTGGCCATGCTGCTGGATCCCCGTTACAAGGACAACATAGTCGTCCTTAGTTCTGTCACTGGAGCATGATCGTAAGATGTGCGAGTACAAGCGCACGCTGGTAGACGCGCTGCGGGTGGCATTCCCACCTGACAGCGGGGACACAGTGGAAGCACAAGGCGAAGGCAGAGGAGGAGGAAAAGGTCACCAACGCAGCTGGGGCACCGCCAGCACCTCAGAAGGCAGGGTTAGCATGGCCAAAATGTGGAAAAGCTTTGTCAGCACGCCACAACAACCAGCACCACCAGCTGATATGGAACGTCTTAGCAAGAGGCAGCATTTCACCAACATGGTGGAGCAGTCTGCCCCCTTCAACTTCTGGGTCTCTAAATTGGGCACATGGCCTGAGCTTGCCCTTGACGCCTTGGAGGTGCTGGCCTGCCCTGCAGCCAGTGTATTATCTGAACGTGTGTTTATCACGGCAAGGGGCGTTATCACAGACAAGTGCAGCGGCCTGTCCACAGCCAATGTGGACAAGCTCACGTTCATTAAAATGAACCAGGCATGGATCTCTCAGGACCTGTCTGTACTTTGTCCAGAATAGACATGTATACCGGCACTAACCAGCCATTGTTATACTGCAGCGCAATTGCTCATGTTTGCATTTTGGATATTTCACACTCTTTTGGAGTGTACCTTAATTTAAAAAAATTAAATTTAAACCAAAAACCTGTGTTGTCTATCTCGTCCTCCACCGCCGCTTCCACCTACTTCTGCTACGTCCACCGCATCCTCAAACTCCTACTCCATATGTGTAGTGTCCCACTAGGTAAGGAGTGGGCACTACACAAGGGTCAATTGGGTAACGTGTTACTTCTGCTCACAAGGGACAGTGATATTATCTTTATCCATGCATTGTAATGTATTTCCTAAGTGTTTTGCATTGGTATAATTCCCTGTTTATGTTTATCAGGCCTAGTAGGGTGTAATTTAACATTCCAGACACTAGATGGAGATAGGGAGCCCCTAGTATAAATATCCAGGCCCAGACAGGGGAGAGTTAGTGTATTCCAGGGGACTAGAGGAGTCACCTCGTCAGCCTGAAGCTCCTGAGACTAAGCATAGCTCAGTTGAGATAGCCCAGTAGTAGGAGAGCACCTCCTGGGAGCAACCTGCAGTTTCCCTACCAAGAGAGAATAATACAACCAAGTACAAATAAGTAACCTGATGGGCAGAAGTACTATAAAGTGAAGAGCAAGGGTCTATACTGGAGGAAGGATTTATGTACCAAGGATTAAAGCCAGCAATTAGGCATCCGGGCCTTGGGATCCAGCCAGCTAGAATAGCTGAGGGGATAGAGCAGCATTGCACTGCAAAGCATTAACTGTTTGCCCTCCAAGTATCTTGCATGATTAATACCTGCCATCATTGTGAAGTAAGCCTGCTTGGGACGTATTGTTCAAGGGACTGCATCATCATCATTAACCATTGTAATTGATTGTACAAAGTTGGACTGTTTTCAAGTAAAGCAACGTTTGGTTCACCATCCAATCTGTGTACCTCAATTACTGTTCCTACCAAACGGTGTGCCACTGTTACAGGCACTGGCGTCACGATCCTTAAAGGGACCTTGCCTCAGGCACTCTAAACACCTGCAACAACCAGGGCACCTCACCCAACATCAGGCCAGGTCTCTACACCCAGAGTGTGCCCCAGAGGAACTAGTGTCTGCCTCTCATTCACTGCTGCATGCCTGCCCAGGGTCCTCCAAAAAGTGAGTAACCCTCGATTGCCCATACCGTGACCTCACTGTCGCTATACCCTGCAGGTCTGGCGTGCTGCATAAATTGGCGTCACGAACAGGATACGATCATTCCTGTGCCATTGCGGATACAAAAACTGTGTGCTGTTAATTGCCTTAAAGTGACAAGCCCTATTAGCTTTATTGAAAATTGCTGGGCCAAAGTGAACTGTGATAATTGCGGTATGAAGATTATATTGTCTGGACTGTTTGCCATTTGTTTAAGCCACCGCCACAGCGATTTTGCTCAAAGATGGCCACTTAGCTTGACTGGATTTGTTTGCTGCGTCATCTTCATACTAAATTGGCGGTAAAAATTGGCGCCTTCTGCTGAAAAGTGCGGGAAAGGCTATATGTCCGCGCCACCGCCCTGTCTAGTCATTTGCATGTCTGTTGAAATGGACTCCGCCTCCCCCATACTGGAGTACCTTGGGGGCGGCCTCCCAGTGCAATGGGAGGATCTGTCTGCGATTGTTGGCGCCACCCTGTCGCTCTCCAGAGAAGGATCGAGCATGTTGAAGAGTGAAGACTGCTCTGCTGGGATGTCTGCGCCTGATCTGTTAAAGATGGATGTTATTGGTGTAGAGCAAGAGGACGCTCCACCGGCCTACTCTCCGGGACCGGAGAGACCCACCTGCCCGCCACCGAGGACGCAACCGGAGACCTATTACGGCTCCTGGAGAGACTTTTTCCAGCCCTCGTTTAAGTGGTCAGGATTGATGGCAGAGATACGGGAGGCCGCAATAAAGAAAACGACTAAGACTAAAATCTACTACGAGGAACTGGCAAAGACCTTTCATGAGCGCCACACTGACACCCAACCCCGCCTGGAGAGGAGAAAGGGGTTGGTTGTGGCATTTGACAAGGACCGAGGCTTCGGTTTTATTAAGGACTATATTACCGGCAGAGACTTATATGTGAATCGGAGGTCCGTCAAGCGGAGCTACCTCCCAGAGCATCTGCATAACCTCCGCGAGGGAGAAGAAGTTGAGTTCACCCCTGCCGAGGGCCTGCGAGGCCCCTATGCCACTGCCGTGTCCCATCCTAAAAAGAAATCGGAGGACAGGGAAATCGATGAGGACCATACTGGCTGCGAGCGCGAACCTGTGCGCTCTCCAGAACCGGCCCATCATGCCTTCCAAGAACGGGGCTCCTTCATTGGCCCGAACGTCTTTTGGCAACCTACAGTGGTGAAGGAGAGGGTAAGCCAATGGCCCTCACCTGAGCTGCCTCGCAGGGAAAAGACTATTCGTGAACTGGAGGATGTAGAAAGATTCCATGCTACCCTGGACAACATCCGAAGAGGAAAGAAAGCGGACGCCTCACCTGAACCTGCAGCGGCTGCGCAGGATGCGCCATCTACTTCGCAAGTGCCGGTGGCGACAGCGGAGGACAGCGATCCCGACTCCGAAAGCCTGGACGACCAGATCGTGCGGCTGGAGAAGAAACTGCGTGAGCTGCGCCAGATTGCCTCCGCCAGGATCCAGACTCCACCTGACCTGAAAGAAAGTGGACTTAAGGACTCGGACGTCTCCGGGTCTAAGGTGAGAGTACCTGTCCCTTCCAGCCGGCCATCTTTAGTATCAGCACCTGCGTTGAGGTCCTCCTACGCTGTGCACCGACGCACAGAGCCAGTTATCCAGGAACCCACCGGACCGCTTGCAGCAGTGGTACCCAGGCCAGTGCAGCAACCTCCAATTGTCATGCCTGCACCGGTGCGGTC
This sequence comes from Bufo gargarizans, assembly GCF_014858855.1. NCBI lineage: Eukaryota > Metazoa > Chordata > Amphibia > Anura > Bufonidae > Bufo > Bufo gargarizans. The sequence goes on from NC_058081.1 coordinate 532,238,900, forward strand.
AGCAACCCTGATTACCCCTAGGCCTATGGGGCCAATACCTATTAGGGGTCCATTCATGCTGCAGTTAGCCACCAATACTGTGTTGTGGGCACATCCGCCTGTTGACTCTCAGTACAGGCCCAGTCTGCAAACGGAGCCAGGGAGCACCACTGAGATGCCAAGTGGATTTGACATGCCCCTGTGAATTGGCTTGCTAGGCCATTGATGTCATTTCTTTTTGCCAAGGGACCCTAAGTAAAGTGGATTAACCCTTTCCAGGATAGGAGTTCTTTGTTGTTTTGGCCCTCTGTTGCTGCTGCCAGTTACCCACGGCTCAGTGGTAGTGGTCAGCCACTGAAATACCAATTGCAGCAAGGCCATCTTGTTTACAGGACCTCCTGCCTGCTTTCTCAGAGTGAAAAACACGGTTGTGCCTATTTTATATGTTGCACCTTTAACCCTTTAACCCCTTAACCCCCTTTTCAGGTTGATTAAGGGTATTGCAGCACTTATTTTTATATGCCATTTGAATAATGTGGACTATTTTTATGTGCTGTCACTTTTACTATGCAACTTAAATTTTAAAGGAAATGCGCCCAGGGATAGACTCTAATGCTCATGAGCCTCTGAGATTTTGCTACTTTTAAGGAAATGCGCCCAGGGATAGACTCTAATGCACAAGAGCCTCTGAGATATTACTATTTTAAAGAAATGTGCCCAGAGATGGACTCCACTGTATGTGAGCCTCTGTAATCCTATACCTCCGCCCTTGTGGTATTATCCTTGCTGTCTTTGAAACTTGCTGTGAATAAGAAAGGAACCTGGGTACGGACTCATGTTTGTTCTTTGAGCCTCCAAGAACTTTTAATTGTTTTTACATTTTTTCTACTGTTCTATTATGGACAATTTGCTTATAATGGACTATCCTGGTATCTACTGATACGCTGCACCAGGTCAGCACCCCTGTTCCCTTATGTTATCCTGAGAGAAGAGAACGACGCCCCTTTTCACCGAACTTGCTCCTAAGCCAGTGGAACTGTCTGATGTATACATATAATGTATTTTGCAAATGTAGATGTATTTTCCTGCTTTGCATTATTTCTCTTTTTCAGGTGCAGTATCCAGCTGGGCAGGGCCCCTTTCAGGTTGCGCCGAGGACGGGCAACGCCATAGCGTGGGGGTATGTAGTGTCCCACTAGGTAAGGAGTGGGCACTACACAAGGGTCAATTGGGTAACGTGTTACTTCTGCTCACAAGGGACAGTGATGTTATCTTTATCCATGCATTGTAATGTATTTCCTATGTGTTTTGCATTGGTATAATTCCCTGTTCATGTTTATCAGGCCTAGTAGGGTGTAATTTAACATTCCAGACACTAGAGGGAGATAGGGAGACCCTAGTATATATATCCAGGCCCAGACAGGGGAGAGTTAGTGTATTCCAGGGGACTAGAGGAGTCACCTCGTCAGCCTGAAGCTCCTGAGACTAAGCATAGCTCAGTTGAGATAGCCCAGTAGTAGGAGAGCACCTCCTGGGAGCAACCTGCAGTTTCCCTACCAAGAGAGGATAATACAACCAAGTACAGATAAGTAACCTGATGGGCAGAAGTACTATAAAGTGAAGAGCAAGGGTCTATACTGGAGGAAGGATTTATGTACCAAGGATTAAAGCCAGCAATTAGGCATCCGGGCCTTGGGATCCAGTCAGCTAGAATAGCTGAGGGGATAGAGCAGCATTGCACTGCAAAGCATTAACTGTTTGCCCTTCAAGTATCTTGCATGATTAGTACCTGCCATCATTGTGAAGTAAGCCTGCTTGGGATGTATTGTTCAAGGGACTGCATCATCATCATTAACCATTGTAATTGATTGTACAAAGTTGGACTGTTTTCAAGTAAAGCAACGTTTGGTTCACCATCCAATCTGTGTACCTCAATTACTGTTCCTACCAAACGGTGTGCCACCGTTACAGGCACTGGCGTCATGATCCTTAAAGGGACCTTGCCTCAGGCACTCTAAACACCTGCAACAACCAGGGCACCTCACCCAACATCAGGCCAGGTCTCTACACCCAGAGTGTGCCCCAGAGGAACTAGTGTCTGCCTCTCATTCACTGCTGCATACCTGCCCAGGGTCCTCCAGAAAGTGAGTAACCCTCGATTGCCCATACCGTGACCTCACTGTCGCTATACCCTGCAGGTCTGGCGTGCTGCATATGGAACTCCACTTCATAAATCAATTATTATTATTTTTTTGTACATGTTTTATTTTATATCATTTCACTTATTTGCCATTTACATTTTCGGCTGAAATTCACCTATTTTTGGGCGTATAGTACCACTGCTATACCTAGTAGGCATTTTAAAATAAAAATAAAAATTGTCATTAACATTTTCGGGTAAAATTCTCCAATTTGTGGGTGTATAGTACCACTGCTATATCTAGTACGCCGGCTAATAAAAAATAAAAATAAATGTCATTTGCATTTTCGGGTGAAATTCAACAATTTTTGGGTGTGATGTACCACTGCTATACCTAGTAGGCCGGTTAATAAAATAAAATAATTGTCAGTTACATTTTTTGGTGAAATTCAGCAATTTTTGGGTGTGATGTACCACTGCTATACCTATTATATCAGTAAAAAAAAAAAAAAAACATTTGTCAGTTACATTTTATGGTCAAATTCACCAATTTTTGGGTGCAATATACCCCTCCTCTACCTAGTTGACAGCTTAAAAAGATGTAAATAATTTTTATTTTACATTTTCGGGTGACAATAAACAATTGTTTTCTGTCATAGATCCCTGCTTTACCAAGTAGGCAGGTTAATACATTTCTGTAATTTTTCTGTTACATTCTTGGGTTTACATTATACATTTTTAGACGTGAATAAACCCCTGCCCTGCATAGGTGACAGGGAATAACATTTCTAAAAAAGGTTCTTTAATTGATGCGTGCCACTGCCTTTGATTCAATGCTTAAACTTAAACAAGTTGTACAACATTTTTAAAAGGGTTATCCGAGTTATTTTTTTGTTCTTTTTATGTTCCTAACTAAGCAAATATAACAACTTTCCAATTAACTCATTTTATCTCCAGTGACTGGTTTCTCAGATTTCACTGAGGGTCACATGACCTGTGATGTCAGCTTCTCTCCCTGCTCTGATAAAGGTCATTTACAAGCCTGTAAACCTTCACTGTGCTGGCCATGCCCCCTTTCACTGCCGTCTACTCTCTGCTAGGATTCTTAACCCCTTCAGCTGCACAGCTCTGCAGCAGTGACAATTCTGGGCACAGGATCTGAAAGACTAGAGAGAGCATTGCACAAGAAGGTAGGGGGAAGATCCTGTGTGTATTAGCAGTGTCATTATACAGCTGGGACTTATAGTCCTACACATATAACATGCTGCAGAGTCTCCCAGCAGGCAGACATGTCGCTCAGGGCAGCTCTTGTATCCACTCCCTTAGCAGTGTCATTATACAGCTGGGACTCTAGAGCAGGGGGAGGGGCAGAGATTGTTTTTATTGCATGTAAACAAAGGGCCAGAAAAGAACCAGGGAAATGAGGAAATGTTATTTTTTTTTTGCATAAAACTTCCTTAGCTCAGTTATATATCAGATTTTCATTGCTATATTTTTTTTTTTATAACTCGGACAACCCCTTTAGGCTTCAATACTTTGTCCCACATTTCCGCTATACTCTTTTGGACAACATTTGCGCCTCAATAGCTTTTCCCACAATTTCGCTTGACTCTTTTGGCCCACATTTGGGCTTCTGAAACTTATCCCACATTTGCGCCTCAATAGCTCTTCCCACATTTCTGCTCGATCCCAATATTTTGTTATACATTTATCTCCCTTATATTTGGTCTCCTTTTCTCACGCTACCTCTCCGGCCTGGAACCCTGATTCCCCGCCACCCGTGATCACCATGGTAGGCGCATAAAAGAACATCGAAAGTTGACAGAACAGATATCAAATTGGACCGTGAACATCACGGGGACATGCGACATGGTGGCGCAGTAAGTATGCACACACCTACACAAACTAACTGACAGGAGTCAGCCCCTGCAACCTCTGGGTCTCCAAATTGGGCACATGGCCTGAGCTTGCCCTTTACGCCTTGGAGGTGCTGGCCTGCCCTGCAGCCAGTGTATTGTCTGAACGTGTGTTTAGCATGACTGGAGGGTTATATTTCCTAATGTTCTGGCGTGTACCCTAATTTAAAAAAATTTAAATACATTTTAAAACAAAAAGCAGTGTAGGCTACCTCCTCCTCCACCACCGCCACTTCCACCTACACCGCCACATCAACCTCCTACTCCATATGGACCTCGTCCTCCTAGATCAAGATTATTATTTTTTATTTGTACATATTTTATGTTATTTAAAGTCATTCCCCTATCCACAAGGTGAAGGTGACACTGGGTATGATTAAGGAGGGGGGGGGGCAGGGGACTGGCTCTGGGTGACACTGGGTATGATTAAGGACCTTAATCATACCCAGTGTCACCCATAGCCAGTCTCCTGCCCCCCTTAATCATACCCTGTCACCTTTACCCAGTCCCCTGCCCTTCCTAATCATACCCAGTGTCACCCTTACCCAGTCCCCTGCCCCCTCAATTAAACCCTGCCCCACTTAATCATACCCAGTGTCACCCAGAGCCAGTCCCCTGCCCCCCTTAATCATACCCTGTCACCTTTACCCAGTCCCCTGCTCCCCTTAATCATACCCAGTGTCACCCTTATCCAGTCCCCTGCCCCCTTAATCATACCCAGTGTCTGTCACCCTTAATTTAAGGGGGGCAGGGTCTAATTGAGGGGGCAGGGGACTGGGTAAGGGTGACACTGGGTATGATTAGGAAAGTCAGGGGACTGGGTAAAGGTGACAGGGTATGATTAAGGGGGGCAGGGGACTGGCTCTGGGGGACACTGGGTACGATTAGGGGGCAGGGGACTGGGCAAAGGTGACAGGACATGATTAAGGGGGGCAGAAGACTGGCTATGGGTGACACTGGGTATGATTGTACTCGTTTGCACTTGCACTTAAATTATCTGTAATAAAAAAAATCCTCTTTGTGTGTGTTTTGGTGAAAGGGGGGGGGGGGGGTGCCACAAGATTAGCTCGCACAGGGCGCCTGAACACCTAAGCCCTGTCGCCTGACCCCTTCCCATATACAATGTTACAATGTACAGCACCCGCCCACCCCTGTATACAGTGTACTTTGTACAGTGCACATAGATGGGGATGTACTAGACCCAAGGGGAATATACAGGTCATGAGTATCACCAGTATAAGCCCCATGCAGTATAATGTCTCCTTGTGGCCCCCACACAGTGTAACATCACCTTGTGGCCCCCATACAGTATAATTTCTCCTTGTGGCTGCCTCCATAAAGTGTAACGTCTCCTTGTGGCTGCCCCATACAGTATAATATCTCCTTGTGGCCCCCATACAGTATAATATCTCCTTGTGGCCCCCATACAGTATAACGTATGTCTCCTTATGGCTGCCCCCATACAGTGTAACATCTCCTTGTGGCCCCCATACAGTATAATTTCTCCTTGTGGTTGCCCCCAAACAGTATAACGTCTCCTTGTGGTCCCCATACAGTATAATGTCTCCTTTTGGCCCCCATACCAGATAACGTCTCCTTGTGGCTGCCCCCATACAGTATAGTGTCGCCATGTGGCCCCCATACAGTATAATGTCTCCTTATGGCTGCCCCCATACAGTATAATGTCTCCTTGTGGCCCCCATACCGTATAACGTCTCCTTGTGGCTGCCCCCATACAGTATAGTGTCTCCTTGTGGCCCCCATACAGTATAATGTCTCCTTGTGGCCCCCATACCGTATAACGTCTCCTTGTGGCTGCCCCCATACAGTATAGTGTCTCCTTGTGGCCCCCATACAGTATAATGTCTCCTTATGGCTGCCCCCATACAGTATAATGTCTCCTTGTGGCTGCCCCCATACAGTATAATGTCTCCTTGTGGCTGCCCCCATACAGTATAATGTCTCCTTGTGTTTTTTTCTTTTAAACGTGTATTTATCGCGATATATATCGTTATTGCGATAAATTTCCTAATATCGTTATCGTCTGAATATTTTTGATATCGCCCAACCCTACCTCCTTCCGGGTTGGCTCCTCAACTACTTGCTGTAGAGATAATCCCACTAAGAGACTTTGGAACTCTTCAGCCTGTGCACTGAGAAACTAGTAATATTTCACAGTTACTATAAGGGACTATGCAGAGCTAAGTTTTGAAGGTTAAAATCCACTTGACTGGTTTAGCTCTGTCAGATGGTCATTTTTACATCTGTTAACTGCTTAATTTGTTATTCCCATTGACTTGTATTGAGGTCTAGTATAATTCTATGGCAGCTGTTAGTGTTGAGTGAATTGAAGTATCCGAAGTGAAAAATTTGATTCGCCACGAAGCAGAATCTCCTTGCGCTTCATGGTAACTAATCGATTTTGCCTGAAATGATGGTAAAACATTTTTTTTACCTCATCCATTTGCACTTGAAGAGCCTGCCACGGCCATCTTGATTGAAGATACCATGGGAAATCTATTGTGTGGTGAGGTATGATATCATTGAGATATGCGGCAAAATTCAGCTCACTTGTGCCACATTTTCATGTGCATACAAATTAGACCAGTTTAGTAAATTTGAATGTGTCTTACAAGAAAATGACCACTAGAGGTCAGACATAAACCAAAAAAGACAAATCAGATTAATAAAAGGATAATAAATGAGGTGTAAATTAAAGACAGACTTTGCCAATACGCATTCCCCCCCCCCCCCAAAGAAAAGGCGAGCTTAGTAAATGTGCTCCAAAAACCCCTGCCATAGCACACATACACACACAGTAAGCAAGAGGCATTAACCCCTGCAATGCCAAACAGGGAAGAGATACAAAGCACAATGAAACCGAAGCTTGCTCATGGGAAAAATGGCAATACAAAGAAATGGCCCTAACTCACTCCCATAAGTAGCTGGCATACGTGAGGGACCGCAGTAAATGTGAATTGTCATACCGAGAAATGACCAAAGTTTCACACCCACAAGTACCCCAATACACGGGGAACAGTGGCACCTGTGAACACCATTGCAACAGTTAATATGTGGTTAAAAAAAAAAAAAGTTTACTTTACTGTCCTTTTAAAGGGAACCTTTCACATTGAACATGGTGTCTGAACTGCAGGCAGCATGTTATAGAACAGGAGATGCTGAGCAGATTCTTATGTAGTTTTATGGGAAATAACTTGCAATTTATACATTTTAAATCTCTGCTCATTCTAGACTTTGAAGTCCAGGAGGCGGTCCTATCAGTGATAGACAGCCTTCCCTCTATGACTGTGTATACAGAGATAGCTGTCAATCACTGATAGGACGCCTCCTTGACTGCAAAGCCCAGAATGAGCAGAAATTTTAATGTAAGAATTACAAATATTGATGAATCTTTTCCCATAAAACTATATATCCATCTGCTCAGCTGTTCCCGCTCTATAACAAGCTGCCTGCAGCTCAAACACAATGTTCTTTGAGACATGTTCCCTTTAAGAAAGGAGGAAGAACGGCATGCTTAATGTAATTCTCAAAGCTTTGCACCAGAAGGTAATCTGATCTTTCTATGTATTAAAATTGCAAAGAAAGGAGGAGGTATCTTTTCTGAAGTTCTCTATACTTAGCACTCTGGGAGAGCATGACTCATGTTGAAGTTAGATAATTTACATTGTGTTGATTATTTTAGTTACATTTTAACTTTTTGTTCTACTTAGTTAACTGATACTTATTATAAAACATACCAAGGGCATTATTCCATATCAGTATCATTCGGGTTGCTTTTATTTATACAAGTTAGACACAGTATATTTTTCTGGTGTAAGAGTATGACACTACAGGCCCATATTTCTTGAAGCCTTAAAGGGCATCTGTCAGCAGGTTTGTCCCTATGACACTGGCTGACTGTTACATGTGCACTTGGCAGCTGAAGGGTGCGGACCCATTCACTTCAATGGGGCCGCAAAAGATGCGGACAGCACTCCGTGTGCTGTCCACATCCGTTGCACTGTTCCGTGGCCCCACAAAAAAAATATAGCATGTCCTATTCTTGTCCATTTTGCGGACAAGAATAGGCATTTCTACAATGGGCCGCCCGTTCCGTTCCGCAAAAAACGGGAGGCTTCAGTTTTTTGCGGATCCGCGGTTTGCGGACTGCAAAAAACAGCACGGTTGTGTGCATGTAGCCTAAGACAAACAGGGGTGAGGATGGTTTCACTGTCTGGCCCTATCAATCAAAGTGCAAACGGCAAAGCAGTGGCAGAGAGATCAAAGCCTCTAAGTGTAACACCAATGCCCCCCATTGCTCCTAGAGGCTCATTTGCATATTGGAACAGTGTACGTGGAAAAGTGCTGGAAGGGGTATATATTTCATCCAGAATGCACAGAAAGCTCTTTAACAAAGCATAATTAGCTAAGATAGGTTGTAGGCTGGAGAGAACCTGGTTCTGATTGCTCTATCTGAACCTGATTCGTTTTTAAACTTAAATTACAATATCTCCTCCGTAGAGCGTTAAAATGTATGGGCTCCGCTGAGGCCTGGAAAATCTTGCTGCAAATAACGCGAGCCTTGCTTCATCTCGCCTCCATGACGTTACACTTCGGTTATGCGCACATAAATAACATATATTATTGTTTCAAAATCTCATTAACAAAGCTGAGTTCAGCTCTGGATTTTGGAACAGTAATATATGTGCATAGCCGAACGTCATAGACACGAGTTTTCCTGAAACTCCACTTTTCCATGTTTGCCCCCACCTCTTTCATGACATGTCCTCCAACTTCGACAGATAGTACATACCTACTGCCAAACACTCACTACATGTATAACTTAATTAGAGATCATGCATGGGCAGCCTATTCACTGGTTTTACTGTTGGGCTGGATTTATAAAAGTGTTATCACTTCCCATCGCAGGAGCAAAAAAACGTAAATAAAAGAAGTGCCCGATCCAGCACATAACTGAAACTAACGGAACTGAACAGACTGTATTGACTATAATGGGATCTGCTCAGGATGCTGCTTCTTTGCCGGACAAAAAGGTCTTGCAGGAATGAGTTTTTTTTGTCCGGTCTTTTTGACAGAATCTGTGACGGAGGCCCCAAATGCTGATGTGAATAGATAGTATCAGATCAAAGTATAGCATCAGATCCAAATTTAACACACAAATACAGCACCAAGCTTCTAAGACATACAGCACCAGTACTAATCTCATTAAATAAATACAGCACCAGAGCCAAGCATAGTACATACACGACTGACAAAAAGGTAGGAATATTTGGCTTTCTGGTGAAATTTATGGAAAACGTAAAAAGTTTCCTCTACAGTGATATTATATGATGAAAGTAGGGCATGTAAGGCTACTTTCACACTGGTGTTTTGGTTTCCGTTTGTGAGATCCGTTTCAGGGCTCTCACAAGCGGTCCAAAACGGATCAGTTTTGCCCTATTACATTCTGAATGGATAACGATCCGCTCAGAATTCATCAGTTTGCCTCCGTTCCGCTCTGGAGGTGGACACCAAAACACTGCTTGCAGCGTTTTGGTGTCCGCCTGACAATGCAGAGGCAAACGGATCCGTCCCGACACACAATGTAAGTCAATAGGGACGGATCCGTTTTCACTGACACAATATGGCACAATAGAAAACGGCTCCGTCCCCCATTGACTTTCAATGGTGTTCAAGACGGATCCGTCTTGGCTATGTTACAGATAATACAAAAAGATCCGTTCTGAACGGATGCAGACAGTTGTATTATCTGAACTGATCCGTCTGTGCAGATCCATGACGGATCCGCACCAAACGCGAGTGTGAAAGTAGCCTAAGTAGAAGCATACAATGGGGATTTCATCGCAAATGATTTATTGAAACAAAAGCCAACAACAGTGGTGGGTATACCCCTACAAAAAATGTCAATGTCTAAAGAACTTATTTGAGCATCAATTACAGCTGGACAACGGCGTCTCATGCTGTTCACAAGTCGACTTATTGTCTGCTGAGGCATGGCATCCCACTCTTCTTGAAGGGCGATCTTCAGGTCGTTGAGGTTCTTGGGTACAGAGTTACGAGCCTCTACACAGTGACTCAGCTGATCCCATAGGTTTTTAATGGGATTCAGATCTGGAGAAAGTGCAGGCCACTCCATTTAGGTACCTCAGTCTCCAAGCAGCCGTTCCCTAATGATGCAACATCGATGAGCTGGCGCATTGTCCATGAAGATGAAATCAGACCTGTGTTGTTCATGCAGAGGCACAATGACTGGATTAATGATGTTGTTCAAGTAGTATGGGCTTGTCACTGTACCATTCATGAAGTGTAGGGCAGTTCTGTATTGACTAGACACACCTGCCCACACTGTAACACCACCACCAAAGGCTCATCTGGTGACAACAGTGGCTGATGCGTAGCGCTCTCCTTGAAGTCCATCATTTCTGCTCAGCATGAATCGACTTTCATCAGTGAAAAGCACTGAGGCTCACTGATTCCAGTGTAGATGCTCCCTGGCCCATGCAAGACAATGATGCCTGTGCCTTGTGGTGTGGTCAGCTACCCTTGCAGGTCGTCTAGCATGCAGACTACGCTGATGTAAACGGTTTCGAATGGTCTGACATGACACTTGAGTGCCTCTCACCTCCCTTAAATATGCCTGGAGGTGTGTGGCATTCGTCATCCGATTCCACAGGGCATTGTTCCCAAGGAAACATCAGTGTGGGATGTGGCCAAAGAACATACTCTTCTATGCCTTTCTGTGACTCTTCTAGTCTCTCTGTATCTCTGCTCAGGCATTCTGCGGACATGTGGTGATACTTGTGATTTTTTTTTCTCTATTATTCATTTTAAAAATGGGCAAAGGGGATGATGTTTTTTTTTTTTTTTTTTGGGAGCGGAAGGGTTGGGTTCTAATCTTTTAAACTTTTTTTTACACTTATTTTCGGTCATGCAATCATCTGATCGCTTCTCCTATAGACTGCAGTAATTTACCACTGCAACCTATGGGAGAACCGCTATGTTGCTATCAAGCCCTGCCACATTATGCCACACCTTCAGCCATTGCAACCAGACAGCTCCCGCAATCTCATTGTGGGGGAGCCGTTTTGTCGCCAGGAGCGCGGTCACAGTTGACTATAGTATCTGAGAAGTTAATAGTCTGTGATTGCCAATCTGCCACTGAGTGTCTGCTATGTAAAACAGCCAGCACCTGGTAGCCATGGCACCCACTTAGCTCCTGTCTGTATTCAAGTGGCAATTTTCAAAAAATACCTCATCCACTTGAATGCGCGGACACTCGCTCTGCTTCTGTGCAGCTTAGCGTTACAGATGGCCAGAGAATTGATGCACAAATGGTGGAAAATTGGCCATCAAAACAGTGGGGTCCCATAGCAAGGATCAAACCAGCCCCCCCCCCCCCCCCACAGGACAGAAGGGTTTCTGCCTAAACCCTTTTCAGTGGGCCATTTTTCCACTGTCTCATAAACTTTATTTGCGGCTCGCGGGGACCGCGGTCCGGTCGGGATTTGTGTTATTGCGATACTAGGCTGTGTAGCCTAGTATCTCAAGAGAACATGGCGTGTGCCACGCTCGGCCTTCTACACGGAGGAGGTAGGTAAGGAGGGAGGTAGGGAGTCCCTCCCTCTTATGGCGCGACCGCCACTGAAAGCAGTGAAAAGAGCGGGCTCTAAAGCTGCCCGCACCACTGCCACCAATGAATGTGCGGCTAATTAAAGGAGGTGGAGGAGGGACGGGGGAGGTAAGAAACTGCTGCGCCGTCTGAGCTAGTGAGCTCGGTGAACAGCAGCAGCAGCAGCAGCAGGCTCCTCCTGAGTGTCCTGTCCTCGCTCAGCGTCAACCCCAGAGTCGGTGTGCACTGAGCAGCCAGCATAAAAGGTACCCCACACTCACACAGTGCAAGAGTCATTAGCCTGCCTCAAAATAAAGGCAGGCAAAAAACATGTATCAGGCAGCCAGCAAGATTGGGGTTAATGTGACCCATTAACCCCAATCTTGCCCCTGCCATGTTTTAAACATGATAGGGGTCATTTATTTTTAATGTCAGGCTGGCTACATGCTTTTGGACTGGACCCCATGTGCCTCACATTAATAGTAAGTGACCCCCAAAGTACCATCTCACATAATGGGCAACATAGGGTTAATGTGAGTTACAGAATACAATCCACTTATTAATATGAGGCACATGGATTGACTGTACCAATAGCAAGTGACTGTTCATGTTTGTAGCTCATGCATTAACCCCATGTTGCCCATTATGCAAGGATATGGATACTTGATAGAGTTATTATGAGGCACATGGGGGTTATCACTAGTAACGGTTGGACCTGTGCCTCACATTAATCCCATCATGTATCACTTTGGCAGCTTCCGATCTGAGCGATCGCATCCAGGACGGTTACCATGGCAGCCAGGATGCTACTAAAGCCTTGGTTGCCATGGTGAGCTCCCTGCTGCCCTGTAGTTATTAAATAAAAAGTAAAAAAATAAAATTAAAAATTAAAACAAAACATCAAAATATTAAAAGTTTAAATCACACACTTTCCCAATTTTACACATAAAATCGCCATGCCCGAAAAAGTCCAAACAATTAAAATATAAAAAAAACTCCTATGTGGTGAACACCGTAACAGAAAAAAATAGTCACCTTGTCCCCCCAAAAAATAGGATAGGACTGTTCTATTATGGGCCAAATGTTCCATAAAATGTTTGAAAACTCAGTTGCAGTAATACTGTCGTGTGCACGCATATTTGTGTAAATGTATAGCTTGTGGCTCCTGGCAGTCATACGTGTTTTTTTTTCTGTCTCTTTGTGTCTGTAAGGTTGGCCACCCCTGGGCCCATAGCAGTCGCATGGTCTGCCGCTATGGTAGCTATGCCCCTGCATAAAAAACTGACAGTGTTCATCTTTAACAGACTTATTTTTCACTGTCGTGTGCATGTAGCCTAAGGGTCCATTCATACGTCCGTGTGTGTTTTGCGTATCCACAAAACACGGACATCGGCGATGTGCGTTCCGCATTTAGCGGACCGCACATCGCCGGCATTAATATAAAATGGAGGAATATGTATCGTGGCTCACCCGTATCTGATGTATGGTAATGGTGCTATATTTTATAGGTGGTTCACCAGTCCACACAAAGTGATAAATTAAGAAATGAAGTGAAATAAAATAAGCACTCACCACCTAGTATAATATCAATAGTTTATCTCTTCAATAGTTATTCTAAAAAAAGGGGTAACATATAGCATTAAAACTTAGTTGTGTGAGTGTTGGTAGATATAATTGATAAATATAGCTGATGGCTATGGTTGATGAATAACGCTGATCGTTTGCTGTCTGGAATATATGACCTGCCTCAAGTATATCTAATACAATATGTGCAGATAAATATAAAAATATCAGATAAATATAAAAATAAATATAAAAATATCAAAAATATCAAAAAATGTATCAAATAGTGAAGATTTTCCAAAAATATTCCAAAAATTTTCCAAAAGATATATTAGTTAGCAAGAACAAGTGACAAAGTACATGTGCTGAAACAAAGTGTCAGATTATTCAATGTGATAAAAGATCCTCGTGCGGTATGTATTATCCAGACAAGTAGATTGAGGACTTAGAATCTATATTCAGATCTTCCAATATCCATCAATATTTCCAATGTTGATAATATAGCATAGAAGTTAGTGTATGGGGTTAGGTGTTGGTATATAGGGGTTGCGTCTGGGGCATCCCCCTGATGCTCACCCTCTTACCTTCCCCTGCGTGGTGTTCGATGCTTTTGGATGGTTAGGTTCGGTGCGAGTCGCTGTATAACGCCGCTGAATGTAGAGGAAACAATAGTTGTTTTCTGCGTTGTTTGTTGGTCTCGTTAGCCTTCCTCTGACGTCATCAGACCTCGTCTGGTTTGCGTGTCATTCTCCCGGCACCTTTCGCATAAGCTCGCAATAGGTTCGAGCCCTCCTTCTGGTTATAGATAAGTGTATGTGTCGATCCTTATAGGGAACGATTTGCTCAGAATACACTTTCTTTAGGTTCTTTCCTAGGTCTAGATGGGTAGTTGGTCCTCTCCAAATCAGGCCAGACGCGTTTCGAGGGTTAATCCTCTTCCTCAGTGGCTATAGTATGGGATCCAACTACCTCCTCCTTATATAGTATGTGGCTCCCAACCACCCACCTAAAACCTGGCATGGATTTATATTCCACATATATCCATTTTAATACGGTTAAGTTTATATATAATATCCAAAATTATACAATATACCGTTTTTAATGAACACTTTGTTTATGTGTTATATAATCTACTTGTTTCATTATATTTCATTAGATCATCTCTCCACTTTTTGGTTGTTTCCCAATGTATTTTTTATTTTTATTTATATTTATTCAACGGGGAAATAAAATGGTATCTTTCTATCAGGACATCCTAATCAGTGTTCTATATATCTATCTATTCTTATTGGTTTTCATTAACCTATTTAGGGTAACATCTTCCTTATCATGTAGATATTCATTTTGAAGAAAACCGCATGCCATTCCCCAAAAAAGACGCACCTGCGTTTCCTGTGCGTTTTGGCTGCGTTTTTACCGGAAATCATCCAGAAATCATTCTTGAGGAATTTCACTTAAGTGGCACCCTCTCAATGGATTTGGATATCGTTTTTTCAGTGTTTTTTATTGTGTTTTTATTTTGAACTCCATTTGTATCGATGAGGGCACATAGATTTTGACCTTTGTTCGTCCCATAATGTTCTAACTCGTTATAATTAGGGATGAGCGAACTCGAACTGTATAGTTCGGGTTCGTACCGAATTTTGGGGTGTCCGTGACACGGACCCGAACCCGGACATTTTCGTAAAAGTCCGGGTTCGGGTTCGGTGTTCGTCGCTTTCTTGGCGCTTTTGTGACGCTTTCTTGGCGCTTTTTGAAAGGCTGCAAAGCAGCCAATCAACAAGCGTCATACTACTTGCCCCAAGAGGCCATCACAGCCATGCCTACTATTGGCATGGCTGTGATTGGCCAGAGCACCATGTGACCCAGCCTCTATTTAAGCTGGAGTCACATAGCGCCGCCCGTCACTCTGCTCTGATTAGCGTAGGGAGAGGTTGCGGCTGCGACAGTAGGGCGAGATTAGGCAGATTAACTCCTCCAAAGGACTTGATTAACTGATCGATCTGCAGCTGTGGATCATTGAGCTGCTGATCCTCAATTGCTCACTGTTTTTAGGCTGCCCAGACCGTTTGTCAGTCACATTTTTCTGGGGTGATCGGCGGCCATTTTGTGTCTTGTGGTGCGCCAGCACAAGCTGCGACCAAGTGCATTTAACCCTCAATGGTGTGGTTGTTTTTTGGCTAAAGCCTACATCAGGGTGAAGCTGTCACACCAAGTGCATTTAACCAGCAATAGTCTGTTCATTTTTTGGCCATATACAAAATCAGGGGCAAGCTGCGCCTGTCACCAAGTGCATTTAACCCTCAATGGTGTGGTTGTTTTTTGGCTAAAGCCTACATCAGGGTGAAGCTGTCACACCAAGTGCATTTAACCAGCAATAGTCTGTTCATTTTTTGGCCATATACAAAATCAGGGGCAAGCTGCGCCTGTCACCAAGTGCATTTAACCCTCAATGGTGTGGTTGTTTTTTGGCTAAAGCCTACATCAGGGTGAAGCTGTCACACCAAGTGCATTTAACCAGCAATAGTCTGTTCATTTTTTGGCCATATACAAAATCAGGGGCAAGCTGCGCCTGTCACCAAGTGCATTTAACCCTCAATGGTGTGGTTGTTTTTTGGCTAAAGCCTACATCAGGGTGAAGCTGTCACACCAAGTGCATTTAACCAGCAATAGTCTGTTCATTTTTTGGCCATATACAAAATCAGGGGCAAGCTGCGCCTGTCACCAAGTGCATTTAACCCTCAATGGTGTGGTTGTTTTCTGGCTAAAGCCTACATCAGGGTGAAGCTGTCACACCAAGTGCATTTAACCAGCAATAGTCTGTTTATTTTTTGGCCATATACTACATCAGGGGCAAGCTGCGCCCGTCACCAAGTGCATTTAACCCTCAGTAGTGTGGTTGGTCAAGCTGTGACACCAAGTGCATTTAACCAGCAATAGTCTGTTCATTTTTTGGCCATATACTACATCAGGGGCAAGCTGCGCCCGTCACCAAGTGCATTTAACCAGCAATAGTGTGGTTATTTTTTGGCCATATCCCAGTCTAATTCTGTCACTAAATCCATACCGGTCACCCAGCGCCTAAATACTAGGCCTCAAATTTATATCCCGCTAAATCTCTCGTTACCGCTGTCCTGTTGTAGCTGGGAAAGTTATTTAGTGTCCGTCAAAGCACATTTTTTGTTCTGGGTTGAAGTACAATTCCCAATTTAGCAATTTCATAATTTAGTGGTTTCTGCTATATCAGAGCTATTTGAAATCTATCCCTAAAAGGGTATATAATATTCAAGGTGCACATTGGGTCATTCAGAATAACTTCACACACACCCGCTACTGTGTATTTTCAAGTCTAATTCTGTCACTAAACCCATACCTGTCACCCAGCGCCTAAATACTAGGCCTCAAATTTATATCCTGCTAAATCTCTCGTTACCGCTGTCCTGTTGTAGCTGGGAAAGTTATTTAGTGTCCGTCAAAGCACATTTTTTGTTCTGGGTTGAAGTACAATTCCCAATTTAGCAATTTCATAATTTAGTGGTTTCTGCTATATCAGAGCTATTTGAAATCTATCCCTAAAAGGGTATATAATATTCAAGGTGCACATTGGGTCATTCAGAATAACTTCACACACACCCGCTACTGTGTATTTTCAAGTCTAATTCTGTCACTAAACCCATACCTGTCACCCAGCGCCTAAATACTAGGCCTCAAATTTATATCCTGCTAAATCTCTCGTTACCGCTGTACTGTTGTTGCTGGGCAAGATATTTAGTGTCCGTCAAAGCACATTTTTTGTTCTGGGTTGAAATACAATTCCCAATTTAGCAATTTCATAATTTAGTGGTTTCTGCTATATCAGAGCTATTTGAAATCTATCCCTAAAAGGGTATATAATATTCAAGGTGCACATTGGGTCATTCAGAATAACTTCACACACACCCGCTACTGTGTATTTCCAAGTCTAATTCTGTCACTAAACCCATACCTGTCACCCAGCGCCTAAATACTAGGCCTCAAATTTATATCCTGCTAAATCTCTCGTTACCGCTGTACTGTTGTTGCTGGGCAAGATATTTAGTGTCCGTCAAAGCACATTTTTTGTTCTGGGTTGAAATACAATTCCCAATTTAGCAATTTCATAATTTAGTGGTTTCTGCTATATCAGAGCTATTTGAAATCTATCCCTAAAAGGGTATATAATATTCAAGGTGCACATTGGGTCATTCAGAATAACTTCACACACACCCGCTACTGTGTATTTCCAAGTCTAATTCTGTCACTAAACCCATACCTGTCACCCAGCGCCTAAATACTAGGCCTCAAATTTATATCCTGCTAAATCTCTCGTTACCGCTGTACTGTTGTTGCTGGGCAAGATATTTAGTGTCCG
This sequence comes from Bufo gargarizans, assembly GCF_014858855.1. Lineage (NCBI taxonomy): Eukaryota > Metazoa > Chordata > Amphibia > Anura > Bufonidae > Bufo > Bufo gargarizans. The sequence goes on from NC_058081.1 coordinate 532,256,518, forward strand.
TCAAAGCACATTTTTTGTTCTGGGTTGAAATACAATTCCCAATTTAGCAATTTCATAATTTAGTGGTTCCTGCTATATCAGAGCTATTTGAAATCTATCCCAAAAAGGGTATATAATATTCAAGGTGCACATAGGGTCATTCAGAATAACTTCACACACACGCTTCTGTGCATTTCCAAGTCTAATTCTGTCACTAAATCCATACCGGTCACCCAGCGCCTAAATACTAGGCCTCAAATTTATATCCCGCTGAATTTGAATACAATACATTGGGCCAAATAATATATTTGTTGTTGTGGTGAACCATAACAATGAGAAAAACATCTAGTAAGGGACGCGGACGTGGACATGGTCGTGGTGGTGTTAGTGGACCCTCTGGTGCTGGGAGAGGACGTGGCCGTTCTGCCACATCCACACGTCCTAGTGTACCAACTACCTCAGGTCCCAGTAGCCGCCAGAATTTACAGCGATATATGGTGGGGCCCAATGCCGTTCTAAGGATGGTAAGGCCTGAGCAGGTACAGGCATTAGTCAATTGGGTGGCCGACAGTGGATCCAGCACGTTCACATTATCTCCCACCCAGTCTTCTGCAGAAAGCGCACAGATGGCGCCTGAAAACCAACCCCATCAGTCTGTCACATCACCCCCATGCATACCAGGGAAACTGTCTCAGCCTCAAGTTATGCAGCAGTCTCTTATGCTGTTTGAAGACTCCGCTGGCAGGGTTTCCCAAGGGCATCCACCTAGCCCTTCCCCAGCGGTGAAAGACATAGAATGCACTGACGCACAACCACTTATGTTTCCTGATGATGAGGACATGGGAATACCACCTCAGCATGTCTCTGATGATGACGAAACACAGGTGCCAACTGCTGCGTCTTTCTGCAGTGTGCAGACTGAACAGGAGGTCAGGGATCAAGACTGGGTGGAAGACGATGCAGGGGACGATGAGGTCCTAGACCCCACATGGAATGAAGGTCGTGCCACTGACTTTCACAGTTCGGAGGAAGAGGCAGTGGTGAGACCGAGCCAACAGCGTAGCAAAAGAGGGAGCAGTGGGCAAAAGCAGAACACCCGCCGCCAAGAGACTCCGCCTGCTACTGACCGCCGCCATCTGGGACCGAGCACCCCAAAGGCAGCTTCAAGGAGTTCCCTGGCATGGCACTTCTTCAAACAATGTGCTGACGACAAGACCCGAGTGGTTTGCACGCTGTGCCATCAGAGCCTGAAGCGAGGCATTAACGTTCTGAACCTGAGCACAACCTGCATGACCAGGCACCTGCATGCAAAGCATGAACTGCAGTGGAGTAAACACCTTAAAACCAAGGAAGTCACTCAGGCTCCCCCTGCTACCTCTTCTGCTGCTGCCGCCTCGGCCTATTCTGCTGCTGCCGCCTCGGCCTCTTCCTCCGCCTCTGGAGGAACGTTGGCACCTGCCGCCCAGCAAACAGGGGATGTACCACCAACACCACCACCACCACCTCCGTCACCAAGCGTCTCAACCATGTCACACGCCAGCGTTCAGCTCTCCATCTCACAAACATTTGATAGAAAGCGTAAATTCCCACCTAGCCACCCTCGATCCCTGGCCCTGAATGCCAGCATTTCTAAACTACTGGCCTATGAAATGCTGTCATTTAGGCTGGTGGACACAGACAGCTTCAAACAGCTCATGTCGCTTGCTGTCCCACAGTATGTTGTTCCCAGCCGGCACTACTTCTCCAAGAGAGCCGTGCCTTCCCTGCACAACCAAGTATCCGATAAAATCAAGTGTGCACTGCGCAACGCCATCTGTAGCAAGGTCCACCTAACCACAGATACGTGGACCAGTAAGCACGGCCAGGGACGCTATATCTCCCTAACTGCACACTGGGTAAATGTAGTGGCAGCTGGGCCCCAGGCGGAGAGCTGTTTGGCGCACGTCCTTCCGCCGCCAAGGATCGCAGGGCAACATTCTTTGCCTCCTGTTGCCACCTCCTCCTTCTCGGCTTCCTCCTCCTCTTCTTCCACCTGCTCATCCAGTCAGCCACACACCTTCACCACCAACTTCAGCACAGCCCGGGGTAAACGTCAGCAGGCCATTCTGAAACTCATATGTTTGGGGGACAGGCCCCACACCGCACAGGAGTTGTGGCGGGGTATTGAACAACAGACCGACGAGTGGTTGCTGCCGGTGAGCCTCAAGCCCGGCCTGGTGGTGTGTGATAATGGGCGAAATCTCGTTGCAGCTCTGGGACTAGCCAATTTGACGCACATCCCTTGCTTGGCGCATGTGCTGAATTTGGTGGTGCAGAAGTTCATTCACAACTACCCCGACATGTCAGAGCTGCTGCATAAAGTGCGGGCCGTCTGTTCGCGCTTCCGGCGTTCACATCCTGCCGCTGCTCGCCTGTCTGCGCTACAGCGTAACTTCGGCCTTCCCGCTCACCGCCTCATATGCGACGTGCCCACCAGGTGGAACTCCACCTTGCACATGCTGGACAGACTGTGCGAGCAGCAGCAGGCCATAGTGGAGTTTCAGCTGCAGCACGCACGGGTCAGTCGCACTACAGAACAGCACCACTTCACCACCAATGACTGGGCCTCCATGCGAGACCTGTGTGCCCTGTTGCGCTGTTTCGAGTACTCCACCAACATGGCCAGTGGCGATGACACCGTTATCAGCGTTACAATACCACTTCTATGTCTCCTTGAGAAAACACTTAGGGCGATGATGGAAGAGGAGGTGGCCCAGGAGGAGGAGGAGGAGGAGGAGGAAGAGGGGTCATTTTTAGCACTTTCAGGCCAGTCTCTTCGAAGTGACTCAGAGGGAGGTTTTTGGCAACAGCAGAGGCCAGGTACAAATGTGGCCAGCCAGGGCCCACTACTGGAGGACGAGGAGGACGAGGATGAGGAGGAGGTGGAGGAGGATGAGGATGAAGCATGGTCACAGCGGGGTGGCACCCAACGCAGCTCGGGTCCATCACTGGTGCGTGGCTGGGGGGAAAGGCAGGACGATGACGATACGCCTCCCACAGAGGACAGCTTGTCCTTACCCCTGGGCAGCCTGGCACACATGAGCGACTACATGCTGCAGTGCCTGCGCAACGACAGCAGAGTTGCCCACATTTTAACCTGTGCGGACTACTGGGTTGCCACCCTGCTGGATCCACGCTACAAAGACAATGTGCCCACCTTACTTCCTGCACTGGAGCGTGATAGGAAGATGCGCGAGTACAAGCGCACGTTGGTAGACGCGCTACTGAGAGCATTCCCAAATGTCACAGGGGAACAAGTGGAAGCCCAAGGCCAAGGCAGAGGAGGAGCAAGAGGTCGCCAAGGCAGCTGTGTCACGGCCAGCTCCTCTGAGGGCAGGGTTAGCATGGCAGAGATGTGGAAAACTTTTGTCAACACGCCACAGCTAACTGCACCACCACCTGATACGCAACGTGTTAGCAGGAGGCAACATTTCACTAACATGGTGGAACAGTACGTGTGCACACCCCTCCACGTACTGACTGATGGTTCGGCCCCATTCAACTTCTGGGTCTCTAAATTGTCCACGTGGCCAGAGCTAGCCTTTTATGCCTTGGAGGTGCTGGCCTGCCCGGCAGCCAGCGTTTTGTCTGAACGTGTATTCAGCACGGCAGGGGGCGTCATTACAGACAAACGCAGCCGCCTGTCTACAGCCAATGTGGACAAGCTGACGTTCATAAAAATGAACCAGGCATGGATCCCACAGGACCTGTCCGTCCCTTGTCCAGATTAGACATTAACTACCTCCCCATAACCATATATTATTGGACTCCAGGGCACTTCCTCATTCAATCCTATTTTTATTTTCATTTTACCATTATATTGCAAGGCTACCCAAAGTTGAATGAACCTCTCCTCTGCCTGTGTGCTAGGCCTAAATATATGCCAATGGATTGTTGCAGTGGTGGCTGACGTGAAGCCTCATTCTCTGCTATGACATGCAGACTGATTCTCTGGTGACATGAAGCCAGATTGTCTGTTACGGGACCTCTCTCCTCTGCCTGGGTGCTGGGCCTGAATTTATGACAATGGACTGTTGCAGTGGTGGCTGACGTGAAGCCTGATTCTCTGCTATGACATGCAGACTGATTCTCTGCTGACATGAAGCCAGATCCTCTGTTGCGGGACCTCTCTCCTCTGCCTGGGTGCTGGGCCTAAATTTATGAAAATGGACTGTTGCAGTGGTGGGTGACGTGAAGCCTCATTCTCTGCTATGACATGCAGACTGATTCTCTGCTGACATGAAGCCAGATTGTCTGTTACGGGACCTCTCTCCTCTGCCTGGGTGCTGGGCCTAAATATCTGACAATGGACTGTTGCATTGGTGGCTGACGTGAAGCCTGATTCTCTGCTATGATATGAAGACTGATTCTCTGCTGACATGAAGCCAGATTGTCTGTTACGGGACCTCTCTCCTCTGCCTGTGTGCTAGGCCTAAATATATGCCAATGGATTGTTGCAGTGGTGGCTGACGTGAAGCCTGATTCTCTGCTATGACATGCAGACTAATTCTCTGCTGACATGAAGCCAGATTGTCTGTTACGGGACCTCTCTCCTCTGCCTGGGTGCTGGGCCTAAATTTATGACAATGGACTGTTGCAGTGGTGGCTGACGTGAAGCCTGATTCTCTGCTATGACATGCAGACTGATTCTCTGCTGACATGAAGCCAGATCCTCTGTTACGGGACCTCTCTCCTCTGCCTGGGTGCTGGGCCTAAATTTATGAAAATGGACTGTTGCAGTGGTGGGTGACGTGAAGCCTCATTCTCTGCTATGACATGCAGACTGATTCTCTGCTGACATGAAGCCAGATTGTCTGTTACGGGACCTCTCTCCTCTGCCTGGGTGCTGGGCCTGAATTTATGACAATGGACTGTTGCAGTGGTGGCTGACGTGAAGCCTGATTCTCTGCTATGACATGCAGACTAATTCTCTGCTGACATGAAGCCAGATTGTCTGTTACGGGACCTCTCTCCTCTGCCTGGGTGCTGGGCCTAAATTTATGAAAATGGACTCTTACAGTGGTGGGTGACGTGAAGCCTGATTCTCTGCTATGACATGAAGACTGATTCTCTGCTGACATGAAGCCAGATCCTCTGTTACGGGACTTCTCTCCTCTGCCTGGGTGCTGGGCCTAAATATCTGACAATGGACTGTTGCATTGGTGGCTGACGTGAAGCCTGATTCTCTGCTATGATATGAAGACTGATTCTCTGCTGACATGAAGCCAGATTGTCTGTTACGGGACCTCTCTCCTCTGCCTGTGTGCTAGGCCTAAATATATGCCAATGGATTGTTGCAGTGGTGGCTGACGTGAAGCCTGATTCTCTGCTATGACATGCAGACTGATTCTCTGGTGACATGAAGCCAGATCCTCTGTTACGGGACCTCTCTCCTCTGCCTGGGTGCTGGGCCTAAATTTATGAAAATGGACTGTTGCAGTGGTGGGTGACGTGAAGCCTGATTCTCTGCTATGACATGCAGACTGATTCTCTGGTGACATGAAGCCAGATCCTCTGTTACGGGACCTCTCTCCTCTGCCTGGGTGCTGGGCCTAAATTTATGAAAATGGACTGTTGCAGTGGTGGGTGACGTGAAGCCTCATTCTCTGCTATGACATGCAGACTGATTCTCTGCTGACATGAAGCCAGATCGTCTGTTACGGGACCTCTCTCCTCTGCCTGGGTGCTGGGCCTAAATTTATGAAAATGGACTCTTACAGTGGTGGGTGACGTGAAGCCTGATTCTCTGCTATGACATGCAGACTGATTCTCTGGTGACATGAAGCCAGATCCTCTGTTACGGGACCTCTCTCCTCTGCCTGGGTGCTGGGCCTAAATTTATGAAAATGGACTGTTGCAGTGGTGGGTGACGTGAAGCCTCATTCTCTGCTATGACATGCAGACTGATTCTCTGCTGACATGAAGCCAGATCGTCTGTTACGGGACCTCTCTCCTCTGCCTGGGTGCTGGGCCTAAATTTATGAAAATGGACTCTTACAGTGGTGGGTGACGTGAAGCCTGATTCTCTGCTATGACATGAAGACTGATTCTCTGCTGACATGAAGCCAGATCCTCTGTTACGGGACCTCTCTCCTCTGCCTGGGTGCTGGGCCTAAATATCTGACAATGGACTGTTGCATTGGTGGCTGACGTGAAGCCTGATTCTCTGCTATGATATGAAGACTGATTCTCTGCTGACATGAAGCCAGATTGTCTGTTACGGGACCTCTCTCCTCTGCCTGTGTGCTAGGCCTAAATATATGCCAATGGATTGTTGCAGTGGTGGCTGACGTGAAGCCTGATTCTCTGCTATGACATGCAGACTGATTCTCTGGTGACATGAAGCCAGATCCTCTGTTACGGGACCTCTCTCCTCTGCCTGGGTGCTGGGCCTAAATTTATGAAAATGGACTGTTGCAGTGGTGGGTGACGTGAAGCCTGATTCTCTGCTATGACATGCAGACTGATTCTCTGGTGACATGAAGCCAGATCCTCTGTTACGGGACCTCTCTCCTCTGCCTGGGTGCTGGGCCTAAATTTATGAAAATGGACTGTTGCAGTGGTGGGTGACGTGAAGCCTCATTCTCTGCTATGACATGCAGACTGATTCTCTGCTGACATGAAGCCAGATTGTCTGTTACGGGACCTCTCTCCTCTGCCTGGGTGCTGGGCCTGAATTTATGACAATGGACTGTTGCAGTGGTGGCTGACGTGAAGCCTGATTCTCTGCTATGATATGAAGACTGATTCTCTGCTGACATGAAGCCAGATGTCTGTTACGGGACCTCTCTCCTCTGCCTGGGTGCCGGGGCCTAAATATCTGAGAATGGACTGTTCCAGTGGTGGGTAACGGGAAGCCAGATTCTCTGCTATGATATGAAGACTGATTCTCTGCTGACATGAAGCCAGATTGTCTGTTACGGGACCTCTCTCCTCTGCCTGGGTGCTGGGCCTAAATTTATGAAAATGGACTCTTACAGTGGTGGGTGACGTGAAGCCTGATTCTCTGCTATGACATGAAGACTGATTCTCTGCTGACATGAAGCCAGATTGTCTGTTACGGGACCTCTCTCCTCTGCCTGGGTGCCGGGGCCTAAATATCTGAGAATGGACTGTTCCAGTGGTGGGTGACGGGAAGCCAGATTCTCTGCTATGGAACCTCTCTCCAATTGATTTTGGTTAATTTTTATTTATTTAATTTTTATTTTAATTCATTTCCCTATCCACATTTGTTTGCAGGGGATTTACCTACATGTTGCTGCCTTTTGCAGCCCTCTAGCCCTTTCCTGGGCTGTTTTACAGCCGTTTTAGTGCCGAAAAGTTCGGGTCCCCATTGACTTCAATGGGGTTCGGGTTCGGGACGAAGTTCGGATCGGGTTCGGATCCCGAACCCGAACATTTCCGGGATGTTCGGCCGAACTTCTCGAACCCGAACATCCAGGTGTTCGCTCAACTCTAGTTATAATATGTCCCATTTTGGAATGTTGTATCCTAGGTGTTGTGTAAGGGAGGGGAGCCTCCCCCCGAGAGAGCGTCCTGGTGCTGGTAAACAGCCTAACTCAGGACGATCTATCAGAGGAAGGCACCCCCCCAACTACAAAAATCCAAATAACTCAAAATCAGAGTTTAGGCCATGGGGAAGAAGTGTTTCGAATTCGAAGATCCGTCTAGATTCTTGTCTCGACATCCTGGCGATATGGTCTCCCCCTCTCCAGTGTATATCCACTTTCTCAAAGGCTGCGAAGACCATACCTCCAGGATTTTTGTCATGATATTGTTTGTAGTGCAGTGAGAGGGAGTGTTTCTCATACCCCTTTCTGATGTTGGTGATATGTTCACTCAATCTTTTCTTAAGGGACCGTTTCGTTCTCCCCACATATTGCTTCTTGCACTGGCATTCAATTATATATAAGATGTTCTTTGAGCTGCAGGTAAGGAAGTCTTTTATCTTCCATTTAAAGGAATTGACCCTTGATTGGATTTCTATAGTTTTTTTGGGGAATGATGTCAATTTGCATATACCACAACTTCCACACCTATAGAAGCCTTGCAACTTTAACCAATTGTGTATCATTCGGTTGTCTGATTTATGTTTAACTGTTGGGGCTACTTTTAAAGATAAGTTCTGGGCCCTTGTATAGGTTATCAAGGGACCTTTACTTACCATGGGACCTATAAGTTTGTCACCCAATAGATGGTGCCAGTGTTTCTTCACAATTGCTTCAACTTGTTTGTGTTGTTTATTGAAGGGCAGAATTATTCTCAAATTTTCCTCCTTTTTTTCTTCCCTATTTCGTGTGGTATTTTCCCCAAAAAAGGATTCTCTTTGCATGTTTTTTACCTTTGTTAGTGCTTTTTCTAGTATATTGGTGGGATATTCTTTCTCTAGAAATTGTTCTTTCATGATTTTAGATTCCCTTTCGAACTCCTCCTCCTCTGTGCAATTTCTTTTTATGCGCTTGAATTGTCCCGTAGGAACTTCAAGCAGCCATCTGGGTAGATGGCAACTTGAAAAAAGGATATAACTGTTCCGAGAGACTTCTTTCTGGTATGTGCTACAAACTAATAGATCATTCTTTACTTTGATTTGTAAATCTAAAAATTCAATCTTCTCTGTGCTTACATTCGCTGAAAATTTCAAATTATATATGTTGGTATTGATGTCCTCCAAGAATATATTGAGATCTTCTCTCGTACCTCTCCAGATGAACAGGATGTCATCAATGAACCTATGCCAGAGTACCAGGTCCGCGCCCAGCATGGGCAAGATCTTCTCACATTCCCATTGTGCCATAAATAAATTGGCATAGCTGGGCGCAAACCTGGTACCCATGGCGGTTCCTCTGATCTGGAGATAGTAGTCGAGATTGTATGCAAAATAGTTGTGGGTTAAGATAAATTTTACCCCTTCTGCTATAAATTCCACTTGGTCTTCAGGGAAACTACTATGCATTTTTAATTGAGTTTTTAGTGCATCAATACCTTGATCATGGTCTATAACCGTGTACAGCGAACTCACATCGAGAGTCCCCAATATCCAATCGGTCTCGTATTTGAGTCCCTCCACTATTTTTATAATTTGTGTCGTATCCCTAATATATGCAAAATTTTCTTTTACACTGGGTTGGAGATGTTTGTCCAAGTATTCTGATAGATTTGAGGTGAGTGATCCTATGCCAGAGATGATTGGTCTCCCTGGAGGGTTGAGCTGGTCTTTATGCACTTTTGGTAGGCAATAAAAGACTGGTAGCCGTTCTTGGGTCATAGTGATGTATTTAAATTCTTGCTCATTTAAGATTCCTCTCTCCCAACCATCTCTGGCATAGTCACTCAGCTCTTGATTATATTCCTTAATGGGGTCTCTCATCAGTCTCGCATATGTAGTGGTGTCCGACAATTGTCTTAGACACTCCTCCTCATATTTCTGTGTTTCAAGTATGACAATGGCCCCTCCTTTATCAGCAGGTCTGATGGTAATCTTTTCCTGCTTTTGGAGTTGTTTTATCGCTTGTATTTCCTGAGATGTTATATTATTCCCAATTTTTGCCCTTCCTTTCAGTTTCCTTATATCGGTTTCTACTGATTTTTTAAAGGCTGCAATTTCTTGTCCGATTTGTTGTCGCGGGTACATCCTACTCCTTGGTTTCAAGCTAGTATGGATATATGTATTCTTCTCACTAGAATTTTCAATTATGGGATTCCTCATAAAATGTTTCTTGAGACATAATTTTCTAATGAATTTCTCTATGCCGATATAGATATCAAATTTATTCGGTTGTGTTGTAGGGGCGAATTTTAATCCCTTGTTTAACAAGTTGATTTGTGTAGGAGTAAGTGATGTATGACTCAGATTAATGATTGAATCTATATTTGTATGTGTCATCAGTCTCTGCGACCCCTCTTTCTTCTTTTTTCCCCTTCTAGTTCTCTTTGGTCTTGTTCGTAATGGTATTGATACCGGTTTGAGGTGTTGTTCTCCCTCCTTCCCTGGGGGCCTCTTTCCCTTGGATTGTAGTGATTTTCTTGATATTGTTCCCTGTGTCTCAGATTGTATTGATGGCCCCTGGGGGGATAATGTTCTAAATCTGAAGGGGATTTCCTCCGTTCGGGCGTTCTCTCTCTCAACTGTCTGGGTTTTATTTTTATTTTGTGGTGAGGGGGGGTCCCATCTAAAAAATGATTATTACTAATTGTTTCATAACGGTTTCTCACTGGGATGTCAAAATCCATCTGGGTATTATCTTCTCTTGTATATTCTATATATGGTTCTCCAGTAGATAAATGTTGGTCTTTATGGTGTTGACTGTTTTCTCTTGGGACATATTCACCGATATCACTTCTAACGTTTTTTTTGATCTTTTTACTCTTTTTATTAATTATCTCCTGTTCTATGGATCCTAGATTCCTACAGATTCTTTGTTCCCAATTTGTGGTTTCCTCATTTATGGGAGATTTCTGTATGATTTCCTTAATTTTTATTATTTTATCCGTAGTGTCCTCTAATATTTGTTTCCTTCTCTTGACAATCAATTCTATTAGCAGTATGGATTGTTTTATTAAGAGTTTGTCCCATTCCTCTTTAAAGGAATCATTTATTAGATCTTGAGCTGGGATTTTTGAGAGCTGTAATCCCTTTGGTATTATGCCAAGCTCCAGATACCTATTAAGGGATTTAATTTCCCATTTTTGTTTTAGTTGTCTTATGAGTAAAATTTCCAGTTCTCTAAAGGACTCAGCAATAGATCTTTCTCTAGATCCATTTGTGTCATACATATTTGAGTCATCAAAGGAAAATGTTTCCAATCTTGTGTTTTGATTTTCTATAAATTTCCAGATGTCCATACTTTCAGATACTGGGGGGCTCACCGATATCAAGGTGAATTCAATATTTGAGAAAGGAGGAATATGTATCGTGGCTCACCCGTATCTGATGTATGGTAATGGTGCTATATTTTATAGGTGGTTCACCAGTCCACACAAAGTGATAAATTAAGAAATGAAGTGAAATAAAATAAGCACTCACCACCTAGTATAATATCAATAGTTTATCTCTTCAATAGTTATTCTAAAAAAAGGGGTAACATATAGCATTAAAACTTAGTTGAGTGACTGTTGGTAGATATAATTGATAAATATAGCTGATGGCTATGGTTGATGAATAACGCTGATCGTTTGCTGTCTGGAATATATGACCTGCCTCAAGTATATCTAATACAATATGTGCAGATAAATATAAAAATATCAGATAAATATAAAAATAAATATAAAAATATCAAAAATATCAAAAAATGTATCAAATAGTGAAGATTTTCCAAAAATATTCCAAAAATTTTCCAAAAGATATATTAGTTAGCAAGAACAAGTGACAAAGTACATGTGCTGAAACAAAGTGTCAGATTATTCAATGTGATAAAAGATCCTCGTGCGGTATGTATTATCCAGACAAGTAGATTGAGGACTTAGAATCTATATTCAGATCTTCCAATATCCATCAATATTTCCAATGTTGATAATATAGCATAGAAGTTAGTGTATGGGGTTAGGTGTTGGTATATAGGGGTTGCGTCTTGGGCGTCCCCCTGATGCTCACCCTCTTACCTTCCCCTGCGTGGTGTTCGATGCTTTTGGATGGTTAGGTTCGGTGCGAGTCGCTGTATAACGCCGCTGAATGTAGAGGAAACAATAGTTGTTTTCGGCGTTGTTTGTTGGTCTCGTTAGCCTTCCTCTGACGTCATCAGACCTCGTCTGGTTTGCGTGTCATTCTCCCGGCACCTTTCGCATAAGCTCGCAATAGGTTCGAGCCCTCCTTCTGGTTATAGATAAGTGTATGTGTCGATCCTTATAGGGAACGATTTGCTCAGAATACACTTTCTTTAGGTTCTTTCCTAGGTCTAGATGGGTAGTTGGTCCTCTCCAAATCAGGCCAGACGCGTTTCGAGGGTTAATCCTCTTCCTCAGTGGCTATAGTATGGGATCCAACTACCTCCTCCTTATAAAGTATGTGGCTCCCAACCACCCACCTAAAACCTGGCATGGATTTATATTCCACATATATCCATTTTAATACGGTTAAGTTTATATATAATATCCAAAATTATACAATATACCGTTTTTAATGAACACTTTGTTTATGTGTTATATAATCTACTTGTTTCATTATATTTCATTAGATCATCTCTCCACTTTTTGGTTGTTTCCCAATGTATTTTTATTTTTATTTATATTTATTCAACGGGGAAATAAAATGGTATCTTTCTATCAGGACATCCTAATCAGTGTTCTATATATCTATCTATTCTTATTGGTTTTCATTAACCTATTTAGGGTAACATCTTCCTTATCATGTAGATATTCATTTTGAAGAAAACCGCATGCCATTCCCCAAAAAAGACGCACCTGCGTTTCCTGTGCGTTTTGGCTGCGTTTTTACCGGAAATCATCCAGAAATCATTCTTGAGGAATTTCACTTAAGTGGCACCCTCTCAATGGATTTGGATATCGTTTTTTCAGTGTTTTTTATTGTGTTTTTATTTTGAACTCCATTTGTATCGATGAGGGCACATAGATTTTGACCTTTGTTCGTCCCATAATGTTCTAACTCGTTATAATATGTCCCATTTGGAATGTTGTATCCTAGGTGTTGTGTAAGGGAGGGGAGGCTTTTCTGATCACTAGTGATGAGCGGGAGGTGCCATATTCGATTTCGCGATATTTCGCGAATATTCGAATGAATATTCGTGTTATATTCTTCGAAATCGAATATTCGTAATTATTCCAATTATCGCGAATAGGCTAGAATATGGAATATAGCAGTAATATTGCTCTAACTTCGTCTTTCAGAATATTACGAATATTCTAAAAGACGAAGTTAGAGCAATATTAAGAACATTTGCAAAAGTCAAAATTGCGATGCGAGTAATATAACACGAAATAATCGCATGAAGATTTCAACTTTGCACTGCAATATTCCATATTGTAGCCTAACTTAGCACAGCTATATTCCATATTAGGCTAGAATATGGAATATAGCAGTGCTAAATTAAAATCTTCATGCGATTATTTCGTGTTATATTACTCGCATCGCAATTTCGACTATTGCGAAATTTCGTAAAATACACATATAGATTAGATTGTAATTTAGCTAATATGGAATATAGCAATAAGTTGAAAACGCCACTGACTGGAGCAGCCAGGAAGCCAGGAATCCAAAGGACAGGTAAGAACAACTTTAGAGAAGTGGGGAAAAAAAAAATATAATAATAAAAAAAAACAAAAAAATGAATATTCGAATTCGCGAATATATAGAACGATATTCTAAATATTCGCGAAATCTCAAAATTGCGATATTCGAGAAAAAAATTTGCAATTCGAATATTCGCGCTCAACACTACTGATCACTGCATAAACACCGTAAAATGGCTGCGGCGCTATAAAGATCACTTTTGAGGGACATGGCGAGTTCTTAGAAGATATTTTTTTTGGCACAAGTTAGCGGAATTTTATTTATTTATTTATTTATTTTCTTACAAAGTCTCATATTCCACTAACTTGTGACAAAAAATAAAATCTCACATGAACTCACCATACCCCTCACGGAATCAAATGCGTAAACATTTTTAGACATTTATATTCCAGATTTCTTCTCATGCTTTAGGGCCCCTAAAATTCCAGGGCAGTATAAATACCCCACATGTGACCCCATTTGGGGAAGAAGACACCCCAAGGTATTTCGTGAGGGGCATGGCGAGTTCCTAGAATATTAATTTTTTTGGCACAAGTTAGCGGAAAATGTTTATTTTCTCTTACAAAATCATTTTCTGCTAACTTGTGCCCCCAAAAAAATATTCTAGGAACTCGCCATGCCCCTCACGGAATACCTTGGGGTGTCTTCTTTCCAAAATGGGGTCACATGTGGGGTATTTATAATGCCCTGGTATTTTAGGGGCCCTAAAGCGTGAGAAGAAGTCTGGAATCCAAATGCCTAAAAATGCCCTCCTAAAAGGTACTCATTGGAATTTGGGCCCCTTTGCGCACCTAGGCTTCAAAAAAGTGTCACACATGTGGTATTGCCGTAGTCAGGAGAAGTAGGGCAATGTGTTTTGGGGTGTATTTTTACATATATCCATGCTGGGTGAGATAAATATCTCTGTAAAATGACAACTTTGTATAAAAAAAATGGGAAAAGTCTTTTATACAGATATTTATCTCACCCAGCATGGGTATATGTAAAAATACACCCCAAAACACATTGCCCTACTTCTTCTGAGTACGGAGATACCACGTGTGTGACACTTTTTTGCAGCCTAGGTGGGAAAAGGGGCCCAAATTCTAAAGATTTCACAGGGCATTTTTTATGCATTTGGATTCCAAACTACTTCTCACTCTTTAGGTCCCCTAAAATGCCCGGGCAGTATAAATACCCCACAAGTGACCCCATTTTTGGAAAGAAGACACCCAAAGGTATTCCGTGAGGGGTATGGTGAGTTAATGTAAAATTTTATTTTTTGTCACAAGTTAGTGGAATATGAAACTTTGTAAGAAAAAAGAAAAAAATCATTTTCCGCTAACTTGTGACAAAAAATAAAAACTTCCATGAACTCACTATGCCCATCAGCAAATACCTTAGGGTGTCTACTTTCCTAAATGGGGTCATTTTGGGGGTGTTTCTACTGTCTGGGCATTGTAGAACCTCAGGAAACATGACAAGAAAGTCAAAGTGCGTAAATTCAAATTTTTGCACCATAGTTTGTAAACGCTATAACATTTACCCAAACCAATAAATATACAGTTATTGCATTTTTTTTTATCAAAGACATGTAGAACAATAAATTTAGTGAAAATTTTATATAGAAATGTAGTTTTAATTGAAAAACTTTACAACAGAAAGTGAAAAATGTTGTTTTTTTGCAAAAATTTTGGTCAATTTCGATTAATATCAAAAAAAGTTAAAATGTCAGCAGCAATGAAATAGCACCAAATGAAAGCTCTATTAGTGAGAAGAAAAGGAGGTAAAATTCATTTGGGTGGTGAGTTGTATGACCGAGCAATAAACCGTGAAAGTAGTGTAGTGCAGAATTGTAAAAAGTAGTCTGGTCATTAAGGGGGTTTAAGCTAGGGGGGCTGAAGTGGTTAAATAGGCAGCTGGGCTCAGAATCTGAGTCTCTGTCTTGGGATCTGAAGCATGGTGCTGTGCTGGAGGGTTCAGAGCCGCATGAGGGCTGTATGCTGGGAAATAGGCCCCTAAGGCCTGCTGTGGACTGCCGGGGATAAAACGGCTAGCAAGGTGACGTGTCTGTTCTATGGACTTTTCATTGTTTGAATTAACACCAAGACTGTTATGAGTTGTTTTTCTTTTGCCTTTTGTGTGAATAAACAGTGACATTTTGATTTACGAAATTGTTTTGCCTCTGTACTGCATCCGCTTGCCCTGCCTACCAGAGCAAATCCTCACAATTGGTGGCTTGGAGCAGGCACACGCAGTGAGGCTGGCGTAAACGCCGAAATATTTTTCTTTTCTGGTACGGCTGGATGTCCTGGATTAAACTAGCTAAATTCAAACCTGTGTCACGTGACAAAATGGAGGCTGTAATTAAAGCTCTAGTGGAGGCTAAACAGCACCAGCAAGAAACAAACCAGCTGCTGTTACAACACGGGATGGCTTTACAGACGGCAGGAGCGTCCCAGAATGTCCATGATGTCCGGAAAGCGGTCCGTGCAGCGATCCCCAAGATGACACCATCAAATCACGTTGAAACCTACCTGGCGATGCACGAGAAGGTGGCCACAAAAGAGAATCTACCCCGAGATCAGTGGGCTTAGGTCTTCGCTCCATTCCTTACATCCGATTCCCAGCGGGTGTATTTCGACTTGCCGGATGATCAAGCGGCTGACTACCAGAAACTCAAGGGTGAGATTCTGGCAAGACTGGGGGTAAATATGTTGGTCTGGGCCCAGCGGGTGCATCAGTGGGGGTTTAAGCCAGCTTAGCCCATGAGACCCCAGTATAATAACTTACTTAACCTCTTGCAAAAGTGGCTGCAGCCTGACTTGTTGAGCCCCAGTGCTATGCTGGACTGTCTGTTGGCTGATATGTTCTTGAGGGCTTTGCCACCCCCTCTCCAGCAATGAATCGGCCAGGTTCCGACTAATGAAGGGAGTTCATTAGTCGGAACATGGATGTGTTCTCGGACCTCCATGGACGCACTGCCGCAATCCAGTATGACATTGTCACTGAGCCTCAGGCAAAAGTCTGGTTGAAGCCATACCAGGTACCCGAGGCTCAGTGACAAGCCATTTCAGAGGAAGTGCTGCGGCTAGACGTCATCGAGGAGTCTAAAAGTGAATGGGCCAGTCCTATAGTCTTAATACCCAAGCCGGATGGGACGTTACGGTTTTATAACGATTTTCGTAAACTGAACGAAATATCTAAATTCGATGCATATCCCATGGCTTGGGTGGATGAGCTTATTGAAAGGACAGGCCAAACCCGGTACTTTTCTGTTTTGGACCTCACCAAAGGGTACTGGCATGTACCCTTGACTGCGGCTGCCAAGGAGAAAACTGCTTTCATTACACCAGAGGGGCTGTACCAATATATGGTGCTACCCTTCGGTCTGCATGGCGCCCCTGCCACTTTTCAACGTCTAATGGACATTATGCTTCGTCTTCATCGGCGATACACCTCGTCTTATCTGGATGATATTGTCATTCACAGTACCAACTGGAAAAGTCACCTGCCCAAAGTACAGGCCGTAGTGGATTCCCTTCGAAAGGCTGGTCTAACGGCTAACCCAAAAGAATGTGCGATAGGGTTAGAGGAGACCAAATACCTAGGGCATGTCATTGGGCACGGAGTCATCAAAATCCAAGTAAACAAAATAGAGGCGATAAGGAATTGGCCCAGACCTGTCACCTCTAGGCAAGTAAAGTCATTCCTGGGAATTGTGGGCTATATGAGGTTCGTTCCCCATTTTGCCTCTTTAGCACCTCAATTGACAGGGCTCTTGAAGGGACGGAAGTCCGTGATGGTCCGCTGGAATGACCAGGCGGAAGAGGCTTTTTCCGCTTTGAAGTTGGCCCTGTGTGGGTCCCCGGTTTTGGTGACGCCCGACTTCAAAAGGGAGTTTATGGTACAGACTGATGCCTCAGAAGTAGGCCTTGGTGCTGTACTGTCTCAGGAAGTCAACGGGGAGGAGCATCCCGTTGTCTTCCACAGCTGTAAGCTCACTCCAGCCGAGACCCGGTACAGTATAGTGGAGAGAGAGTGCCTGGCCATCAAGTGGGCACTCAAGTCTCTCCACTATTATCTGTTGGGGAGAAATTTCCATCTGGTGACCGACCACTCTCCTCTCAAGTGGATGAGCCAGGCCAAAGAGAGGAATGCTCGGGTCACCAGATGGTTCTTGTCCTTAAAAAACTTTACGTTTACAGTAGAACACAGGGCAGGCCGGTTACAGGGAAACGCGGATGCCCTGTCCCGGGTACACTGTCTGGCATGTGTTCACCCCTCAGGATTGAACAAAAGGGGGGTATGTGACATAGCAAGGGGTTTTGTTTGGGAAGGCAGGTATTTTCTTCCCAACATGGGCGGCTGGGCTGATTTCCAGCCAGGTGAGATCAAATACCGGACCGGAGTTTAAGTGCAAGTCCGGGTTTTGGCAGCACCTGGCTGTCCTTTAAATAGGCAGCTGGGCTCAGAATCTGAGTCTCTGTCTTGGGATCTGAAGCATGGTGCTGTGCTGGAGGGTTCAGAGCCGCATGAGGGCTGTATGCTGGGAAACAGGCCCCTAAAGCCTTCTGTGGACTGCCGGGGATAAAACGGCTAGCAAGGTGACGTGTCTGTTCTATGGACTTTTCATTGTGTGAATTAACACCAATACTGTAATGAGATGCTTTTCTTTTGCCTTTTGTGTGAATAAACAGTGACATTTTGATTTACGAACTTGTTTTGCCTCTGTACTGCGTCCGCTTACCCTGCCTACCAGAGCAAATCCTCACAGGTGTTACACTGCCATCTTAGGACAGAAGCTCTGGACTGGCTCTTCTTTCCTGATGGCCCCATCAGCTCTGCTTCACATCTTGTCTGCTCTGTGCAGCATGGCTATACTTCATAGCCCTCTCCCCATTATCGCTCCTCTTTACTCCCCAGGCTCCCTGTCAGTCGGTAAATTGCATAGGGATGAGCGAACTCGAACTGTATAGTTCGGGTTCGTACCGAATTTTGGGGTGTCCGTGACACGGACCCGAACCCGGACATTTTCGTAAAAGTCCGGGTTCGGGTTCGGTGTTCGTCGCTTTCTTGGCGCTTTTGTGACGCTTTCTTGGCGCTTTTTGAAAGGCTGCAAAGCAGCCAATCAACAAGCGTCATACTACTTGCCCCAAGAGGCCATCACAGCCATGCCTACTATTGGCATGGCTGTGATTGGCCAGAGGACCATGTGACCCAGCCTCTATTTAAGCTGGAGTCACATAGCGCCGCCCGTCACTCTGCTCTGATTAGCGTAGGGAGAGGTTGCGGATGCGACAGTAGGGCGAGATTAGGCAGATTAACTCCTCCAAAGGACTTGATTATTGATCGATCTGCAGCTGTGGGTCATTGAGCTGCTGAAATTCAATTGCTCACTGTTTTTAGGCTGCCCAGACCGTTTGTCAGTCACTTTTTTCTGGGGTGATCGCCAGCACAAGCTGCGACCAAGTGCATTTAACCCTCAATGGTGTGGTTGTTTTTTGGCTAAAGCCTACATCAGGGTAAAGCTGTCACACCAAGTGCATTTAACCAGCAATAGTCTGTTTATTTTTTGCCCATATACTACATCAGGGGCAAGCTGCGCCTGTCACCAAGTGCATTTAACCCTCAATGGTGTGGTTGTTTTTGGGCTAAAGCCTACATCAGGGTGAAGCTGTCACACCAAGTGCATTTAACCAGCAATAGTCTGTTTAATTTTTGGCCATATACTACATCAGGGGCAAGCTGCGCCTGTCACCAAGTGCATTTAACCCTCAATGGTGTGGTTGTTTTTTGGCTAAAGCCTACATCAGGGTGAAGCTGTCACACCAAGTGCATTTAACCAGCAATAGTCTGTTTATTTTTTGGCCATATACTACATCAGGGGCAAGCTGCGCCTGTCACCAAGTGCAGTTAACCCTCAATGGTGTGGTTGTTTTTTGGCTGAAGCCTACATCAGGGTGAAGCTGTCACACCAAGTGCATTTAACCAGCAATAGTCTGTTTATTTTTTGGCCATATACTACATCAGGGGCAAGCTACGCCCGTCACCAAGTGCATTTAACCTCAGTAGTGTGGTTGGTCAAGCTGTCACACCAAGTGCATTTAACCAGCAATAGTCTGTTCATTTTTTGGCCATATACTACATCAGGGGCAAGCTGCGCCTGTCACCAAGTGCATTTAACCATCAGTAGTGTGGTTGGTCAAGCTGTCACACCAAGTGCATTTAACCAGCAATAGTGTGGTTATTTTTTGGCCATATCCCAGTCTAATTCTGTCATTAAATCTATACCTGTCACCCAGCGCCTAAATACTAGGACTCAAATTTATATCCCGCTAAATCTGTTGTTACTGCTGTACTGTTCTGGCTGGGCAAGTTATTTAGTGTCCGACAAAGCACATTTTTTGTTCTGGGTTGAAATACAATTCCCAATTTAGCAATTTCCTAATTTAGTGGTTTCTGCTGTATCAGAGCTATTTTAAATCTATCCCTAAAAGGGTATATAATATTCAAGGTGCACATAGGGTCATTCAGAATAACTTCACACACACGCTACTGTGCATTTCCAAGTCTAATTCTGTCAGTAAATCTATACCTGTCACCCAGCGCCTAAATACTAGGCCTCAAATTTATATCCCGCTAAATCTGTCGTTACTGGTGTACTGTTCTGGCTGGGCAAGTTATTTAGTGTCCGTCAAAGCACATTTTTTGTTCTGGGTTGAAATACAATTCCCAATTTAGCAATTTCCTAATTTAGTGGTTTCTGCTGTATCAGAGCTATTTGAAATCTATCCCTAAAAGGGTATATAATACTCAAGGTGCACATAGGGTCATTCAGATTAACTTCACACACACGCTACTGTGCATTTCCAAGTCTAATTCCGTCAGTAAATCTATACCTGTCACCCAGCGCCTAAATACTAGGCCTCAAATTTATATCCCGCTAAATCTGTCATTACTGGTGTACTGTTCTGGCTGGGCAAGTTATTTAGTGTCCGTCAAAGCACATTTTTTGTTCTGGGTTGAAATACAATTCCCAATTTAGCAATTTCCTAATTTAGTGGTTTCTGCTGTATCAGGCCTACTTTAAATACATCCCTAAAAGGGTATATAATATTCAAGGTGCACATAGGGTCATTCAGAATAACTTCACACACATGCTACTGTGCATTTCCAAGCCTAATTCTGTCAGTAAATCTATACCTGTCACCCAGCGCCTAAATACTAGGCCTCAAATTTATATCCCGCTAAATCTGTCGTTACTGGTGTACTGTTCTGGCTGGGCAAGTTATTTAGTGTCCGTCAAAGCACATTTTTTGTTCTGGGTTGAAATACAATTCCCAATTTAGCAATTTCCTAATTTAGTGGTTTCTGCTGTATCAGGCCTACTTTAAATACATCCCTAAAA
The DNA here is from genome assembly GCF_014858855.1 of Bufo gargarizans. NCBI lineage: Eukaryota > Metazoa > Chordata > Amphibia > Anura > Bufonidae > Bufo > Bufo gargarizans. Next base: position 532,277,169 of record NC_058081.1, read on the forward strand.
GGGTATATAATATTCAAGGTGCACATAGGGTCATTCAGAATAACTTCACACACACGCTACTGTGCATTTCCAAGTCTAATTCTGTCAGTAAATCTATACCTGTCACCCAGCGCCTAAATACTAGGCCTCAAATTTATATTCAGCTGAATTTGAATACAATACATTGGGCCAAATAATATTTTTGTTGTTGTGGTGAACGATAACAATGGAGAAAACATCTAGTAAGGGACGCGGACGTGGACATGGTCGTGGTGGTGTTAGTGGACCCTCTGGTGCTGGGAGAGGACGTGGCCGTTCTGCCACATCCACACGTCCTAGTGTACCAACTACCTCAGGTCCCAGTAGCCGCCAGAATTTACAGCGATATATGGTGGGGCCCAATGCCGTTCTAAGGATGGTAAGGCCTGAGCAGGTACAGGCATTAGTCAATTGGGTGGCCGACAGTGGATCCAGCACGTTCACATTACCTCCCACCCAGTCTTCTGCAGAAAGCGCACAGATGGCGCCTGAAAACCAACCCCATCAGTCTGTCACATCACCCCCATGCATATCAGGGAAACTGTCTGAGCCTCAAGTTATGCAGCAGTCTCTTATGCTGTTTGAAGACTCTGCTGGCAGGGTTTCCCAAGGGCATCCACCTAGCCCTTCCCCAGCGGTGGAAGACAAAGACTGCACTGACGCACAACCACTTATGTTTCCTGATGATGAGGACATGGGAATACCACCTCAGCATGTCTCTGATGATGACGAAACACAGGTGCCAACTGCTGCGTCTTTCTGCAGTGTGCAGACTGAACAGGAGGTCAGGGATCAAGACTAGACCCCACATGGAATGAAGGTCGTGCCACTGACTTTCACAGTTCGGAGGAAGAGGCAGTGGTGAGACCGAGCCAACAGCGTAGCAAAAGAGGGAGCAGTGGGCAAAAGCAGAACACCCGCCGCCAAGAGACTCCGCCTGCTACTGACCGCCGCCATCTTGGACCGAGCACCCCAAAGGCAGCTTCAAGGAGTTCCCTGGCATGGCACTTCTTCAAACAATGTGCTGACGACAAGACCCGAGTGGTTTGCACGCTGTGCCATCAGAGCCTGAAGCGAGGCATTAACGTTCTGAACCTTAGCACAACCTGCATGACCAGGCACCTGCATGCAAAGCATGAACTGCAGTGGAGTAAACACCTTAAAAACAAGGAAGTCGCTCAGGCTCCCCCTGCTACCTCTTCTGCTGCTGCCGCCTCGGCCTCTTCTGCTGCTGCCGCCTCGGCCTCTTCCTCCGCCTCTGGAGGAACGTTGGCACCTGCCGCCCAGCAAACAGGGGATGTACCACCAACACCACCACCACCTCCATCACCAAGCGTCTCAACCATGTCACACGGCAGCGTTCAGCTCTCCATCTCACAAACATTTGAGAGAAAGCGTAAATTCCCACCTAGCCACCCTCGATCCCTGGCCCTGAATGCCAGCATTTCTAAACTACTGGCCTATGAAATGCTGTCATTTAGGCTGGTGGACACAGACAGCTTCAAACAGCTCATGTCGCTTGCTGTCCCACAGTATGTTGTTCCCAGCCGCCACTACTTCTCCAAGAGAGCCGTGCCTTCCCTGCACAACCAAGTATCCGATAAAATCAAGTGTGCACTGCGCAACGCCATCTGTAGCAAGGTCCACCTAACCACAGATACGTGGACCAGTAAGCACGGCCAGGGACGCTATATCTCCCTAACTGCACACTGGGTAAATGTAGTGGCAGCTGGGCCCCAGGCGGAGAGCTGTTTGGCGCACGTCCTTCCGCCGCCAAGGATCGCAGGGCAACATTCTTTGCCTCCTGTTGCCACCTCCTCCTTCTCGGCTTCCTCCTCCTCTTCTTCCACCTGCTCATCCAGTCAGCCACACACCTTCACCACCAACTTCAGCACAGCCCGGGGTAAACGTCAGCAGGCCATTCTGAAACTCATATGTTTGGGGGACAGGCCCCACACCGCACAGGAGTTGTGGCGGGGTATAGAACAACAGACCGACGAGTGGTTGCTGCCGGTGAGCCTCAAGCCCGGCCTGGTGGTGTGCGATAATGGGCGAAATCTCGTTGCAGCTCTGGGACTAGCCGGTTTGACGCACATCCCTTGCCTGGCGCATGTGCTGAATTTGGTGGTGCAGAAGTTCATTCACAACTACCCCGACATGTCAGAGCTGCTGCATAAAGTGCGGGCCGTCTGTTCGCGCTTCCGGCGTTCACATCCTGCCGCTGCTCGCCTGTCTGCGCTACAGCGTAACTTCGGCCTTCCCGGTCACCGCCTCATATGCGACGTGCCCACCAGGTGGAACTCCACCTTGCACATGCTGGACAGACTGTGCGAGCAGCAGCAGGCCATAGTGGAGTTTCAGCTGCAGCACGCACGGGTCAGTCGCACTGCGGAACAGCACCACTTCACCACCAATGACTGGGCCTCCATGCGAGACCTGTGTGCCCTGTTGCGCTGTTTCGAGTACTCCACCAACATGGCCAGTGGCGATGACGCCGTTATCAGCGTTACAATACCACTTCTATGTCTCCTTGAGAAAACACTTAGGGCGATGATGGAAGAGGAGGTGGCCCAGGAGGAGGAGGAGGAGGAAGAGGGGTCATTTTTAGCACTTTCAGGCCAGTCTCTTCGAAGTGACTCAGAGGGAGGTTTTTTGCAACAGCAGAGGCCAGGTACAAATGTGGCCAGCCAGGGCCCACTACTGGAGGACGAGGAGGACGAGGATGAGGAGGAGGTGGAGGAGGATGAGGATGAAGCATGGTCACAGCGGGGTGGCACCCAACGCAGCTCGGGCCCATCACTGGTGCGTGGCTGGGGGGAAAGGCAGGACGATGACGATACGCCTTCCACAGAGGACAGCTTGTCCTTACCCCTGGGCAGCCTGGCACACTTGAGCGACTACATGCTGCAGTGCCTGCGCAACGACAGCAGAGTTGCCCACATTTTAACGTGTGCAGACTACTGGGTTGCCACCCTGCTGGATCCACGCTACAAAGACAATGTGCCCACCTTACTTCCTGCACTGGAGCGTGATAGGAAGCTGCGCGAGTACAAGCGCACGTTGGTAGACGCGCTACTTAGAGCATTCCCAAATGTCACAGGGGAACAAGTGGAAGCCCAAGGCCAAGGCAGAGGAGGAGCAAGAGGTCGCCAAGGCAGCTGTGTCAGGGCCAGCTCCTCTGAGGGCAGGGTTAGCATGGCAGAGATGTGGAAAAGTTTTGTCAACACGCCACAGCTAACTGCACCACCACCTGATACGCAACGTGTTAGCAGGAGGCAACATTTCACTAACATGGTGGAACAGTACGTGTGCACACCCCTCCACGTACTGACTGATGGTTCGGCCCCATTCAACTTCTGGGTCTCTAAATTGTCCACGTGGCCAGAGCTAGCCTTTTATGCCTTGGAGGTGCTGGCCTGCCCGGCAGCCAGCGTTTTGTCTAAACGTGTATTCAGCACGGCAGGGGGCGTCATTACAGACAAACGCAGCCGCCTGTCTACAGCCAATGTGGACAAGCTGACGTTCATAAAAATGAACCAGGCATGGATACCACAGGACCTGTCCGTCCCTTGTCCAGATTAGACATTAACTACCTCCCCTTAACCATATATTATTGTACTCCAGGGCACTTCCTCATTCAATCCTATTTTTATTTTCATTTTACCATTATATTGCGAGGCTACCCAAAGTTGAATGAACCTCTCCTCTGTCTGGGTGCCGGGGCCTAAATATATGCCAATGGACTGTTCCAATGTTGGGTGACGTGAAGCCTGATTCTCTGCTATGACATGCAGACTAATTCTCTGCTGACATGAAGCCAGATCCTCTGTTACGGGACCTCTCTCCTCTGCCTGGGTGCTGGGCCTAAATATCTGACAATGGACTGTTGCAGTGGTGGGTGACGTGAAGCCTGATTCTCTGCTATGACATGAAGACTGATTCTCTGCTGACATGAAGCCAGATTGTCTGTTACGGGACCTCTCTCCTTTGCCTGGGTGCTGGGCCTAAATTTATGAAAATGGACTGTTGCAGTGGTGGGTGACGTGAAGCCTGATTCTCTGCTATGATATGAAGACTGATTCTCTGCTGACCTGAAGCCAGATTGTCTGTTACGGGACCTCTCTCCTCTGCCTGGGTGATGGGCCTAAATTTATGAAAATGGACTGTTGCAGTGGTGGGTGACGTGAAGCCTGATTCTCTGCTATGACATGAAGACTGATTCTCTGCTGACATGAAGCCAGATTGTCTGTTACGGGACCTCTCTCCTCTGCCTGGGTGCTGGGCCTAAATAACTGACAATGGACTGTTGCATTGGTGGCTGACGTGAAGCCTGATTCTCTGCTATGATATGAAGACTGATTCTCTGCTGACATGAAGCCAGATTGTCTGTTATGGGACCTCTCTCCTCTGCCTGGGTGCTGGGCCTAAATTTATGAAAATGGACTGTTGCAGTGGTGGGTGACGTGAAGCCTGATTCTCTGCTATGACATGAAGACTGATTCTCTGCTGACATGAAGCCAGATTCTCTGTTACGGGACCTCTCTCCTCTGCCTGGGGTGCTGGGCCTAAATATCTGACAATGGACTGTTGCATTGGTGGCTGACGTGAAGCCTGATTCTCTGCTATGACATGAAGACTGATTCTCTGCTGACATGAAGCCAGATTCTCTGTTACGGGACCTCTCTCCTCTGCCTGGGTGCCGGGGCCTAAATATCTGAGAATGGACTGTTCCAGTGGTGGGTGACGTGAAGCCAGATTCTCTGCTATGGGACCTCTCTCCAATTAATTTTGGTTAATTTTTATTTATTTAATTTTTATTTTAATTCATTTCCCTATCCACATTTGTTTGCAGGGGATTTACCTACATGTTGCTGCCTTTTGCAGCCCTCTAGCCCTTTCCTGGGCTGTTTTACAGCCTTTTTAGTGCCGAAAAGTTCGGGTCCCCATTGACTTCAATAGGGTTCGGGTTCGGGACGAAGTTCGGATTGGGTTCGGATCCCGAACCCGAACATTTTCGGGAAGTTCGGCCGAACTTCTCGAACCCGAACATCCAGGTGTCCGCTCAACTCTAAAATTGCAGCAGCGGTGCCTGTGTGCAGACTGTGGAGCAGTAGACAGAACATGCTGCTTCACAAGTCAGTGCTGCCGCTGGCTTCTCCCCGCACATGGTCCTCTCCTCTCTCATAGTGTTCCTCCCCCTTCAAAAATGAGATTGGATTAGTCTTGTTGGAGACAGCATGGGGAGGATTAAATATAAATATATATGTGTAGATTTTATTTATTTACTGGTTGGATAGGTCTGGCCCCAAAAAACAGGTGAATAAACCCAGTGACTGGGGGCCTGCCCAATTAATGGTGCACTGCAGGCCGTAGAACACTTGCTCCACTTGCACCATTGTTAATCCAGCCTTGCTGTCCACACAGAGGTCTTGTCCATAAAATGGCTACTGATGAAGGGTCATGTGACCAGGTAAACCACCTGTCTGTCTCCTCGAATACACTGCACCTGCTGTATACATTTGCACTGTCATAGGCACGATGTTAATATATTAAATTAAGTAAACTCTTAATTTATTAAATAAAGAATAACAAATAAATTTATTATTTAATTATTTCATATTTGTATAATTGTAGTATATGGCCGTAGTGCTAACATGTTACCAGTATATTTAAAACCAATAAAACAGAATCAATTAATACCGAAACAACCTATCAAATAGTCCACTCAATTATGAGAGACTTAGCCCCATTCGATAGCAACGCAACATAAATAATTTATAAGTGGGTGGGGGGGATTTCAGATATGTGGTACTTCCGCGAATGCGCCAGTAATGGATTTTTCTTTTTTAAAGGTGTCATCTGTTCAAGCCGTTAGATCGACTTCCAATCAAGATGCTCTACTGGGGGGGGCGGAGATAACAGACATGGTGCAGAACGCTTGAACGTTGAGCTCCTTGCCACACTACCTGGCTAACCAGCTAAAATAGCGATAATACCTGCCAAATGATGGGCAAACTGAACAAAGAGAGAGGCAAAGACACGGAGCTCACCCCACGGGTCAAGAAATCCCAAGGGGACATGAATAAGTACTTCCACAGGAAGATGTCCTCAGCGGCTGAGCGCGGTAAAATGGCGTCTGCAGACCTCAGCGAAGCGGCGCATGATGAAGAAGATTCAGATGGCGGGAGCTTGTGTATTCACTCAGAAGTGCACGGAGAGGAGGACCCGATGCCTATCACCAGATCCTTCTTGAAGCACATGCTGGCACAGGCTTTAACCCAGTAATGAAGGAGCTGGCGGATATCAAGTCAGAGGTAAAGCACATGGGGCACAGAGTGGAGGATTTGAAGGACTCACAAGCTGCGATAGTTCAGTATAGCAGAGGGATGCAATCCCAAGTGCAAACGCTCTGTTCAAAAATAAATAATGCTTACCTATATCTTGAAAATCAAGAGAATCGGGGAAGAAGGAAAAATGTGAGGCTGAGGAGCTGACGAAAGCGGTTCGCCGCATATTTGCCATGCTACTAGGCCCAGACCATGCATCAACTATCACGATAAATAGAGCTCACAGGGCGCTATGGCCGAATCCCCCGGCAGGTGACCCTCCCATAGACACAGTCTGCGCGCTGCTAAATTATTTGGACACTACGGAAGTCCATAAAGCGGCAAGAGATTGTGAAGAAATTTTGCTGAACAACCATAATATTTTGTTATTTCAAGACCTGGCCGCAAGCACTTTGGCAAAACGCAGAGCCCTGTGCCCGCTCACGTTGGAGCTGAGATCCAGGAAGCACCCCATCAGATGGCTATTCCCCTTTGACCTCAGCACTACTATCAACGGGAGACAGATCCTAGTGAGGCATTCAGTTGATCTGCCCAAGATATGGGAAGCACTAGAAATAGCGCCAATGGATATCACGCCTTGGCTCCTGGTCGCAGACATGGAAGATCTTCTGCCTCAACTGACCATCCCTTCACCGTGGCATTGGGTGACAAAGTTCAAGTCTCCAAAGAAGAAATTAGACCCCACAGATTGAGGTCTCCCTTGTGAGACCCTTTAGAGTTTGAACTAACCTCTTTATTTTTAGGCCCAGATGAAGTAACTGAGTAATTTTGTAAATTGTTGTTAGATGTAGCTAAAGTACTGCTCAAAGATACTCTAGTTGCCTACAGAAAGTGTCAGAAGTTTGTCTAGTTAGCAGATTATTTCATATAATTGGTTTTATATTTCGCCTTGTAAAATTTCTTTAGAACTATGTAGATCTTTGGGGATTCTGGTATGGAGTCACAGGAGATGGCTGGGTCTTATAGACACTTGATCCGTGAAGAGATGGCTTTTTCCCTCCTTGGATGGGACCCCAGAGTTCCTAATGCAGGCCTTTATCAGGTAGCTTTAGGCAGGCTTGATTTTCTCTAAGCCAAGGTAGTAGAGCTTTGGATTTGAACCTGGCTCACACCATTAAGTTACCATCTCCAGCACATTTTCACTTTTCTGTTGCTTCATTATTACGCAGGAATGCATCTATGAGGCGTATGTGCCTCTATCTTCTGTTGTTATATGTAAATGGAAGGTAGGAAGATAAGGGTTGTATATAGCTAATTTATTAATATGGGTATAGGTATATGTTAAATAGCTTGGTAATGAAATTAGTTTAATAATTATTCCAAATTGTAAATCAAAAAAAGTGTCTTGGAATAAAAGATCAAAGGATCAAAATTCTAAATGAGGAATGCAAATAAAATAGAGAATGATGTGATAAAATTGCCACATATGCATATAAGTATGAAAAGTGATGATAAAAATAGTTGGATAAAATAATAACAATAATAATAATAATACAAATAGTCCTCCGTGGGATAGTCCTTCACAAATAAGATCTGTGGTAATTAATATAGGAACAATCTTCCTTAATGTAAGGCTGTATGTGCCGTATTGATGCAGTACAGTCAATTATTATGATCCTGCACGGTGCTGTGGGAAAAAGAGAGGTGATCTGTGCCTAAGCGTGGCGTCCCGCGCTGTCTGCGGCTACAGAGATCACTTACCCACCAACCGGCGGTGCTGGAATAGGTCCTCCTATAGCGGTCGGCTGTTCCTGGGAAAATTTGCGAGGTCTGACGTGATCTGCTGGTAAGAACTTGATCATTCCTTGTGGTGGCGGGGCGTGGTTTGCGCATCTGCAGTATGACGCGGATGATCACGTGATGGCAATCTTTGCGATTTTTTAGGAGCCCTCCTTGTGATGTAGAAAAAGTGGTGCACTTAGGTTAATCCTTGACAATCCTCTATAGGCTTCTGCTTAGACGCGTTTCGGGAGACTCTCCCTTCATCAGTAAGTAGAGGATTGTCCTGACCCATGTGTTATTTATAGGGTGATGGTCATTATTTCATTTCTGATCCCATTAATCAATTCAATGGGGTTAATTATTAAAAAGAGGAAGGATGCAATGATCCTATTATTAGAATCATGTGTGGCATGGAGGAATCAAGGGTCATCCCAATCATTCCAGGATGATATTCATTATCTTATTTGTGATCCTATTTACCTATTAAATAAGGTTAATTATTCAAATGAGATGGGACGCAATGGTACTACTGTTGGAATCATGTGTTGCATGAAAAAAAATGATCATATGTAACATCAAGAAAATCATATGTCGCATGAAAAGAATCAAAGATAATTCCAGTCCACATATGTCCATGGGATCAGAAATGAAATAATGGCCATCACCCTATAAATAACACATGGATCTTCTACTTACTGATGAAGGGAGAGTCTCCCAAAACGCGTCTAAGTAGAAGCCTATAGAGGATTAACCTAAGTGCACCACTTTTTCTACATCACAAGGAGCGCTCCCAAAAAAACGCAAAGATTGCCATCACGTGATCATCCTCATCATACTGCAGACGCGCAAACCATGCCCCGGGCACCACGAGGAATGCTGAAGATCTTACCAGCAGATCACGTCAGGCACAGAGCACCTCTCTTTTTCCCACAGCACCATGCAGGATCATAATAATTGACTGTACTGCATCAATACGGCACAGATTAGATTAAGGAAGATTGTTCCTATATTAATTACAACAGATCTTATTTGTGAAGGACTATCCCACGGAGGACTATTTGTATTATTATTATTATTTTTATCAATACTATTTTTATCATCATTTTTCATACTTATATGCATATGTGGGAATTTTATCACATCATTCTCTATTTTATTTGCATTCCTCATTTTGATTTTTGATCCTTTGATCTTTTATTCCAAGACACATTTTTTTTTTACAATTTGGAATAATGATTGAACTAATTTCATTACCAAGCTATTTAACATATACCTATACCCATATTAATAAATTAGCTATATACAACCCTTATATGAGTGTGCCTGCTTACCTTCCTACCTTCCATTCAATACTGTCCTGACTGGGTGAGTCAGATTTAGCAGCTCTGCACCTCTACCATTTGCTTAAACAGTAGAGCCGTCTATATCAATCACTCCTTGTTATATGTAAATGGTTTGTTTCTATTTTTTAGGTCGGCCGGGTCTCAAAATTATTGTTAGCCTCTAATTTCAAACAACTCTCACACCAAAATGGCTAAAGTCACAGTAGTGACACTCAATGTGAATGGGATGAACATACCGCAGAAGGGTAGCCAGATATACCACATGATTAGAAAGGAGAAAGCAGATATAGCCTTTCTTCAAGAAACTCACTTCAGACATCTTCATGTACCCAATTTACTGAGCAAACATTTCCCTGACTGGCACCATGCTACATACTCATCAGCAGCGAGGGGTGTGTCAATTGGGGTAAGTAAAAATATCCCTTTAGTGGTCTCAGCAAAACTAGTAGATCTGGGTGGCAGGTACATGTTTATTAAGGGTAAGATTCTAAACACTGCTGTTACACTTGCCAATCTGTACACCCCTAACGCTAAGCAGGTCACATGGCTGATCCAGACAATGGAGACCTTGAAGTTATTCGCTGAGGCCACACTTATAGTGGGTGGAGATTTTAATCTGGCCTTAGAATATTCAAAGGATTCCACCTCAAGGTCTATATCCACACCTTTAAACCAAATCCGCAGACTCCAGATAGCTTTAACAGATTTAGGAGTTTCTGGTGTATGGAGAGTCTTTATCCCAGAGGGCAGGGATTATACATACCACTCTCGGGTCTATAGATCCTATCAATGGCTGGACTACTTATTTCTCTCAAATAATGCTCTTTTATCGCTTATAAGCACTACAATAGGTTCTATAACTGTATCAGACCATGCCCCAGTAAGTTTGGAGATGACACTACAAAATATACCACCTAAAGCTTGGGCTTGGAGACTAAACACCACATTAATCGAAGACGTACTTAACAAGGAACACATAAAGGAGAAGATACTGAAGTACTTTCGAACTAATGACACTCCTTACATCTCCAGGACAATATTATGGGAAGCCCACAAAACTGTAATCAGGGGGGAAATGATTAGCTTGGGTACCAAGGTAAAAAGACAAAGGACAAAAGAAAATTGATTCCCTGCTTCTACAAATTTCCACACAAGAAAAACAACACAAGACAACTCTGACAGAAGACATACAGAACACACTTCTTCTATGCTCTCAACTGAAAGACACGCTAAATGTCAAATCAGCAAGGACTCTACTGTCACTGCGCTTCAAATACTATTCACATGGGGACAAAGGTTCTAAACGAATGTCCTCCCTTCCGAGGGCACAGAGAAATAAAACCTTTATTAGCGCAATTAAGTCCAAGGAAGGCAATAGATTTACCACCACCCCTGCCATAGCAGAGGAATTTTGCAGATTTTATAAGTCACTTTACAACCTTGATAAGTACACTAACAAAACTGGAAAAAACTCCCTCCTTTTACAAGACCATATTAACTCCTTTCTTCAATCTATCAAGATTCCAACTATATCTGAAGAAGGGAAGAATAACCTTTTACTACCCTTCACGGAGAAAAATACTAAATACTATACCAGGGGTGGCCAACCTTACAGACACAAAGAGCCAGAAAAAAAACGTATGACTGCCAGGAGCCACAAGCTATACATTTACACAAATATGCGTGCACACGACAGTATTACTGCAACTGAGTTTTTAAACATTTTATGGAACATTTGGCCCATAATAGAACAGTCCTATCCTATTTTTTGGGCGGACAAGGTGACTATTTTTTTCTGTTACGGTGTTCACCACATAGGAGATTTTTTTAAATATTTTAATAGTTTGGACTTTTTCGGGCATGGCAATTTTATGTGTAAAATTGGGAAAGGGGGTGATTTAAACTTTTAATATTTTGGTGTTTTGTTTTAATTTAAAATTTTATTTTTTCACTTTTTATTTAATAACTACAGGGCAGCAGGGAGCTCACCATGGCAACCAAGGCTTGAGTAGCATCCTGGCTGCCATGGTAACCGTCCTGGATACAATCGCTCAGATCGGAAGCTGCCAAAGGGATACATGATGGAGTTAATATGAGGCACAGGTCCAACCGTTACTAGTGATAACCCCCATGTGCCTCATAATAACCCTATCAAGTATCCATATCCTTGCATAATGGGCAACATGGGGTTAATGCATGAGCTACAAACATAAACAGTCACTTGCTATTGGTACAGTCAATCCATGTGCCTCATATTAATAAGTGGCTTGTATTCTGTAACTCACATTAACCCTATGTTGCCCATTATGTGAGATGGTACTTTGGGGGTCACTTACTATTAATGTGAGGCACATGGGGTCCAGTCCAAAAGCATGTAGCCAGCCTGACATTAAAAATAAATGACCCCTATCATGTTTAAAACATGGCAGTGGCAAGATTGGAGTTAATGAGTCACATTAACCCCAATCTTGCTGGCTGCCTGATACATGTTTTTTGCCTGCCTTTATTTTGAGGCAGGCTAATGACTCTTGCACTGTGTGAGTGTGGGGTACCTTTTATGCTGGCTGCTCAGTGCACACCGACTCTGGGGTTGACGCTGAGCGAGGACAGGACACTTAGGAGGAGGCTGCTGCTGCTGCTGCTGCTGTTCGCCGAGCTCACTAGCTCAGACGGCGCAGCAGTTTCTTACCTCCCCTGTCCCTCCTCCTCCTTTAATTAGCCGCACATTCATTGGTGGCAGTGGTGCGGGCAGCTTTAGAGCCCGCTCTTTTCACTGCTTTCAGTGGCGGTCGCGTCATATGAGGGAGGGACTCCCTACCTCCCTCCTTACATCCCTCCTCCGTGTAGAAGGCCGAGCGTGGCACACGCCATGTTCTCTTGAGATACTAGGCTACGCAGCCTAGTATCGCAATAACACAAATCCCGACCGGACCGCGGTCCCCTGCGAGCCGCAAATAAAGTTGCAAGGAGCCGCATGCGGCTCGCGAGCTGCGGGTTGGCCACCCCTGTACTATACCGTCTGGGAAAAGCCCTGGCCCAGATAGCTACCCTATCACTTATTATAAAAAGTTCAGAGATGTTTTGATTCCACACTTTACTAAAATGTGTAACTCTCTGATGCTAGGCTCTACCCTCACCCCACAAGCTCAGTCAGAACACATTACCATTATACATAAAGAAGGGAAGGACCCAGAGGCATGCGGCAGTTACTGTCCCATTTTGCTCCTCAACACAGATTTGAAATGGTGGGCGAAGCTGTTGAGCCATCGCATTTCTAAATTGCTTCCTGAGCTGATCGGAGAAGAACAAGTGGGATTAAAATTTAGACAATCCCCTAACATCAGAGTGGTGCAGGTGGGAGGAGCCATGCATAAAATGGCGGCGTTCGCCAATGATCTATTGCTAATGATCACTAACCCCAAGGAACCAATGCCCCATGTGCTAGAGCTTTTTAACTCATTGGGAGTAGTCTCTAACTTCAAGATAAATATGGAGAAGTCTGAAGCCCTAGGAGTGTCGCTTAAACATGCTCAAAAGCATTATAGAATCAACTTCATTTAAATGGCCCCCTAATGCTATTAAATACCTAGGAATCTTAGTCCCAGCAAACCCAGAGCTCCTCTTCCGATTCAATTACACACCCTTATTAGGTAAGATACAATCCTTCCTCACCAGGACCACAATACCTAATCTGTCCTTGCTGGGAAGAAAGAATGTCCTAACCACATATGTCCTCCCGCAAATTATGTACACACTACGCTCTCTCCCTATATCTGTTTCAGGTACGTTTCTCAATAAAATAAAGGTGATCATGGGAAAGTTCCTATGGGCTGATAGAAAGGCTAGATTATCCTTCTCCGTCCTCATAAGGAGGAAGAAACAAGGAGGTATATCCCTGCCGGACTTATTAGTATATATTCAAGCCATACACTTAGAAAGGTGGTTAGCCCTATCCAGACCACATCCAACACCCATTCACATAGCAATGGAAAGAGCTCTACTAGGGAGAAACAGAGAACATCTTCTCTGGAGTCACAACACAACACCTAATAGACAAGAAGGGGTCAGTGATCTTACAAGTTGTACTAATAAACACTGTAATGCTTCGCCAGCACGCAATATGGGTTGCAAACGTCTCTCCCCCCTAATGCCTTTTCCTATGCTTCCACATGTGCTCTCGGCTCATCCCATTACCAGATCAGAAACTTGGACTGCTGTCCTTGGGCGTAGATTAGGTGATCTTGCTCGAATGACAGCAAACTCAGATTATTATACCACCCTCACTGGGGGTCCCCTACCTGATAAATGTGTGATACAGAAGTGAGATTTTGAGAGCACGTGTGCCAGGTTAAAAAAATCAAAATATCTGCCTTTACCTGACCCGACCTGGTTGGAGACTTATGTTCTGCTACCCTCCTCTCCTGCAAAGTGCTTATCATTAATATACAAGCAGCTTCTGACCGGCAGAGATCAGCAGACCCCAGCATATTTGAGGGAATGGGAGAAAGAACTAAACATCACACTAAATAAACCAAATAAGGCATTTGTTTTATACCATTCACATGGGTTTTCTAGGTGCGTTAAAGTTCAAGAAAACTCTGTGAAGATACTTACTAGGTGGTACCGTACCCCAGATTTCCTTCATAGGATTAACTTGATCCCATCTAATAAATGCTGGCGATGTTCCAATGGAGTGGGCAGCATCTCTCATATTTGGTGGTATTGCCCGGCATTGAAACACTTCTGGAACAAGTTTGAGGCTGCCATCAACAGGATTTGCCACTCCCAACTGAAACTCTCAGGCCCTCTGGTATCGATGTGGCTACCCGAGAAGTATTTTAGACCAAATAAATCCTCTCTACCTACACATATGATTACAGCAGCAAAACTTCTTATCCCAATTAAGTGGAGGGAGACGGACCCCCCTGATAGGAATCTCAACGTCCCACTTGGTACCCCTGGCACCAAACTTCTAGTATCGGCTTGGTTTGAGTCCTTTTCTGACGTCAGGAGAGCGCTTCACTCAGTAGGTAATAAAAGACACAACAGTGATGTACTGAATGAACACTCTGAGGTTTATTTTTAATGCACACAGGTTATATAGAGGGGGCTTTACCCCCTTTATTAGCATATCATCGTAAGTTATGTATTCAACCTATCATATTAACACGCTCTATTCTACAGACAGTGAAAGAGAAACAAAAAAGGAACTTCCATATTAGGAATATTGTCCGGGAGTAGTGCCAAAGAGATAAAATTCAGGGTTACAGAGAATAGAAACTTAACAGCAATTAGTTTGACAGCAATCAGAGCTATTTCCTAACAGAGAAACAAAACTTCAGCAAAATGCAGAATTTGTTTTTGACATTAAAAAGAACATGGATTCCTTGCAAATCCCCTCTTAGAACCTTTAGTGGATCACACTACATGGTTCTTTCCTTTCTTGTCCTTTTTCTCTCTATATGATATTAGGTAATTCTTATACCCATCTGGGCTTCGATCCTCCTGGGGTAGAGTAGTCTGATATAATGACACATTAGAGAGCCCTTTTTCTAGCATTCGTTTCACACAAGGAATAACACATAATGCTACTACACCTATTACTACAATTACTATTAGTATGACAATCCCTAGTTGTATGAGACCTTGTTTCCAACTTGTGAACCACCCAGAGTATTGATCCCATGGATTATTTATACCTGAGTTCTTTTTCAGTTCTATTGACAGATCTTCAAGCTTTTTTATAGCTATTGTGACCTTACCAGTGGGGCCAGTATTATTTGGTATGTATGTGCAACAGGAGGTTGGATCAGTCAGTACTCGGCACACTCCGCCCTTCTCTGCAAGAATCATATCCAACACCATTCGATTCTGAAATGTCATGCTTGAGTCTGCTTGTAGTTCTTCTGCTACCCCTTGTAATGCATCTCTGGTATAGTTTACAAACCTTTGCTGATTGCAGTATATGTAATTTATCCAATCCACATTTTTATTCACAGTAATGATGGGAAATATTGATTCAAATCCGGCGGCTACTTGATCTCTAGCTTTGAACTCATCTGGGACCCCTCTTGGAACACCTATTGCATCTATATACACATGGGGATCAAAACTTGAAAGGGGGCTGCTTCTTTTGTTTATCTTTAGCACCCGTTTGTCTGTAATATCTGATTCAGTAAAAATGTGCATGTTCATTATAACTTTGGCAAGCGCACATTCACCTTTCCAGGCACCTTCCAGTCTGGATCTTATTTTTCCATCTTCACAGATCCAGTACACATCTCCTATGGAGTATACTTGATTCTGAGTGAGGGATATGTTCAGATTGCTGTATTTGTGACAATAACCTTTGGTGAAATTCTGTACATTCCTCCCATGTGTACTACCTTTGTAACATGTGTAGTTACCTGGATATACCTGGATTCCTGCCCCAGGGCGAGGATTTTTTAACAACAGAGGGTATTTTGATTTCCATTCTGTACATGCACTGTGGTTATAAGACATATTAACAAAAAGAGTAAAAAAACATTCTTCAACACTTTCTGGTAACACTAGGGGTACAGTACCTAGGTGTGGCTTGGCAGCACCGCATATGTAACAGTTACTTTTATTCACAGAGGCTGCACTATACTTCATCCACTCCAGCCACAAATTAACATCAGAAAAACCCGTCCCCATGGCCAAAGTATCCTCATATGTGGGATCAGATATGGCCCTTAGGTTTTTTAAAGAAACTATATGTGGGGCTAGTGGGTTTTTGGGGACACCTGTGATGGGTTGGTATTCCTTAGACTTATACATATCTCTAATTTGAACATTTGTGTTACCCGGGAAGTCGCAGCTCCCCACATTTTATGGAAGTACCATCCCAATACATAATCTCCTTCATCATATTTACCAGGGTTTTCTATTGTCAATACAATTTTCATTTCCGCTGACCTTTTTTTGCAATAATTCAATGAGGAGGTGTCCACATAACACGTCCCTCTCTCAAGGAGTGTCATTCTAGTCAAAAGGGACTTAGAATTTGTATCCCTCCTTTTGAGGGCGCTTTCTGGTTTATATCCCCATTCAGTCCCTGTATTCCATCCCACTGATCCTCAATATGCACAACCTTTTCCCCAGTATGAGTCTGTTACACATATATAGGCCTGTCCTTCTACATAGTTGTTGGAACAGTAGTTATAATATGAACATGTTTTCAATATATCACAAAGACAAAAGGTGTAGGTAGCTACGTGAGGATTAGATGAATTATACCAAAAGGTGATGACGCCGCCCTTGCTAGTTGCGGCTACTTCTCCCATACTGCTAATTGGTAAAATCAACAAGATTATTGAAGCAATCTTAGTCAGTACATTCAACCATTTTCTAGAAAAGAGTGAGGAGCTCATCATGTTGGAGGTCAGGGCCGTCTGCCCCCGTTAGTACCTCTGGGCCTTGTTGGAGGTCAGGGCTGTCTGCCCCCGTTAGTACCTCTTGTCCTTCTTCAAGGTCAAGGCTGTCTGCCTCCGTTCCTGCCTCCTCTCTTGCTCTCACAAGCTTCACTCGGGTGGCGTGGATCCAAGTTGAAGATTGTTCAGTCAGCACGGCTGTTCTGGTTACTGCGACCACGGTAGTGGGTGGGCCATATGCGAAGTCACCTTGGGATTTTCCTTTCTTCAGTGTTTTGATCACTACCTCATCCCCCACCCTGTATGGGTGGGTGGGTTCCTGTGGAAGAGAGGGGGACTTACAAGCAAATTTTTCCCCAGTTTTATTAAGTACCTGGTACCTGGGCGGGTGGGGAAAGGCCTTCCTATGAGTATCTGTAAGGATTCTCAATGCTGTTATATCCTACCCCCTCTTTGCAGACTAATCCTGTCTTAGGATTTTTCTGCAATACTGGATAACACCAGTCTTGCTGTTCCTGTTCAGTGGCATATCTTTGAAGATAAGTAAGCATTTGTGACATCTCAGGGGTTGGAGGTGCCAAACATGGCATCTACCAATGGTTACACAAACCTGTGGGGTTGCATTTGGCCACTCGTTTCGCCACCTTATCTGCCAGCGCATTGCCCTGTGAGACATGATCCTTACCATCTGCTGCCGTGAATCCTCTCCTCTGTCAAATCATACCATGGTCCCACACTACCCCATGTGCGTATCTACTCTCAGTATAGATGGTGACAGGTTTATCAGTATGTAGAATACATGCTCTAGTGAGTGCAATGAGCTCAGCTGCCTGCTGTGTTGAGTGTGGATGTCCTTGAGTAGGCCTACAACATCATGTGTAGTGTGCAAAAATGGTGTAACGTCACATTGTGAAAGGAGTTGCCAACTCTACCATCATAGCACAGGCTGCAAGAGAACACAGACATGCCGGCATCCCTTGAACAGGGGTGGGCATTACCTTTGAGAAAAATACACAAGGACGCAACTTGCCTCCGTGTTCTTGTGTCAGTACACCCGCCATGGTTTTACAATTTTGTCGTGCAAACATGTGGAAGGGCAGTTTGTAGTCAGGGAGGCCCAATCCTGGACTTGACATTAATGAACATTTCAGATAATCAAATGTATTGTACATTTCTGAAGACCATTTTATTAAATCAGGTTTGTCCTGTAGTGTTGCCTCAAGATATTGTCATAGTAGGAACAGTCTGGGATCCATTGTCTGCAGTAGTTTATCATTCCAAGGAAGGATAGCATTTCCTTCTTGGAGAGCGGGGTGACCAGGCCCGCTACAGACTGAACTCTCCCTGGACTGATCCTCCTTTCCCCCTTTGTGAGGACAAACCCCAAGTATTCGACTTGCTGTTTACACCATTGCATTTTCCCTAATGACACTTTGTGTCCACATTCAAACAACCATTGTAACAGTGTTATACCATCCTCAATGTTGGCCTCCACTGACATACTGCACAACAGTAAATCATCCACGTATTGCAACAACACAGAACCTTGGGGGGGGGGGTGCCATGGTTTTAACGTGGCTTGGAGGACTATGCTGTACACTACAGGTGAATCAGCATATCCCTGGGGTCTGCCCCAGGTCAGTTGACGTCTGTCAAAGGAAAAAGCAAAAATTAGTCTGGTCTTCTTGTCAACTGGGAATTCACAGAATGAACACAACCCTGTTCACGGGATTATAATAGAATTAGGTCATAAATACAGGAGTATCACAGAGAAACCGTTAATTCTAAAACATGACTTTTAATGTATTCAATTAAAATATTTTGACCCTTTTGATACAAAAATAAACAATAAACAAAAATTAAAGCATAAGCTACAGATCACTTGTTTCCAAAGTGGCAGGATAACAAGTGAACGATCTATAGGGACAATCACCCTAATGTTGCCCTTAATGTTATGGCCCTGCCTATGAACGGAATGGCCGCCCTGATAAGGGAGATCCCGTATCTCGTGCCTCCTATATTACCCTAGAAGGCCCTGATGCGGGTGGCGGGTTAAACTAGTCCTAAAAGGAGGCTGTTGCTGATCTACAGGTCTACCAAAAACAAAAAAGGGTTAATTATGTTGGAAGAACACCCAAAACCCATATCATGGGAGTAGAAATAGGAAAAAGCAGTATACAGTTAGAGCATGACTGTGAAAACGTCCCTACGCGTTTCGCCCGGTTGATATTGGGCTCCTCAGGGGACCAAAACCAGAGAAATACAGAGTGTCCAACACCACAGATAAATAATAGATCAAAGACAGTACACATATGTGACCACAATAAATGTAGTTTAAAGTATCGGTCACCAATTATATTTAGTATATATATAAATATAAGACCCCTAGTCCTAAGTATAGAATACTATTTTAATCTAGGTATATAGGGCTCCAGTTATATGAAGAAAAAGCAGTATAGAGATGGCAATATTGATCCAATCATCAAATTGATAACACATGGTCATAACACGCCCTCCCACTTCAAGGGTGTATAGAAATCAAGATGCTATACAGCAGAGTATCAGCACACAATAACCGCAACAATTTCTGTGAAGAGAATATATATATATATAGTGCAGTAAAACTCAAAGTATGCAGTGTCTAGTCTCTGGTGGTACAGAGGTACTTGCGTATCCAGATAGGTATGGTTGCCAATACTGTTCAGTCACTCTGGAGGATGTCCACACAGATGGGAGACTGTAAGTGTGACGGCTCAGAGGTCCCGGCGTGACCGCTGTCTGGATGGAGACGCGGCCGCGGTCACGCCGGGACCTCTGAGCCGTCACACTTACAGTCTCCCATCTGTGTGGACATCCTCCAGAGTGACTGAACAGTATTGGCAACCATACCTATCTGGATACGCAAGTACCTCTGTACCACCAGAGACTAGACACTGCATACTTTGAGTTTTACTGCACTATATATATATATATATATTCTCTTCACAGAAATTGTTGCGGTTATTGTGTGCTGATACTCTGCTGTATAGCATCTTGATTTCTATACACCCTTGAAGTGGGAGGGCGTGTTATGACCATTTGTTATCAATTTGATGATTGGATCAATATTGCTATCTCTATACTGCTTTTTCTTCATATAACTGGAGCCCTATATAGCTAGATTAAAATAGTATTCTATACTTAGGACTAGGGGTCTTATATTTATATATATACTAAATATAATTGGTGACCGATACTTTAAACTACATTTATTGTGGTCACATATGTGTACTGTCTTTGATCTATTATTTATCTGTGGTGTTGGACACTCTGTATTTCTCTGGTTTTGGTCCCCTGAGGAGCCCAATATCAACCGGGCGAAACGCGTAGGGACGTTTTCACAGTCATGCTCTAACTGTATACTGCTTTTTCCTATTTCTACTCCCATGATATGGGTTTTGGGTGTTCTTCCAACATAATTAACCCTTTTTTGTTTTTGGTAGACCTGTAGATCAGCAACAGCCTCCTTTTAGGACTAGTTTAACCCGCCACCCGCATCAGGGCCTTCTAGGGTAATATAGGAGGCACGAGATACGGGATCGCCCTTATCAGGGCGGCCATTCCGTTCATAGGCAGGGCCATAACATTAAGGGCAACATTAGGGTGATTGTCCCTATAGATCGTTCACTTGTTATCCTGCCACTTTGGAAACAAGTGATCTGTAGCTTATGCTTTAATTTTTGTTTATTGTTTATTTTTGTATCAAAAGGGTCAAAATATTTTAATTGAATACATTAAAAGTCATGTTTTAGAATTAACGGTTTCTCTGTGATACTTCTTGTCAACTGGGACAGAAAAGAATGCATTTTTCAGATCTATCACACTGAACCAAACAGCGTCTGCTGGAATGGCAGATAGTAATTGAGTGATGTCAGGTACAATAGGGGCTATTAGGCACAATGATGTTGTTGATGGCCCTTAAATCCTGTACAAAGCGGGTAGCACCATCTGCCTTTGTCACTGGATTTACAGGCATGCTGTAGGGTGAAATCACCTCTTCCAGGATTCCCTTTTTGTAGGAATTCTTTTATCATTGGCCTAAGTCCATCGAGTTTCTCTTTTGGCAGTAGGTATTGTTTCTGGAACACTGAGATGACACCTGGTTTTACAGTAGCTGTGTAAGGTGTGCAATCTATGAATCCTGTGTCATATTCATGTGAAGACCATAATGCAGGGTTAATGTTGTTAAGTTCTGGGTGGTTCTGTATGTTTGCAAGAATCAGTGGCACTGGTGTAGAGATTGAAATGAGATCTGAGTGTACTCTTATGCCCAGATATTTGGCTGACACTTGTAAGTCAAGCTTAATGAACAAATCTTTACTTAACACACTTGAGGTTGCACTGCTATCTACCATGAATCCTACTCTCAGTCATCTAAGTCCACCCCTTTTAGGCTGCTTTCACACTAGCGTTCGGGTTTCCGTTCATGAGCTCCGTTTGAAGGAGCTCACGAGCGGACCCGAACGCAGCCGTCCAGCCCTGATGCAGTCTGAATGGATGCGGATCCGCTCAGACTGCATCAGTCTGGCGGCGTTCAGCCTCCGCTCCGCTCGCCTCCGCACGGACAGGCGGACAGCTGAACGCTGCTTGCAGCGTTGGGGTGTCCGCCTGGCCGTGCGGAGGCGTGCGGATCCGTCCAGACTTACAATGTAAGTCAATGGGGACGGATCCGTTTGAAGATGCCACAATGTGGCTCAATCTTCAAGCGGATCCGTCCCCCATTGACTTTACATTGAAAGTCTGGACGGATCCGTCCCAGGCTATTTTCACACTTAGCTTTTTTTTGCTAATATAATGCAGACGGATCCGTTCTGAACGGAGCCTCCGTCTGCATTATTATGGGCGGATCCGTTCAGAACGGATCCGCCCGAACGCTAGTGTGAAAGTAGCCTTAGTCGGACGCTGTGGTCCTCCTACTCTGTCATTAGATTCCCAGCTGCCCATGAGGACAGAGCTCTGATGTCCAGCACAACACTTAACATGTAACACATAACTTCAAACATTGAAACAAACAGATCTGACAATACAGACATAAACAAACAAAAGGCCCATAAAAACTTTTCTTTGATTTCAATAATAATAAAAAATGTACAGCTTGATCAATGCTGTTGGCACCAATAAAAACCAAAAACTTCCAAGAAAAATAAAATTCTCAATGCACATATTATATGAAAACAGATATCGTACTCCATACACATTCATATACAGCTCTTCTAGAAGCATCCATTAGGGCTCTTTCACACTTTCAACTCCACTACAACTCAGAGCCACACCCATTCACATACCACTGAATCATTTGTCTTCCAACCTAATCACACAATTGTCTTTGTTTCATCCCAAAACTTGCAGCACAGACAAACACAGCTTTCCTGGAAACAGATAGCCACACACACACAGAATTGCTAATAGTATATCTCGTTGTTGTGCTGTTTTCCAATGTTTTCTGATCTTCACTCTGTGATTAATCAACTCTTATAAGAAGACAATATACATGTTTTAATCATACAGTCATTTTGTTAAACCCAAATCATTTTATATGCCAGGTGTTCTTAGTTAATGTTGTACATATATAATAATTCTTGTTAAAAGCTGGATTCCCACATTACACTGCTGGGGAAAGAAAATTATTGAACAATTTTTTATTTTTTTTATAATAATATTACACATATAACATCACTTACTCTGCAGGATTCCCTACCCCTTTGTATCATGTAATCCATATCCTAGGACGGGTCATGGTCAAAATGTGGCCATGCTTCTTTGTCTCCCAGACAAAGACCCTTTATCATGTCCATGTGGTACGGGCTATTATCGCCGTCCCTTGGAAAGGGGCTAGCAGCTTGCATGAACTCAGTCCATCCAGCTAAATTATCCACCCATGGGTTAACTAGGAAGTAATTTATGGGACTACACCGTGCAACATAAACTTTGCATGTTTCTCCCGTCTCAGGTTTGGGATAATTTGTTTTAGACTCTTGTGACCCCATTCCGTCTGATATTTTAATGATGCTACTTTCCTAGAACTAGCTGTACTGAAGCGTTAAGGATTCGACAAATTAATCCTGTCAACTAGGCAAAGGACTCAGGTCTGATCACAAAATATCAGAGAGTTTCATCAAACATATAATTTGTTGCTTTGGTCTGCCACTTGTGTTCACCTATCCCCGGGTTAATGGATTGCTCCTAGCCGGGGGTGGGGCGTATTGTAGACCTCCGCAACACAGTAAAACAACAATGCAATGTCCTTAAAACTCTATGCAAATAGTAAACTTCAGTCCGTACACTTACCACCCGGACATCAGTATCCTTATATCAACTCTAATAGTCTTATACTTTAAAACAGCTTTAAAAGAGTCAAACCAAGCTCCATCCTTGTCTCCCTGAGACAATATTATCTAGTGCGCACTATATTTTCTCTGAGTGATCCTCACGGCGGACTCCCGGAGTCCCCGGGTCACTCCCCCAGACTCCCGGAGTCTGTTCCCTGTATCCCTGATACAGTAATTATACTAGAAGTTGTAGGTTCTACTTACTAAATCGAGACGTGGTCGTCGGATCGGCCAGAGGACAATAACAGATGCCTTTCTTACCAAACCCGATGACCTTCTCGACCCCGGACACGAGCCCCCAAACTGATAGGAATCTCAACGTCCCACTTGGTACCCCTGGCACCAAACTTCTAGTATCGGCTTGGTTTGAGTCTTTTTTTTCTGACGTCAGGAGAGCGCTTCACTCAGTAGGTAATAAAAGACACAACAGTGATGTACTGAATGAACACTCGGAGGTTTATTTTTAATGCACACAGGTTATATAGAGGGGGCTTTACCCCCTTTATTAGCATATCATCGTAAGTTATGTATTTCCTAACAGAGAAACAAAACTTCAGCAAAATGCAGAATTTGTTTTTGACATTAAAAAGAACATGGATTCCTTTCACCCCCCACCATAAACATGTGGTATGAGAAAATGAACTTCCTATGCCGTATGGAAGAATTAGCGGGATGGGAGAATAATAAAAGGAGTGAATTTCTAAAAACATGACAGCCTTGGCTCTCTCACATGGCTGAGCGATATGCGTCAGCAAACAGTTTGACAATATGGCCGTGACGTAACTACCAGAGGTGTTCATAATCGAATACAGAAAACAATGGCCCCGTCATCTACATTCACTCACCTGAATCAGAGAGTTTATTAAATATAAGCAATAGAACTCTATACCAGACAGAAGAGACCCTAGCTGAAATATGTTTGAGTTGTTACTTGTCCTTGTTTCATTATTTTGGATTTATCTGATAAATATGGTGAAGGTCCAGTCGACCAGAGATGAGCTCATTAGTAAACGCCTAAATAGGGTAACAGTCATCACTTGCGTGTATGGTAGGGTTATGTGACTCTAGTTTACCATAGATTCGCTGTTACCTCCTAGTAGAAATGTATACAACTTCTGTGATATTGTCGCTGGGTTTATTGCCATATAGCTACAGAGTCGGAGGAGACGATTCATTTGATATTCATTATTACTGTAATTTCCGACTGATGTCGTGTAATATGTTTTGTTATTCTTTAATTAACAAAAAAAAAGATTTTATAACAAAAAAAAAAAAGATGTTCTACACGGTCTCCTGCCTTTCCAGAAGTTTCTTGGAATATACCACAGTCACCTTTATACAGGTAAGATAGATTTTACTGTGTATATTTATGTGCCATGACACCATGGCTCCCATTTTGTATACACAATTTGGTTTGCTCCAGTGTGTCTGAATAGAGCAGAAGTCACATGGAGGTGATTTGCCTGGTCGCATGACCCTCCATCAGCGACCATCTTGAGGACAGGACCTTTATGTGTGGGCAAACAGCACAGAAACAAAGGCTACATATATTAGTAGGTGTCTAACAGGGCAAAAAAATAATTCTATTGGAAATGGACTTACTGTCACCACCAGACATCTGAGAAGCTCTGACAGACGTTCTTCAGAACCTCCTCCTTGAGGTTCCTTTTGTTTTGCTTTCGTTTTCTCATCTCGTTAGCCTCTCTCAGCTGTCATGTAGTTGCACTGATTGCATCCCTTTAAATCCCTTCCCATACTGCATCACTTTGCGGTTTATACAACTTCCTGGAGTGTGTGCATGCTGGATGCTACTACTGAGTCTTCTACAGATAAGTTTTGTTCATTCATTTGTGTTTTCCTGTTTGCTGGATCCCAGGTGACCCTGACTCCCTCCGTATCAAGTGTAGGGAGCCGGTGGTCGTGTCCCCTCACTATTATAGGGTGTTCAGGTGTTATACAGTCGAGGAACGAGGATATGCGATCATCTACCATTGAGATTTTTGCATAGGCTGAGCAGTTAGGGAGAGAGCCAGGTCTGTTGCAGGGCTCTCCCTTTGGTTCCTTAGCTTTGGATCCAGTCAGTCGGATCTTCATTTTGTGTCTTCTAGTTTTCTGTACACCTTCCGTGACACTTACTATTGTTCAACGGTACCACAATCTCCAGCTGTCAGCCTTGGAACCTGGCACACCCACTTCCTTACGCAACATTCACATGTCTACAGACACAAAAACTCAAACATCTGAGTTTCTCATTCATAGAGGTACAATTTAGTTTCCATGTCTGTCAACGTTCCGCAAGAAAAGCATGGATGTTTTTACACCATGTATGACCGATGGGTGGGATGGAGGCGGAGCAGGGGCACATTGGGGCCATTTAAACAGGCAAAATAGAAGGTGAAAAACTGTTTAGACAGGTGCACAGGCTGACATATGTGCGCCTAATTTATGATGAGGCACCCGCTGGCCAGTTTGTGTACATGGTGAAACAGGGAACCGTCCGCTCCCTGCTTCACATTTCCGCTGAGCTTCGCGCGCTCCCCAGCAGTCCACACATCACACTGCTGGCTGTGTGGAAGGAGCATTGCAGGCTGGGATTCAGCTTCTTGCACAGCCAGCAGTGAGGGGGCACAAAGGTGGGCATTAGTACTCTGAGAAAAAAAGCCCTGCCAATCGCACCCAGTCCTCTTAATGCCCCCCACATAGTAATTATTCCCCCTTTATGCCACCACACAGTAGTTGTGCCCACATGTGTGCCATTCACACTAGTCATGCCCAGATATGCCCCCTTCACACTAGTTATGCCCAGATATATGCCTCCTTCTCAATAGTTAAGCCCAGATATGTGCCCCCTTTACAGGAATTAAAAAAAATACATCACTTGCATCCCTTCAGCCCCTCCAACATACAGTCCCATGTAAATAACATCACTCTCTCCCCAGCCCCTCTTCAACATACAGTCCCATGTAAGGCTACATGCAAAATAATGTAAAAAAAAAAAAAAAAAAAAAAAGGCCTTTAAAATTGAACACATTGTCCATTTTTAGTTTAAAAAGTTGGTTTTATTAAAGAATAACAAAAGGTACGGTTACAAAACCAAAAGCAATATTGCAGAATTGCACCTCATACAGGAGGCGGTTAATGATAAGTGTATAGTTTTATGCATGTAGTATCAAGCAACCAGGGATTGGTGAACAAGAAAACAACAAAAAATAAATAAAATAAAATAATAATAACAATAAAATCAATAAATTCACATACAACAGGTAACAAAAACATGGTATCCTAGTAAAAGTAAGGCTTTTTGGAATTGTTAGCCACATGAAGGGGGCAGGTGTTGAAGACAGAGTGTACCCCAGGGATTTCGGAGCATGCATTATGGGGGTCAAGAACCTCTAACCAACCAACTAATGACAAGTAGGGTATCCTATGAGAAGTGTGGGAGGAAGCCAGACACGGCTGCCAGAGTTTCGAGTATGATTCCATCATATCCCCCATAGTGGCTACAATTTTTTCATATATGGCCATTCTATCCATCCGCTGCACAACCTTAGAAAGACAGAGGGGGTTGGATCACCATTTGTCCGTTATGTGAATGTGCGCCGTGAGCAGAAAGTGTTGGGCCAACCTAAATGGGGCGTATTTTAAGCTTACAGGCTTATCTCCAGGGAGACAAACTGATGGGGTCTTACGGAAATTGGTGCCTAAAATGTCTGACAAGACCGCGCAAACCCCTGACCAAAACGAGCTTGCTACAGGGCATGCCCACCATATATGGTACATTGATACAGTAGCGCTGCAGCCTCGGAAACAAAGAGGTGAGATCGATGGATATATATGATGTAACCTTTTGGGTACTAAATAGGCCCTGTGGAGGACCTTAAGAGAATGTCACGGACGGTGTACAGGAAACAAGACAAAGCAACATGCATATATGACTGAGTGGATCCAAAGCTAAGAAACCAAAAGGGAGACCCCTGCACAAGACCTGAGACTTTCCCTGGCTGCTCAGCCTATGCAAAGATCCCAGAGGTGGAAGGTTGCATATCCACGTACCTCGACTATATAACCCCTGAACACCCTACAATAGTGAGGGGACACGACCACCGGCTCCCTATACCAGACACGGAGGGAGTCAGGGTCACCTGGGATCCAGCAAACAGAAAATAACAGATAAATGTTCAGCACTTAACTTTGTAGCAGACTGGAAAACAAGATCAGCATGCACACACACTCCAGGAAGTAGTATAAGCCGCCCAGTAATGCATTATGGGGCGGAATTTAAAGGGATGCAATCAGTCCAACTCCATGACAGCTGAGAGAGGCTAACGAGATGAGGAACTGAACAGCACAACAAAGGGAACTCAAGGAGGAGGTTCTGAAAGGCCTCTGTCAGAGCTTCTCAGCTGTCTGGTTGTGACAGTACCCCTCCCTCTACGAGTGGACTCCGGACACTCAGAGCCCACCTTCTCAGGATGGGACCTATGGAAAGCCCTGATGAGACGAGAGGCCTTAATGTCCGTCACTGGGACCCACATCCTCTCCTCAGGACCATAACCCTCCCAATGAACAAGGTACTGAAGAGAACCGCAGACAAGACGAGAATCCACAATCCTAGAGACCTGAAATTCAAGATTCCCATCAACCATAATCGGAGGAGGAGGCAAAGGCGAGGGTACAATGGGTTGAACATAAGGTTTCAATAAGGACTTATGAAAAACATTATGGATCTTCCAAGTCTGAGGAAGATCAAGACGGTAGGCAACAGGATTGATGACAGACAGGATTTTGTAAGGCCCAATAAACCTAGGACCCAACTTCCAGGAGGGAACCTTCAATTTGATATTCTTGGTAGACAACCACACCAGATCACCAACATTCAGGTCCGGACCAAGCACACGTCTCTTATCTGCCACACGCTTATATCTCTCACTCATGCTCTTTAGATTATCCTGAATCTTTTGCCAAATAGATGACAAAGACGAGGAGAATCTGTCCTCATCAGGTAAACCAGAAGACCCCTCTCCCGAAAATGTCCTAAACTGCGGATGAAACCCATATGCACCAAAAAATGGTGACTTATCAGAGGTGTCATGACCCGGGTTGTATTCGAACCGTGATCTTCCTGGTCTCTTAAACCATAGCCTTACCTGTTGTGCTACAGAAGAGATCTAGACTTTGGGAATGTCCTTACTGTGTTCAACACTACATCATACTCTCTAGCTCCACCTGCTGCCAGCTGTGGACAATTCTCAATCTGGACAGCCTTTAAATAGGAAGTGAGGTCATCACTCAGTGCCTGTTTATTTGGATTTCTTCCCTGGGTGTTTTGACTTCAGTGATCTTCCTTGTATTGAACTCCTGCCTGATATCCCGACTATTCTACAGCCTGCTGATTTTGTACCTTGCCGCCAGATCGTGAATGACCTTAGCCTGCCTGACTCTTCTCCGGATTTTGATTCTGAACTATTTGCCTGACGACGCTTTGCCTGGATCTCAAGCACACTATTTCCACTTCGGACACTACCTTTTACAGGTACCTTACAAGAGGACTCCTGACGACGGTTATTTAAAGCAAACTCAGCAAGGGACAAAAAAGAACACCAATCCTCTTGATTCTCCGCCACAAAACAGCGCAGATATGTCTCCAGATTCTGATTGACGCGCTCTGTCTGGCCATTCGACTGCGGGTGGAAAGCAGAAGAGAATGACAACCGAACCCCCAAGCGAGAACAGAAAGCCTTCCAGAATCTGGAAACAAACTGCGTGCCCCTATCAGAGACTATGTCTGAAGGAATACCGTGCAATTTGACAATGTGATCAATAAATGCCTGCGCCAGCGTCTTAGCATTGGGCAAACCAGGAAAAGGGATGAAATGCACCATTTTGCTAAAACGGTCCACCACCACCAGAATCACAGTCTTCCCCGAGGAACGAGGCAGGTCCGTTATAAAGTCCATGGACAGATGTGTCCAAGGACGGGAAGGAATGGGTAAGGGAAGGAGAGGACCTGATGGCCGTGAATGAGGGACTTTGGCACGAGCGCAAGTCTCGCAGGCTGCCACAAAACCCTCAACCGACTTACGAAGCGCAGGCCACCAGAATCTCCGAGCGATGAGATCCAGTGTGGCTCTTGCCCCCGGGTGCCCAGCAAGGACCATATCGTGGTGTTCCTTAAAAATCTTGTCTCTTAAAGCGAGAGGCACAAACAACCTCCCAGGAGGACAAAGATCAGGAGCCTCTGACTTGGCTGCCTGCACCTCTGCCTCCAATTCAGAAAAGAGAGCAGAGACCACCACACCTTCAGCCAAAATGGGACCCGGGTCTTCAAAATTCCCGCCTCCCGGAAAACAACGTGACAGGGCATCTGCCTTCACATTCTTAACTCCAGGGCGGAACTTGACCACAAAATTAAACCTAGAAAAGAACAAAGACCATCTGGCCTGTCTCGGGTTCAGACGCTTGGCTGACTCCAAGTAGGCCAGATTTTTATGGTCAGTAAATACGGTAATAGGGTGTCTGGCTCCCTCTGGCCAACTTGATGGCCAACAATTCCCTATCTCCCACATCGTAATTTCTCTCTGCGGAGGAGAGTTTTTTCGAGAAAAAGGCACACAGTCGCCATTTGGCAGGAGAGGAACCCTGAGACAAGACCGCCCCCACACCCACCTCAGAAGCATCAACCTCGACTATGAAGGGTAAAGAAATATCAGGTTGCACCAAGATGGGAGCAGAAGCAAAACTCTCCTTGATATTAGAAAAAGCCTTATGCGCCTCTACTGACCAAGAAGAAAAATCTACCCCCTTTCTGGTCATATCAGTGAGTGGTTTAACAATAGAGGAATAATTCAAAATAAACTTCCTGTAATAATTGGCAAAGCCCAAAAACCGCATCAGCGCCTTCTGGTTCTCAGGAAGCTCCCACTTAAGCACAGCGCGGACCTTCTCGGGGTCCATGCGAAAACCAGAAGCGGAGAGAAGAAACCCCAGAAATTGAATTTCTGGAACCGCAAACACACATTTTTCCAGTTTTGCATATAATTTATTCTCCCGCAGGATGAGCAAGACTTGACGTAAATGTTCCTTATGCGTTTTGAAATCAGGAGAAAAAATCAAAATGTCATCCAAATACACTAATACAAATTTTCCCATCAAATGATAAAAAATGCTGTTCACGAAATGCTGAAAAACGGCTGGGGCATTCCTCAAACCAAAAGGCATAACCAAATTCTCAAAATTGCCCTCAGGGGTATTGAAGGCCGTCTTCCATTCGTCTCCTTCTCTGACCCTGACCAGGTTGTATGCCCCTCTTAGATCTAATTTGGAAAAGACTTTAGCCCCAACAACCTGGTTAAACAGGCCCGGGATCAGAGGAAGCGGATAAGGGTCACGAATAGTGATACTGTTCAGCTCCCTGAAATCCAGACAAGGTCTTAAAGAACCATCTTTTTTCTTAACAAAGAAAAAACCAGCGGCAACAGGTGACTTCGAGGGTCGTATGTGTCCTTTTCTCAGACTCTCAGAGATATAAGCACGCATAGCGATCCTCTCAGGTTGGGAAAGATTGTATAAACGAGATTTAGGCAGTTTGGCGCCTGGGATGAGATTAATAGGGCAATCGTACTCCCTGTGCGGGGGCAAATCCTGAACTCCACTCTCAGAGAAGACATCCGAAAATTCAGAGAGAAAAGATGGTACAGTCTTAGTAGCAACCTCAGAAACAGATGTCGTGAGGCAATTCTCTCTGCAAAAGTCACTCCAACCATTTATTTGCCTCGCTTGCCAATCAATGGTGGGGTTATGTTTAGTGAGCCAGGGTAGCCCCAACACTAGAGGAGTAGGCAAACCGCTAAGGACGAAACATGACACATCCTCAACATGAGCATCACTCACAATTAAACGGATATTGTGAACTATGCCCTTTAATGATTTCTGAGAAAGTGGAGCGGAATCAATAGCAAAAACCGGAATATCCTTTCCCAAAGTGCGCACCTGGAAACCATGAGTTATCGCAAATTGATTATCAATGAGATTGACCGCTGCTCCACTATCCACAAAAATCTCACAAAAAATGTTCTTGCTCTCTAGCGCCACCCTAGCCGGCAGGACAAAACGGGAACTACAAGCAAACGGAAAACCTTCAATTTCCCCCTCAACCCTGCCAATAGTAACAGACGGAACATTTTTAAAAGATTTTTTCCTGTTTGTTTCTTTATTACTCCCAGAAAACTGCCTGAATCTCCTAGAGGGACAAATATTTGCCAAATGATTTATACCTCCACAACAAAAACAAACCCTCCCATGCGAGCTGAATCTTCTATTGTCAGAAGCAATCAACCCCAGCTGCATGGGCTCCTGCTCAGAAGGGGCTGACAGAGACTGAGACCCCTGCGCACAGAATGGGACCGCTGCACTGTCCTGGGACTGAGTATGACAGGAAGGGGACATCTCTCCTCTCTCTCTAAGACGCCTGTCAATACGAACGGCCTGAGACATAGCAGAGTCCAATGAAATAGGCCTCTCATGAAAGGCAAATGCATCTTTCAATCCCTCTGAAAGACCATGGCAAAATTGACTTCGGAGTGCAGCATCATTCCAACCAGTATCAACTGCCCATCTCCGAAATTCTGAGCAGTATATTTCTGCGGATTGTTTACCCTGGCATAATAGATGTAGTCTAGACTCAGCCAGAGCAATACGATCCGGATCATCATATATCTGACCCAGGACTAAAAAGAATTCATCCACTGAACGGAGAGGCCGTGCCCCCTCCGGCAGCGAAAAGGCCCAGGACTGAGCGTTACCCCTGAGCAGCGATATAATGATCCCCACCCTCCGTACCTCATCACCAGAGAAATGGGGAAGAAGGTGAAAATGGAGTTTGCAAGCCTCTCTAAAACGCACAAAATTCTCACTACCCCCGGAGAACGTATCCGGGAGCGAGATCTTAGGCTCAGAACAAACTCCATGAACGCAAGCTGAACCGGTCACTTGAAGCTGAGAAAAAGTCTTACGGAGATCAGCTACCTCCAATGAAAGACCCTGGAAGCGTTCAGCCAAAAGTGAAACCGGATCCATGCTTGAGACGGTTTTGGCAGCTTATAATGTCACAGACGGTGTACAGGAAAGAAGACAAAGCAACATGCATATATGACTGAGTGGATCCAAAGCTAAGGAACCAAAAGGGAGACCCCTGCACAAGACCTGAAACTTTCCCTGGCTGCTCAGCCTATGCAAAGATCCCAGAGGTGGAAGGTTGCATATCCACGTACCTCGACTATATAACCCCTAAACACCCTACAATAGTGAGGGGACACGACCACAGGCTCCCTACACCAGACACGGAGGGAGTCAGGGTCACCTGGGATCCAGCAAACAGAAAATAACAGATAAATGTTCAGCACTTAACTTTGTAGCAGACTGGAAAACAAGATCAGCATGCACACACACTCCAGGAAGTAGTATAAGCCGCCCAGTAATGCATTATGGGGCGGAATTTAAAGGGATGCAATCAGTCCAACTCCATGACAGCTGAGAGAGGCTAACGAAATGAGGAACTGAACAGCACAACAAAGAGAACTCAAGGAGGAGGTTCTGAAAGGCCTCTGTCAGAGCTTCTCAGCTGTCTGGTTGTGACAGAGAAGTTTCCACCAGGGATATTTGCCAGCTGCCCCTGGTTATAGTTTCGCAGCACGTGTGCCATTTAGCTAAAGACATTGAGCAATGGATGTCCTCCTCCCACTTTAACATATAGGGCAGCTTGATATCACTGGATGGAGTATTTAACCAAAGAGGAGAGATATCAGTCCACCTCTTCTAAAAGAATGTAAGATAAAACTTTCAAAAGCAGAGCAGGAAATGGATGAGATAGTCCCCACAATGGACCACGAAAAGGACAAAATCTGGATCAGTCTATAGCTTTCAGATGTGGGGATAGAATATTTAAAACATTAACTGATCTGCAGATGGTAATTTACCAGAAATAAGGAAGTCATGCAGTTTTGTCAAGCGACCACCATGAGAAACCACTCAAGTCCATCCCAGGTGGGAATGCCGGGTTAGTCAGTAGAGGAGTGAGGGGAGCGGGCCTGGATCTGAGGCCAGCCTTAAAACAGACTGATCGCCATAGTTGGATAGCGTAGAAAGGCAATAGGGCCTTGGATTTAAGGTCAGTTAAGGTCAGTAGGGATAGGATTTTTATCCCAAAACAATGCAGGCCAGGAAATGGGGCAATCATGCACGTCTCCAAGGCAAACCATATCGGGGGGCGTTGACGACCATGGACCAAAAGTAGCTGTGCTAGGCGAGCTGCTTTGTAATATTTGATGAAATTGGGGACTGAAAGGCCTCCCAATCGCTTGTGAAGAAACATCACTTCCAGTTTAATTCTCGGCCGTCGACCAGCCCAGATGAGAGAGGAAAGGTTTCTATGTAGTCGGTGTAGATCCGCTAGGGGAACCGGGATGGGTAAGGTTCTGAATAGATACAATAGACGCGGCAATATTACCATCTCGATAGAATGGATTCTACCTAACCAAGACAATAAAGGCAAGTCCAATTTAGCTAGGTCAGATCTAATCTCTCTGAGGAGGGGAATGTAGTTCACTTTGTACATATTGGACAGTTGTGAGGTGAGGAATATTCCCAGATAGGACAGCTTGTTAGGGCAGGTGCGGAAACCAAATTCCCTTTCTGTCAGGGCAACAGTATTGGTAGGGGTGTTACAATGAAGGATCTCAGACATAGAAGGGTTAATTTTCAGACCAGAAGCCCTAGAGAACTCATGTAGGAGGAAGTTGAAGTTGGGAAGGGAGGCAGCTGGGTTGGTGATTGTAAGGAGCATATCATCCGGAAATAAATTCACTTTTAGTTCCTGAGTCCCAATTGTAATGCCAGTGATATTAGGATCTTGCCGTATAAGGGCAGCTAACAGCTCAATCGCTAGGGCAAAGAGGGCTGGGGATAAGGGACATCCTTGTCTCATGCCTCTTCCAATATTAACAGGAGAGGGAGAGGTAGAGGGTAATAGGGTAATTTTAGGAAGGCTGTGGGGTGTGAGTAGAGAGTCGCTAGCGCTTGGACAAAGGGGCCATGGAAACCCATAATTTTAAGGACTGATAGAATATGTTCCCAAAAGAGACAATCAAAGGCTTTCTCTAGGTCCAATGAAAGTAAGGTTAGAGGACGTTGATGCTGATGTGACCAAGAGATTACATTGAGAATTTTGCAAACGTTATCAGGGGCTTCTCTTTGAGGGAGAAATCCAACTTGATCAGGATGGATCAAGAGTGGAAGTAGAAGGTTTAATCTGCTAGCTAGAATTGATGTGAAGATCTTTGCATCAAGGTTTAATAAGGAGATCGGTCTATAATTAGCTGGGAACAAAGGGTTCTTGTTAGGCTTGGGGATAACTGTTATAAGAACGTCCAGGAATTCATCCGGCATTGCATTACCCTGGAGGAGATGGTTACAGTAGGTTCTTATGTGCGGAATGAGGATTGGGGAGAATTTCTTAAAGTAAAGTCAGACCATCTGGCCCAGGGGCCTTTCCTAATTTTAGGTTTTTAAGGGTCATCTCAACTTCTTTAGCTTATATTTATACATGGTAATTAAATCTCCCCTCAGTCGTCTTTTTTCTAAAGTGAATAACCCTAATGTTGATAATCTTTCAGGGTACTGTAGTTGCCCCATTCCAGTTATTACTTTAGTTGCCCTCCTCTAAACCCTCTACAGCTCTGCTATGTCTGCCTTGTTCACAGGAGCCCAGAACTGAACACAGTACTCCATGTGTGGTCTGACTAGTGATTTGTAAAGTGGTAGGACTATGTTCTCATCACGGGCATCTATGCCAATTTTGATACAACCCAATATCTTATTGGCCTTGGCAGCAGCTGCCTGACACTTGTTTTTACTGCTTAGTTTGCTGTTTATTAAAATTCCTAGGTCCTTTTCCATGTCAGTGTTACCGAGTGTTTTACCATTTAGTATGTACGGGTGATTTGCATTATTCCTTCCCATGTGCATAACCTTACATTTGTCAGTAATAAACCTCATCTGCCACTTCTCTGCCCAAGCCTCTAATCTATCCAGATCCATCTGTAGCAGTATATTGTCCTCTTCAGTGTTAATTACTAAATTACTTTACACAGTTTAGTGTCATCTGTCATTGATGAAATGTTGAAAAACCACAGGGTCATTGGTTAACCCAAAAGGCGTGACCATATTCTCAAAATGACCTTCAGGGGTATTAAAGGCTGTCTTCCATTCGTCCCCCTCCTTGATCCTTACCAGATTATATGCCCTATCAAATCCAACTTAGAGAACACCTTGGCACCAACAATCTGATTAAACAAATCCAAGATCAATGGAAGGGGATAAGGATCACAGAAGTCCAAACATGGCCTAAGAGTTCCATCCTTTTTCTTAACAAAGAAGAACCCTGCGGCCACTGGGAGTTTGGATAGTCTAATATGACCTTTAGCCAAACTTTCTGTGATATATTCTCGCATGGCTGCTCTTTCGGGTTCAGAAAGATTATACAACCAAGACTTGGGCAACCTAGCTCTGGGAACAAGGTTGACAGGGCAATCATACTCCCGATGTGGAGGTAACTCCTGGTTTTCACTTTCAGAGAATACATCAGAAAAATCTGAAACAAACTAAGGTACAACTTGAGTGGCTACAACAGAAAGCGATGTGCAATAATCACCCAAATCAAGAATCTGTCCCGCTTGCCAATCAATGGTAGGATCATGTTTGCTTAACCATGGTAACTCTAGCACCAAGGGAGCAGGCAGACCCTCCAGCACAAAACACGAAATGGATTCTTGATGGAAATCACCTACACCAAAATATTTTTGTCTAATGCACTTGTTGTCAACCCATGCATACAAACTGACCATCAACTAGGTTAACCACTGCCCCACTGTCAATAAACACTTCAATTCCCACAGTTTTGGAATCTAGCATCACCTCGGCAGACAGGAGAAATTGGGTACTACCGGCAAATGACAAAAGTAAATTCTCAGAATCCCCACCCACACCACCAAGAGTGAGGTGAGGATTAAATTATATATTTTTTTTTCACCTTGACGCTGAACATAAGGACATATGTTAACAGAATGTCCCTTTTTTCCACAGAAAAAGCAGAGTCTCTTCTTAAGCCTAAAGTTCTTTTCATCAGATCCAGGAGTAGCTCCTCCCAGCTGCATTGGTTCATCACCAGACATGAAGTGTCTCTCTACCCAAAGTGTCAGAGAATACCGCCAACTTATATGATAGTACGTCCTGAGAGTAAGGAACCTTAGATCTCTCTCTCATGGGTGTATCAATACGTACAGCAAGGGACACGTGTAACACCCCAGAGTTGTGTTACGAAACTCTTTTACCCCGCTACAATCTGTTAAGAGTATTTACCTTGTCATCTTGTGTAATTCCACATAATATCCTCACAAATGTGCATTGAAAGCCTTGTTTTGTTAAATATATATTGTTGTCATTCTTCACGTTCACCAGCAGGTGGCAGCAATGTGTTAGCAAGGAGTCAGCTTCAGTTTAGTGTTCCTAGCCTGGAATAGTACATTCCAGTTTAGCTCCCCCCTCTGTGAGCAGAAGTGGGCTATGCACACATCCTGCCTCATGGGGAGGGAAGAAAGCTAGAGTGTGTGTGCCAGCTACCCCGGCTAGGGGAAGGCTGTGCATGTAGGCGCTCCTAGATATAGGGATCCAAAGCCAGGATCTTGTCTCGGCTGAGACAATTGATCATCATCCCCAGCCTGAGCCTTGCAGCCTCAGCTGGAAGAAAGCAAGCAGACAACTCCAGAACTCCAGGAATAACCATACCCTGTGAAGATAGCTGTGAGTAAAGATCAGACAGCAGAAGATAGACAGTGCAGAAGCCAAATTCCTGCCACATTACAGAGCAACAAGCAGACGTCTTTTCCTGCAAAGCTCCAGGTACATGATAGAGCAGAAGATTTATTCCTGCCACACATTGCCAATACCTGCTGGGACCAAAGACTAACGCTGTACCTTGCTTGGATGAAAGCTACAACCAGTAAAGACAAGTTTGAACTTTACCCAAGGTCTGGATCTCAATTACTGCTACAAATTCCTCAATTACTCCTACTAGCACCACACTAATTTTACTGCAAGTGAGCCAGGATCCAGGAGTCCAGCTATACTCAGGTAGGAGACACTGTTGACACCATTGCCACTACCATACAGAGACATTACACCACTCTGGCATTCCTAACCTGGTACGTGAGTTACAACACCTTAAAGGGCCCTGTGTTAGTACCCTGCGTACGCTGCAATTGGCATCACGAACAAAACTATAGACTATTATACCCATATCCTGACCCACTGCATAATTTGGCATCCGTGTAACCGTACCACGGTCCTGCTCATTGCCGCTTCCAATGACTCGGAATATTCATGAAACGCCAACGCATCCTTCAGGCTCTCGGATAACCCTTGACAGAATTGACTACAGAGAGATGGATTATTTCACTCCGTATCCGTAGCCCATCTCCTAAATTCAGAGCAATATGTCTGTTATGGACTACTGAAACAGTATGGATACTTGCTTGTTCTATACACTTGCGTTACACTGCTCAGACACCGCTTAGTAGAAAAATCCACCTGTGTGAAGTTGGCACCCCATGTTCTTAAATTTCAAAAATAAATACACCATTCGTTTGTGCTGCGTTTGTGCTAGTTTGTGCCGCAAAAATGAACGTTTGTGCCGCTTTGGTTTCCGAGATATTGCGCGCTTGATTTGTTGAAACCCCACCCACTTTCCACCCCATGTTTTTAAATTTCAAAAATAAATATACCATTCGTTTGTGCTGCATTAGTGCTGGTTTGTGCTGCAAAAATGAACGTCTGCGCCGCTTTGGTTTCCGAGATATTTCGCGCTTGATTTGCTGAAACCCCGACCATTTTCCACCCCATGTTTTTACATTTCAAAAAGAAATACAACATTCGTTTGTGCTGCGTTTGTGCTGGTTTGTGCTGCCAAAACTAACGTTTGCGCCGCTATGGTTTCCGAGATATTGCGTGTTTGATTTGCTGAAACCCCGCCAACTTTCCACCCCATGTTTTTACATTTCAAAAATAAATACACCATTCGTTTGTGCTGCATTAGTGCTGGTTTGTGCTGCAAAAATGAACGTTTGCGCTGCTTTGGTTTCCGAGATATTGCGCGTTTGATCTGCTGAAACCCTGCCCACTTTCCACCCCATGTTTTTACATTTCAAAAAGAAATACACCATTCGTTTGTGCTGCGTTTGTGCTGGTTTGTGTCGCAAAAATGAACGCTTGCGCCGCTTTGGTTTCCGAGATATTGTGCGCTTGATTTGTTGAAATCCTGCCCATTTTCCACCCCATGTTCTTAAATTTCAAAAAGAAATACACCATTTGTTTGTGCTGTGTTTGTGCTGGTTTATGCCGCAAAAATGAACGTTTGCGCCGCTTTGGTTTCCGAGATATTGCGCGCTTGATTTGTTGAAACCCCGCCCACTTTCCACCCCATGTTTTTAAATTTCAAAAAGAAATACACCATTCGTTTGTGCTGTGTTTGTGCTGCAAAAATGAACGTTTGCGCCGCTTTGGTTTCCGAGATATTGCGCGCTTGATTTGCTGAAACCACTCCCACTTTCCACCCCATGTTTTTAACCCTGACTCTAGACCCCCCAGGTGTGCTGCAGCTTGCCCCCCTCCCCCACAACTTTTTTTGGGGCACAAGCATATTATTTTATTTTTCTCTGCGTACACTGACTGTGGCCGGGACTCTTAGCGTCCGGCCACTGTTAGCGCATCGCAGACCCCACCACTGATCAACTTTGGACGGTTGATCAGCGAGTTTGAATTTAAAAAAATATATAATTTCAAATTTTTGGCCCTTTTTTTTCTTCCTTTTTTTTTTGTCTGTTAGGTTTAGGGTAAGTTCGCGAACACCCATCCCCCCACACACACGTACACCTACACACTCCCCTATGGCCCGCCGGATGTTCTCGGCTAAGGAGGCATATGCCCAGCTTGCCTCCGAGTCCGAGAGCCCCAGTGAGGACGAGGATGACCCCACTTTCCTTTTGTCATCCGCGTCCTCCTCATCATCTAGCGATGATGATGAGACCCCAAGGCGGCGGAGACGCCGCCAGGCGGAGCAAGGGGACCGCCATGCTAGGGACCCTTGGCCCACACTAGTACGAGAAGCTCTGGGGCTTGTACTAGTTTTCCGGCCCACCAGTTAAGTCCACCAGAGCCCCCTACCCGTGAACTTGTCTGGTATACCCAAGAGCATTTTGAGCCCGTGATTCCTGATTTTGTAGGCCAACCAGGAATCCAGATTTCCACAGTGGGCTTCACTGAATACAACTACTTTAGTCTTTTTTTCAGTGACCCCTTTGTGAATCTGATGTTGGAGCAGACAAACCTGTACGCCCCACAGTTCATTGCATCCGGGCTGCTTTTTGGCTAGGCCCGGTGGCTGGACTCCGGTCTGTGCAGCCAAGATGAGGACGTTTTGGGGCCTCGTTCTGCATATGGGCCTAGTCAAGAAACCTAGTGTCAGGCATTACTGGAGTGGGGACGTCCTCTACCAGACCCCACTTTACAATTATGCAGATAATGCAGCATGTCCCCCCCCCAAGGTGATCCTGCCTATGACCGCCTGTACAAAATCAGGCCGGTCATCGATCACTTTGGGGCCAAATTTGTGCAGGTCTGTGTACCTGGAAGGGAAGTCGCGGTTGATGAGTCTCTCATTGCTTTCAAGGGGAGACTCATTATCCGCCAGTATGTTCCCTCTAAGCGGGGGAAGTATGGCGTGAAGCTGTACAAACTTTGTGAGAGTACCTCCCTACCCACCCCTTCCAGGTACCTATCCGCAGGGGTGTGACCCGTGCACTTACCAGTGGAAACCTGTTACTGGTCAGATATGAGGACAAGAGGGATGTCCTTGTACTGTCCACAATTCACGGTAACGGCATCACCCCTGTCCCTGTGTGAGGTACCGTGGCAACGGTCCTCAAGCCCGATTGCATCGTCGACTACAATCTCCCTGATCAAGTCCTCAAGCCATACAATGCCATGCGCAAAACCCGGGCATGGTATAAAAAAGTTGCGGTCTGCTTGGTGCAGGTTGCCTTGTACAACTCTTTTGTGCTGTCCCGGAGAGCTGGCAACACAGGGACATTCCTTCAGTTCTATGAGGCAGTCCTCAAGGACCTGATCTTTTCTGACCGGAAAAGAGCAGGCCAGAGTACCTCGGGAACTGGAGGCGCCCGGATCGTCCCTGGCCAACACTTTCCAGGTGTGGTCCCCCATACTGAAAAGAAGGGCGGACCCAAAAAAGGCGCAGAGTGTGTCACAGGAGGGGGATACGGAAGAACACCACTACTAAGTGTGACACGTGCCCCGATCATCCGGGCCTCTGCCTTATTGGTTGCTTCAGGGAGTACCACACTTCCGGGGAGTACTAAATTTATGTTCCCCTTCCTGACAATCGGATAAAAAAAACTATGGTTTTCAGACTTGAGACTCTAAAACGAAAAAAAAAAAATCAAAAATATTTTGTAAAACTAAAATAAATAAAAAAAGTTGACAAATTAGGTATCGCCGCATCTGTAAGAATCTGCTCTATAAAAATACCCCATGACCTAACCCCTCAGATGAACATGGTCAAAAAATAAAATATAAACGGTGCAACGGTGATGTAAGGGGGCAAAAAAAAACTTTTTTTGCACTGTTTTAATTGTATTTTTTGACCATGTTCATCTGAGGGGTTAGGTCATTGGAAAGTGTTGGCCAGGGACGATCAGGGCGCCTCCAGTTCCCGAGGTACTCCGGCCTGCTCTTTCCCGGTCAGAAAAGATCAGGGCCTTGAGAACTGCCTCATAGAACTGAAGGAATGTCCCTGTGTTGCCAGCGCTCCGGAACAGCACAAAAGAGTTGTACAAGGCAACCTGCACCAAGCTGACAGCAACTTTTTTGTACCATGCCCGGGTTTTGCGCATGGCTTTATATGGCTTGAGGACCCCTGGGAATAGGTACCTGGAGGGGGTGGGTAGGGAGGCTCCGTTGATTTTTCTGCACGGTCCCACAAGCGGACGTGGATCTGGCGGCGAGGGACTGGAACAAGGGGATACTAGTATCTAGCAGTGGGTGCATAAGGTCACACACAAGTTTCCCGCTAACACCCAGAGTGGGGGGACATTCTGGGAGTTGAATACGGGAATCTCGCCCCTCGTACACGCGAAACTTGTACTGTAAGCAGGGGCGGGCTGGGCCGGGGGGCAGGGAGGCAATTGCCCCCCAGGCCGCCCTAAATAAACGGCCGTTGGGCCGCACCGCCGATCACCACAGGCGGCGCAGCCCTTGATGTAATTGCGGCCGTGCTGTGGGGCAGGGGAGGGAGAGGCGTGTCCCTCCCCTGTTCTTCTGATAGGCCGCAGGCACTAATGCCTGCAGCCTATCAGAGGCCGGCTCAGGCAGCGCGATGACGTCATTATCATCGCGACGCCTGAGCCGGCAGCACACGCTGCTGATGGAGGTAAGTATTTTTTATTTTTTTTTCTTCTTTGCGGGGGGGGGGGGGGGGGGGCTGGCACTATGGGGGGAGATCTGGCACTATGGGGGGGGGATCTGGCACTATGGGGGGCACTATAGGGGGAGCTGGCACTATGGGGGGCACTATAGGGGGATCTGGCACTATGGGGGGCACTATAGGGGGAGCTGGCACTGTGGGGGGCACTATAGGGGGAGCTGGCACTATGGGGGGCACTATAGGGGGAGCTGGCACTATGGGGGGCACTATAGGGGGAGCTGGCACTATGGAGGGACTATAGGGAGAGCTGGCACTATGGGGGGGGACTATAGGGGGAGCTGGCACTATGGGGGGGGGCACTATAGGGGGAGCTGGCACTATAGGGGGGGCTGGCACTATTGGGAGAGCTGACACTATGGGGGGGCTGGCACTATAGGGGGAGCTGACACTATAAGGGGGCTGGCACTATGGGGGGAGCTGGCACTATAGAGGGGCTGGCACTATGGGGGGAGGGCTGGCACTATGGGGGGAGGGCTGGCACTATTGGGGGAGCTGGCACTATGGGGGCATTTCTTACTGGCACATTATGGGGGGGCACCATGGGGGAGAGGAGCACTATGGGGGTAACTGGGGGCTCTAAAGGGGCTTTTTTTAAAAAATTATTGGCACATTCTGGGGGGCACTATAGGGGAGAGCAGCACTATGGGGCATCTGGTGCTACTATAGGGGCATTATTTGGGGGCACTATGGGGAAGTGGGGGCTCTAAAGGGGCCTTTTGTATTGGAACATTATGGGGGCACTATGGCATTTGGTGGCACTAAGGGGGCATTTTTTACTGGCACATTATGGAAGGCACTATAGGGGAGAGCGGCACTATGGGGGAGTGGAGCACTATTGGGGCATATGGTGGCACTAAGAAGGGGCATTTTTTTACTGGTACATTGTGGGGGAGAGGAGCACTATAGGGGCATCTGCTGGGGGCACTAAGGGGCATTTTTTTACTGGCATATTAGGGGGACACTATGGGGAAGGGGGAGAGGAGCAGTATGAGGGCATTTACTGGGGCACTATATAGGGGTATTTTATACTGGCATACATTATGGGGACATTAGCTCAACTGCGGGCACTAAACGGGGGTATTTCATGTACTGTCATATTATAGGGAAAATTAGTACTACTAGGGGGTATTATGGGGAGCTTTACTACTACTAGGGGCTATAAAGAACATGATTACTAGGGCACTATAGGGGCATTATTACTACTAAGTGTGCTCTGGCAGAGAATTATTTCTATTGGTGGGATTTTTAGGGAGCACTGTTACTTTGGGGGCACCCTGGCATAGTATCAGCTTAGCACAATTATTTTTGGGGGACATTATCTTTATACTATTAGTGTCTGGGTGCAGTTATTTTTTAGAGCACTGTGTGCCAATAATTGTTTAAGGGGGCACTATCTGTGTGGTAGTAGTATTTCCAGGCGGACTGTTTCTGCAGTATAATATTGGGGGCATAGCGGGTACAGTATTGGGGGCACTATCTGTGTGGTAGTAGTATTTCCAGGGGGACTGTTTCTGCAGTATAGTATTGGGGGTGGCAGGAAACTAATGTCTGTTTCTCAATCTCTGCAGAGAAGGGAGATGGCAGAAAAATTATCATGGCGGTCTGGTCTGAATGGAGAAGATGAGGAAAGAGAACGTCTACAACAAAGGTGACATCACTGGATGTAAGAGGTATGTGGCGCTATGTAGGAGAGGAGATGCTCCGGCTCCTCCTCCTGCCATTTGCAGAAGGAGGATTCAGAACTGGGTGAGGATGACGAAAGGGGG
Organism: Bufo gargarizans; assembly: GCF_014858855.1. Classification (NCBI taxonomy): domain Eukaryota; kingdom Metazoa; phylum Chordata; class Amphibia; order Anura; family Bufonidae; genus Bufo; species Bufo gargarizans. The sequence continues at coordinate 532,320,734 of NC_058081.1, forward strand.
CAGCAGGCCACGGGCGGGTGGCAGATGGTGGGGGGAACCACAGGCCTTGAGCAGGATCAGGGTAGGGAGGAGAGCGGAGGAGCTTCCTGGCTGTAGCTTGTTATATAAGCAGGCAGTGCAGCCAGGACGGCCTCCCCTCTCCGTATGATGTGTAGAGACAGGCCTCAACTATAGAATGTCAGCTGTACAGTGTGTGTTGGGAGTGGCCTATTGTATGTAGGAGGGGCTTTTAATGATGGGCGGGGCTAAAAATGGGCCACTTGACTAGATTTGCCCCCCAGGACTAAGGCTGCCAGTCCTCCCCTGACTGTAAGTGTACCCTGAGGTACTCTCACAAAATTTGTACAGCTTCACGCCATACCTCGCCCGCTTAGAGGGAACATAATGGCAGAAAATGAGTCTCCCCTGAAAGCAATGAGAGACTCATCAACCGCGACCTCCCTTCCAGGTACAGAGGCCTGTACAAATTTGGCCCCAAAGTGATCGATGACCGGCCTGATTTTGTACAGGCGGTCATAGGCAGGATCACCTTGTGGGGGGGACATGCTGCATTATCTGCATAATGCAGGCATTTCCGGATGGCCTCAAACCGGGTACGTGTCATGGCCGTACTGTAAAGTGGGGTCTGGTAGAGGACGTCCCCACTCCAGTAATGCCTGACACTAGGTTTCTTGACTAGGCCCATGTGCAGCACGAGGCCCCAAAACGTCCTCATCTTGGCTGCACAGACCGGAGTCCAGCCACCGGAGGCCTAGCCAAAAAGCAGCCCGGATGTTGAGCAATGAACTGTGGGGCGCACAGGTTTGTCTGCTCCAACATCAGATTCACAAAGGGGTCACTGAAAAAAAGACTAAAGTAGTCGTATTCAGTGAAGCCCACTGTGGAAATCTGGATTCCTGGTTGGCCTACAAAATCAGGAATCACGGGCTCAAAACGCTCTGGGGTATACCAGACAAGTTCACGGTAGGGGGCTCCGGTGGACTTAACTGGTGGGCTGGAAAACTAGTACAAGCCCCAGAGCTTCTCGTACTAGTGTGGGCCACAGGGTCCCTAGCATCGCGGTCCCCTTGCTCCGCCTGGCCGCGTCTCCGCCGCCTTGGGGTCTCATTATCATCGCTAGATGAGGAGGACGCGGATGACAAAAGGAGAGTGGGGTCATCCTCGTCCTCACTGGGGCTCTCTGACTCAGAGGCATATGCCTCCTTAGCCGAGAACATCCGGCGGGCCATAGGGGAGTGTGTGTGTGCGTGATAAACTTTATTTGGTGTGCGTGTGTGTGGGGGGACGGGTGTTCGCGAACTTACCCTAAACCTAACAGATAAAAATTTTTTAATTCAAACTCGCTGATAAACCGTCCGAAGTTGATCAGTGGTGGGGTCTGCGATGCGCTAACAGTGGCCGGACGCTAGGAGTCCTGGCCACAGTCACCGTACGCAGAAAAAAATAAAATAATATGCTTGTGCCCCAAAAAAAGTTGTGGGGGGGCGGGAAGGGGCAAGCTGCAGCACACCTGGGGGGTCTAGAGTCAGGGTTAAAAACATGGGGTGGAAAGTGGGAGGGGTTTCAGCAAATCAAGCGCGCAATATCTCGGAAACCAAAGCGACGCAAACGTTAATTTTTGCAGCACAAACCAGCACAAATGCAGCACAAACGAATGGTGTATTTATTTTTGAAATTTAAGAACATGGGGTGGAAAGTGGGCGGGGTTTCAGCAAATCAAGCGCGCAATATCTCGGAAACCAAAGTGGCGCAAACGTTCATTTTTGCAGCACAAACCAGCACAAACGCAGCACAAACGAATGGTGTATTTCTTTTTGAAATTTTAAAACATGGGGTGGAAAGTGGGCGGGGTTTCAACAAATCAAGCGCGCAATATCTCGGAAACCAAAGCGGCGCAAGCGTTCATTTTTGCGGCACAAACACAGCACAAACGAATGGTGTATTTCTTTTTGAAATTTAAGAACATGGGGTGGAAAATGGGCGGGGTTTCAGCAAATGAAGCGCGCAATATCTCGGAAACCAAAGCGGCACAAACGTTCATTTTTGCGGCACAAACCAACACAAACGCAGCACAAACGAATGGTATATTTCTTTTGGAAATTTAAAAACATGGGGTGGAAAATGGGCGGGGTTTCAGCAAATCAAGCGTGCAATATCTCGGAAACCAAAGCGGCGCAAACGTTAATTTTTTAGGCACAAACCAGCACAAACGCAGCACAAACGAATTGTGTATTTCTTTTTGAAATTTAAAAACATGGGGTGGAAAATGGGCGGGGCTTCATAAAAATCTAACGCGCAATATCTCAGGAACCGAACCGGCACAAACGTTCATTTTTGCGGCACAAACCAGCACAAACGCAGCACAAATGAATGGTCTATTTATTTTTTAAATTTAAGAACATGGGGTGCCAACTTCACACAGGTGAAAAATCCTGCTTCCTGGATGTACCAGGCGCACACTGATTTTCCACTATCTTGAAGATGGGAGGGGGGAAGGAGCGCATTCCAAGGTCCTAGGTACAGTGAAGGGGTTGCGGAGCTGCGCTGTGAGGCTGATATCTTAAGTCAGCCTGATGCAAAAGAAGTGTAAGATTAACCCATTAAATGCTTGCTATTGTTTCCCAGTAACCAATAAAAATGCACCACATTTAGTCACCTCCCACTGGGGGGGTATATTCTGTGTGAACACTCACAATAAACTAGAGATTTTGCTTTGACCCTAGCGTGTGTGTCTTTGCCTAATTTCTCCATGCACGTAAAGACAATATCTACCAATTTGAAGCAGTACATCAACCTACAGTACCTGGTATCTTCACCAGATCCAAAACAGGTCTCCTCAGAACGCTCTCCCTGCCATAAGCCACGCAACTTAGATCTCAGGGAGATCCGATCTGGGTCATCGCAGAGAAGACCTAGAGCTCAGAAAAATTCATCTACCGACCAGATTGAGCGTCACCTTTAAGTAACAAAATGATTATACCCACTCTTTGACTCTCGTCCCCAGAAGAGTTAGGACGTAGTCTAAAAAATTATTTGCCCGACTCCCTGAACCGAATAAAGTTGTCACTTCCCCTGGAAAATCTGTACAGGAGAGCGACCTTAGGTTCAAGGCAGGCCTAGTTCCCGCTGCCGGAACCAGCTGCCTGTGGTCTCTAGATCTGTGAGATGGTCGTGGGGAGGTGGGCTACCTCCAAAGACAGCCCCTGCAGTTGTCCGACCAGTGCAGAAATAGTATCCATCGCTGCACTGACACAAACAAAAATGGTGGTTGATAATGTCAATGTGTAGGGGGAGGGGAGGAACACCAGAATGACAATAGAAGGAAAATGACCAGGAACTAGGCCTCAAGGCTAGGGAAAGGTAGATGGTGACCACCTAAGGAAACCCTAAACCTAGCCCTGACTCCTGTCAGTATGAATAGACCCTGAAGGCGGGAATATTCATACACTGGAAACCTAGGCCCTAGTAACCCTGAAAATCCTTAGAATTAGTGACAGGGTTTGAGACTACTGGTTCCTTCCCAGATGAACAAACCAGCCTCTCCCTGAGGCCTAGTAAACAACGAGCAAATGGGAGCAACAAAATACCAAGAGAAGTACACTTATCTTGAATAGAAAATGAATGAGCAGGAACTCAGATGAGGACCACACACCAGCTCTTCCAACTCTAGGCAGAGAATATCAACTGCATGGTATGAAGTGTGAGTCCAGACTAAATAGAGGAGCAGTAATGACCACAAGCTACACCTGAGACAAGAGGTGTGGTCATTACCAACAACAACACTGCAACAAGTGAAAACAGATAGGCTGTCAGATGACCTAATGTGCAGCCAGTCTCTCAGATCTTCTAACCTCTGCCACTGGAGGGACCGTGACATTTTAACCATTAAAAGAAGCTGCCAGTGCAGTGAAAAATAAAGCTATCAGTCAGAAATTCAAGGCAATATACTTGTAGTCTGGGTCCCAGGCCCCAGATCTACATGCAGAGGGATGCCCCTGGGTCATACCCTAGTCACACTTCTTAACCAGTTCCCGACCACCCACTGACTATAAACATCCTAGTGGTTGGGACTATTTTCTTAATCATTCAGAGATTGAAGCTGCATGTTAATCGTAGTGAAAGCAGGGCTCCCCATAGAGAAGACTGGAATGGATCCTCAGTATCCCTGCCTTCTAGATGACTGTGTACACAGCGCTGTGTCTATAGCTGAGGAAGAAATATGCCGCTTCCTGTTTTGGCCCCAGCGATCATGTAACTGTCAGGCTCGGGAGACTGCAGTAGGTGCCAGGTCTTCCTAGACCTCGATCAGCCCTGAAATGAGGCTGTATAGCTTTGTATAGTGCTGTAAAGCCTCTATGCTGGCTTTATTTCCCCTGTAACTGGAGCTACTATGTCAGCCCCAATTACAGGTCAGCAGTAAAAAAAAAAATATTTTATAAAAAAAAATTAAATAAAAGTTTCAGGGGTAAATTCCTATTCAAGTCATTTATAAATTATAAAAAAATAAAAAAATAGACATATTTGGTATTGCCACATCCATAACGACCGACTCTATAAAAATATAATGATTTTCCCCATCAGGTGAATGTTGTAAAAAAAAATGCCAAAACAGCAATTCCCAAAAAACATAATATCAAATGATCAAAAAGTCATATATACCCCAAAATTGTACCAATAAGAATTACAGTCTGTCCTACAAAAGTAAAAAAAAAAAAAAATGTTAAAAAAATATGGCTCTAAGAAAATGGCAACACAAAAGCATGAGTTTTCCAAAACAGCTCTTATTGAGTAACTGAAAAAATAAATAAAAAATAGACATATTTGGTATTGCTGCGTCTGTAATGACCATCTCTATAAAAATATCCCATAACTTACCCCATCAGATAAAAGATGTAAAAAAAATAACTAAAGTAATTTTATCATGTAAGAACAGAAAAAAACATGAAAAAATGATATATATTTAGTATCACCATAATCATATCAACCTGCAGAATAAAGTTATCATATCATATACACCACATGGTGAACCCCATAAAAAATACAAATAAAAACACTGATAGGATCTCAATTTTTGCCTACCTCACCTCTAAAAATATAAGATAAAAAGTGATCAGAAAGCCAAATGTACCCCAAAATGATGTCAATAAAAAGTGCAGCTTAGGCCCCATGCACACGGCCGTGTTTCAGGATAGGTCATCAATATCAGATTGGCGCCGATATGATATTGGAGAGATCCGTCCCATGGGAGGGCTTAGGCTACTTTCACACTTGCACTTTCTCTTTCCACCCGTCATAGGATCTCAGTAGCGGGGAAAAACGCTGCCGTTTTGTCCTCATTCATTGTCAATTGGGACAAAACTGAACTGAACAAAACGGAGTGCACCAGAATGCATTCCATTCCGTTTGGTTGCGTCCCCAAGCAGCGTTTTTCTGTCCGCGATGTGGTGTGGAGCAAGATGGATCTGTCCTGACACATAATGTAAGTCAATGGGGACCGATCCGTCTTCTCTGACACAATAGAAAACGGATCCGTCCCCCATTGACTTTTAATGGAGTTCATGACAGATCCGTCTTGGCTATGTTAGAGATAATACAACCAGATCTGTTCATAACGGATGCAGGCGGTTGTATAATCAGAATAGAAGCGTTTTTGCTGATCCATTACGGATCCAGCAAAAACGCTTGTGTGAAAGTAGCCTTACTTGTAATTATATCTGCTCACCGATGCAGTTGCGATGCCTAGCAGGTAAACAATGGAGAGAATCAGAGGCGTGCCTAGGGTGTTTGGCACCCGGGGCGGGTTGCTTTCTCTTGCTCCCCCCAATACTTAAAAAAAATCATACCCTCTCACAGTAGTATTGCCCTCATTGGACAACTTTCACAGTAGGTTTGCACAGATGTGTGCCCCCTTACAGTAGTTATGCCCTCTCTGTGCCCCTTTCACAGTTGTAATGCCCTCTTTGTGCCCCTTCACAGTAATATTTCCATTGTTCCCCCTTCACAGTAATAATCCCCATTGTGCCTCCTTTATAGTAATAATGCCCACTGTGCCTCCTTCACAGTAATAATGCCCATTGTTCCCCCTTAATAGTAGCAATGCCCACTGTGCTAGTAATGCCCTCTGTGCCCCCTTCATAGTAGAAATCCCATTGTGCCCCCTTCACAGTAATAATGCCCACTGTGCCCCTTCACAGTAATAATGCCCTCATTGCCCCCTTCATTGTAGTAATGCCCTCCATAGTAGAAATGCCCATTGTGCCCCCTTCACATTAGTAATGCCCTCTGTGCCCCCTCCATAGTAAAAAAGTCCTCTGTGCCCCCTCCATAGTAATAAAGTCCTCTGTGCCCCCACCATAGTAATAAAGCCCTCTGTGCCCCCTCTGTATAAAAAAAAACACCCCACTGTAACTACTCATCTTGTCCTGTTCCTGAAGCTCACATACCTACATACCTCTCTTCCCTTCAGTGCTCTACAGCACTGTGTGAGCAGAGTTTATGCAGATTTCTGGTCTGCAGGCTCTGCCCACACAGGCTGGCAGCGCGATCTGTGTCTGCAGGCTCTGAATGGTGGATCGGGGAGAAGTCTTCCTGCTTCACCATTCAGAGCACCGCCGGCCTGAAGGAGGGGAGCAGAGCAGGAAGATGAGCAGTGAGCGACAGGACCGCAGCTCCCTGCGCTCCAGCTAGGAGCGCTTCCATCTGTATTGAAGAGCCTTCTCTTCAAAAAGCTGATTGGCCGGGGTACGACTCTCAGCATGTTATTTACATGGGACTGTATGTTGGAGAGGGCTGAAGGGAGGGAGTGATGTTATTCACATGGGACTGTATGATACAGTCCCATATAAATAACATCACTCCCTCCCTCCAGTTCCCTCCAACATACAGTCCCATGTACATAACATCACTCCTCCCCCCAGTCCCCTCCAACTTAAAGTCCAGTCCCATGTAAATAAAATTGCTCCCACCCTCCACTATACAGTTCCAGTTCAACCCTGCACTCTGGAGTCCGAGACAGTTCAGGGCCAGGATAGTATTGAGACTATGTCACTCAGAGAGACGGGCAGGAGAATTGATATGCCAGGCAGCCGGCACTTGCCTTGCCTCCTCCTTCCTCCTTGACGCAGCGGACCCTATTGCAACACGCCAGACCTGCAGGGTATGACGAAGTGAGGTCACAGTTATGGGCAATCGAGGGTACTCACTATATTTGAAGAACCCTGGGCAGGCGCGGGGCAGTGAAGGAGAGGTAGACACAGTTCCTCTGGGGCACGCTCTGTAGATAGGGACCAGGCCTGATGGTAGTTGAGGTGCCCTGGATGTTACAGGTATTTTGTGTGCCTGGGGCAAGGTCCCTGTGGTATTCGTGATGCCAGTGCCTTTGGACGGTGGCACGCCGGTTGGTGGTTGGAATGATGAAGGTACACAAGCATGCAGTGAACCAAACATAAACTTTACTGGACAATCCAACTTTGTACAGCAGGTGTAGTACAGTCTTGATATTACAGTTCCACAAAGGGGCTTATTCACAATATGGCAGGCAATAGTCATGCAAGATACGCTGAGGGTAAATTCCACAAGCACTCAGCAGCAGGTTGTACCTTTCTCAGAATCAATGTACACTGTCCTTTTTAGAACTCCTGCTCTGGCTTTATATCTCCCAAGGCCCGGATGCCTAAAAGGGTGGCTTAAATCCTTGGTTACTGACTTCCTCAGGTATTAGATTCTTGCTGCACTGTCTAAAGGTCCTCTGCCCATCAGGGTCACTTTGCTTACCCTGGGTCGCCTCCTCCTATCAGGTGGATAACTGTAGGTTTCTCCCAGGAGGTTGGATCCTGCAACTGGGGTATCTTCAGAGCTAACTTAGGCTCTCTTGTTCTCAGGCAGGCTGGAGCTTCTCAACAGCCTCCTGGACATCACTAGTAGCCAGGACTATCCAGCTGCATGTCAGGAGCAGGCTTCTTAACCTGTGTCTTCTCAGACTCCTGACTCTGCACACACCCTCTCCCTATCTGGGCCTGGACATTTATACTAGGGGCTCCCTATCTCCCTCTAGTGTCTGGGATGTCTAACTACACCCAACTAGGCCTGCTATTGCATCATACAGGGGAACATTGCATATAACAACACATTAAAACATACATTAAATGCACAATTAAATATGACATTTCTGTTCCTTGTGAGTAGGAGTAACGCGCACACCAATTGACCCTTGTGTAGTGCCCACCCATACCTAGTGGGACACTACACTATGTCTTTGTGGCAGAGCTGATTGGTGGAAGAGGAACAGCAGTTCCCACTCACTGCTGCTCCATTAATCAGTCTAACATCTAGAGCTCCGATGTACAGGTGAAGGAGGAGAATCAATCTCTTCTCCTACCCTCCTCTGCCTTACAGGCATAGATGCACACAGGTATAGCTGACAGTATTGCTGCAGACAAACAACTAGTCAGTATGGGGAAGAGCGATGGCATTAGCGTACGCTTCTTCCCATACTGTGAAGGAGATCATTGCATGTGCAGTGTCCCAGGGGGTCAGTAGTGTATGCTGGGCTTTGTAGTGCAGATCGACTCACTAACCTGGGATCCACTGTCGTCTTCAATTGGGGCAAATACTGGAACAGGCAGGTATTTAACAGTTCGTGACGCCAGTGTCAATTAAACGGTGACACGCCGTGTATGGTATTGTAGAAGAATGAAGCAAGCATAGGATAGCCAACAAAAACTGGAACATTTACTGAATATCAGTGAATACAGCTGGTTCTTGAAAGTACAGAATGGCCTGTCTTAGCAAGGCATTATATAGAGTGTTGATTACAGGAGATGCAGTACAGGCGGCTTGCTCACTATTCCTGACTGGTCCTGCTACATGTGACTTTCTCTCCAAGGTCTAATGCCCTTTATCTGGCGTACCCTTGAAGCTGTCCTTATCTAGTACCTCCTCTGTTATCTTGAGTACCTCTTGCTTTATCTGATCGGCTTCTGTGGTATTCTGTGTCTTCAGGCTGATTAGCTATGCCCTTCTGACTTCTATGCATGGACTCAGGAGGGAATCCTCTCTGCACTGAGTCTGGAAACTTCTCCCTTCCTGAGCTAGGCCCTAGCCTATTTATACTGAACTGGGGGCTCCCTCTGCTGGCTGTGATAAGGATTGCCGGTAACCGGCCTGACTGGCTTAAAGGGAACTACACACTCAAATCTAGCAGTGTCGGGTAGCCTACCCGTATGCTGCACACCCCCAGACTTTAACGTGAGTAAGGCCTCGTACTCACACACATGCCTGAACCAACATAAGCTGATGCATAATTTAAACATTACATTATAAATATAATAAACAACTATTTCACATAAAAATATAACATTTGCAATAAATGACGCAAGAAAAAGGGGCGTCTTCTTTCTTCTTAGGCACGGCCGCTGACCTGGCACAGCGGACTTAAGGTGAACCAGGTTAGTCTATTTTTCTTGACTGAGGTATAATAAGGAACTACACAGGGTTTCCCTGTGGGTGTAGAACAGGCAAGGGCTCACGTGGAGGAGTCCATTCTTGCGCACAAACATCAAGCAGGCTATTTCCGATAGTAACTGTTCGGGAGGAGACACCACCAGCATAGTCAAAGTCTCTTAAATGGACTGGCGGACGTCCCCTGGTCATCCGGGTGGACCTTCTCAACACAGGGGTTTCCTCTTCCCTTAGCACCGAGGTAGAAGAGGGAGTAGCAACAGGAGGATCTCCATCCGTGAGACCTTGGTCAGGAACAACGGGAACAACAGGAACAACAGGAACAACAGGATCCACTGGAGGGGGAACTGGATCCGGGGCATCTTGAACCGGCTCTTCTGGAAGTAAAGGTACAGTAGGTGCCGGAGCGGGCACCAACAAGTTCAACCATGGTGTCAGAAGCCAATGCATGGGATCGGCGTCATACCTTAGATTTCGGACAGCCTGCATAGGATCCTCGGGCTGTATCGATGACTCTGACACAGGGGGTTCAGATATAGAACTCTCGGCACTGGGTCCTGGTGTCAGGCAGAGCTTTAACCGGTTTCGGTGTACAATTTGGGATCCCCTGCCCTCCCGGGTGATCTCATAAGTGTGAGTTCCAACATTTGGGATTGCAGTGACAACATAAGGACTTTGCTCCCATTTACTGTCCAGTTTACTGGTACGGCGGTTATTTTTTAACCATACCACAGCCCCTATTGTCAAGGGTTCTGCATGGGCTGCTTGGTCATAGTCTCTCTGCTGCCGGTCTCTAGCATAGTCCATACGTTCCTGAACAATAGCTTGGGCCGTATTCAATCGCCTTTGGTGTTCAGCAACCCAGTCGGTATTAGGGAATGGGTTGATGCAATCCGGTACGAGTACATCCAAGGAGTGGTCAGCAGGCAATAATCCTTGGCGCCCAAACATCAAATAAAAGGGGGTATACCCGGTGGAACAGTGTATGGTATGATTGTATGTGAACATGAGCTGTGGCAACAGATTAGGCCAATCTCCCCTGGTTTCAGGAGGCACGGTCCTCAGCATCTCTATCAAGGTCTGATTCATTTTTTCACATAATCCATTACCTTGCGGATGGTAGGCCGTCGTCCGGATCTTCTTACAGTTGTGCAGGCGGCACAGTTCATGGAACAGATGGGACTCAAAAGCAGGACCTTGATCGGTGAGGATCTTCTCTGGACAACCGTAGGGCAGGAGGAAGTGTTTCCAGAACAGTTCGGCTGTAGTCTTGGCCGTCTGGTCTCTCACAGGCACCGCTACAACAAACTTAGTGAAATGGTCAATAATAGTCATAGCGTACACATACCCTGAGCGACTAGGCTCCAGTTTCACATGGTCGATGGCGACAAGTTCAAGAGGACGAGTACTTACAATGGGTCTCAGTGGTGCCCTCTGATCATGGTGTTCACCTCGTTTCAAGGCACAGGCTACACACTCCCGACACCACTTCTCCATGTCTTCTCTCATGCCCACCCAGTAAAACCGCTGGCGGATATTTGCCTCAGTCTTTTGGACCCCAAAGTGACCGGATTGATTGTGGTACATCTCCAACACCATACCTGCATCTCGTCGGGGTATGAGAATTTGATGCACTCTTTCGTTGGACACTGGGTCTAGGCTTCTCCGTAGCAGCAGGCCCTTTTGTATGAAGAGTTGATGGCGCTGTCTCCACAGTTTGATGAGCTCAGGATCTGTACTCTTACGCCGAATCCTCTCAGGGGTTCTGCCACTGGTAATGAAGTCCAGCAATTCACCCAGCACTCTACTTTCAGACTGTAGTTTCACCCACCTTTCTTCTTTGAGTTCCGGCCTACTGGAGGGTGAAGGAACTGCAGCGCTGTTACTGGTAGCCCGAGCCTGATCCTGTTGAGCAAATTTATGGTAGAAGGCCGGCATTTCTACATCTTCCCAGGCATCTCGCACATCATCAGGAGCTGTCTCTGTGGGAAGTCTGGATAAAGCATCAGCATTGTCATTAGTACGTCCAGCACAATATTTTACAGAGAAATCATAGTTGGCGAGGCGAGAGGCCCATCTTTGCTCCAAAGCCCCCAATTTAGCTGTATTTAGATGTGCCAGAGGGTTATTATCAGTGAATGCAATGAATGGGGTAGCGGCTAGATAATCTTTGAATTTTTCCGTTACTGCCCACACTAATGCCAGGAACTCTAGTTTGAAGGAACTATAATTCTGGTCATTTTTCTCAGCTCCTTTCAGGGAGCGGCTTGCATAAGCTATCACTCTTTCTTTTCCCTCTTGAATCTGGGCTAACACAGCCCCCAGGCCTCGTTTGCTAGCATCAGTATACAGATGGAAGGGCTTGCTGTAATCTGGATAACCTAACACGGGAGGCTCGGTCAGTTTCTTTTTCAACAACTGGAACGCTATCTCTCTTTCTTCATTCCACTCAATGAGCACTGGAGTTCTAGGACTTTTCTTGGGCTGCCCCCTCAAGAGTTCCTGGATAGGATCGGCTATTTGAGCAAAATGGGGGATGAAACGTCTATAGTAGCCGGCAAAACCAAGGAAACCCCTCACCTCTTTGACGGTAGTGGGTACCGGCCAGTTACGGACAGCCGCTAACTTATCAGGGTCAGGTTGTACGCCCTCTCCGCTTACCACATGCCCCAGGTATTTTACCGCAGGTTTGAGCAAGTGGCATTTAGATGGCTTTACCTTCAGGCCATATTTGACAAGGATTTCAAAGACCTCTGCTAGGTGTTTCAGGTGGTCTTCATATGTTTTTGAGTACACAATGACGTCATCTAGATACAGCAGCACTGTTTCGAAGTTTTTGTGACCCAAACACCGCTCCATTAGTCTCTGGAAAGTTCCTGGGGCATTACATAACCCGAACGGCATACAATTAAATTCAAACAGGCCCATGGGAGTGGTGAAAGCAGTCTTTTCCCTATCTGCCGGGGCCATGGGTACTTGCCAGTAGCCACTGGTCAAGTCCAATGTGGAGAAATAGGCAGCGGAGCCCAGAGCAGTTAGTGACTCTTCAATGCGGGGCAGTGGGTACGCGTCTTTGTGGGTTATTTGGTTAATCTTCCTATAGTCCACGCAGAAACGGATACCACCATCCTTCTTCTTTACAAGGACCAGGGGTGCCGCCCACGGGCTACGACTGTCCCGGATTACATTAGAGTCTTTCATCTCTTGGATCATTTCTTTTACAGTCTGATATGAAGTAGGCGGTAAGGGTCGGTATCTCTCCTTGATAGGAGGATGAGAGCCAGTAGGTATGGTGTGTTGTATGGCACTAACCTCTCCATAATCAGCAGCATGTTTACTGAAGGCCTGGTGGTGCTCTTTGACAAGCCGTAGTATCCCTTCTTGTTGATGTTGGGGGGTAGTCTCGTCCCCGACATGTAGCTCTTCCCACCAGGGTACTTGTGACTGAGGCACCGGCGGACATCCGCTGACTGCAGCTGGCGGCTTTTCTGTCACTGGAAGACGGATGATGTCTTGGAAGAACACCTGAGAAAGCTGGGCAACAGGGTAATGCTTAGTAAGCGCAACAGGATGGTCACTCAGGTTAATCAGACGGACAGGTACTTTACCTTGGGAGACATTCACCAGGCACTTGGCAGCTCTCACATAAGGGTAGTTCTCCATCTGGATAGGTTCCACCAGGGCTGGATAATCTTGGCCTTGGACTCCCAGGACAGCACGACACCATAAGAGAGTTTGGGAATTAGGAGGCAAAGTCACAGGCTTATTATCACGAATCTTGGCAGTACAAATTTCTCCTTTCCCGTTAGCAAACCTCTGCTGGGCACTTAACACAGTGATAGTCTTTTGAATCACCCTCTTGGACGCAGAGGAAGCGGTGGGCAGAGTCTGGTGTAATACGGCAAGTATTTCAGCATAACAGTTTTTGAAGACATTGGTGCCTAGAATGACAGGATGTCCTCCTCTGTCGCCGGCCTGTACTACTATCACCCCCTGTTGAGGCAAGGTTACTTCTCCCACCTGCAGGGTGGGTTCCCAGTATCCATGGATCTTTACCGGTTTGCCATTGCTGGCGATAATCTCTACCCAGGATTCAGGCGGCTAGGTCAATTGATTGGTGTCCCAGAATCTTTCAAAGGCGGGCAGCTGAATAGTAGTGACCTGAGACCCAGTATCTAATAGGGCTTCAAAGGGGACCCCGTTAATCTCCACATTGATTTTAGGATGGGATCCTACATACCGTGGCATCCAATTTGGATCTTTTGGACCTAGTGTTCTACCTCCCGAGGGGTGGTCCTCAGCCTCAGGGGTTGCCCGTTTAACTGCCAGCAAGTGGATTCTGTGTGTCCCATCTTTTTGCAGTATGTACACACGGGCCGCTGGCGACCCCTATTGCGCCTCCCAGGATCCCTGGGGTGAGTCTCTTGGTATGGAGGTGGGAACGGCTTAGAGGGTGACAGGAACTCTTCTTCTGACATCATAGGTTTTTCCCATTCCTCCATTTTTCTGCACACTCTCTCTAGGCTTTTAGTGAGGTGATTTACTTGCTCTGTCAGCATGGCGATAGTATCGGTAGCTGTAGCTTGAACACCTTGACCGGCCTCAGCTCGGTTAATAATAAACGGTTTTGACCTGCAGGCTGATAACTCAGGTGGGGTGCTCAACTCTGTAGATACTGCTGACCCCAGAATTTTTATAGCCAGTTCTTTAAAGTCCAGAAAGGTACTGTTAGGGTGTTGGGCGGACAGCATCTTTAATTGGGTCCTTATTTGCTCACTAGACACTCCGGTAATAAATTGTTCCCTCAGGGTCTGATCCTGGTTATCAGCTTCCTTGGGATCTATCTGGATTACAGCCCCCAAAGCCTCCTGAAGTGATAGGGCATAGTCACGGAGGGACTCACCGGACTTCTGTTTCTTGCCAAAGAAGTGCATCTTTATCTCTGAGGCAGTCCTCGTTTCAAAAGTGGCCCTGAGGCGGGTGAATATCTGCTCCAGAGTACTCCTTTCAGCAGCAGGCCAGGATAATACCTCTCTGCGGGCAGCCCCCTCCAGTTGCGCTAGCAAGATTTCCATTTGCTGATCGGCATTTATGGGGTATAGTTTGAATAATGCCAGCAACTTTTCTTTAAAGTCTCTTAGGGTATGGACCTCTCCGTTATAGCGGGGAAACCATGGGGCCCCAAAGTAGTAAGGCATGGTAAAGGGCATCATGCTGGGGGCTATAGGATGATTAGGAGCCGCAAGCTCTCCCGGGTCCGGCCGCTCGGCAACTCCCGGATCTGACATGTTAACTTATTACAAGGTGGCCGCTGGTGACTAAAGGGGCCGGAACAATCCCCTTCCCTCCGGATACAAGTTCTTACCGGTTTCGCCGGGTGTGCGCAGGCCAAATCTCGTGAGACTCCGGACGTCCTGAGTACGCGGTGACGTTGCTGACGCAGGAAAAGCAGGGCCGCGGCGGTGTGATGATGAAGAGGGGCGGGATTCTCTGTGTCTTTGAAGGGATCCGCCCACGGAGGTCCTCAGCAGCGCGGGAAACTTTACTCCAGGCGGCCGGTGGCCATCTTGATCACGATTCCCTGACAGCAAGCAGGGTGTTGCAAAGTCCAATAAATCACAGTCCACAAATACGATTTTCTCTCTGGGGGTAGCGCAACACAGTACAGCGTCTCTGATTCCTCCCAGGCACAATTTCAATCCACCGGCTTGGAAATAAAGGGTACAGTCCTCGCAATACGGTGGTGGAATAGTTAAAGCACACAGTTCACACTTCTCTGCACTGTCGAAGTATGCGGATCCTGTTCGTGACGCCAAAAAGAGCGATGCAGTGTCCCAGGGGGTCAGTAGTGTATGCTGGGCTTTGTAGTGCAGATCGACTCACTAACCTGGGATCCACTGTCGTCTTCAATTGGGGCAAATACTGGAACAGGCAGGTATTTAACAGTTCGTGACGCCAGTGTCAATTAAACGGTGACACGCCGTGTATGGTATTGTAGAAGAATGAAGCAAGCATAGGATAGCCAACAAAAACTGGAACATTTACTGAATATCAGTGAATACAGCTGGTTCTTGAAAGTACAGAATGGCCGGTCTTAGCAAGGCATTATACAGAGTGTTGATTACAGGAGATGCAGTACAGGCGGCTTGCTCACTATTCCTGACTGGTCCTGCTACATGTGACTTTCTCTCCAAGGTCTAATGCCCTTTATCTGGCGTACCCTTGAAGCTGTCCTTATCTAGTACCTCCTCTGTTATCTTGAGTACCTCTTGCTTTATCTGATCGGCTTCTGTGGTATTCTGTGTCTTCAGGCTGATTAGCTATGCCCTTCTGACTTCTATGCATGGACTCAGGAGGGAATCCTCTCTGCACTGAGTCTGGAAACTTCTCCCTTCCTGAGCTAGGCCCTAGCCTATTTATACTGAACTGGGGGCTCCCTCTGCTGGCTGTGATAAGGATTGCCGGTAACCGGCCTGACTGGCTTAAAGGGAACTACACACTCAAATCTAGCAGTGTCGGGTAGCCTACCCGTATGCTGCACATGTAAATACAGCCGTCTCCTGCACCAGCAGGCAATCGATTGTTGGAAAGGAATACTTCCTTCCCCACAACCTGCTGCTGTATTGTCCCGTGTAAAGGGACCTTGAGGCCTTTATCTCCTAGTGTTGTAAAATCATATATTTAACTCTTTTTACTGCACTGTTCTGTGCACTGCCAGTCCAGTCCTCCTCCCGCTGTTTATTTACAGGCTGCAGCGGTGATGTTTAGTTTAGTGGCACGTGACTGCACTAGCCAATCACTCTACTTAGTGGTCTTGTGCCATATACCTCTGAAAAGAGTGATTGACTGCAGCGGTCACATTCCATATACCTGCAGATCACCGCTGCAGCCTAGTATCCAAACAACCAGAGAAAAACTGGACCACCGGACAGAGAACGGTGTAGGCAAAAGAGTTTGTAGTACCCCATACATGGGGGAACTACTATTGTAAATGGTTTGTAGTGTAATGCAATGTAATGTCACGCTATACCGTTTGTTCACCATCAGATGGGGTATGGTTAGCAGTGTTTGCCAACAGGAATAGTACTTACCATCCAATTTCTCCCCTCTTGGTAGGAGTGGACTGATCCTAATTCCTGCCAAGGAAGGGGCTGGATTAGTGACAGCAGTTGAGAGTCGTAAAGAGGAAACAGAGACTTGACAGAGTATGGGATCCATCTCCCACTTCTCCAGGCCATGTGGACCACAGAAGCGTCTCATCTAGGAGGACAACATTGCCCCAGAGAGCCTGCAGGGTCCCATAATATAGAAGATTTATAAGCTATGGCATATTTGTGCCAGCAGAGTGATGAAGCAATCAAGCTATCAAAATTCCTGCAAGGTGGTAGGAAACACATTATGACACCATCACTGCAGTTCAGGACAGGCATAGCTGGAAGACTGCATCATACAGTGGACACCTACAGCCACAGATGCAAGTATACAGCCGTAGGCAAGGGAATCCGGAAGAAGACATTGTCAGCTAGCAAACTTCTGAGTTTCATCTTCTGTCACATTGACAGCCACCATACCAAATTATCTGGGAGGAGAGAATTGCACTTGTAAGAACTGCTGTTGGATGTGCTGCCATTTATTTATTTTTTGCACTCAGTAAAGAAAGATGTTCTTGGATCTACAATCTCTGCCTTCCTTCACATCATCTTTTTCACCAGAGAGTGATGGCCTGAAGTAGGACACCTTGACACAACAGTACTTCATCAGGGCCACTACCACTCTCATCCTCAGCAACGGCTCCTTGGGGGCTTTCTGCAAGTTGAGTATATAATCATTTTTTATTTCACAGAATTAGGTGGCATGGGCCAAATTTATAGTTAGGCAGCACCTTTAAAGTCCACCTTTTGCCATGCAGTTAAAGGGGTTTTCCCGGAGCTTAACATTGATGGCCTGTTCTCAGAATAGGTCATCAATATCTAATTGATGGGGGCCCAATTCTCAACACCCTCACTGGTCAGCTGTTTGAAGAAGCCAAGGTGATTCAGTGAGCACTGCGACCTCTTCATAGCTTATCATGCACACTGTCGTTCATTGTATAGCAACTGTGCTTGGTATAGTAATCCACACCCAATCACTTGAATTGGACTTGGCTGTGCCTAGGAAATGTGACCGATGAACATGAAGTTACTGGCCTAGGAAGAGGCTGCAGAACTCACCAGAGAACCTCTTTAACCCCTTAGTGACCACCCATATGCTTTTTTTTGCAGCTGTCACTAAGGAGCCTTAGGCTGGGCCGCCGCCTTTTCATGGTGGCCCAGTCTAAGCACTACGCAGGGCCCCCGTGCAGTGGAGAGGGGGAAACAACTCTAACAGCCTGGACTGTCAGGAGTGCTGATCTGGGCTGTTTAACCACTTACATACCACAGGCAATGGTGCCCGCCGCATATAAGCGGTGACAGAGGGAGCGGACTCCTCTGTCTCCCATCGGGTGCTGATGTGTGTATAGGCTGACTGGGACCTGATGTAGGCCCCAAGCCTGCCTTGAGTGTTCTCTGACAGGCTACGTCTGTCTGGCGCAGCCTGCTGGTCATTGTCAGTATAGTACTGACATTAAAATGCAATGCACTATAGGGATAGTGCATTGTATTTTAGAAGCAATGAAAAGATTGCCTGTTATAGTCCCCTTGTGGGACTATTAAGTGGTTAAAAAATGTATTAAATAAAAAAATTCCAATAAAAAAATATAATTTTTTCCATTGAAAATACGCTTTTCAATAAAAAAAAATAGCAAAATAAAATCTCCCCCACATGTTTGGAATCGCTGCATCCGTAATCACCTAACCCACATGGAAGAAAAATATATTTTAAATCGATGTCATATACTTAAATTATGTTGCTAAATATATTTGAAATATATTTCTCTACAAATATCATGAAAAGTATCCCCTACGGTGAATGCCATAAAAAACAACAATAAAATTTCAGAAATGCTTATTTATTCTTAGTCACCACCGAAAAATCTTAATAATAAGCAATCAAAAACAGTTATTTTCCCAAAATGATATCAATGAAAAGTACATGTCATTCTGCAAAAATCAAGCTCTTACACAAATCCATAGAAAGAAACATAAAAAAGTTATGGGTCTTGGGATGCGGTGATGCAAAAAGATTTTCTTCTTTTTAATAAAGGGGGTTTTATTGCACAAAGTAGTAAAACATTAAAAAAAACATATATGTATTTGGTATTGCTGTAATCGTACTGACCCAGAGAATAAAGATATTATGTTATTTATGCTGAAAAATGAACACTGCAAAACTTATAATGTAAAAACTTAGTGGCAGTATTACAGTTTTTTCCCCATGTCCCTCCCTCGAAGAGTTAATAAAAGTTAATCAGAAAGTTATGTGTACCCCAAAATGGCACCATAAAAAACTTAAAATTTCCCACAAAAAATAAGCCCTCATACAGCTATGTAGACAGAAAAATAAAAAAGTTATAGCTTTTGTAATGCGACAATGAAAAAAAGGAAGAAAAACGCTTGGTCAATAAGGCCCAAAACAAGTTGGTTACTAAGGGGTTAAACAGCTGATCTGCTGGGGTGTTAGAACTTGGTCCGAATCTGCTTAGCTATTGATGACCTATCCTGAAGATAGGCCATCAATATAAAACTTTCAGAAAACTGCTTTAAATGTAATCTGTTGATGAAACTAAGCAACCATTTCAGGTTTAAGAGAATCCGACGGAATTGTTCTTCAATAGGATGACTGATGTTAAACTTATAGGGGAAAAAAATAAAAGTGAAAAAACGAAAATTTACCAGGGGACAAATATACATAGTAACAAAAGAAATTACACAAAAAGGCAAACGATTGTTAACATGTTTAACACAAAAACTTGATTTAAACAAAGGTCATTTTCTGCTGACACTTTCCCTTTAAGAACGATGCATGCGTTGATTCACGATAGAAGTCATTTATTAAATAACATGAGTCCATGACATGTATTCTTTGAAGGCACATTTGATAATGGCTTACTTGAATATCATGAGAACAATCCTGAGCTGTTTACCTGGGATTGATATATAATATTAATGTGACTCAAATCTCATTAACTGTAATCATCATGCTATATTAATAATTTACATTACAACACCTTAAATGGACATTTCCATCAGAAAGGAGGAGTTTTGAAACTTTACTCATAGAAAACATATTTTTTAGACTTGTTGGGCTGTTTTTGATTTCGGCAGCACTGTACCATTGTAAATGTTGTTCTTCTGTAGCAGTCAACAAAATGATAAGATCTCCTATATAGATAGGTAATTTATAGTACGTAATGTTGCTGCGAGGGGTAGGTGTTTTTTTAAGGGTAATTGTCATGATAATATTAGGTGTAGAATTGGTATAACAGGATGACAGCTCTATTGCTCTCTTGATAGCCCTAGAGAAAGATGTCCAAAGAAGAGCATTGCATTGATTAATGTAATGTGTGAAACTGTAGTTGAGTCTGTCTGATCGCAGTGATGCTCTGGCTGAAGTTAAGCAAGACTGTTTGCTGTGATAAAAGTTCAAAGAGGAAGTTAAAGAATCAGAAAAGGAAGGAGAATACTCCTCACTTTAAAAAAATATATGCAGAAAACCAACCACCCATTTTTTTTTTTATAAAAAATAAATAAATAGAATTTTCACATATTGGCTTTTTATATGTAAAAAAAAATGTGTTTGTAGAAGTGTCCCTTTAACGTATAATAAACCATGCACCATTAAAAGGTGAAAACTGTTAAAGTACATGTATCCAAATATGCAGTAGTAAACTAAATAGATACTTGCCCACGGCACAGACTTTACAATAGAGGGCAGGGATATAACTATAGGGAGTACGGTTATACCTCAACCTTTGGAGCCTTAGATAGCGCAAAGGCACATAGAAACACAGCAGCACGAAGGCACAGTGTAAAGGAGCAATGTCAGTTCAGGCAATTGCACAATAATATAATGTGTGTACTACTTTAGCTTCACAGTGAATAAAGTGGACCCTGGTACATGATAATACATTGGAGCCCAGGGGCTTCCAGTTACATGTGACTCTCTGGCTTTTGCAAAACCACTCACTATAATGCTGGAACAGCCTGCCCGACCAGCCTAATGCGAGTGTGAAAGAAGCCTCATAAAGTGATGTAAAGAAGCAGAACTTCTAGAAGTAGTGAATGAAGGTTCCTGCTGAATGACAGCAAGCAGGAACCTTGATAACCATAAGGAATTGATACTGAAAATATTTTGGAAAACTATACGATTGTTTATTATACACAGAATAACATTTAGTTGCTGAAACTGGAATACCTCCTTTAAAGATATTGCCCCATCTTGCCATTACTAAGGCAGGATGGGACTAAGCGTCAATCAACAGATGACCGGGAAACAGGGAAGTGTGCCAGTGCTCTGCTGTTTCGGTAACTTCTATTGCAGTGCATGGGATTTACAGAAGTCAGTGTAGAACCATTGCAGTGCAATAGGAGCTACTGAAACAGTGGATCATTTACCCTGTTTCTTGGCCATCTGGTGGTTAGCACTTAGTCCCATCTCACATCAGTAATAGCGAGATGGAACAACCCCTTTGCCCCTATACTGGTAAATGATTCAGCCATACAACAAAGTATTCTCTCTGTCCATCCCTTTCCATCTGTTTACGGATATACAGTACTCTACATAAAAATTACCTATCCTACGTGTTAGACAGTTCTCTTAACTGTTACATCATAAATTTATAAATATTAAACAAATATGATAATTTACTAAATGTTCACTGAAATGGTTATGAATCTTCAACACACTTTGCAGAAATCAGTAATACAAGTCAATATACAACTTTCTAATATACTTTGTTAAAATAATGCTTCTTTCTCCCACCTCCCTCCTCTTAAACTAACATTTCCTTCTAAATTCATCCTGACAGATGAGAGCTTTAGCAACTCACTAAAGGATCGGACTGCACACTGCCAATAGAAGTCTATGGAAAGGGAAGGAGGAGTAGAAGTTAGCTGCTAGAGGGAAAAAGCGGCATTTTCTTTGATAAGATATATTACAAAGTTTCTCATATTCAGCTATATGGCTGATTTATGCAAAATGTGAGACCACGTAAGGATCAGACTGCCTTACTTTATGCTGTACATGTAACATTTCCTTTTAATAACACTGGCTATTTTCACTTTAAATTTAACTTTAAATCATATAATCGGCACAGCTCTTGCATCACTTTTATATTCAAAAAGTTTAAAGGCCTAATATCTTTATTTTAGCAAATATTATTTTCCTTAAATTTTGGGATATTAGATATGACGAGTTAAAACACAAATGATTGTGCCCCTATCACAATACGAACACCCTGGTATGTGCAATTACTGGCCTAATAATTCAATTAATTTTTGATTCAAAACACCTAAAAAACACAATTTGACGATTAGAGTTTGCTTGTTTTTATAACTGTTAAAATCAATAGGAAACAAAAACAACATAGACATTGGGTAGAGTAAGAAAAAATATCGGTAATACTATTGCCCTGAGTGAACCTAGCCAAAGATACTTTCTGACTATGAATGTGTCATCAAATAGATGTTTATTTTGTGTCAACATTCATGGATATTGAGCATTTTCAATCCTAATTAACTTCCTTACATTATTCCACCCAGGTCCCTTCAGATAAATATGTGTACAGTAGACCTCGTAATGCAGGGCGTGGGTAAGTCTGTTAAGTAGGTTTGCTTTTCAATATCCTTTTAGACTTTACAGACATACTTTGCCATACATATCAACAGAAAATGTTGAGTGATATTGCAAATAGTTTCCTTATATTGTGCTAATCTCACATTTTATTGCATTATATCTTTTACTGCACATAACAACCTTGTTCTGCTTCAGTGATTGCAGATTATCTGGGAGTCATTGTAAGATAAGTAGGGTGTACACATATACAGGAATCTGGCACAGGAGCGGATCAAATTTGTCGGGGGTTTTCGGGCAAAAAATGCAGTTGCAGACCTAACCGCCCTAGTAGCAGTGTACTGTATGGTCATTGGATAGCCTGCCCAGGACATAACGGACAGAAGGTCCTAATTATCTGAGCAGGATTTGACAGTAATTGAATACGTTTGTAGCCTAACTTGCTGTCTCCAGTGTCTGTCTTTGGGGGAAGCAACACAATATGCTTGATCACCAGATTTCTAGAGGAGGCTTCATTGCCCCAGTGGGCCCCTGAGCTAGGTGGACCTTGGTCCCCCACCCCCTGCACAAGTGGCACATAATGCAGCAGAAAGACTGCACTACATATAGATAGGCAGCTTACAGCATCTCAATACGCTTGTGTCCATATAAAAACTGTGTACATTATTTAAGAGACTACTCAGTTTATGAATATATATATTATATATATATATATATATATATATATATATCAAGATTGATATTTTTCTATAGCCTAGTACTAGAGTTAACTTTATCATATACAAAAGCGAGGTTACTGATACAAAACAGAAACCCAGCAACCAATTCATATTCGTCTGAAAGATTTTAAGGGTATATTCATACGAGTTCCTAAAAAACTATCTATATATCTGAATGGGACTCATTCTGCAGCATGTATGAATTTGTCTGCAGAAAACCCTAACCTGAGACTTAATTCTATGGCAAAAAAAACTCAATTGTTACTTTTGTGTGTCCTGAGAAGCAATCAGACCAGGCCACATGAACGTTAGATGCTTGCTGGCAATTATCAGTTAGAGGATGCCAGTTCTGTGATACAAGAGTGGCAATAAAATTGGTTTATGTGGGATTTTGTATACAGAGTTGAACCCATTTGGAATTTACTGCAGATAGGCAAAGTAACGTCGGTATTCAGTAAAAGGCGTTTTCCTAGTAGAAAACGTTATCACCTATCCGTGGGTAATAAATGTATGATTGTGTGTTGGATTTCTGGGACCTCCACAGATGAATAGGGTTTCCTGAGTACGCTGTGTGAAGGAAGTAGTGGTGTGCATGTGTGACCACCACTATGGGACTGCCGAGTACAGCATTTGCCTATCGTCAAAGTTCCATAGAAGTGAATCAACTGTTGGTCATGCATGCGTACCATCACTTCATTCTCTTAAGGGATGCTGGGACCCCTGTTCTTGTGATCTCCAGTGATCATACATTTACCACCAATCCACTTCAAGGGGTCCCAGTTTTATATTTTTGGCTTTGCTGTTTTATATTATAATAAAAATTTTGTAAATTTACTAGAATACTTTGTGCTTCATCATTTTTAAGGTCTCTGCTTGTTATAATATTTAAATGCCGTAATAAGACATATGAAAGCGGTTAGGCTACTTTCACACTAGCGTTTGGCTGTCTGCTTGTGAGTTCCGTTTGAAGGCTCTCACAAGCAGCCCCAAACGGATCCGCTCAGAATGCATCAGTCTGGCAGCGTTCAGCCTCCGTTCTGCTCAGCAGGCGGACACCCGAACGCAGCTTGCAGCGTTCGGGGGTCCGTCTGGCCGTGCGGAGCCAAACGGATCCGTCCAGACTTACAATGTATGTCAATGGGGACGGATACGTTTGACATTGACACAATATGGTGCAATTTCAAATGGATCCGTCCCCCATTGACTTTCAATGCAAAGTCCGGACGGATCCGTCTGACTAACTTTCAGACTTAGAATTTTTTCTGAAATATAATGCAGACGGATCCGTTCTGAACGGATCCCATCGTCTGCATTATAGGAGCGGATCCGTCTGTGCAGACACCAGACAGATCCGCTCCGAACACAAGTGTGAAAGTAGCCTTATACAATTAGTACAAATTGTTTGCATAAATTAGTTTTCCTCTTTAAATAGAATCTGTAATGTTATTAATTAGGCCAGGATATAATTATACTTTAACCCCTTAAGGACCCTGAGATTTTCCATTTTTGCGTTTTCGTTTTTCACTCCCCGCTTTCCCATAGTCCTAACTTTTTTATTTTTCCATTCACATAGCCTTACGAGGGCTTTTTTTTTGTCGGACAAGTTGTACTTTCTAATGGCACCATTTACGGTTGCATACCATGTAGTAGGAAGCGGGAAAAAAATTCCAAATGGGGTAGAATTGGGAAAAAATGAAATTCTATATTTTACACTTTACACTATGAGGTAAAATTGACCTGTTATCTTCATTCTCCAGGTCAGTACGGTTACAATGATACCACACTTGTATAATTTTTATTGCGTTTTAATACTGAAAAAATTTAAATAAAATTCAAACCCCCATTCACATTACTGTATTGTAGGCCAAACCAGCCGACAGTCTAATGTGTATGGGGAGCTCCTGATTGACTGGGCAATCAAAATGTTTTCATCCAATCCTTTGTCCTCCCAGGAAATAAGCCACCACCATAAGTGTGACTTTCTCCTTGAAAACACATACACGCTCAGCAAAACCAAACATGCACCGTATGTATATGAGCCAAGAGAGCAAATGATCGCGCCAGTTATTGAATGTGCATGGCCAGCTTTAGGCCTCTTTCACACGAGCGTGACGGATTGGCTCCGGATGTGTTCAGGGTGCGGTCAATGAAACTCGCACCATTTTGCAAGCAAGTTCAGTCAGTTTTGTCTGCGATTGCGTTCAGTTGTTCAGTTTTTTCCGCACGGGTGCAATGCGTTTTGATGCGATAAAAAACTGAACTTTTACAAACAACATCTCTTAGCATCCATCAGTGAAAAACGCCTCCGCACTTGCTTGCAGATGCAATGCGTTTTTCAGTGAAGCCCCATCCACTTCTATGGGGTCAGGGCTGCGTGGAAAACGCAGAATATAGAACATGCTGCGATTTTCACGCAATGCAGAACTGATGCGTGAAAAACAATGCTCACGTACACAGACCCATTGAAATGAATGGGTCAGAATTCAGTGCGGGTGCCAGTGGCGTAACTACCGGGGAAGCAGCTGACAAGGGGCCGGCAGCGTGTCAGTCAGATTATTTAAAGACTAGGACCTTTCATGGGTCCTGACTTTGTTAACTAAGTAGCAGGACATGTAGAGCGGTGCCCAGGGATCTCCCTGCACTTACTGTTATATCTGGGCACCACTCTGTTCCCCCGCTGTGGCCCCCATTACCGTCTCCCGCGCTGTATGCTAATTACTACTATCGGAGCAGGGAGGAGGAGACTGCCCTGTTTCTCAGTGGGCGTTCCTTCTAGCTGGCTGTAGCGCTGTCCAATCGCAGCGCCGAGCGTCACAGCCAGGGAGAAAAAAAACTCACCTTCTCCCTACTGCCACATTATAATAACCTGTAGGAGGCACATTACTGGAGCATAAGGGGATACCCCTGTACTATGCCTCCTAACCTCTACTATGCCTTCTTATACCCTATACTGTGCCTACTCACCTGTACCCTGCATTGTGCCCCCTTACCATAGCCTGTACAGTGCCCCTAATCATACCATGTACTTTGCCCTCTTATACTGTATACTGTGCGGCTGGTCACATACTGTACTGTGTCCCCTTATACCCTGTTATCCAGTAACTGTATGGCAGCGTTATCCAGTCACTGTTTGGCGGCATTATCAAGTCATTGTATGGTAGCGTTATCCAGTCACTGTATGGCAGTGCTATCCAGTCATTGTATGGTGGTGTTATCCAGTCACTATATGGCGGTGTTATCCAGTCATTGTGGGGTGGTGTTATCCAGTCATTGTGTTGTGGTGTTATCCAGTCATTGTGTTGTGGTGTTATCCAGTCACTGTATGACGGTGTTATCCAGTCACTGTACGGCAGTGTTATTCAGTCATTATATGGCGGTTTTCAAGTCACTGTATGACGGTTATTCAGTCGCTGTATGGTGGTGTTATCCAGTCACTGTATGACGGTGTTATCCAGTCACTGTACGGCAGTGTTATTCAGTCATTATATGGCGGTTTTCAAGTCACTGTATGGCGGTTATTCAGTCGCTGTATGGTGGTGTTATCCAGTCATGATATGGAGCTATAACGTTACAGTGTTTCGTTATCCAGTTAAGGTACGAGCTATTATCCAATATGGTGGTATTATTTAGTCTCTATATGTTGTTGATTATACAGTCACTAAATCTATTATTATTCGGGGGTAGGGCTAATATCTTTACAGTATTAACTGTAGATTCCAGTACATGATACTGTGGAGTGAGCCTTGTAGAATACAGTCCACACCACTGATCACCAGGACCAGGCTGTGCGCTCTGCCAGCTTTCTGTACTATAGCATGCAGTACATTGCAGCCTTCCTTCTGTGCCTCTAGTGCTTGGCACTTGGCACTTTCATGGCACACTAAGGCTTTTTTTTTACATCACGTTTTGCCATTCACCTAATGTATACAAAAAATTTATATGTTAACAAATGCCTCAGACTGACACCATACAGTGGCATCCGTCACCATAGAGTCCCATTGTAAAAAAAAACATATAACGTATACTTTTTTTTTAACAGTCTTTGCAGGATACAAAAGCAAAGTGTGCTTCACTTTCGTATCCCTTTTTTCCAACGTATACATCAAACGGAAGGCAAAAATGTGATGTGAACCCTTCCTTACATATGCACACATACGATGCCAGGATAGTCATGGAGGGGGGGGGGGCCCATACAAAATTTTCTGTGGGGCCCAGTCAGTTCTAGCTACACCCCTGGCGGGTTCATGTCATGCATTACACCCACATGGAAAACTCGCTTGTGTGAAAGGGGCCTTACTCCAACATAAGCAAGTCCGATGACTGGACAACCTGGATTGTGAGTAGTGATGAAACATTTCAAGTAGGTATGAATATTTAGGAAAATAAATGCACTTACTGACAACAGTTTTAGACCATGTTGACATGGCAGATTTTTCAAGTTCAGCAATCTGACATGGATTTGCAAGGTTGAGAATTGTTAGGTTGAGCAATTCATCATGGTGCTGATCTGCAGGTGGATTACCCAGATTAGTGCACGTGGAAAGGCTACTTTCACATACTGAGGATCTCAAAACCTGACCAAAACGGTTCCAGTTTGATTACACATCAGTATGCATCCGTTCCGTTAGGATGCGGTTATGTGAAATTGAAAAAGAACAAACCGGATCCGTCTATAAATACATTGAAAGTCAATGGGCGACAGATCAGTTTTTTTAGGATACGTCGCCATTGACTTACATTGTTTGTAGTGATGGATCTGGTTTGTTCCATTTCGATGACCGGACACAAAATCGCAGCTTGCAACAGTTTTGTGTCTGGTCACAAAACCGCATCCTGACAGAACGGGAGACATCCTGATGCATCCTGAACTGATCTTTTTTCTTCCATTCAGGAAGCATGGACAAAATGGAAGCGTTTTGGCCCGGTTTTGAGATCCTCTGCCAAAACTCATATGTGAAAGTAGCTTTACTTTCTGTAAGAAAAAAATTAAAAAAAAGTTACGTTGACTTCTCAATGAAAACAATGTCAAGTGGCTTTCAGCATAGAATATGTGAAAATGCCCTTTATAAAGGCAGTGGAACTATATCGGATACCTACAAAATAAAAAATGGTATAGTCACTAGCAACTCTAGAGTCTTCCTAAGTTGTATAGAGACATCATTTGCCACCCTTTCCCTATTTTGTAACTTAAAGGGGTTGTATTACGGCACATGAACATCATAAGAACCCCCTCTTCGATGTTCAAAAAAGCCAAAAGGGAGAACCGCCTTGGGAGACCTGACCCAGCCATGCATTCATTGAAGATTTAAATTACAGGACTGTTTAGTATACAAATGAGACCATGTTCACATACGGTGGCCTTGCTGTAATCTTTTTTGGTGGGGATTCTGTAGAGAAAATCGACAATCTAAAATTGAGAACATTCACAATATAAATGAATGCAAAAAAACTTAACAGAAGTATGTAAAAGGGGTTGTGAAGGTTTATAAAAACATCGCAGTCCCCCCCCAAAAAAAGAACAGTACCACACATGTACACAGGTCAAATGTGGAATTGCAGTTCAGGCCCCTAACTTCTTTAACATCCCATAGACAGGTATGGTGTTGTTTTATGGTAGAAAGCAGCTGCATTTTTCTGACAATCTCTTTAATGCATAAAGAAATAAAACATTTAAAAAAGTTTTCAATATACCTATAACAGTTTACTATTTTATGCCTCTGTGTAGGCTTTGTGCAATATTATGCAGTGGATCTTGTAAAAATATTAGTTACATTTTGCACCAAAGACAATCTGGTTTTAAAAAGCTGACAAATAAATAATCATATTCCTGTTAAAAACATATTTTAGATATAATAGTTTAGCTCTATTAATATTCATATCCATAAATATGGTAATGTGTGCGATCTAGGCAGCTTTGGCTTTACTTTCAGTACTTTCAGTGCCACAG
Source organism: Bufo gargarizans (assembly GCF_014858855.1). Taxonomy (NCBI): domain Eukaryota; kingdom Metazoa; phylum Chordata; class Amphibia; order Anura; family Bufonidae; genus Bufo; species Bufo gargarizans. The sequence goes on from NC_058081.1 coordinate 532,349,570, forward strand.
TGGAGACAGATCTGCTGGAATCCCTTTCCATTCTGGTAGAAATGCAGCATCATAATGGAAAAGTTTCAAGAATTCCGATTCAGGAAGCGTAAAATTAGTGAGGTAAATAGTTTCTCCCCCAACCAAGTAACTTGCCCAAAATCCAAATGTCCCAATAGTCATGATGGTATGGTTACAACCAACCAGAAGTGCAAAATCTTTGCCTGGAGTAGACTCATTGCCATCCCCTGAGAAGTAGACATCTCCCTTGGAATTGTCAATGTTTTGTTTACACCATTTCATTCCATTACTGGTCACTACAAAAACCGGTTCTTTATATTTATTTCGGAAGTAATTCATGGCTTTCTCCAGGTAACCCTTGTCTGCGACCACACCCTTCCAAACATTTGGCATAACGTTCACATAATCGCCTCTGCGGACATGGACCCCAATGTAGGTAATATTTTTTTTAGAACCTTTTATGCTTTCCAAAACTTGGTTGGCCTCAGTCTTAAGGTAGTCATGGATTGTAAACTCCTTAAGGATGTCCTTTCGAAGATGATGAAAAAATGTCCACGAACAAGGATAGCCTGTCAGTTTAATAAAGCTCTCGTCAATGTGATTATATTCCTCTGACATCCAGTCATGTAGCCAATATTCCTTAAATGGGACATGCCTGGCCACGTTGTCATGTAAAACTGGAAGCGTGATTTTAAATATTTGTCCCAAGTAGTTATGCATATCTGTAAGTATAAAAGCCTGACGCCCATTTGCTTTGGCCAAGGCATATAATGTAGCATATTCACCCATTTGATTTCCCAACCTACCATCTGGTCTTATAGTCCAAATTCCTAAATCTTTGCATTTAGCCATTATCTCATTGCTACCAGTGTCTGATAAACCCTCCTTTGTTTTAGAAGGTGTGTTGTCTTTTTCTGGGCATATTAAAGATATTGGTAGATTAGCAGAAAATGTCAGAAATTGGATATGGAGCTGTAGTCGGTATAATCCAAAGAACACAAAGACTGACATAAACAGACAGCCCACGATAAAAAGTTTCTTTTTCTTGTTAGGTATCTGCATCTTTGTCTGGGATCTTCCCTTGATCCTGGATGGTAGGACTGATTCATCGATAACGAATCTAATACCTGTTGAAAAGCAAAAACAACATTTTTAATTATGTTCTACATAGAATCAAAGCATATAACTATCTCTTCTCTTTAAGTGGGCCCGTTTGGGCCTTTAAGACCAATAAATAAAAAAATATAATAATGTATTCATTGAATTACAGTGAATAAAAAATACTTTGTATTGATTATGATAAACAGATTAAGTCACCAGTACTTAATGCTGGCGATTCCTTGTACAAGTCATTCTAATTGAGAATGGATGACTAGTGAACCATCTTCAAAGAAAAAATAAAGCAATTACCCCAGGGATAAATAACATTCTAACTTTATTCTGTGGGTCAATGTGATCATGGTTATACCAAATATATGGACTTTTATATTCCACTACCTTTGCACACAAAAAAAAATCACTTAAAAAAAATCCTCTGTTTTTGTGCTGCCATATTCTGAGTTACAGTGTAAATCATGGAGCGTGCTGAAGCTCTGGAGCAGGGAGTATTGAAATCGTTAAAGGGATTCTGTCACCAGGTTTCACCCCCTCCAGATAAAAATATGGTTATGTTCAGGGAGCTTTAACCATTCCTAATGTGGTCTTATAAATGTAATCTGTAGGCTCATTTTGCTAAAAATACGCTATTACTAACCTGTCATTCATAAAAATAAGGTGCCCAAGGGGATGTAAATGGATCCAAGCTGCCGCCCGCACCCGTCGCCCTTCGTGCCCAGCTCCGCCTTTCCCGACCTCAGCACCGCCTCATAATCTTCGGTGACGCCTCCCGCTCTCCCCCCCTCTCCACCTCCTCCTGCTGTAAGATCGCTGTGACGCCTCCCCCCGCCTCCTGCTGTAACATCGCTGTGACGCCTCCCGCTCTCCCTCCCTCCCCCCTCCTCCTGCTGTAACATTGCGATGTTACAGCAGGAGGAGGGTGGAGGGAGGGAGAGCGGGAGGCGTCACAGAAGATTATGAGGCGGCGCTGAGGTCGGGAAAGGCAGAGCTGGGCACGAACGGCAGCGGGCGGCGGCTTGGATCCATTTACATCCCCTTGGGCACCTTATTTTTATGAATGACAGGTTAGTAATAGCGTATTTTTAGCAAAATGAGCCTACAGATTACATTTATAAGACCACATTAGGAATGGTTAAAGCTCCCTGAACATAACCATATTTTTATCTGGAGGGGGTGAAACCTGGTGACAGAATCCCTTTAATGATGTATGGTGTGGATACTGTTTACAAGTTGACCCATATTCTGAGACCCATAACTTCTTTATTTTTCTATCAACAGATTTCTTTAAGAGATTTTTGTTGCGGGTATGAGTTGATGGTTTCACTATTATCATTTGAGGGAACATGAGACTTTGCGATTGCTCGTATTCAGTTTAGTTTTTTTAAATCGTAATACAGAACAGCAATACTGGTAGTATTTTTAAAATTTTTCACTTTTCTAGTGTTCAGATTAAATAATACAATAGTTTAATAGTTTGGGTCGATATCAAGGGCAATACCGATATTAATGTATATTTTATTATTTAAAAAATCTGACAAGCATAGGCCAAAACAATTGCAAAAAAACAATATTTTAATAATATTCAAAAAAAATTTTTTTTAGTAAAAAAAAACACTTTTTAAACATTTTACTACATTTATTTAAATCTTACTAGGGGTCTTTAACCTCTGACATGCTGATTGCTAGTATAATACTCTGCAATACTTCTGTATTTCAGTGTATTATACCTTTCAGCATTGCGATTATAAGCAGTCTATTAGATCCTGCCTCTGGAAAAGGATAAAAGGGAACCTCCCAAAACCATCCCAAGCCGCCAGCAGTACCTGCGTGTAGCCCACAGTGTGTTTCTGATGATGCCTTTCTTCCCGAAGATAGATGCAGCAAAAGTACTGAATACGTTGTTTTATCCCCTGCCCGGCGCGCTTCTCCACACATGCTTGAAGTCAAGGGGGCAGCGGCCTCCTTGCTTCAATTCATGGTAGCCACGCCCCCTTCCCTGCCCCTTCGCTGTGACTGACAGCCGGCAGTTCGGCAAAGCATAAGCGCTGTCAATCACAGCAAAAGGGCAGGCAAGGGGGCGTGGTTACCATGACTTGAAGCAAAGAGGCCGCTGCCCCCTGGACTTCAAGCATGTGTGGAGAAGCGCGCCGGGCAGGGGATAAAACAACGTTTTCAGTACTTTTGCTGCATCTGCCTTCAGGAAGAAAGGCATCATCAGAAACACACTGCTGGCTACACGCAGGTACTGCTGGCGGCTTGGGATGGTTTTGGGAGGTGACAGGTGCTCTTTAATAAGCTTTCTCATTTGGCAGTCCTGGGGCTATTGTAAGGAATCCAGCTCTTGCAACACATCAGTAGCCCACAAACACATTGCGTGGGTGCCAATGGTCATATCAGTCTGACAAATTCCAAATAGGGGACATGCAAAATTATTTATTATTTGTTATTTGGTTCTATGTAATGTTCTGATGTATTATATTGTACATGCATATTTTTAACAATCCTGACTCTGCCCTTTTGGGAGACTAGGAGATGGATCTAGGTTTGCCCCTAGTTCAGTCTAGTGCTGCGGAAGAGAGAGGAGCTACATGTGCCTACTCATCAGAAGACTAGGCCTAAGTCCCAGAGAATCTCTGAGATATAATTCATCAAGAAATCCATCTGTACTCTACAGTACACCAGAGGGGGGGGGGAAGAAACTAGAAGGTCCAGAATCTGCAAGGTTAGGCGCAGTCAGTAAGGTATTTGCTGTATAAGGCTGATAAAGACTTAACTGCAGTGAGAGGGACATTGCTAATAAAATCTTCACACTTAGGCGTGGTCGTGGCTAGCCATATTTTAATCCAGTATCCCCAGGGGTGGGATTCAAATTTTTAACAACAGGTTCCCTACTCAGCGGTGGATACGCAGCGCGTTACGAGTCATGACACATATATACATACACCATATATATGCAACACAGTCACGACATATTTACATACACCATATATACACTACACACATACCACTCAACTTTTAAAAAGCCTTAGGCCCCCTCTTTGTTATTACTGTAATGGCCCCCTCTTTATTATTATTATAATGGCCCACTCTTTATTATTAATATAATGACCCCCTCTTTTTTATTAATATAATGGCCCCCTCTTTATTATTAATATAATGGCCCCCTCTTTGTTATTACTGTAACGGCCCCCTCTTTGTTATTACTGTAACAGCCCCCTCTTTGTTATTACTGTAACGGCCCCCTCTTTGTTATTACTGTAACGGCCCCCTCTTTATTATTATTATAATGGCCCACTCTTTATTTTTAATGTAATGGCCCCCACTTTATTATTAATATAATGGCCCCCACTTTATTATTAATATAATGGCCCCCACTTTATTATTAATATAATGGCCCCCACTTTATTATTAATATAATGGCCCCCTCTTTATTATTAATATAATGGCCCCCTCTTTTTTATTAATATAATGGCCCCCTCTTTATTATTAATATAATGGCTCCCTCTTTGTTATTACTGTAACGGCCCCCTCTTTGTTATTACTGTAACGGCCCCCTCTTTATTATTATTATAATGGCCCACTCTTTATTTTTAATGTAATGGCCCCCACTTTATTATTAATATAATGGCCCCCACTTTATTATTAATATAATGGCCCCCACTTTATTATTAATATAATGGCCCCCACTTTATTATTAATATAATGGCCCCCACTTTAATAACAAAGAGGGGGCCATTACATTAATAATAAAGAGGGGGCCATTACATTAATAATAAAGTGGGGGCCATTATATTAATAATAAAGTGGGGGCCATTATATTAATAATAAAGTGGGGGCCATTACATTAATAACAAAGAGGGGGCCATTACATTAATAACAAAGAGGGAGCCATTACATTAATAATAAAGAGGGGGCCATTATATTAATAATAAAGAGGGGGCCATTACATTAATAACAAAGAGGGGGCCATTACATTAATAATAAAGAGGGGGCCATTATATTAATAATAAAGAGGGGGCCATTACATAGTGGAGTACCGCTTAAAAAAGCTGCTCTTACTCTGTGGGCAAAATAGATGTGTTTCCCTGTGTGTGGCCACCTTAAATATTGTCATCAACCCCATCCATAACTCTTGTTTGGCTAAAAGAATCTAAACATTGGGTCAGGATGAGGGGAAGGTGGAGTAGGCACCTGCTTAGGAGAAATAATTAATACTTACCTCTCTCTCCTTCACAGCTTGTGGCATCCTGGTACAGGCGGTCACCAATGCCTCGCTCACTGTGCCTTCCCGCGCCGCGTCATCGCGTCATCTCGCGAGATCCGCCGCAGGAGGTCACAGTGAGGTATGTGACTAAGTCCTGCGTCGCACCTCAACTGAAGCCGCTCCCCCGGCCCCTCCTCACTTCGCCTGCCCAGCTGCCCTGCACAGTGCGCGTCACACAGGGCCTCTCCTCTCGGCTTCCGCTCCGCCCCCACCCCTATAGCTACGCCACTGGTGCAGGCGCAGCTGCAGGACCGGGTCGGGATCCCTGCTTCTCACCGGTTCTGCGAACCGCCTGTAATTTTAACAAACGGTTCGGCAGAACCGGAGAGAACCGGCTGGATCCCATGCCTGAGTATCCCTCATCCTGAGAATTACAGGCAATTTTTTCAACAACCTTATTGCCAGCTTTAGATTCTGGAGAAAGCGAGAAAGAGACTTTTGGAAAGACAGAGAAAAGGAGCACTACAAGCCCCATCATTGCTCGCATCAGTACAGTACATATTTGCACTGTGAATTGTTTGGAGCTATATTTTGATACTATTGGATGTACTACAACTCCCATTCTATGTTTTACTAAAGAGAGGCTTATTTATTTTCTACAACTAGCCTGGTTACTGACTCCAGCACCATTCACTGGCCACAGCACTTACATCTCCTGCCTTGTACTTGTACCAAACTCATAACATCAAGGGCACTCTAACTACTATCAGGCAGGAGCCCCAACATCAGGGGTGCCCCAAGGGAAGAAAGGGTTTGCCCTCCTATCACTGCCCCAGCTCTAGCGAGCACTGGTGTGAGGACTGCCCCTGTGATTTAGGTGAATAACTGTTGCAGCATCTACCACCCTTGTCCTCCAATCAGCTCCAACACAGATTGTGCGGGCACAGCTCCAGTGACCACATAATCACAATTGCAAACATGCATGCCACTCTGCGGAAAGTATTTCCTGTAGATTATGTACAATACATGTATGTAATTTTGCATTAAGGGGTTAATGTAATTGTAGGTTAACCAGAGCTGCACAATGATTTAGTGGTTAGTCCTTGCAGAACGGGGATTCTAGGTTTAAATCCAAGAACAACACCTGCATAGGTTTGCATGTTCTCCTTGTGTTTGTGTGGGTTTCCTTCCACACGCCCAAAATCATACTGATAGGTAAATTGTCCCCAGTGTGTGTGAGAAGTAAGGTCATGAGCCTATAGGAGACACGGTTTGATAGTATGTTAGTACACAGCTGAATAGTATGCTGGCAAATTAAAGGGAAACTGTCACCTACTAAATGCATGTAAACCCGCCAGCAGTGCCTCAGGGCAGCCCGCAGTGTGATACTAATCATACTTTTCATCCTGCAGTCCGATGCCTCATAAGGTCAGAAAACAATCTTTTATCCTCCGTTCGCGCTAATTTGCATGTCAGCTTGAAGTCAAGGGGGCAGCGGCCTCCTTGCTTAAAGTCAAGGTAACCACGCCCCCTCTTGCCTTTGAGTGACAGCCCACAATTCGGCTTCGCTTTCCAAAGTCTCGCACATGCCCTCTATTTTACTGCGCGATCCTATGACATGGGGGTTACGTGCCCTCCATGTAAATGAAGGGGCAGATGACCATGCTCATTCAAAATGCTAGGCTGCCGGAGATAGCCTGGTGCTGTTATGTTCTTCAGTCCGATACAGAATGAATAGACCATCAGTGTGCGTGCTCATTTGCCAATCTATTCATACAGGGGGACACAGCATCCCGTGATAGCTGGGGGTCCCAGCAGTTGGACCCGCACCAATTAGACACATATGTTATCCTGTAGATAGGACAATCCCTATAAAGGGAACCCGTCACCACAAAAATGCAGTGTAATCTGCCAGCATTATGTTTTAGAGGAGCTAAGGAGATGTATTTCATTCATTTAAATCTCTGCTCATTCTGGGCTTTGAACTCAAGGAGTCGGTCCTATCAGTGATTGACAGTCTTCCCTTTATGACTGTGTATATGTTGAATAATCTATAAATTAGGGTTTAATGTGCTGTTAGGAACCAGACATATGCTTTCTGGAAAATTGACTAGATATATTAATGCAGATCTACTAATCAGATCAAAAAGAGCAAGGAGAAACAGCGGGCAAAGCCTATCAGACTGCTGGAGATAGCCAAGTACAATAGTCATCTCTGACATTACCATCAAGTATGACTGGAGCAGAAGTCCGCATGCTTGACTGCTAGTCCACTCATATAAAGGGGGACAGAGGACCCAGGTTCTCGGGATCAGTGGGGTCCCAGCCAGGCTTGGACTGGCCAGAGGGGTACAGGTAAATCCCCCGGTGGGCCCCTGAGCAAGGTGGGCCCATAGTCCCATAGTCTGATAGATTATAAAAGAAACTCCCCAGTTTATTATTATAGACACGATCAGAGCTGAGATGTCTTCTAGGTATAGAGGAAAGCTACCAGTGTCCTCTTCTCCCCAGGACCTACCTTCTCAAAGTCGCTGCAGGGACCCCCATATTCAATTATCTGGTAGCATCTTGCTGCTGTGTGAACAGGTAATATTTGAATGTATCCGTACGGTGGGCCCCCAAAATAAATTTTATTAGTGGGCCCTAGGCACCCCCTAGCAGTCAACCCAAGTCAGATGCTTAATACCAATATTACAGATATGTAGTTGATAAGTGATAACATGACATTTTAGAACAGCCCCTTAAAGCATTTTCAGACACAGTATCGCAATTTTATTTAGTTTTTGCACCAGGATTTTGGTTATGTAGTCAAAATGAAGAGTAGAGTTATATAACACTCTGGAGGTGATTTACTAACAAAGTCATAATCCTGTCTCAGATAGTGAGAAACCACTGGAGTACATGGCTTGCGCTGAATTTAGAGGGGACCTACACCTTTGGTGAAACATTCTCGGAACACTCTGCACTGTTGGGCTTCACCGACTTCAGCATATGGAGTATGGAACTAGTGATGGACGAACATCGGCCGGGACAGTTTGCGAACGCGATCGCGATCAAATGTTCGCGAACTGCAACTTCGTGGCGGCCCCCAATCACTTTAATGGCAGGCGAACCTGAAAAACCTTCAGCACATATTTGCAGCCACCACTTACTAGAAGTGCACAAATAGTCCCACAACATGGACAGTTTTTATGCGTCTTAAAGGGAAACTCTCAAAAAAGCGCCCTGCTGGAGCATAGAATTAATTTATTTCCTATCGGTTTGATGTATACAAATGTGCAGAACTCCACGTTTTTGTATCCTGCAGAGTCTATTTAAAAAATGCATACGTTAACTTAATTTTTTTTTCTACCATGGAACTGTATAGTGAATGGAGGCCACTCTACGGCATCAGTCTGAGGCATCTGTTAACGCATACATTTTTGGTATGCATTAAATGGATGGCAAAAATAGGATGTGAACCCAGCCCTAGTGTCAGAATAAGCACCAGTACACAGCGGAGCAGCGGAGAGGGGAGGCCGCCATGTACTGACAGAGCGCTAACTGGTCCTGGTGGTCAGGGATGAGGACTGGGAAATACAGGGCACAGTATAATACACTAGAATATATATAATATATAGATATTAGCCCTACCCCTCAATAATAATACAATTAGGTGGTAATTTATTATATAGAAATGCATCTATGTTAGGTGTATTTCTGACAGATTGTGGTGCAAAGGTCCTTAACACCGCAATCTGCATATTTTTCCTGCTCATGCCAGGTCTAAAAAAGGATGGAGTGGGCAGGAAAAGGGATACAGTTATGGCCATCCAGTTATTGGATACCACCGCCATACATTGACAGGATAACACCTCTGCATAGTGACCGGATAACACTGCCATACCGTGACCGGATAAAAGAGGGTACAGTACAGGGAATGACTAGAGGCACTGCACAGGGTGTGGTAAGAGGGCACAATGCAGGGTATAAAGGGGCACAGTACAGGATGAGGGGCACAGTATTGGGTGGGGGGCACAGTCACATGACCCCGTGACATTAGAAGGTACTTATGGTGAATGCAATAGAGATGTATAATGAAAACCGGCACTCTACATCTGGTGGTAACGCTTAAAGAGCAATGTAGACAGATTGGATGGTAAAAATATGCATTTATTGATTATCTATATCGATAGTATAGGGAAGGGTTAGGTTTAGAGGGTAATATTCAGCAATGGTTGGTAATAATATTAAAAGAGTAATAATAATAATCAAAAATGTAAAATGCAAAAATGGGAGTGCAAATGGAGCAATGCGGTGGTTGTATGGTGGTGAGATTGAACATGTGGTGTGTTTTGGGTAGTGATTATGTGCTTTAATTTATGTGTTGGCACGGAGTGAGGTCTAGTGGTGGCATTGGTGGGGGGCATTGTGAGTGGTTAAATTAAAGCACATAATCAGGCAGAGGAGTGAGACAGGGGTGTGATTATGTGGCTAGAGATAAAAAATTTAACTGTCGGCCAGTACAGGCCCCAAAAATTTGCCAATAGGCATTCACCTCACAACAAAGAACTTTGGATGCTGTGGCTGGAGGTACATTAGGAGGTCACAGGATAAATATGTAACTGTAGGCCAAGTACAGGTCCCAAAAATTTGCCAATAGGCATTCACCTGATAGCACACAACTTTGTAGGATTCTGTGGCTGGAGGTGCATTAGGCGGTCACAGGATAAATATGTAACTGTCGGCCAGTACAGGTCCCAAAAATTTGCCAATAGGCATTCACCTCACAACAAAGAACTTTGGATGCTGTAGCTGGAGGTACATTAGGCGGTCACAGGATAAATATGTAACTGTCGGCTAGTATAGGCCCCAAAAATAATTTTCTTCAAATAGTGTTTTTCACTCTGTGTAGTTGAGGTAACGCAGCAAAACCGCAGACAAATGCTGCACTACCTAAATGTACTATATAGAAAGTATATTATTGGTATATAACACCCCTGCTTCAATCAGTTTTTTTGGGGGGCAACTGGTAAATCACACCAGTAGAAATTATTTCTTCAAATAGTGTTTTTCACTCTGTGTAGTTGAGGTAACGCAGCAAAACCGCAAACAAATTCTGCACTACCTAAATACACTATGTAGAAAGTATATTATTGGTATATAACACCCCTGCCTCAATCAGTTTTGTTGGGGGGGGCAACTGGTATATCACACCAGTAGAAATTATTTGTTTCAATAGGATTTGGCGCTCTGTGTGGCTGCAGTATCGCAGCAGAACCGCACACAACTGCTGCACAGTACAATTGCACTATAATATATTTTCTATGTTAGAAAGTATATTATAAGTATATCACACCCCTCTGTGTATCACACCTATCGATAGCATACCTATACCAGTCCTTAAAAGGACTTTTTGTGGTCCTATTAGCTAGCGATTTGTGTCCCATAGGCTAGGTATACACAACGACATTTGTCACTCAACATTTTGTCGCAGCAATGTCGTGCGGCAGTCTGTGGTGTCGCACTGCAACATGCAACACGACAGTCGCAGAAAAATCCATCTCGAATGGATTTTTTGCGACTGTCGCATCGCAGTCTCAACATGTCGCATGTTTCAGTGCGACACCATAGACTATCATTATAAAAATTGTCACGCGACATTGGTCTAACAAAATGTCGCGCAACAAATGTCGTCGTGTAGACCTAGCCTAACAGCCTGTCCCTGCTCCACACAGCAACCTCTCCCTACACTGGCAAAAGACTGAATGTAAAATTGCGCCCAGATCAGGTTTATTTATAAGGTAGGGGGTATGTCCATGTGCTGCAATGTCTCAATTGGCTGTCCTGTACCACCTGATGGATGTGTCATGGGTCAAAGTTATTTACAATGTAAAAGAATATGGCGGGCGCGAATATCGCCATATATTCGCTCGTTTGGCGAACTGCAAACGAGCAAAGTTTGCCGCGAAACGACTGCCGGGCGAACCGCAAGGCCATCTCTATATGGAACTGCAAAAAGTATATGGGATCCTACGGAAGTTGAGCAGGACAGAGGACACCCAACAGTGAGGAACACTCTGAGAAGAGCTGCTGCACGATTGTTGTTTCACCAAAGTACTGCAACAGATTTTAAGGGACTACAAAATAGGAGTAACAATAAATAGCACTTCCCCTTTAGTGGCCCATGAAATTGGAAATGTATAGCTGGACGAAAGTCTTCTTGGACAGCAGACACAGGGGTTGTCCAAGATTTGAAATGCATGGTTGTGCAGTACCACACCTGTCCATGGTATGTGAATGATATTGTAGCTTAGCTTGGAGTGAATGGAGCTGAAATGTGATACTGCATGCATCCTGTGGACAGACGTGTCATTATTTAAGCAACAAAGCTTTTCTATTCCTGGACGATGCTTTGACTGAGACAATGCCTTTAAAGGGGTTCTCCGGGAATGAAGAAAAGGAAAATACTTGAATATTACTCTATTATAAACTAGAAGAAGGACCCGGCTTCACACAGTATATTTCATCAATTTCATTAAATGTTTCTGTGTGTCGTTAAAAGATATTCATATTATCCCCAATAACTGTGATATCTACAGCACCCTGCCCCCTTAACAGTGAACTCCACTGCCCTTCACTCCTTAACACTGACCCCCCCACAGTGCCCCACCTCCTTACAATGAGATGTCTACGGCAGCCCGTCCCCTTAACTTTGAGCTTGACAGCAGCCCACCCTTTTAACAATGAGTTTCACAGCACCTCACTCCCTTGACATTGACCTTCTCAGGGGGCACGCCCCCTTAACAGTGACCTATACAGCACCCCCCCTTTTAACAGTGACCTCCACAGTGTCTGCCCCTTTAACAATGACCTCCCCAGTGCCCATTCTTTTAACAGTGACCACCACAGTATCCATTCCTTTAACAGTGACCTCCACAATGTCCATCCCTTTAACAGTGACCTTCACAGTGCCCGCCCCTTTAACAGTGACCTTCACAGTGCCTGCCCCTTAACAGTGACCTTCACAGTTGTGATCCCTTTAACAGTGACCTCCACAGTGCCTGCCCCTTTAAGTGACCTCCACAGTGCCCGCCCCTTTAACAGTGAGCTCCACTGTGCCCGCCCCTTTAACAGTGACCTCTACAGTGCCCGTCACTTTCACAGTGACCTCCACAGTGCCTGCCCCTTTAAGTGACCTCCACAGTGCCCACCCCTTTAACAGTGAGCTCCACAGTGCCCGCCCCTTTAACAGTGACCTCCACAGCAGCCCACACCTTTAACAGTGAGTTTCACAGCACCTCACTAATTTTTGGGGGAATATCTCAGGAACGGTACGTCCTAGAGAGCTGAGACCCTCACAAGATTTCTTTCCAGGTAGCAAGGGATGTGTATACCAAGTTTTTTGAGTGATCGCGGAACATACAAACACACATACACACATATATACGTCCTATTTTATATACACTGTATATATATATATATATATATATATATATATATATATCAAATACCTTTCATTAGTTATATTGTCTCACTTTATCTGGGGAACAATCTTCAGGAGAAATAAAATAGCTGCCGTCCTATCAGTGCACACAAAACCTGTCCTAATCACACAGGAGGAAAAGTTACTTCTCAACACTCAGCTAATGAGTAGTGATGAGCGGCATGGGCAATATTAGAATTTGCGATATTTTGCGAATATTTTGTAGAATATTCGTCATATATTCGCAAATTCGAGACTATATTCCTGATTGTGAAAATCGGCAATGCATTATTCGTGTAATGCGCGCAAAATACCGCCGTGGGTCACTTATGCTACATTTTTCAAGCTGGTATAAGTTTCCTGAGACTGGAGAAAATGGTTGGCATGGCAGAATATTAGAATAGCTTTATATGCAGATAGAGTGCTCCATAATATATGCAAATTTTCAGCAATTAATGATGCGCATATTTTTTTGCAATACGTGCAACTTGTGACATCACAGCATTATGTGTGTAGCATGTATGTATGGACAGAAGAACCTATCACACTACCTAACACCCTGCACTGGAACCAGCTACACTATAGATCAATCTAACCTACACTGACTGTCTCCCCCTAACTATCTGTATTATATATATATATATATATATATATATATATGATATACTGTATAAGTTAACTGTCTAATGTAACATAGTAACATAGTAGTAACATAGTACATAAGGCCGAAAAAAGACATTTGTCCATCCAGTTCGGACTGTTATCCTGCAAGTTGATCCAGAGGAAGGCAAAAAAAAAAACTGTGAGGTAGAAGCCAATTTTCCCCACTTTAGGGTCCATTCACACGTTCGTTGTTTCTTTCCTGATCTGTTCCGTTTTTTGCTGAACAGATCTGGACCAGATCTGTACCCATTCATTTTCAATGGGTCCTGAAAAAAATCTGACATTGTGCTGTCCGTTTTTTTTCAGGACCCATTGAAAATGAATGGGTCCAGATCTGGTCCAGATCTGTTCCGCAAAAAACGGAACAGATCAGGAAAGAAAAAACGGACGTGTGAATGGACCCTTAGGGGAATAAAAAATTCCTTCCCGACTCCAATCAGACAATCAGAATAACTCCCTGGATCAACGACCCCTCTCTAGTAGCTATAGCCTGTAATATTATTACACTCCAGAAATACATCCAGGCCCCTCTTGAATTCCTTTATTGTACTCACCATCACCACCTCCTCAGGCAGAGAGTTCCATAGTTTCACTGCTCTTACCGTAAAGAATCCTCCTCTATATTTGTGTACAAACCTTCTTTCCTCCAGACGCAGAGGATGTCCCCTCGTCACAGTCCTGGGGATAAATAGATAATGGGATAGATCTCTGAACTGACCCCTGATATATTTATACATAGTAATTAGATCTCCCCTCAGTCGTCTTTTTTGTAAAGTGAATAACCCTAATTTTGATAATCTTTCAGGGTACAGTAGTTTCCCAATTCCAGTTATTACTTTAGTTGCCCTCCTCTGGACCCTCTCCAGCTCTGCTATGTCTGCCTTGTTCACAGGAGCCCAGAACTGTACACAGTACTCCATGTGTGGTCTGACTAGTGATTTGTAAAGTGGTACAACAAAGCACAGAGCACAGCAATGACACTGCTGTCTCATTCATAACTGCAATAAACTTTGGATAATAGCTGCTGGGGAGGTTCTTATATAGTAAGGGGTAGGCAACTTTTCTACTGGTTGCTTGGGATGTTGCTAAGCTGTGACAAAGCCTTCTCATTGGCCCACAAGCTAGAAGAAGGAAGGGATGATCACCTGATGTGTACTGTGTTAAAAACAAAAACATAAACAACTAATATTCGTCATTATGAATATATAGCACTATATTCTAATATTTGCAAATTCTCGAAGTGCTGATATTCGCGATAAAAATTCGTAATACGAATATTCATGCTTAACACTAATCCTGAATAGAGCTGATAAGATCTTCAGCTGAATCTCTGAAGGATAGGAGTTCATAAGGAGACAAGAAGTACAGGGAGGAGGGGGGGGGGGGTCCGTGGTAATGAGCAGCAGCTCTTATATGCAGTCTCCATTACCACAGCCCCACATTACCACAGTCTGCCCTGTCCATCATCTCTGTACTACATGTCTCCTCATGAACTCCATTCCTACAGAGATTCAGCTAAAAATCTTATCAGCTGTATTCAGGATCATAATCCCTTGCAAGCGGAGTAGAGAGGAGGATGAGGCAGCTATTTAGCTCAGTGTTGTGAAGTAACTTGTCCTGCTGTGTGATTAGGACAGGTTTTGTGTGCACTGATAGGATGGCGGCCATTTTATTTCTCCTAATGATCGCTCCCCAGACAAAACAAGCCATTATTACTAATAAAATGTATTTGGGAATATATTTATAATAAAGTAATATTTAAGTATTTTCATTTTCTTAATTCCCGGAGAACCCCTTTAAGTAATATTATTCTTCCTTGAGATGTAACATTATAACTAGAGATGAGTGAAGTTATGAAAAATTTAAATTTGCCGAATTTCACAAAGAAATTTGATTTGTTACGCATTACTTCTTCACAAATTACATTGCATTGTATGAAGCGGACGCTGCTGTGTTCATCATTGATCGTCGCATCTGACATTAAAATTGAGGCTTTTCAGGGGTTATTCATGGTTAAAAAAAATGCATACTCACCTTATCCATTTGCTTGAGGAGAAGCCATCATGATTGAAGAAACCAAGTAAAATCTAAGGTAGTGACGCAATGACATCATCACGCTGGTCGGGCACAGTCACGTCACTGTGTTGACAGTCTCTTAAGCAAATGAATGAGGTGAGTTATTTTTTTTTTCTTTTTACCACCATAACAGGAAAAATAGATTCCTTCCCACGAAGCGCGAGGAAATTCGGTTTTATGAAAAAAAAATCCGGAAATTGAAATCAAAGTCACTTAGTTTGACTTCGATTTGCTCAAGACTAATCACAACAGAAGTAAACTAAAACCACCAATACCACCACCCACTAAACTCCACTAAAACACTAAAAACTAAATATTACTTTAAATTTTGCATGGTAACGTCATACAAAATGTAAACTAAATAATAATCGAGGGTAATAAGGAGAACTTTGTCACAACATCCTGCCATGGTGCCACTCTAAAAAATTTAAGTGACCTGTTTTCTAATGACATGAAAAGAACATACTCTACTAAAACTAATTCCCTAAGGCCATATACAGTGAGGAACAGAAGTATTTGAACACCCTGCACTTTTGCAAGTTCTCCCACTTAGAAATCATGGAGGGGTCTGAAATTCACATTGTAGGTTAGGTGCATTCCCACTCTTAAAGACAGAATTAAAAAATAAATAAATCAGGAAATCACATTGTATGATTTTTTAAGAATGTATTTGTCTTGCACTGCTGAACATAAATATTTGAACACCTGAGAAAATCAATGTTAATATTTGGTACAGAAGCCTTTGTTTGCAATTACAGAGGTCAAACGTTTCCTGTAGTTCATGAACAGGTTTGCACACACTGCAACAGGGATTTTGGCCCACTGCTCCACACAGATCTCCTCTAGATCTGTCAGGTTTCGGGGCTGTCGCTGAGCAACACGGAGTTTCAGCTCCCTCCAAAGATGTTCTATTGGATTTAGGTCTGGAGACTGGCTAGGCCACTCCAGACCCTTGATATGCTTCTTACGGAGCCACTCCTTGGTTATCCTGGCTGTGTGCTCGGGTCGTTGTCATGTTGGAAGACCCAGCCATGACCCATCTTCAATGCTCTGACTTAATACAATGCAGTCGTCCTGTCCCCATCGCAGAAAAGCACCCCCAAAGCATGATGTTACCACCCCCATGCTTCACAGTAGGGATGGTGTTCTTGGGATGCAACTCATCCTTCTTTTTCCTCCAAACACGACGAGTGAAGTTTAGACCAAAAAGTTCTACTTTTAATTCCCTAAGGCTATATGCAGTATAAAGTCAATTGTCAGCCCATGTAAAAGAGCCTTTACTATGTCTTTGTTCTTTTGTTTGTTAGGGAATATTTGCGTTCTTGGAGGTGACTTCACCATGCTTTATAAATCATAGCTGCTTCATGCTATGTCCACATTGCAGGCGGATAGATTAAACAGCCTGTGCCATCAGTACTTGAACCACAGCATTACACTTCGTCCGTGCCAAACTGGGGTGCGGAGGGCCCACTGTACACCTACATGCAAATGTTACTCCTGTTCTCAAATCCCCAAAAATGTGCCCACACACATTTATTTTCAGTAGTAACCTGTGCCTCAGACTATTCTGCCCAGGCTAGGTGAGCATTGTTTTTTATTTTGATAACAATACAGGCTTCACTGCTGTAAGAAGGCACTAAGGGAGCATTCTGCTGTGCCTGGTGGTACAGATCAGCCCCACTGATCGCACATACTGTGTACATATATATATATATATTTATTTCCTGGACGTCCTACAGCAGCACAATAACAAATGGGATGTTAGTCCCCTAGGTACAACCGAAGAGACAGGTTTATTAGCAATAACACTTAATTAGTCAATTACTCAATTATTCCCCCTATAAAGGTTAGACTCAGTGAACCACACATTGGGCCAGATTTATCATTAGCTCAGGTCAGAATAATGGAGTGAAAAAGTCCCCCAAAAAGTCCCAAACGCTAAAACTGTGCACAAATTTGCGACTTTTTTCTGCTCTGCACTATGCTCGCCAGTTTTCTGAAAGTGGGCGTGTTTTCTTATGTAAATTAATCTCTAGACAGATTTACTATTGGGACTATTTAAAAAGTCGCAAAAAAGTCGCAATTTCACTCCAGTGAGGACCATGCTTATCTTATGAGACTTTTTAATAGAACATGCAACTTTTTTCATAAAAACGTGCAACTTTTTCTGTAAAGATGTGCGACTTTTGTAAAGCTGCTTACTGACGGATAAACTGCTACCGTCAAACCACATTTATTACAGTCTTAAAGGGCCGATCATAAATCTGACTTGGCTAAAACTGACTTTACCCATATGTTAAAGTGGAGTGAGCTGTCAGAGTAATGATAAATCTGGCCCATTGTATTTAGTTTTCTCTCTAGGCACTGAGGAGACAAGGATCTGTTTTTTTCAAACTTTTTCCAGGTTTTATACGTGGGGTGTTCCCTGTCCCTCGTCCTGAAGGTGCACCAAGTGGATATATGGAAACCATGGTCACATAATATAGCTGTGCCTGTTTTATATTCCAGTTTTACTGGTATGTGTACTACTGTACTGCGGTGGCAGCAGGAAGCTCATTGGCGTCATAGCAACCAATGATGCTGTGCGCTCCTGCACTCAGAAGAAATCCAGGCCAGCATCACATGGTCCGTGTTTCACGGACGTGTGCATGAGGCTTAAAGGACCTAGAAAAAAATCTGCAGTTTCTCCCACACATGTGGTTTCTGTGTCTGATTCTTCATCTGTCTTTGAAGGGGAAATATTATTTATTGCATAAAGAGAAAATTAAAGGGGTTCTCCGGCCTCTACTTGAAAATTGGCCATCTTCATACCCTGTGGAGGGAAGGTTATTACACCAATACTTACCCTCCACAGCACAGCCCTTCCTATGATACTCTTCACGGTCATGTGACCGCTTCTAAAGCGTTTTGAAGTCTTCCGGTCCAGCGCCGTCCTCTTTTTTTCCTGCCTGAGGCAGGAGACGGAACGTCATCACTGACGTCACCACTTCCTGTCAGCCTTCTTCAGTCCCATCGCTTGCACACTACTGAGCATGCGCCTGGACAGTCGGACGTCTATGTGAAGCCTGTACTGAATCATGTACAGCGCGATGTAAGCGCTGTACATGAGTGACAGCATAGCGATCAGCCACAGAGGCTGATCCCTATGCTGTGGAGGTCATTGGGGGAGCTGTGCATGGCACATGGGGGCCACTTTGGATGGCACATGGGTGCCCTTGTGGGCACTGTGGCTGGCACATGGAGGCACTGTGGCTGGCACATGGGGGCACTATGGCTGGCACTGTTAATAGCACATGGGTTCGGCCACTCAGAAGTTGTGTTCGGCCACTCAGAAGCACCGACACAGCCCAGACCCGGCTGACATGAATTGTAGACAAAAAATAAAGAAATCCAGCTTCTGAAAAATGCAACATTAAAATCTCCACATACAGGAAAAAACGTACAGGTTCTACGCATTTCAGGTTCTAGAGCTGTGTATCTAAACCCTTATGCACAGGACCGTATCCGTTCTGCTCTCTCCAAGTAGCTGTCACGGATGGTGTAACAGAAAACAAGAAGTTACAAATAAGGATCCGACTGGCTTGATCCGAAACTAAGGAACAAAAGGGTGACCCCTATTTAAGCCCTGAAACTCTCCCTGCCTTCTCAGCCCATGCAAAGATCTCTATGATAGAAAATTGCATGCCCTCGTGCCTCGACTGTATGACACCTGAACACCCTATAATAGTGAGGGGACACGACCACCAGCTCCCTACACTTAATACGGAGGGAGTCAGGGTCACCTAGGATCAAGCAAACAGGATAACACAAATCAATGAACAGACTTATCTGTAGAAGGATCAGTAGTAGCATCCAGCATGCACACACTCCAGGAAGTTGTATAAACCACAAAGTGATGCAGTATGGGATGGAAAAAGAAAATAAAAAAAATAGCAGAATCAGTGTCAGCGAGTCTCCCCAGGACTGCTGCCAGCCCCTGGAACAACACACAGGGACCAGGTTGCTGACTGCCAGCCTCTGGAACAACACACAGGGACCAGAGACCAGCAAAGAAACAGCCCGGAGAGACCGCACTGCGTCCACTCTCAGCAAACGGTTCCCACAAAGTCGCTGCTAGCATGCATCCTCTCCCAGCACACACTAAAGCCAGTCCAACGGGGACTGCAGCCAGCCACACCGACATAAGTGGCTCTGTGTCGGTGGCAGGTTGGTGTGGTACTGGTTGCACTTACCTGCCATTGCCATATGTCTGTTTCTGTTTCCCCTTTCTTTATAGCTTGGCCAGTGAGACTCCTGTTCATCCGTATCTAGGAGGAACAGGTAGTCTTACCCAGCTCCTAGTCCAGGGCCAGCCTGGGGGCTAGCAGGAATATCAGGTTCTGGAGTATAATCCCTCCTACCATCAGTGTCGGCTCATACGCCTAGGAGACAGGGTCAGAATTAGGGATTGATAGGAGGTGACCTGATTCCTGTCCTGGCCTTGCACTAACCATCCATCTTCTGGCATCGCACGGCTGAGGGTTTTCCCCATCCTCAGCCCTGACAGTAGCAGATCTGCAAAATAAGGATATTGCCTGTGTGAGATGTGCATTTTTTTCCAGAGCCATTGAGTTCTATGTGTTTTAGACCTGCATTATGAGGACCAGAATAAGACATGTTCTCTCTTTTGCTGTACTAATATACAGATGTGGAAAGCACAGTGTCAGTTCTGTAATAAAAAGAACATGTCCTATTTTGGTTCTCATAATGCAGACCTGAAATCCATAAAAATCAATGGGACTGCAAAAGAAAAAATGCTGGTCGCACACGGACAGTATCCTTATTTAGCAGATCTGTGTCTCGCAGACTGAAAAATGGATACGGTCGTGTGCATAAGGGTACTTTCACACTTGCGTTTTTCTTTTCCGGCATAGAGTTCCGTCACAGGGGCTCTATACCGGAAAAGAACTGATCAGGCATATCCCCATGCATTCTGAATGGAGAGTAATCCGTTCAGTTTGCATCAGGATGTCTTCAGTTCAGTCGTTTTGACTGATGAGGCAAAAGAGAAAACCGTAGCATGCTACGGTTTTATCTCCGGCGAAAAAAACTGAAGACTTGCCTGAATGCCGGATCCGGCATTTTTTTCCATAGGAATGTATTAGTGCCGGATCCGGCATTCAAAATACCGGAATGCCGGATCCGTCATTCCGGTCTGCGCATGCGCAGACCTTTAAAAATGAAAAAAATGAAAAAAACGGATCCGTTTTGCCTGATGACACCGGAAAAACGGATCCGGTATTGCAATGCATTTTTCTGACTGATCAGGCATTTTTCTGACTGATCAGGATCCTGATCAGTCAGAAAAATGCCTGATCAGTCAGAAATAATGACATCCGTTTGCATACAGTTTGCCTGATCAGGCAGTCAGTTCAGGCAACGGAACTGCCTGCCGGAATCAAACAACGCAAGTGTGAAAGTACCCTGAGGGTTTAGATGAACAGCTCAGCAGGCTGTATGATACAAAATAGAATTAGATACATAGCTCAGCAGGCTGTATTATACAAAGTGGAAGTAGATACACAGCTCAGCAGGCTGTATTATACAAAATAGAATTAGATACATAGCTCAGCAGGCTGTATTATACAAAGTGGAAGTAGATACACAGCTCAGCAGGCTGTATCATAGAAGATGGGATTAGATACACACTTCAGGAGGCAGTATCGCATACAACAGGCTCTGTATCAGGCACACATACATGTTAGGATTAGATACAGATGTGTTTGGATATTATGTGTTTATTACACTCTAGAGATGGTGAGGGTAGAGCCTGTGGACGGTCAGTGATGGGATTAGATACTCGGCTCAGCAGGCTGTATCACACAAGATAGGATTAGATACACATGTGAGGGCAGAGCCTGTGGACAGTCAGTGATGGGATTTAGACACTGGGTGAGAAGTAGATTCCTGTCTCGGTGAAGAAAGACACAGGTCCCTAAAGCAGACCTTGTGGTTGCAAGGCATTCAAAAAAGGCGTTTTTTTCCGTCTGAAGCAGCAATAAAAACTTTATTAAAAGACCCTATGGATAAAAAAGCAAAGTCCATGTTGGAAAAAAAAAAAAACTATGCTTCCTCAGTCTCCAGTTGTAAAGCAGCATTAGCTTCTATCCGGGGGCAGAGCACTTCGTATATGGATCAGTCAGCTAAGTCATGATATGGAGGAAGGCGTTTCTAGGGAAGAAATTTTAGCAAAAATCCCATTACTCAAATCGGCCAAGTATGGAACAAGTCACAAAATACTCTGGACAAAGCTCTACTCATTTCTCCAGCCACTCGTCAAGATCTAAAGTGGTGGCTCATGTCATCTCGCCTAACCAGTGGGAAGAGTCTGATTCTTCAAGCACAGAAAATCCTCACCACGGATGCCTCCTCTTGGGGTTGGGGTGCCCATGTAGAGGACATGTGGTTCCAAAAAAGATGGGTTCCGGAGTATATGCCAATCCAATATGAACAAAATAAGAGCTGTCAGACTTGCTCTCTTACATTGCCAGAATCACCTAAGCAGCTGTCACATTCAAGTCCAATCAGACAACCTGACAACCGTCTATTATATAAACAAACAAGGCCATACCAGGAGTCCCCAGTTAACGGCAGAGTGCAGGCAATTGATGAATTGGGCAGAGACTCATACGGCAGGCCTATCAGCCATACACATGAAAGGAACTCTCAACATAATGGCAGATCAGTGGCGGATCCAGGGGGGGGCAACACGGCAATTGCCCCCTCCCCCCCCCCCCCGAGCTGGCGGCGGGTGGCTGCGGCGGCAGCGGGGCACAGGGAGATGGAAGCGCTCATCTCCAGTCATCTGTATCGCCATCCTCAGTACAGCGATACAGATGCCTGCCTGTGCTGCGGCAGGGGAGGGAGAGGCGTGTCCCTTTCCCTTCCTCTGATAGGCTGCCAGCCTAGTGCCTGCCGCCTATCAGAGGCCGGGGCAGGCGGCGCAATGACGTCATCGCGCCGCCTGAGCCATACAGCGTGGGACACAGGTCAGAAGAGGCCTGCATCGAATCGCTGACATGGAGGTAAGTATGTGTTTTTTTTTGTTTTGTTTTTTAATTATATACAACACTTTTACTGGCGGGGGCTGTTAGTACTGGCAAAGGGGGGCTGTTATTACTGGCAAAGGGGGGCTGTTATTACTGGCGGGGGCTGTTATTACTGGCCCAGAGGTACTGTTATTACTGGGGGCTGTTATTACTGGCAAAGGGGGGCTGTTATTACTGGGGGCTGTTATTACTGGGGGCTGTTATTACTGGCAAAGGGGGGCTGTTATTACTGAGGGCTGTTATTACTGGCACAGAGGGGCTGTTATTACTGGGGGCTGTTATTACTGGGGACTCTTATTACTGGCCCAGAGGGGCTGTTATTACTGGGGGCTGTTATTACTGGCAAAGGGGGGCTGTTATTACTGGCACAGAGGGGCTGTTATTACTGGCAAAGGGGGGCTGTTATTACTGAGGGCTGTTATTACTGGCACAGAGGGGCTCTTATTACTGGGGGCTGTTATTACTGGGGACTCTTATTACTGGCCCAGAGGGGCTGTTATTACTGGGGGCTGTTATTACTGGCAAAGGGGGGCTGTTATTACTGGGGGCTGTTATTATTGGCACAGAGGGGCTGTTATTACTGGGGGCTATTATTACTGGCACAGAGGGGCTGTTATTACTGGGGGCTGTTATTACTGGCACAGAGGGGCTCTTATTACTGGGGGCTGTTATTACTGGCACAGAGGGGCTCTTATTACTGGGGGCTGTTATTACTGGCACAGGGGGCTGTTATTACTGGGGGCTGTTATTACTGGGGGCTGCTATTACTGGCACAGGGGGGCTATTATTACTGCCACAGGGGGGCTGTTAATACTGGCACATGATTGGGGGCACTATAGGGGCATCTACTGTGGCCACAAAGAAGGGGTATTTTATATGGGTTCTCTGTACAGTACAATTTTATACTGGGACACATTATGGTGGGTACTATGGGGAAGGGGGGAGGGGAGTACTATGGGGTCATCTACGGGGGCACTAAGAAGGGGTATTTTATACTTGCAAATTATGGGGGACACTGAGGGCATCTACTGGAGCATTTTATACTGGTACATTATGGGGAGCACTAGGAGGAAGGAGGGTGTGGAGCACTATGGGGTCATTTACTAGGGGCACTATATAGGGGTATTTTATACTGGCACATTATGGGGGCACTATGGGGACATTAGCTCAACTGGGGGCATTACAAGGGGGTATTTTTTGCACTGTCACATTATAAGGAGAATTATTTCTACTGGGGGGGACATTATGGTGGGCTTTATTACTTCCCCATGGTATGACCTCCTAGTAGCAGCACCATCCTCTCCCTGCTCTGCTCTCCCTCTTCCACTTCTCCAAATCCTTAATATGAAATCTTTCTCATTAGGATAAAACACATCAGCTCCGCCGAGCCCCCGGCCAAAGTGTTGAAGTGGTGTCCGAGATCCCCAAGGGCCAAGTCAAGTAACTGTAAGTTTTCATGTGAAATATGTTTGTTATACACATATAGCCTACACTGTGTAGTCTGTTCTATAAGCACCATTGTTTTGTGCTTAGCATCCAGCATGTACACACTCCAGGAAGTTGTATAAACCACAAAGTGATGCAGTATGGGAAGGAAAAAGAAAATTAAAAAAATAGCAGAATCAGTGTCAGCGAGTCTCCCCAGGACTGCTGCCAGCCCCTGGAACAACACACAGGGACCAGGGTGCTGACTGCCAGCCTCTGGAACAACACACAGGGACCAGAGACCAGCAAAGAAACAGCCCGGAGAGACCGCACTGAACACTGCGTCCACTCTCAGCAAACGGTTCCCACAAAGTCGCTGCTAGCATGCATCTTCTCCCAGCACACACTAAAGCCAGTCCAACGGGGACTGCAACCAGCCACACCGACATAAGTGGCTCTGTGTCGATGGCAGGTTGGTGTGGTACTGGTTGCACTTACCTGCCATTTCCATATGTCTGTTTCTGTTTCCCCTTTCTTTATAGCTTGGCCAGTGAGACTCCTGTTCGTCCGTATCTAGGAGGAACAGGTAGTCTTACCCAGCTCCTAGTCCAGGGCCACCTGAGGGCTAGCAGGAATATCAGGTTCTGGAGTATAATCCTTCCTACCATCAGTGTCGGCTCATACGCCTAGGAGACAGGGTCAGAATTAGGGATTGATAGGAGGTGACCTGATTCCTGTCCTGGCCTTGCACTAACCATCCATCTTCTGGCATCGCACGGCTGAGGGTTTTCCCCATCCTCAGCCCTGACCGTAGCAGATCTGCAAAATAAGGATATTGCCTGTGTGAGATGTGCATTTTTTCCAGAGCCATTGAGTTCTATGTGTTTTAGACCCGCATTATGAGGACCAGAATAAGACATGTTCTCTCTTTTGCTGTACTAATATACAGATGTGGAAAGCACAGTGTCACAAAATTTTTGCTAAAAAATGACATTTTTCACTTTCAGTTGTAATTTTTTTTTTTTTAAATGAAATCCATATATAGATTTTTCGCTAAATTTATTGTTCTACATGTCTTTGATTAAAAAAAATGTTTGGGTAAAAAAAAAATGGTTTGGGTAAAAGTTATAGCGTTTGTACTATGGTACAAAAATGTAAATTTCCGCTTTTTGAAGCAGCTCTGACTTTATGAGCACCTGTCATGTTTCCTGAGGTTGTACAATGCCCAGACAGTAGAAACCCCCCACAAATAACCTCATTTCGGAAAGTAGACACCCTAAGGTATTCGCTGATGGGCATAGTGAGTTCATAGAACTTTTTATTTTTATCACAAGTTAGCGTAAAATTATGATTATTTTTTCTTTTTTTTTTCCTTACAAAGTCTCATATTACACTAACTTGTGACAAAAAATAAAAACTTACCTGAACTCACTATGCCCATCATAAAATACCTTGGGGTGTCTTCTTTCCAAAATGGGGTCACTTGTGGGGTAGTTATACTGCCCTGGCATTTTAGGGGCCCAAATGCGTGCAAAGTAGTTTGAAATCAAAATCTGTAAAAAAAATGGCCAGTGAAATCCGAAAGGTGCTCTTTGGAATGTGGGACCCTTTGCCCACCTAGGCTGCAAAAAAGTGTCACACATGTGGTATCGCCGTACTCAGGAGAAGTTGGGGAATGTGTTTTGGGGTGTCATTTTACATATACCCATGCTGGGTGAGAGAAATATCTCGGCAAAAGACAACTTTTCCCATTTTTTTATACAAAGTTGGCATTTGACCAAGATATTTATCTCACCCAGCATGGGTATATGTAAAATGACACCCCAAAACACATTCCCCAACTTCTCCTGAGTACGGCGATACCACATGTGTGACACTTTTTTGCAGCCTAGATGCGAAAAGGGGCCCAAATTCCTTTTAGGAGCGCATTTTTAGACATTTGGATCCCAGACTTCTTCTCACGCTTTAGGGCCCCTAAAAAGCCAGGGCAGTATAAATACCCCACATGTGACCCCATTTTGGAAAGTAGACACCCCAAGGTATTTAATGAGGGGCATGGCGAGTTCATATAATTTTTTTTTTTGGGCATAAGTTAGCGGAAATTGATTTTTTTTTCTTTTCTCACAAAGTCTCCCTTTCCGCTAACTTGGGACAAAAATTAAAATCTTTCATGGACTAAACATGCCCCTCACGGAATACCTTGGGGTGTCTTATTTCCGAAATGGGGTCACATGTGGGGTATTCATACTGCCCTGGTATTTTAGGGGCCCTAAAGCGTGAGAAGAAGTCTGAAATATAAATGTCAAAAATTTTTTACGCATTTGGATTCTGTGAGGGGTATGGTGAGTTCATGTGAGATTTTATTTTGTGACACAAGTTAGTGGAATATGAGACTTTGTAAGAAAAAAAAAATTATAATTTCCGCTAACTTGTGCCAAAAAAAGTCTTACTGGAGCCTTACAGGGGGGTGATCAATGACAGAAGGGTGATCAGGGAGTGTATATGGTGTGATCACCCCCCATCATTGATTACCCCCCTGTAAGGCTCCATTCAGACGTCCGTATGTGTTTTGCGGATCCGATCCATGGATGCGTGGATCCGTAAAACACATACGGGCGTCTGAATGGAGCCTTACAGGGGGGTGATCAATGACAGGGGGGTCATCAATGACAGGGGGTGATCAGGGAGTGTATATGGGGTGATCACCCCCCTATCATTGATCACCCCCCTGGTAAGGCTCCATTCAGACGTCCGTATGTGTTTTGCGGATCCAGGAGGAATGCGTCCAGGAGGAATGAATCGACCGCCTCCAGGACGCATCCATGCGTTATGCGGTCCTGGAGCGGTTAATTCTCTAATAAACGCTGTTAAAGAAACTGTAGAATCAGACAAAAATATTCGTATAAAAAGACAAAAAGAGAACAACTTTTTTATTTTCCACACTGCAGTTTCAAGGTATAGCCTAGTCACCCTGTGCTGAAGGAATGGCTCCAGCAGGATTGGGATAGACCTGAAAAGAAATCTGACACAGGCGCCAGATTTAAAAATATGTATTAGGCCTCATGCACACGACAGTATTTTTTCACGGTCCGCAAAACGGGGTTCCTTTGTTCCGTGATCCGTGTCCGTTTTTTCTTCCGTGGGTCTTCCTTGATTTTTGGAGGATCCACGGACATGAAAAATGAAAAAAAAATCTAAGTCAAGCTTGCCTTTGAAATGATAGGAAAAAACGGACACGGATCACGGATACGGATCACGGACGCGGATGACAATCTTGTGTGCAGCTGTGATTTTCACAGACCCATTGACTTGAATGGGTCCGTGAACCGTTGTCCGTGAAAAAAATAGGACAGGTCTGGAAACACGGATCACGGACGCGGATGCCAAAGAGTGCATTCTCTGATTTTTCCAAAGTCAATGGGTCCGCGAAAAAAAAAAAAGGAAAACGGAACAACGGCCACGGATGCACTCAACGGTCGTGTGCATGAGGCCTAAACTGGATAAGAAATTCACAGAGGATTGGGCTAACACCCCTAAAGCAGACCTTGCGCTTTCAAAAAAGGCGTTTTTTTCCATCTGAAGCAGCAATAAAAACTTTATTAAAAGACCCTATGGATAGAAAAGCAAAGTCCATGTTGGAAAAAAAAAAACTACGCTTCCTCAGTCGCCAGTTGTAAAGCAGCATTAGCTTATATCCGGGGGCAGAGCACTTCGTATATGGATCAGTCAGCTAAGTCATGATTTGGAGGAAGGCGTTTCTAGGGAAGAAATTTTAGCAAAAATCCCATTACTCAAATCGGCCTCTGATTTTATGTGTGATACGCCGTTAGATGTTTCAAAATTTGCTTCAAGAATTATGGCTTTGTCTAATAGAGCCAGAAGGCCCTTGGATAAAACAGTGGCCTGGGGATGTCCTGTCCAAAAATCACTTCTGCAACCTTCCTTTCAGTCTGGTTCATTATTTGGACCTCAGCTGGAAAAAATATTGGAATCTCTACGCGAAGGGAAAGGCATTACATTTCCAGAGTCCAAAAGGAAGTTTAACTGTTTCAGGTCCTTTCGTAATCGAAGCAGAAGATCCCCAAGATTCAGAAAGAACAGAGAAGCTGAGCATCAGATAAAGTTCAGATGAAGAGATCAAGGAACCTCCTTCAAAAAGAAGGGTGCTGACCACAAACCTACTGTCACGGCTAAGGATGGGGAAAACCCTCAGCCATGCGATGCCAGAAGATGTTATGCGCTGCTTGGCCAGGACGACAGTATTAGGGAGCAGGTCACCTCCTATCGCGTCCCTAAACTGACCCTGACTCCTAATCATATGAGTCAACCCTGATGGTGCGAGGACTCATACACCGGATGCCTTGGGGTCCCTGCTAGCCCTCAGGATTGCCCTGGAATAAGGAGCAGGGTAAGACGACCTGTTCTTCCTAGGCACGGAGGAACAGGAGTCTCACTAGCCAAGCTGCAAAGGGAAGAGGACATAAACGACCTATGGATATGGCAGGAGGATGAAAAGCACTTCCACACCTACCTGCCACAGACACACAGACTGGATCCCGTGAAATACAGCAAGTGTCCACACCCAAACACCAGTGGACACAGCACACACACAAACACACAGGAACCCAGATCCATAGGTGCATAACATAACAAGGAAAACATCAAGTGGACATCACATAAACTTGAGAATCACAATTAGTTTATGACCACAAGGGTGGCCCCCACTGGCAGATGGAAATACCAGGAGAGTGTCTCCAGCAAAGCATGGCTGAAGCACCCCTCTGACCTGCACTATACACTAAGGCTTTATAGGCCCAAGTAGTCACACCCACATAGAGACACACCCAGTGTTCACACACACAGAAGGGAATTAACCCTTCCAACACCAGGGAAGGGAAGACAGCAACTTAAAGGGGAATACACACAAATAAACCCTGTGCACACCAAACAAGGGAAGTGCACACATACAAACCAAGTTGCCAAGTACAACCGCATGCAATTACAGCAAGCTGCCTAACAACAGCTCAGGCTGCTATGCTGCAACAGTACAACATAACTTGTTGCCCGCGGCAACCACAAGTGAGGCAGCACACTAGCGGCCCTCACCTGTGGTTGAACACCTACATACAAACCGCAGGCAACAGCATGCGGTTCAAGGGTCACAACCATGACCATGGCCGTGACACCTACTGACCTATGACGCCAGAAGAAAACCAGTGCGAGTAGGTGCAAGACTATAAAACATTTTTCCTCAGTGGTCAAAAACCTCATTAGATGTCTGGGTAACTTCAATTATACAAAGAGGATATTCCCTAGAGTTTAGAAAGTTTCCTCCAGATCGATTTTTCCTCACCAGGACACAAGATCTAGTTATTCCTATATTAATTCAATAATTTGTTGAAAAGGGGACTCTGAAAGATGTTCCAAAATGGCAAAGAGGAAAAGGAGTCTACTGAAAAGTGTTTGCAGTCCCGAAACCAGGAAAAAAATGGAGGTTAGTCATAGATCTGACCTTCCTCAACGACGATCCGGACAGTAATAGACCTCCTACAAAAAGAAGACTACCTAGCAACAATAGACCTGACAGATGCCTACCTGCATATGCCTATACTTCCCAAACATTGGAAGTATTTGAGAGTGGTGTTACGTTTACCCAAAGGGACAAGACACCTTCAGTTTACATGTCTCCCTTTTGGGATATCGTCTGCACCTCGTGTGTTTACAAAGATTACAGTAGTTCTGTCAGCAGCTCTCAGACTGAGGGGAATCTCAGTAATACCATATTAAGACGACTAGCTGATAAGAGCATCCTCCAGGGAACAGCTTATAAAAGACCTGCAAGCAACCACTTCTTTGATACAGCAACACGGGTTCCTGATAAATCACAAAAAGTCCCACCTGGATACGACACAAACATTAACTTTTTAGGGATTTGTGATAGATTCTTGCAAAATGAACATCAGATTGTCAACACCAAGTATACAGAAGATTATCCAGGAAATTTCTCTTCTCATTGCTCATCCAAAGATGTCTGTTAGGAATGCCATGAGAGTTTTGGGTCTCTTGACCTCATCAATAGACGCTGTTCCTTGGGGCAAAGCTCATATCAGGTCCCTACAAAACAACATCCTGTAAGTATGGAACAAGTCACAAAATACTCTGGCCAAAGCTCTACTCATTTCTCCAGCCACTCGTCAAGATCTAAAGTGGTGGCTCATGTCATCTCGCCTAACCAGTGGGAAGAGTCTGATTCCTTAAGCACAGAAGATCCTCTCCACGGATGCCTCCTCTTGGGGTTGGGGTGCCCATGTAGAGGACATGTGGTTCCAAAAAAGATGGGTTCCGGAGTATATGCCAATGTCATCCAATATGAACGAAATGAGAGCTGTCAGACTTGCTCTCTTACATTGCCAGAATCACCTAAGCAGCTATGAATTGGGCAGAGACTCATACGGCAGGTCTATCAGCCATACACATGAAAGGAACTCTCAACATAATGGCAGATCAGTGGCGGATACGGGGGGGGGGGGGCAATTGCCCCCCCACCCCCACCCCGAAGTGCTCATCTCCAGTCATCTGTATCGCCATCCTCAGTGCAGCGATACAGATGCCTGCCTGTGCTGCGGCAGGGGAGGGAGAGGCGTGTCCCTTTCCCTTTCTCTGATAGGCTGCAGGCACTAGGCTGGCAGCCTATCAGAGGCCGGCGCAGGTGGCGCAATGACATCATCGCGCCGCCTGAGCCATACAGCGTGGGACACAGGCCAGAAGAGGCCTGCATCGAATCGCTGACATGGAGGTAAGTATGTGGGTTTTTTTTGTTTTTTTTTTATTATATACAACACTTTTACTGGCGGGGGCTGTTATTACTGGCACCTGGGGGCTGTTATTAATGGCACCTGGGGGCTGTTATTACTGGCCCAGAGGGGCTGTTATTACTGGGGGCTGTTATTACTGGCAAAGGGGGGCTGTTATTACTGGGGGCTGTTATTACTGGCACAGAGGGGCTGTTATAACTGGGGGCTGTTATTACTGGCAAAGGGGGTCTGTTATTACTGGGGGCTGTTATTACTGGCACAGAGGGGCTCTTATTACTGAGGGCTGTTATTACTGGCAAAGCGGGGCTGTTATTACTGGGGGCTGTTATTATTGGCACAGAGGGGCTGTTATTACTGGGGGCTGTTATTACTGGCCCAGAGGGGCTGTTATTACTGGCACAGAGGGGCTCTTATTACTGGGGGCTGTTATTACTGGCATAGAGGGGCTCTTATTACTAGGGGCTGTTATTACTGGCACAGAGGGGCTGTTATTACTGGGGGCTGTTATTATTGGCACAGGGGGGCTGTTATTACTGGGGGCTGTTATTACTGGGGGCTGCTATTACTGGCACAGGGGGGCTATTATTACTGGCACAGGGGGGGCTGTTAATACTGGCACATGATTGGGGGCTCTATAGGGGCATCTACTGAGGCCACAAAGAAGGGGTATTTTATATGGGCTCTCTGTACAGTACAATTTTATACTGGGACACATTATGGTGGGTACTATGGGGAAGGGGGGAGAGGAGTACTATGGGGTCATCAACGGGGGGCACTAAGAAGGGGTATTTTATACTTGCAAATTATGGGGGAAACTGGGGGCATCTACTGGAGCATTTTATACTGGTACATTATGGGGAGCACTAGGAGGAAGGAGGGTGTGGAGCACTATGGGGTCATTTACTAGGGGCACTATATAGGGGTATTTTATACTGGCACATTATGGTGGGCTTTATTACTCCCGCATGGTATGACCCCCTAGTAGCAGCACCATCCTCTCCCTGCTCTGCTCTCCCTCTGCCACTTCTCCAAATCCTTATTATGAAAATCTTTCTCATTAGGATAAAACACATCAGCTCCGCCGAGCCCGCGGCCAAAGTGTTGAAGTGGTGTCCGAGATCCCCAAGGGCCAAGTCAAGTAACTGTAAGTTTTCATGTGAAATATGTTTGTTATACACATATAGCCTACACTGTGTAGTCTGTTCTATAAGCACCATTGTTTTGTGGCGGCGGACAGAAAATAATCTGCAAGTGCCCCTCCCGAGACCAGGCTCTGGATCCGCCACTGTGGCAGATTGTCTCAGCAGAAGGAAACTCCACCCAGGAGAGTGGAGTCTGAAAACAAAGGTTTTCAAACAAGTGGTGAAGCAGATGGGTCAGTCGACCCTGGATGCTATGGAAACACAATACCAAAGTAAAAAGGTTCTGTGCCCTCTACCAATCTCCCCAGTCATGGGAATAGATGGTATCGCAATCAGCTGGAAACAAGAGCTGGTCTATGTTTTTCCCCCATTCACGATGATAATGAAAGTGCTAAAAAAGACGATCCAGGACCAGGCGGAAGTTATAACAGTTCTTCCCTTTTGGCCTCACAGAGCTTGGTTCTCTCTAGCCATGACCCTCTCAGGGGGCAGACTGTGGAGACTGCCGTTACTGCCAAACCTACTAAGGCTACTTTCACACTCACGTTTTGGCAAGATCCGTCATGGATCTGCAAAAATTGATCTGTTACAATAATACAACCGAATGCATCCGTCATGAACGGATCCGTTTGTATTATCTGTAACATAGCCATGATGCATCTGTCATGAACTTTATTGAAAGTCACGGCCTGGAGACTGAGCGGCAAAAACTACTCAACTTAGGCCTCTCCGCAGAGGTGATCGATACAATCTTAGCAGCTAAAAGGCCTAATACAGTAAAGATTGTAGTGTCCCACTAGGTAAACGTGGGCACTACACAAGGGTCAATTGGACCACGTTGTTCTCCACCTCCTGTGGGACAGTGGCATTGTATTTAACAGTCCCTTTTAATGTGTATTTATATGTTTTTATGTGTATTTTTCCCTGTTATGTGTGTATCAGGCCTATCAGTTCCTCCTCCTAGACAGTAGAGGGAGCTAGGGAACCCCTAGTATAAATAGTTTGGTCCTGTTCAGGGAAGGGGGTTGTGTAGTCAGGAGTCTGTGGAGAGACAGAAGAGAGTGTGCACTTCAGCAGAGAGGAGCTGAGGGCCACCTCCTGACATGCAGCTAGATAGCCCAGGCTTTCAGCTGACCACCAGGGGAAGAAGTTGCCTCCTGAGAAACCTGCAGTTCCCACGGACAAAGTGCAGAGCAGAGCAGAAGTGTAGCCAGCCAACCTGAGGGCTGAAGGGCAGAGGATCTACTTAATGCAAGGATATACATATATACCTAAGGAAGGTTTTTCTACCAAGGATAAAGCCAGCATTAGGGCATACTGGCCTTGGGATCAAGACAGACAGGGGTTTCTGAGGAATAGTGCACAGGATTTCTGAGGAAAAGGTGCAGCCTGATCTGTAAGTGTTTTAACCCTCTGAGTATCTTGCAAAGAACATTGTACCTGCCATTGATGTAAAAGCCTGCTTATAATTACTACTGCCATGTGGAACTGAACCTAGACTGTACAAAGTTAACTGTTTCCAGTAAAAGGAAGTTTTGGCTCACCACAACATCGTGTTCCTCAATTATTCCTATAATAAATCGGTGTGCCACCGTTACCGGCACTGGCGTCACGAATCTTAAAGGGACCTTGCCCCCGACACATTAAACACCTGCAACATCCAGGGCACCTCATCGACCATCAGGCCTGGTCCCTAAACACTGAGAGTGCCCCAGAGGTCTCCTGTGCCAGCCTCTCCATCACTGCTGTATGCCTGCCCAGGGTCTTTCAAGAAACTGTGAGTAACCCAGAGCAACCCTTGTTTGCCTAAGTAACCGTGACCTTACCATCGCAATACCCTGCAGGGCTGCGTACTGCAAGATCTACAACAGAGTTTGGAGAATTTATAATAACTGGTGTTTGGTCAATTCAGCAGACACAGAAACTATCAACAGCGTCCTACAGTTCCTACAGGATGGTGTAAAAAATGTCTCAAACGAAACACCTTAAAGGTACATTTAACCGTGAGGAAATTTCTTTAATCACAGTCTAATTAGATCTTTCTTCAGAGCCTTGAACATCCTAAAACCTACAGTCCAACCTCCACTTCCATCCTGGGACTTATTATCTGTAGTGGTTACAACATTGACCAAACTCCTGTTTGAACCGTTGCAATACACTAGCTCTCTCTAAAAACCTTCTTTTTAATAGCTATCGCATCAGCTAGGAGAATTAGCAAGCTACATGCATTATCATGCAAAGAGTCTTATCTGAGAGATCAAGGGGACTGTCTGGTACTTCGTACAATGCCAGGTTTTCTTCATAAGGTGGCCTCCAGTGCCAACCTTAACCAGGAAATTGCTCTACCTGTTCTATATCCTGAACCTCAAGTCATGGAACAAGAGACTCTATACACTCTGGATGTAAGGAGAGCAGTCCTGACGTATGTGGAAAAAACTAAGCCCTTCAGATCCACAGAGAGTCTGTTTGTTTAGCATCAAGGCCCAAACAAGGGGTGCAAAGCTAGCAAAGCGACCTTAGCACGATGGATACCATCCACCATTCAAAAATGTTATGCTCTCAGTGATCTTCGTTGCTCTCTACAAATAAAGGCACACTCTACTCGCTCAACCGCCACATCCTGGGTGGAATTGGGCCAAGTATCTATCCAGCAAATTGGTTCAGCAGCTACCTGGTCTTTAAGTTCAACATTCATGAAGCACTACAGACTGAATACAAGTCTACAAGCAGAAGGGGCTCTTTTTGGCAAAAGAGTGTTAGAACTGGCATCTTCTCTTCCTCCCTGATCTCATTGCTGTACAAATCCCATTTGTTATTGTGCTGCCGTAGGACATCCAAGAAAACAAAAATTTACTCACCGAAATTTTCATTTCCTCTAGTCCATAGGCAGCACAGCTTTCCTACTCTTAATAAACTTTTATTGCTGCATACAAATACAATGTGTGGTTCACTGAGTCTAACCTTTTTAAGGGGAATAATTGAGTAATTAACTAATTAAGTATTTTTGCTAATAAACCTGTCTTTCAGTTGTACCTAACATCCCATTTGTTATTGTGCTGCCTACGGACTACAGAAAAATGAATATTTCGGTCAGTACATTTTTGTTATATATGCCATCAAACTATCTGGTTTCAATTGAATGTGTCTTCAAATGTCAGTCATTAGAAAAATGCTGAATTACCTGTTCTTACCTATATCTCTTTTTACAGTATTTGCAGTAAACTTGCTGTGTGTGTGCAAAACTAACTGTAGGTATGTGAAAAGAAAAAATTTTTTTTTTTACCATTTGCCATCACAAAGTGACACAAATGACCACCCCCAAATTATATATCGATCAATCTGTCGATCGATCTATCTATCATGAAATGCATGCACTTACACGCCTTGGCAATGGCATGCTATCAGTGATGTTATTAATGGTTGTCTGAGGAATGTTCTGCCACCCTGAATGTACTTGAGCACGCAAATAATCAGGATCCGCTGCTGGCAGCAACCTTTGCATTTGCTATTCCTGATGTGCTCAATGGGAGACAAGTCCAAAGATGCCACAGGCCACGGAGGCATGTTTAGGCTACTCGGGCTGCTCACAGTAGCATATACTGAGATATATATATATAAAGCTCCAACATAAGCTATCACCTAATTCTAGAACGAGGCCTCCAGAGAAAATGATGGCACACTACGAATGCACAGCATGTGCTCCATTCGCTTCCAAAAATAGACACCAATGACTCCGATGAGACAACCCCTTTAAGAAAAAATATATTGCAAACAACTCGGCAGATCAAACAAAAAAATATCAATTTATTTAAATGACCCACATGTGACCCTCTATAGTGATTGGTTGCAGCAGTCACGTGTCCCTGCGTCAGGAATGGACAGGTCACTTCTTTTTTTCTGCGGTGCGGCTTTTAAAACTGCAAGTAGAACACAAAAGTGCAGTATGAATTCATGTGTGGATTCTCCACTGAAATCAATGGGGAAGATCTATCTATATGCCTTTTTGGCATGGAAGCCGAGCCAAGAAAACTCAGTGCGAACATATCCTAACAGCACGGGCGAGTATTCCGCACGGATGCGATGCGTGAGTTGAACGCAGTGCACCCACACTGAATCCTGACCCATTAATTTCTATGGGGCTGTGCACACGAGCGGTGATTTTCACGCATCAATTGTGCGTTGCGTGAAAATCGCAGCATGCTCCTCTTTGTGCGTGTTTCACGTAACGCAGGCCCCATAAAAAATGAATGGGGCTGCGTGAAAATCGCAAGCATCCGCAAGCAAGTGCGGATGCGGTGCGATTTTCACGCACGGTTGCTAGGTGACGATCGGTTATAAGGGAAAATAATAGCATTCTGAATACAGAATGCATAGTACAATAGCGCTGGAGGGGTTAAAAAATAATAATAATAATTTAACTCACCTTTATCCACTTGCTCACGCAGCCGGCATCTCTTCTGTCTTCTTCTTTGCTGTGTGCAGGAAAAGGACCTGTGGTGACGTCACTCCGGTCATCACATGATCCATCACCATGGTAAAAGATCATGTGACGGACCATGTGATGACCGGAGTGACGTCACCACAGGTCCTTTTCCTGCACACAGCAAAGAAGAAGACAGAAGAGATGCCGGCTGCGCGAGCAAGTGGATTAAGGTGAGTTAAATTATTATTATTATTTTTTTAACCCCTCCAGCGCTATTGTACTATGCAATCTGTATTCAGAATGCTATTATTTTCCCTTATAACCATGTTATAAGGGAAAATAATACAATCTACAGAACACCAATCCCAACATGCAGATTTTTCTCATGCGCGTGCAAAACGCATTACAATGTTTTGTACTCTCCTGGAAAAATCATGCATGTTCCCGCAACGCACCTGCACCTTTTTCCGCAGCGCCTGTGTGAAAGAGGCCTAAAGAAGTCTGAACCTAGTTTAGAACAGATAGCCAGATTCCCAGCTAAACTGACTGACTAAGACAGAAATAGAAGTAACCTTGGGCACTTGGAAGGAAGCAGGACAGAAATAGTTAATCTTGCATGAGCTTTGCATTAGCTTTCCTTTCTGCGTTTTGCATCCAAGTCACCTGCTGTTTAAAGCAGCAAAGAAATGTACATAACCTTATAACCTTATAAACCCAAGCCATACATG
Source organism: Bufo gargarizans (assembly GCF_014858855.1). Lineage (NCBI taxonomy): Eukaryota > Metazoa > Chordata > Amphibia > Anura > Bufonidae > Bufo > Bufo gargarizans. The sequence goes on from NC_058081.1 coordinate 532,386,715, forward strand.
TAGAAATAAAAGAATACACAATTTACAAAATACTCAGTCACAGGGGATCATCCATAATCATTGTGAGTTGTGGACGCACCCTTCCATCACAGTAATCCTTCTAGTCATTCATTTGGATCCTTTGACCATACAAAATCTGATTCAGATGGCGTGTGCTTTAGCATTAAACATATATGAGAAAACTGCAAACATCTGTAAATATATAGATTCTTAGAGATTTATAAGACATTGTAACAACACGTATTTGTAGGCACTTTTCTGGTCTCTCACTGTTCAGATAGACGGTCTCCTTCCAGTCTGTAATGGCTGATAACTGGAGCAGGGCTGGACTCTGGTGGGCCGAGTCTCTGAAACTATAGTGGGCCCCAAAGCTCCAGCAGAAAATCCAATTTAGAACAGCCTTTGGAGCAAATCACTTGCCTCTAGGGTCTACTTTGTTGATTCAAAACCTATTAGGCTAGGTCTACATGACGACATTTGTCGCGCGAGATATGGCACAATCCACTGCAACATTTGTAGCGCAACATTTTGTTGCACCAATGTCGTGCAACAATTTTTATAATAGCAGTCTATGGTGTCGCACTGCAACATGCGACATGCTGCGACTGCGACCCAACAGTCACAGAAAAATCCATCTCAAATGGATTTTCTGCGACTGTTGCGTTGCAGTCGCAGCATGTTGCATGTTGCATTGCGACACCATAGACTGCCATTATAAAAATTGTCGCGCGACATTAGTGCAACAAAATGTCGCGAGACAAATGTCATCGTGTAGACCTAGCCTTAGACTTGAAAAAATAAGAATAATTTTCTCTGTTGTCCCAAAAATAAACAGTCCGACACTGGACTGACTGCTGTTAGCTCCACCGCAAAAGTATAGAGAGGATATCATAGAGGGGCTTACCTGCTTGTTTAGTAAAAAAGATAGTCCTGGCACCCCCCCTATGTCTATGTATTACATAGTGAGCCATTAATTTGTGTATGGCAACAACATTAGGGATGAGCGAACCCGTGGAAGTTCGGGTTCGCCGGGTTCGTCCGAACTTCAGGTCAATGGGGACCCGAACTTCACTTAATTATTTTCCGTTTTAACATGGTTATAATGGAAAATAATAGCATTCTTAAGACAGAATGCAAAATAAAATGGTCATTGAGGAGTTAAAAAAAAAACTCACCTCATCCACTTGAAGGTCTTCTTTCTTCAGGACCTGCAAAAGGACCTGTGATGACGTCACCGCACTCACCACGTGATGAGCGCGGTGACGTCACCGCAGGTCCTGCTGAATGAAGATAGAACTATCTTAAATCAGCAGGACCTGTGGTGACGTCACCGCACTCACCACGTGATGAGCGCGGTGACGTCACCGCAGGTCCTGCTGAATGAAGATAGAACTATCTTAAATCAGCAGGACCTGTGGTGACGTCACCGCGCTCACCACGCGGTGAGCCCGGTGACGTCATTGCAGGTCCTTTTACACGACCTGAAGAAAGAAGACCTGTGCGATCAAGTGGATAAGGTGCGTTTTTTTTTTTAACCTCTTAATGGCCATTTTATTTAGCCTTCTTAAGAATGCCATTATTTTCTGTTATAACCATGTTATAACGGAAAATAATAAAATCACCCAAACACCGAACCCGAACCTCCGTGAAAAAGTCTGGATTCGGGTCTGGGTTTCTTGGACATATCTGCTTATCTACGGGGTTTCAGAAGCCTTACCTGCACAGATCTCTCTATTATCCGGTCGGCTTCTAGTTTTTATTTCCTCTATGGGATGGAGTAACTGGCATACACAGCGTGCAATATGTTTCAATCCCTAGTCACCACCAATTACAAAAACTATCTTTCTAATAAAGCAAGGGTCTGTGGGGTGAACCTTCACTAGAATAATAGGAGAATTGCATAGAAACTCAGCTTTTATCAATGCACACGTATAGACATTGCTTATGGACTCCAGTAACAGTGTTTGCTAAAACAGGGTGTAATAGAAGCATGTTTATGACATTTTTTACATATATTTGTAGGGACAACTTTTCATGTGTATTCTACTAAGAGGATGCCTGGAAACCCAGAGCATGATATAAATACCACTGACCACAAAAACACTACAAAACTACCGCAACCCAAAAAGCTGTCTATATAGACTTCCATAATCATTGCAAGACGCTGCTGTGCGTGTATACGTGTGTGACGCTGGCCTTATATTATCAGACTAGTGGTTTCCTGCATCGGCCTGACCTACAGTTGTTCACACACATAAATCTATTTCATATGTATTCCTTTTCATATCTGTCTACCAATCTAAAAGAAAAGGTTAGACCAGCACCTCCAAACAATATGAAATAAAGTACGGCTGACACTGCCCCGTGGGCAAAGACACATGCAAGCACTGGAGACATGGGCTCATTCCAATTGCATTACTGCTATACTTACTATACATGAAATTAGAAGCTCTTTGTGCACATTTTGGATGAACGACAAGGCGGCTTCTGCAGATGGGAACCTGACACTATCAGAATTGCCTCTCCTAGCCTAAGGCCTCATGCACACGACTGTATGCAAAAAATACAGATGACGTCCGTGTGCATTCCGTATTTTGCGGAACGGAGCAGCTGGCCCCTGATAGAACAATACTATCCTTGTCCGTAATGCGGACAATAATAGGACATGTTCTTTTTTTAATTTTTTTTTATTGCAGAACGGAAATACAGAAACAGATTGCACACGGAGTAACTTTAGTTTTTTTTGGTGGACTCGTTGAAATGAATGGTTCGGTATACGCAAAAAAAAAACCTAAACGGAACGGACGCGGAAAGAATATACGTTCGTGTGCATGAGCTCTAAGGCTACAACATTCAGGGCAGTGTAGCATCCAGGTATAGTATGCTCTAATTAAACGCCTTTGACAGATGGGTGGGAGTGCACGGTCCAAATGTAGCCAGTCATCTATCACATATTTATTCTATCTCTCTAATATCTATCTAACTTCTAATATCTATCTATCTATCTATCTATCCATCTCTATTAATTTCATATTTATTCTATTTATCTAAATCATCTATTATTATCCTTCTCATATTTGTTCTCTGTCTAATATCTATCAATGTATTACCTATTTGTTATATTTCACATTTATTCTTGATCTATCTATCTATCTATCTATCTATCTATCTATCTATCGATCCATCAAATTTTTATTCTTTCAATCTATCATTATCTATTACATATTTGTATCTATCTCTTATTTAATTAATTAGTTATAGTTTTCATATGTATTCTAATATCTTTTTTTTTTTTTTTTCTATCTACAATAAGAAATGACTAAAATGTGTAATGCGCTTTTCTCACAGGGACTCATAGCGCAGGGATAGTTGTGTGGCTGGGGTGACTCCCTGGGACGCTCTATCTATCTTGTATTCAGCTATGAGGCTGAGTTTGCCATTTGGCTCCACTCACTGTAAAATAACTCATTGCTATCTGTGGTTTTATGTGGAAAAAATAAGGGCACATTCAGATGGGCAGACAGTTGTTCTAGTTATCAGGAATGCATGTTCGTATAAACGCTCTTTCCGATAATTGCCCCATGAAAATGTTTCATCGATTATACGGCATGTAGAATCATCATTTATCGGTAGCATTTCATCCTGCATAACCGGGTAATGGCTGCCACAATCAATGACTCTGTATGGGGACATATCAGGGATGGCCAACCTGCGGCTCTCCAGCTGCTGTAAAACTACATTTCCCACCATGCCCTGCTGTAGGCTAATAGCTGTAGGCAGTGTGGGCATGCTGGGAGTTGTAGTTTTGCAACAGCTGGAGAGCCTCAGGTTGGCTATCCCTGTTATATATAGATATAGTAACGCATGTAGATGCAGCACAACAACACAACAGTTCATTCCCCATGATTGCCTTTTTTAGCGGCTCACGTAATTGGGCCCTTCGTTATATATCCACCTGGAGTAATCCCAACACACAAACAATGCAAACCATATACTGTACATTATGCACAATCTTGTCTTGCTTTGATTTAGTTCACAAGTTGCCTATGGCAAACCCTACTATTTATGTATTTGTACTAGGGAATCCACCCCAGAAACTCCTAGATTTCTGCCACGGATTTCCAAAAGGATTAGCGACCGTCATTCAGCTGGAATAAATCTGACACTTTTCCGCATAAAATTGCGAGAATAGTGAACATTTTATTATTCTTGTGGCTCATTTTTTCCACTTCAAATGAATGGAGTTGAGATTGACTGCAGATTTGTGGCTCCGCAATGTGAGAACTTATATCCTTATGTCAGATATCCAGATATATGGTAAGATGGGTGCTGGCCCTTTCTATTTATGTATGGAGGACTGCACCATACATCCTTTTCGCCAGATCACCACATCACTCAACACTTTCTGATACTACTAGCATGGATGTCGCACGCTGACGACTCCATGATGTGTTAGAAAGATCTGTGATTTTTTTCCATGGAGGTAAAGAACCTTTAAAATCACTTGGGATAAGTATATAGGCAATGCTACACGATCCCTAATTAAAGTCTAGGGATGCTATATGCCCCTGGAGGTGCCTCTGTATCCGTGGTAAAGCGACGCTGCTTTGATTACCAGTTCAGCGTAGAAAATAAATCATAGCCCTGTATAAATAACATCCATATAGTCCATTTTTCTGCTTCTTCTAATGTTCTATAGATCATAAAACAAGCAACGAAGGTACAAGAATAAAACCCAGCAAGAGATACGCCTTACCTTTCAAGATCTACGAGAGAGCATTGCAGCTGCCTTGTTCCTAGACCATCCACGTACCTGTGGGAATGGCAGGTGGAAGTCCTGCACCGTGACAGGTGTAAAAAGATTATGTCATAAAAGTGAGTGTGGCTGTTTGGCTCCCTCCTGGCACTAGGTGTCAGAGTCCAGCAATTATAGTATATTCTTTCCGTCAATGACCTGCACTAGTGTCAGGTTTCAGAGCTGCTTGTTTGCATTTCTAGCACTTTCATTCATCACATGAACATGAAGGTAAGGAGCATTTGCCTTTATTTGCCTTTGAAGTGCACGCATATTCCCCCATTCTGCTGGGCTGCAGCAGAAAAGACACGACCCTGGGCTGCAGCAGAAAAGACACGACCCTGGGCTGCAGCAGAAAAGACACGACCCTGGGCTGCAGCAGAAAAGACACGACCCTAGGCTGCAGCAGAAAAGACACGACCCTGGGCTGCAGCAGAAAAGACACGACCCTGGGCTGCAGCAAAAAAGACACGACCCTGGGCTGCAGCAGAAAAGACAAGCCCACTGAACTGCAGCAGATAGGGCACTCCCCTTGAGCTGCCAGCTTGATATAAATCTAGCAGAGCAATGAATGTGGAGATCTCTGGATCCATGTGAGGTACAAGGCTGGCTCTAGTTTTGTTAGAAAGAGATTGCCTTGCACTATATAATGTCTGATTTCCAATTTTTACATTAATCATGAGTAGAGTTGAGCGAACACCTGGATGTTCGGGTTCGAGAAGTTCGGCCGAACTTCCCGGAAATGTTCGGGTTCGGGATCCGAACCCGATCCCAACTTCGTCCCAAACCCGAACCCTATTGAAGTCAATGGGGACCCGAACTTTTCGGTACTAAAAAGGCTGTAAAACAGCCCAGGAAAGGGCTAGAGGGCTGCAAAAGGCAGCAACATGTAGGTAAATCCCCTGCAAACAAATGTGGATAGGGAAATGAATTAAAATAAAAATTAAATAAATAAAAATTAACCAAAATCAATTGGAGAGAGGTCCCATAGCAGAGAATCTGGCTTCACGTCACCCACCACTGGAACAGTCCATTCTCAGATATTTAGGCCCCGGCACCCAGGCAGAGGAGAGAGGTCCTGTAACAGAGAATCTGTCTTCATGTCAGCAGAGAATCAGTCTGCATGTCATAGCAGAGAATCAGGCTTCACGTCAGCCACCACTGCAACAGTCCATTGTCATAAATTTAGGCCCAGCACCCAGGCAGAGGAGAGAGGTCCCGTAACAGACAATCTGGCTTCATGTCAGCAGAAAATCAGTCTTCATGTCATAGCAGAGAATCAGGCTTCACGTCACCCACCACTGTAACAGTCCATTTTCATAAATTTAGGCCAAGCACCCAGGCAGAGGAGAGAGGTCCCGTAACAGACAATCTGGCTTCATGTCAGCAGAGAATCAGTCTTCATATCATAGCAGAGAATCAGGCTTCACGTCACCCACCACTGTAAGAGTCCATTTTCATAAATTTAGGCCCAGCACCCAGGCAGAGGAGAGAGGTCCCGTAACAGACAATCTGGCTTCATGTCAGCAGAGAATCAGTCTTCATGTCATAGAAGAGAATCAGGCTTCACGTCAGCCACCACTGCAACAGTCCATTGTCATAAATTTAGGCCCAGCACCCAGGCAGAGGAGAGAGGTCCCGTAACAGACAATCTGGCTTCATGTCAGCAGAGAATCAGTCTTCATATCATAGCAGAGAATCAGGCTTCACGTCAGCCACCAATGCAACAGTCCATTGTCAGATATTTAGGCCCAGCACCCAGGCAGAGGAGAGAGGTCCCGTAACAGACAATCAGGCTTCACGTCAGCCACCAGTGCAACAGTCCATTGGCATATATTTAGGCCCAGCACCCAGGCAGAAGAGAGAGGTCACTTAACAGAGAATCTGGCTTCATGTCAGCAGAGAATCAGTCTGCATGTCATAGCAGAGAATCAGGCTTCACGTCAGCCACCACTGCAACAGTCCATTGTCATAAATTTAGGCCCAGCACCCAGGCAGAGGAGAGAGGTCCCGTAACAGACAATCTGGCTTCATGTCAGCAGAGAATCAGTCTTCATATCATAGCAGAGAATCAGGCTTCACGTCAGCCACCAATGCAACAGTCCATTGTCAGATATTTTGGCCCAGCACCCAGGCAGAGGAGAGAGGTCCCGTAACAGACAATCAGGCTTCACGTCAGCCACCAGTGCAACAGTCCATTGGCATATATTTAGGCCCAGCACCCAGGCAGAGGAGAGAGGTCCCTTAACAGAGAATCTGGCTTCATGTCAGCAGAGAATCAGTCTGCATGTCATAGCAGAGAATCAGGCTTCACGTCAGCCACCACTGCAACAGTCCATTTTCATAAATTTAGGCCCAGCACCCAGGCAGAGGAGAGAGGTCCCGTAACAGACAATCTGGCTTCATGTCAGCAGAGAATCAGTCTGCATGTCATAGCAGAGAATCAGGCTTCACGTCACCCAACATTGGAACAGTCCATTGGCATATATTTAGGCCCCGGCACCCAGACAGAGGAGAGGCTCATTCAACTTTGGGTAGCCTCGCAATATAATGGTAAAATGAAAATAAAACAAGTACAATAATATATGGTTAAGGGGAGGTAGTTAATGTCTAATCTGCACAAGGGATGGACAGGTCCTGTGGGATCCATGCCTGGTTCATTTTTATGAACGTCAGCTTGTCCACATTGGCTGTAGACAGGCAGCTGCGTTTGTCTGTAATGACGCCCCCTGCCGTGCTGAATACACGTTCAGACAAAACGCTGGCCGCCGGGCATGCCAGCACCTCCAAGGCATAAAAGGCTAGCTCTGGCCACGTGGACAATTTAGAGACCCAGAAGTTGAATGGGGCCGAACAATCAGTCAGTACGTGGAGGGGTGTGCACACGTACTGTTCCACCATGTTAGTGAAATGTTGCCTCCTGCTAACACGTTGCGTATCAGGTGGTGGTGCAGTTAGCTGTGGCGTGTTGACAAAAGTTTTCCACATCTCTGCCATGCTAACCCTGCCCTCAGAGGAGCTGGCTGTGACACAGCTGCCTTGGCGACCTCTTGCTCCTCCTCTGCCTTGGCCTTGGGCTTCCACTTGTTCCCCAGTGACATTTGGGAATGCTCTCAGTAGCGCGTCTACCAACGTGCGTTTGTACTCGCGCATCTTCCTATCACGCTCCAGTGCAGGAAGTAAGGTGGGCACATTGTCTATGTACTGTGGATCCAGCAGGGTGGCAACCCAGTAGTCCGCACACGTTAAAATGTGGGCAACTCTGCTGTCGTTGCGCAGGCACTGCAGCATGTAGTCGCTCATGTGTGCCAGGCTGCCCAGGGGTAAGGACAAGCTGTCCTCTGTGGGAGGCATATCGTCATCGTCCTGCCTTTCCCCCCAGCCACGCACCAGTGATGGGCCCGAGCTGCGTTGGGTGCCACCCCGCTGTGACCATGCTTCATCCTCATCCTCCTCCACCTCCTCCTTATCCTCGTCCTTCTCGTCCTCCAGTAGTGGGCCCTGGCTGGCCACATTTGTACCTGGCCTCTGCTGTTGCAAAAAACCTCCCTTTGAGTCACTTCGAGGAGACTGGCCTGAAAGTGCTAAAAATGACCCCTCTTCCTCCTCCTCCTCCTCCTCCTGGGCCACCTCCTCTTCCATCATCGCCCTAAGTGTTTTCTCAAGGAGACATAGAAGTGGTATTGTAACGCTGATAACGGCGTCATCGCCACTGGCCATGTTCGTGGAGTACTCGAAACAGCGCAACAGGGCACACAGGTCTTGCATGGAGGCCCAGTTATTGGTGGTGAAGTGGTGCTGTTCCGCAGTGCGACTGACCCGTGCGTGCTGCAGCTGAAACTCCACTATGGCCTGCTGCTGCTCGCACAGTCTGTCCAGCATGTGCAAGGTGGAGTTCCACCTGGTGGGCACGTCGCATATGAGGCGGTGAGCGGGAAGGCCGAAGTTACGCTGTAGCGCAGACAGGCGAGCAGCGGCAGGATGTGAACGCCGGAAGCGCGAACAGACGGCCCGCACGTTTTGCAGCAGCTCTGACATGTCGGGGTAGTTGTGAATGAACTTCTGCACCACCAAATTCAGCACATGCGCCAGGCAAGGTATGTGCGTCAAACCGGCTAGTCCCAGAGCTGCAACGAGATTTCACCCATTATCGCACACCACCAGGCCGGGCTTGAGGCTCAACGGCAGCAACCACTCGTCGGTCTGTTGTTCTATACCACGCCACAACTCCTGTGCGGTGTGGGGCCTGTCCCCCAAACATATGAGTTTCAGAATGGCCTGCTGACGTTTACCCCGGGCTGTGCTGAAGTTGGTGGTGAAGGTGTGTGGCTGACTGGATGAGCAGGTGGAAGAAGAGGAGGAGGAAGCCGAGAAGGAGGAGGTGGCAACAGGAGGCAAAGAATGTTGCCCTGCGATCCTTGGCCGCGGAAGGACGTGCGCCAAACAGCTCTCCGCCTGGGGCCTAGCTGCCACTACATTTACCCAGTGTGCAGTTAGGGAGATATAGCGTCCCTGGCCGTGCTTACTGGTCCACGTATCTGTGGTTAGGTGGACCTTGCTACAGATGGCGTTGCGCAGTGCACACTTGATTTTATCGGATACTTGGTTGTGCAGGGAAGGCACGGCTCTCTTGGAGAAGTAGTGGCGGCTGGGAACAACATACTGTGGGACAGCAAGCGACATGAGCTGTTTGAAGCTGTCTGTGTCCACCCAGGGCCGGTGCAAGGATTTTTGCCAACACAAGCGAAGCTACATTTTGGCGCCCCCCCCACGCTTCTCCTCTCTGTGGTCCAGGTATCTTCTCTCGGCTTCAGACAATGGCTGGTTTTTAAGTACCATATTTTTTGCCCTCTAAGACACACCTAGGTTTTAGAGGAGGATAATAAGAAAAAAATATTTTCCATTACACCTCAGGTCAGATCAGCAATCAGACCCCCAATGTTAATCAGACCTCAGCTCACAGCCCCAATCAGACCCCCAATGTTAATCAGACCTCAGATCAGAACTCCATGTCAGACATCATCCCCCAGCCATCAGCCCCCAATGTCAGCCATCAGACCCCCATGTCACATTTCTCCCCCTCCATGTCACATTTTTCCGCCCTCCCCCAGGGTGCGCCCTAAGGCGGCCGCTTGGTCTGCCTTATGGTAGCACCGGCCCTGTGTCCACCAGCCTAAATGACAGCATTTCATATGCCAGTAGTTTAGAAATGCTGGCATTCAGGGCCAGGGATCGAGGCTAGGTGGGAATTTACGCTTTCTCTCAAATATTTGTGAGATGGAGAGCTGAACGCTGCCGTGTGACATGGTTGAGATGCTTGGTGACGGAGGTGGTGGTGGTGTTGGTGGTACATCCCCTGTTTGCTGGGCAGCAGGTGCCAACGTTCCTCCAGAGGCGGAGGAAGAGGCCGAGGCGGCAGCAGCAGAAGAGGCCAAGGCGGCAGCGGCAGAAGAGGTAGCAGGGGGAGCCTGAGTGACTTCCTTGGTTTTAAGGTGTTTACTCCACTGCAGTTCATGCTTTGCATGCAGGTGCCTGGTCATGCAGGTTGTACTAAGGTTCAGAACGTTAATGCCTCGCTTCAGGCTCTGATGGCACAGCGTGCAAACCACTCGGGTCTTGTCGTCAGCACATTGTTTGAAGAAGTGCCATGCCAGGGAACTCCTTGAAGCTGCCTTTGGGGTGCTCGGTCCCAGATGGCGGCGGTCAGTAGCAGGCGGAGTCTCTTGGCGGCGGGTGTTCTGCTTTTGCCCACTGCTCCCTCTTTTGCTACGCTGTTGGCTCGGTCTCACCACCGTCTCTTCCTCCGAACTGTGAAAGTCAGTGGCACAACCTTCATTCCATGTGGGGTCTAGGACCTCATCGTCCCCTGCATCGTCTTCCACCCAGTCTTTATCCCTGACCTCCTGTTCAGTCTGCACACTGCAGAAAGACGCAGCAGTTGGCACCTGTGTTTCGTCATCATCAGAGACTTGCTGAGGTGGTATTCCCATGTCCTCATCTTCAGGAAACATAAGTGGTTGTGCGTCAGTGCATTCTATGTCTTCCACCGCTGGGGAAGGGCTAGGTGGATGCCCTTGGGAAACCCTGCCAGCAGAGTCTTCAAACAGCATAAGAGAGTGCTGCATAACTTGAGGCTCAGACAGTTTCCCTGATATGCATGGGGGTGATGTGACAGACTGATGGGGTTGGTTTTCAGGCGCCATCTGTGCGCTTTCTGCAGAAGACTGGGTGGGAGATAATGTGAACGTGCTGGATCCACTGTCGGCCACCCAATTGACTAATGCCTGTACCTGCTCAGGCCTTACCATCCTTAGAATGGCATTGGGCCCCACCATATAGCGCTGTAAATTCTGGCGGCTACTGGGACCTGAGGTAGTTGGTACACTAGGACGTGTGGATGTGGCAGAACAGCCACGTCCTCTCCCAGCACCAGAGGGTCCACTAACACCACCACGACCATGTCCACGTCCGCGTCCCTTACTAGATGTTTTCCTCATTGTTATCGTTCACCACAACAACAAAAATATTATTTGGCCCAATGTATTGAATTCAAATTCAGGCCTTTTTTTACAGACACCTAACACTATCTGGCTATCTATTTAGGTACCGTATTACACTAATACAGGCACAGCAGTAACCACCGATTTAGCTGACTATGAATTTGAAGCCTAGTATTTAGGCGCTGGGTGACAGGTATACGTTTTACGGACAGAATTAGACTGGGATATGCACAGTAGCGTGTGTGTGAAGTTATTGAGAATGACCCTATCAGCACCTTGATTCTGATATACCCTTTTAGGGATGTATTTAAAGTAGGCCTGATACAGCAGAAACCAATAAATTAGGAAATTGCTAAATTGGGAATTGTATTTCAACCCAGAACAAAAAATGTGCTTTGACGGACACTAAATAACTTGCCCAGCCACAACAGTACAGCAGTAACGACAGATTTAGCAGGATATAAATTTGAGGCCTAGTATTTAGGTGCTGGGTGACAGGTATAGGTTTACTGACAGAATTAGACTTGGAAATGCACAGTAGCGTGTGTGTGAAGTTATTCAGAATGACCCTATGTGCACCTTGAATCTGATATACCCTTTTAGGGATAGATTTAAAATAGCTCTGATACAGCAGAAACCAATAAATTAGGAAATTGCTAAATTGGGAATTGTATTTCAACCCAGAACAAAAAATGTGCTTTGACAGACACTAAATAACTTGCCCAGCCACAACAGTACAGCAGTAACGACAGATTTAGCAGGATATAAATTTGAGGCCTAGTATTTAGGCGCTGGGTGACAGGTATACGTTTTACGGACAGAATTAGACTGGGATATGCACAGTAGCGTGTGTTTGAAGTTATTCAGAATGACCCTATGTGCACCTTGAATCTGATATACCCTTTTAGGGATAAATTTAAAGTAGGCCTGATACAGCAGAAACCACTAAATTAGGAAATTGCTAAATTGGGAATTGTATTTCAACCCAGAACAAAAAATGTGCTTTGACGGACACTAAATAACTTGCCCAGCCACAGCAGTACAGCAGTAACGACAGATTTAGCTGGATATAAATTTGAGGCCTAGTTTTTAGGCGCTGGGTGACAGGTATAGGTTTACTGACAGAATTAGACTTGGAAATGCACAGTAGCGTGTGTGTGAAGTTATTCAGAATGACCCTATGTGCACCTTGAATCTGATATACCCTTTTAGGGATAGATTTAAAATAGCTCTGATACAGCAGAAACCAATAAATTAGGAAATTGCTAAATTGGGAATTGTATTTCAACCCAAAACAAAAAATGTGCTTTGACGGACACTAAATAACTTGACCAGCCACAACAGTACAGCAGTAACGACAGATTTAGCTGGATATAAATTTGAGGCCTAGTATTTAGGCGCTGGGTGACAGGTATAGGTTTACTGACAGAATTAGACTGGGATATGGCCAAAAAATAACCACACTATTGATGGTTAAATGCACTAGGTGTGACAGCTTGACCAACCACACTACTGAGGGTTAAATGCACTTGGTGACAGGCGCAGCTTGCCCCTGATGTAGTATATGGCCAAAAAATAAACAGACTATTGCTGGTTAAATGCACTTGGTGTGACAGCTTCACCCTGATGTAGGATTTAGCCAAAAAACAACCACACCATTGAGGGTTAAATGCACTTGGTGACAGCTTGCCCCTGATGTAGTATATGGCCAAAAAAATAAACAGACTATTGCTGGTTAAATGCACTTGGTGTGACAGCTTCACCCTGATGTAGGATTTTGCCAAAAAACAACCACACCATTGAGGGTTAAATGCACTTGGTGACAGGCGCAGCTTGCCCCTGATGTAGTATATGGCCAAAAAATAACCAGACTATTGTTGGTTAAATGCACTTGGTGTGACAGCTTCACACTGTTGTAGGAATTAGCCAAAAAACAACCACACCATTAAGGGTTAAATGCACTTGGTCGCAGCTTGTGCTGGCGCACCACAAGACACAAAATGGCCGCCGATCACCCCAGAAAAAAGTGACTGACAAACGGTCTGGGCAGCCTAAAAACAGTGAGCAATTGAGTATCAGCAGCTCAATGATCCACAGCTGCAGATCGATCAATTAATCAAGTCCTTTGGAGGAGTTAATCTGCCTAATCTTGCCCTACTGTCGCAGCCGCAACCTCTCCCTATGCTGATCAGAGCAGAGTGACGGGCGGCGCTATGTGACTCCAGCTTAAATAGAGGCTGGGTCACATGGTGCTCTGGCCAATCACAGCCATGCCAATAGTAGGCATGGCTGTGATGGCCTCTTGGGGCAAGTAGTATGACGCTTGTTGATTGGCTGCTTTGCAGCCTTTCAAAAAGCACCAAGAAAGCGACGAACACCGAACCCGGACTTTTACGAAAATGTCCGGGTTCGGGTCCGTGTCACGGACACCCCAAAATTCAGTACGAACCCGAACTATACAGTTCGGGTTCGCTCATCACTACTCAGCGTGTCTTCTTATGCGACATAGCTCCCAAAAGCCAATCCTGCTAAATCTGTCCTGCAAAAGCCCTATGGCGCAACTTCCCTTTTGAACCCTGCCAGGCACCCATACAACATTTTTGGAGCACCTATTGGTGTTGGCGTATTCGGAAGGGAATGGGAAACAAAATGTGGGGTGCATTTTGTCCTGTTTTCCCTTGTGAAAGTGAATAATGTGGGTGTAAAGCAACTTTTTCAGAACAAAAAATAGCAATTTTTCATTTCTACAGCCAAGCGTTTCCCAATTCTGTGATACGCCTGATAGGTCAAAGTGCTCACTACACACCTTGAAATATTCCTTGAGGGGTGTAATTTCTGGAATGGGGTCACTTTTTGGGGGTTTCGACTGTAAGGCCAACTCAGGGTGTGTTCAATTGCAAGATGGCGCCTGTCAGTTATTCCTGTGAAATCTGCCTTTTCGTAGCCATTGAGTGCTCCTTTCATTCTGACCGCTGTGGAACGCCCATATAGCAGTACACAATCACAAAAGGGGTTATTGCTGTAATCCGGAGAAATTGGGCAATAAATTCGGGGGTGCATTTTCTCCAGTTCACCTCGTGAAAGTGAAAAATGTTGGCCTAAAGTCCATTGTTTGAAAAAAAAAAAAATTTTCATTTTCACAGCCAATTCCATGAATCACCTTTGAGGACAACGTTCTCAGTACACATCTTGAAATATTCCTTGAGTGGTGTAGTTTCCAGAATGGGGTCACTTTTTGGGGGTTTCCACTCTAGGGTTACCTCAGCGTGTCTTCTTATTCAACTAGCTCCCAAAATCCAATCCTGCAAAATCTGTCCTGCAAAAGCCCTATGGCGCTACTTCCCTTTTTAACCCTGCCAGGCATCCATACATCATTTTTGGAGCACATATGTGGGGTGCATTTTGTCCTGTTTCCCCTTGTGAAAGTGAATAATGTGGGTGTAAAGCAACTTATTCTGGAAAAATTGCAATTTTTCATTCTCACAGCCAAGCTTTCCCAATTCTGGGAAACACCTGATGGGCCAAAGTGCTCACTACACACCTTGAGATATTCCTTGAGGGGTGTAGTTTCCGGAATGGGGTCACTTTTTTGGAGTTTCCACTGTAAGGCCACCTCAGGGTGTCTTCATATGTGACATAGCTTCCAAATACCATTCCAGCTAAATCCGCTTTCCAAAAGCGCCCATACATCAGTTTCTGAACACACATGGGGTGTTTCTGTTAACTTCAGATTCAGGGTAATAGATTTTGAGTTTTGTTTGGCTGTTAACCCTTGATGTGTTGCAGAAAAATTTGATTAACATTTAAAATCTGCTAAAAAATTTGAATTTTTTAAAATTTAATTCCCAATTTGCATTAATTCTTGTGGGACACCTAAATGGTTAACAAAGTTTGTAAAATCAGTTTTGAATAGCTTGGGTTTTGTAAATTTTCTTAAAAATGTTAAGATTTGCTTTTAAACTTCTAAGCCTTCTAACGTCCCAAAAAGATTTAATTAAATTTTCAAAATAATCCAAACATGAACTAGACATATGGGAAATGTAAAGTAATAACTATTTTTGGAGGTATTACTATCTACAGTCCTGATCAAAAGTTTAAGACCACTTGAAAAATGGCAAAAAATCATATTTTACATTGTTGGATCTTAACAAGGTTCCAAGTAGAGCTTCAACATGCAACAAGAAGAAATGAGAGTGAGGGACAACATTTTTTGAGCATTCAATTAATTGAAAATAACGATTAAACTGAAAAAGGCTGTTTGTCAGCTGATCCAAATTTTAGGACCACATGCCTTTAAAAGGCCAAATCTGTGCAAAGATGTGGATTCATTGTCATTTTCTGTCAGGTAGTCACACGTTGTGATTACAACGGCAAATAAATTATCCCTTTTTGAACGTGGTCGGGTTGTTGAACTGCATAAGCAGGGTCTCTCACAGCGCGCCATCGCTGCTGAGGTGGGACGCAGTAATACAGTAATTTGGAATTTCTTAAATGATCCTGAGGGTTATGGAACAAAAAAGTCAAGTGGAAGACCCAAAAAAAATTCATCAGCATTGAGCCGGAGGATCCAATGGGCTGTCCGTCAAGACACTGGATGATCCTCGACACAAATTAAGGCCCTTACTGGTGCTGACTGCAGCCCCATAACCATCAGACGGCATCTGAGACTGAAGGGCTTCAAAAAACAAAAAACGACTTCAAAGACCTCGTCTCCTTGAACGCCACAGAACTGCTCGTTTGGACTTTGCAAGAGAGCACCAAACATGGGACATTTCAAGGTGGAAGAAAGTTTTATTCTCTGATGAGAAAAAATGTAACCTTGATGGTCCTGATGGTTTCCAACATTACTGGCATGACAAGCAGATTCCACCTGAGATTTTTTCTACTCGCCACAGTGGAGGGGGCGTCATAATGGTCTGGGGTGCTTTTTCCTTCAGTGGAACAATGAAGATTCAGGAAGTGCAGGGGCGTCAAACGGCCGCAGGCTATGTCCAGATGTTGCAGAGAGCATTCCTCATGACTGAGGACCCTCGTCTGTGGGGTAACGACTGGGTTTTTCAAAAAGACAACGCTACAGTACCCAATGCCCGCAGGACAAGGGACTTCTTCCAGAGAATAACATCACTCTTTTGGCCCATCCTGCGTGTTCCCCTGATCTAAATCCAATTGAGAACCTTTGCGGATGGATGGCAAGGGAAGTTTACAAAAATGGACAACAGTTCCAGACAGTAGATGGCCTTTGCGGCCGTCTTCACCAAATTTTTGAAGTGATAAACAATAACGGTGGAGCTACTCATTACTGAGTTCATGTTTGGAAGTTGGATTTCTGTTTTGGGGGGGGTTAGTTTTTTTTGGGAGGTGTGGTCCTAAACTTTTGATCAGTTTATTCGTTGTTTTCATTAAATTGAATGCTCAAAAAATGTTTTGTCTCACTCCCATTTCTTCTTGTTGCATGTTGAAGCTCTACTTGGAACCTTCTTAAGATCCAGCCATGCTAAATATGATTTTTTGCTATTTTTCAAGTGGTCTTAAACTTTTGATCAGGACTGTATTATAAAAGTAGAGAAATAGAAATTTGGAAATTTGCTAATTTTCCAAATTTTTTGTTAAATTTGTTATTTTTTTTTGATCATTTACTACTGTCATGAAGTACCATATGTGACAAGAAAACAATCTTAGAATGGCTTGGATAAGTTAAAGCGTTTTAAGGTTATTAGTTATTACCACATAAAGTGACACGTCAGATTTGCAAAAAATGGCCTGGGCAGGAAGGTGAAAACAGGCCCAGGGTTGAAGGGGTTAAAGGGCAAATGCAGTCAAACTGGACTTCTGATGTCATAGATACACGTGAGACAATTACATTGGTGAAGTCTCAGCAGGTTTCATTAAGAGCTTGTTCACACGAACGTGTGATGCCTGTTGCCGTATTGCGGGCCGCATTTGCGGATCCGCAATACACGGGCAAAGTTCTGTGGCCATTCCGCATCACGAATGTGGACCCATTCATTTCAATGGGTCCGTAAATCCGGAGATGCGGAATAGAAGAATGGAACGGAACACTACGGAAGCACTACGGAGTGCTTTCTGGGGTTCCGCTCCGTGCTTCTGTATCGCAAAAAGATAGAACTTGCTCTATCTTTTTGCAGAACGGAAGGATCGCGGACCCATCAAGTGAATAGGTCTGCGATCCCCATGGGCAATTTGCTTCCCACAGCATGGGCACGGGCTTCACGCATTCGTGTGAACGAGCCCTAAGACTACTTTCACATTTGCGTTTTTTGCGCATCCTTCATGGATCTGCAAAAATGCTTCCGTTACAATAATACAACCGCATGCATCCGTCAGAACGGATCTGGTTGTATTATGTCTTCTATAGCCATGACGGATCCGTTTGTATTATCTGTAACATAGCCATGACGGATCCATTTTGAACACCATTGAAAGTCATGGGAGACGGATCCGTTTTCTATTGTGCCAGATTGTGTCAGTGAAAACGGATCCGTCCCCATTGACTTACATTGTGTGCCAGGACGGATCCGTTTGGCTCAGTTTTATCAGACAGACACCAAAACACTGCAAGCAGCTTTTGGTGTCCGTCTCCAAAGCAGAATGGAGACTGAACTAATGCATTCTCAGCGGATCCTTTTCCATTCAGAATGTATTAGGGCAAAATCCGTTTTGGACTGCTTGTGAGAGCCCTGAACGGATCTCACAAACAGAAAGCCAAAATGCCAGTGTGAAAGTAGCTTAAGGCCTCTTTCACACGGGCGTCATGTTTTTTGCCCGGATAAGAGGCGGGTGCGTTGCGGGAAAATGCGCGATTTTTCCGCGTGAGTGCAAAACATTGTCATGCGTTTTGCACTCGCGTGACAAAAATCGCGCATGTTTGGTACCCAAACCCGAACTTCTTCACAGAAGTTCGGGCTTGGGATTGATGTTCTGAAGATTGTATTATTTTCCCTTATAACATGGTTAGAAGGGAAAATAGTAGCATTCTGAATACAGAATGCATAGTATAAGAGGGCTGGAGGGGTTAAAAATAATAAAAAAGTTAACTCACCTTCTTCTCTTGTTCACGTAGATCCCGGTCTGTTCTTTAGCTGTGGGCTGAATGACCTGTGGTGATGTCAGATCACATGCTCCAATCACATGGTCCATCACCATGGTGATGGAGCATGTGATCTGACATCACCACAGGTCCTTTAGCCCACAGATAAAGAACAGACCGCGATCTACGTGAACAAGAGGAAAAGGTGAGTTAACTTTTTTATTATTTTTAACCCTTCCAGCACTATTATACTGTGCATTCTGTATTCAGAATGCTATTATTTTCCCTTATAACCATGTTATAAGGGAAAATAATACAGTGAATAGACTGTCACCTAGAACCCATGCGTGAAAATCGCACCACATCCGCACTTGCTTGCGGATGCATGCGATTTTCATGCAACCCCATTCATTTCTATGGGGCCTGCGTTACGTGAAAAACGCACAAAGAGGAGCATGCTGCGATTTTCACGCAACGCACAAGTGATGCGTGAAAATCACCGCTCATGTGCACAGCCCCATAGAAATAAATGGGTCAGGATTCAGTGCGGGTGCAGTGCGTTCACCGCACGCATCGCACCCACACGGAAAACTCGCCCGTGTGAAAGGGGCCTAAGGCCTTATTTACACAGTCAGTGTTTGTTCAGTAACTGTGAGCCAAAACTAGGTAGGGCTCAAAAACACAAAACAGAGCAAATGTTTCCATCTTTGTGTAGCCTTCACACCTGGTTTTGGTTCACAATTACTAATGGAAATAACTGACCATTTAAAAGCAGCCTAACAGAAATCTCTGTTTAGTGCCAAAGGGGTTCCAGTGTTCTATAGAGCCTTCCCTGCTTAAAGGGAACCTGTCACCTCTACTATGCTACCCTCACTGAGCGTTTCTAAATGTTCATTGTGTTACCCTAAACATATAAATTACACTTTTAATTTCATTTGCACACTAATTCAATAAGTATTACGCATTTTTGTACTTCCTGTCTTTTATACAAATTACCATAAAAGAGTAATATCTTACTTGTGTGACCAGAGAAGAGTCATATTTTCAAGCTCTGACTCATCTCAGGTTAATTTGCATATGTATCAAATCGTTTTTTTTACCCAATAAAAGCACATAGAGCTATGGGGACTGGGTATTGCGGATGGGCCAGCGGCCATTTAGCAACCCATGTCCTCAGCCATATACCCAAAATCCAGGTGACAGGTTCCCTTTAAGATAAGTGGCGGTCCAAGATCATAACTTTCTGTCACGACTATGGTCATGGTCGTGACTCCTGAACTGCATGCTGTTGCCTGCGGTCTGGTTTGCTTGTTCAACCACAGGTGAGGGCCGCTAGTTTGTTGCCTCACTTGTTATTTTGTATGTCGCAGTATAGCAGCCTGAGCTGGTGCTAGGCAGCTTGCTGCAATGTGCATGCGGTTGCACCAGGCAACCTGTCTTTGTATGTGTGCACTTTGTCGTTTTGGTGTGCACAGGATTTACGTATGAGTACACTTCCCCTTTAAGTTGCTGTCTTCCCTTGCCTGGTATAGCAAGGGTTAACTCCCTTCTTTGTGTGAACACTGGGTGTGTCTGTGTGTGGGTGTGGCTACATGGGCTATTTAGCCTCAGTTAAGATCAGTAGTCTGAGGGGTACTACAGCCATGGTTAGCTGGAGTCATCCTCCTGGTTATATACCATCTGCCAGTGAGGGCCACCCTTGTGGTCATAAGTTTATGTTATTTATGATGTTATGAAGGTGTGTCTTTGGTCTGCTTGTTTATTGCAATTTATGGTCCTGGGTTCCTGTGTGATGTGTGGTGTGTGCTGTGTCCCTTTGTGTTGTTGTGGACAGCAGCACTTGCACATGGGTTCCAGGCTTTGTGTCTGTGGCAGGTAGGTGTTGTACTTCTTTCATTTACCTGCCATTGCCATAAGCTGTTTATGTCCCCATTTCTTTGTAGCTTGGCCAGTGAGACTCCTGTTCGTCCGTATCTAGGAGGAACAGGTAGTCTTACCCTGCTCCTAGTCCAGGGCCACCCTGAGGGCTAGTAGGAATCTTAGGGTCCGGAGTATGAGCCCTCCTACCATCAGGGTCGGCTCATACGGCTAGGAGACAGGGTCAGAATTAGGGATGTGATAGGAGGTGACATGCTCCCTGATTCCTGTTCTGGCCTTGCAGCTGGCCTCCCTGATTCCTGTCCTGGCCTTGCAGCGACCAACATCTTCTGGCATCGCATGGCTGAGGGTTTTCCCCATCCTTAGCCGTGACACTTTCACCATCTTGATATTAGGTGAACCTTGATGAAGGAGAAGGAAAAGGGCTATATGCGGCACTACAGGAAAGAGGAAGTTCAAGATAACGTGAAGAATACTATATTTGGTGCAAGGACAACACGTTTCAGAGTTGTACTAACCCGTTTATCAGGTGTGTTACTTTCCTAACAAAAGGTTTAATACAACCCCGAAAAACATTGTCTTTGCACCAAATAAAGTATTCTTCACGTCATCTTGGAGTGCCGCATACTGCCTTTTTCCTTCTCCTACATCAAGGTTCCTCTACTGACAGCTCCAGTGCATACCTCAGCTGGAGGGGCAACGTGGAGAAACGGGATCGATATTAAGTTCAAAGCCAGATGGGCCTTTGTGCCCCCAGCTCAATGATAGAAGGTGAGCAGTTCTGTCTGCAGGGCATCACCTCTTCTCTGTACGGTCCTACCTATGTGTGTAGGACATGTGTGTAGCTCTCCTTTCTCTACATATATTTCTACCATCTTAATTTTTTCACATTAGAAAGCCATTTTTTCAGGTATTGAATTGAAGAATGTGCAATCTTAAATATGAAACTACATAACTTTTGCAGACAGCCATTCATTGATACTGCAACAGCACTGCTTTTCTTAAGTCAAGTTCACACTTCCGTTATTTGGTTCGTTATTTACATCAGTTATTGTGAGCCAAAACCAGGTGCAGGTCAAAAACACAGAACAGGAGCAGATCTTTCCATTATATTTTATCTCAGATTAGGCTACACTACAGCTTTTGGCTCACAATAACTGATCAAATAACTGACATGTGAAATCAGTCTAAGGCTTCATGCACACGACCATATGTGTTTTGCGGTCTGCAAAAAAAACCGGATTAATTTCCGTATGCCATCATTTTTTGGGCGTATCCGTTTATTTTTTTGCAGATCCATTGTAATAATGCCTATCCTTGTCCGAAAACTAGAAAAAAATAGGACATGCACAATTTTTTGTGCGGGGCAAAGGAACGGACATACTGATGCGGACCGCGCTTTTTTGAAGACTCATTGAAATGAATGGGTCCGCATCCTATCTGCAAAATAAAACGGAACGGACACGGAAACAAACAACGTTCGCGTGCTTGTGGCCTAAGTAATCACAGATTATTTTGACTGCACTTTGCTCTAAGATAAAAATGGACCATATGGAAGACGAAAGAGCAGATGGCAAATGCAGTGTCTACAGAGTTAAAAAAATTAAGATTGTGTGTTAGCCGACATTGTGTATTCTAGGGACTTGGCACATATTGCGATATCTTAAAGGTGTTCTCTCACGAAATAAAAAAATAAAAAAATTATACATCTTAAAACCCACATTTGGATCTGACTATGCTTGTAATTGCATTTAGGTAGAAATGTTGTTATTCAATTAAATGTATCTGTACAGCACCACCCTATTTCTTTATCCACCTCACTGAGGTGGACGCACATGCTCAGTTCCGTCCTTCAACTACCACCAGCCCTATGTACTGTTAGAAGCTGCAATTTTTTTAGCGTGGCAGCGGAACAGACATACTGATGCGGACAGCACCGTTTTTTGCGGACCCATTGAAATAAAACGGAACGGACACGGAAACAAACAATGTTCGTGTGCATGTAGCCTATCACTGTAGATAAGGAGTTGAGATTTTTCTACTTCCCCCAGTTCCCAAAAGCTGTGCTAAAATACATTGTCAGGACTGCTGAGCACACCACAGGAGTCCTCTTCATTATGTTAGTACAGCACAGCAGTCCGGACTGTGTATTTCAATGCAACTTTGAGCATGATATCAGAGAAATGGGGAGCAGTAAGAAGAAAAAAATTTGTGATCTGGACTCCTTAGGCTACTTTCACACTTGCGTTCGGAGCGGATCCTTCTGGTGTCTGCACAGACGGATCCGCTCTTATAATGCAAACAATGGGATCAGTTCAGAACGGATCCGTCTGCAATATATTTGAGAAAAAATTCTAAGTCTAATTGTTAGTCAGACGGATCCGTCCAGACTTTACATTGAAAGTCAATGGGGGACGGATCCGTTTGAAATTGCACCATATTGTGTCAACTTCAAACGGATCCGTCCCCATTGACTTACATCGTAAGTCTGGACGGATCAGTTTGGCTCCGCACGGCCAGGCGGACACCCGAACGCTGCAAGCTGCGTTCGGGTGTCCGCCTGCTGAGCGGAACGGAGGCCAAGCGGAGCCATACTGATGTATTCTGAGCGGATCCGCATCCACTCAGAATGCATTGGGGCAATGGTGGCCTTCAAACGGAACTCACAAGCGGAACCCCGAACGCAAATGTGAAAGTAGCCTTAACTGCGGCACTACTGCGGCAGTATTACAGATAGTAGTCCAAGATCCTAATGACAGATTCTCTATAAGGGCAATGGTGAAATAAAGAGCATCATCTGGAGCATTTTATTACTAAAGGGTTGAAAAACCTTAATCCCTTAGGCCTATTTCACACGAGCGTGGCGTGTTAGCGCCAGAAAAAATGCGGGTGCGTTGCGGTAAAATGCACAATTTTTCCGCACGAGTGCAAAGCGTTTTGCACACACGAGAGAAAAATCGCCATGTTTGGTACCCAGACCCAAACCCGGACTTCATCACTGAAGTTCAGATTTGGGTTAGGTGTTGTGTAGATTTTATTATTTTCCCTTATAACATGGTTATAAGGGAAGATGATAGCATTCTTAATACAGAATGCAAAGTAAATTATGGATGGAGGGGTTAAAAAAAAAAAAAAGTTTACTTACCTGCTCCATAGCTGCTGGTCTCTGTTCTATCTTCAGGACCTGGCAAAAGACCTGTGGTGACGCCACTGTGCTCATCACATGGTCCAATCACATGGTTCATCACCATGGTGAGGGACCATGTGATTGGACCATGTGATGTGACGTCACTACAGGTCCTTAGCCGGCAGCTCAACATTACAGAAGAAGACAGAGATCCACAACTACGTGATCAAGTGGACTCGGTGAGTTCATTTTTTTTATTTTTAACCCCTCCATCACAATTTTACTTTGCATTCTGTATTCAGAATTCTATTATTTCAATTATAACCATGATATAAGGGAAATTAATACAGATCGGGTCCCCAGCCTGATCGACACCTAGCAACCATGCGTGAAAATCGCACCGCATCCGCACTTGCTTGCGGATGATTGCGATTTTCACGAGGACCCATTCACTTCAATGGGGCCTGCGTTGCGTTAAAAACGCAGAATATAGAGCATGCTGCGATTTTCACGCAACGCACAAGTGATGCGTGAAAATCACAGCTCATGTGCACAGCCCCATAGAAATGAATGGGTCCGGATTCAGTGCGGGTGCAATGCGTTCACATCCCGCATTGCACCCGCGCGGAATACTCGCCCGTGTGAAAGGGGCCTTAGTGAGCAGCCTGTTTTGGGTCTTGCTGGCCAAGCAGTTTTCTTCCTTTTTTCATCATTGCGTTTCAAGAGCTATACCTTATTTATTTTTCCATCTATTTAGCTGTATAAGGGGTTGTTTTTTGCAAGAAAAGTTGTAGTTTTTAATGGCGCCATTTTGGGGTACACAAACTTTCTGATTAACTTTTATTAACTATTTCTAGGAGGGAGATGGGAAAAACAGCAATTCTGCCACTGAATTTTTACGTTATAAATTTTACGGCGTTCATTTTTCGGTATAAATAACATAATATCTTTATTCCCTGGGTCAGTATGATTACAGTGATACCAAATACATATATTTTTTTTTTTTACATTTTATATAATTTTTTTGCAATAAAAAACCCCTTATTTTAAAAGGAATAAAATGTTTTTGCATTGCCACTTTCCAAGACCAATTTTTTTATTTTTCTTTCTATGGAGTTTGAGGGCTTGTGAGGGCTTGATTTTTGGGAGACGACTTGTATTTTTCATTGGTATCATTTAGGAGTAAATTACGCTTTTTAATTATGCTTTTTTCATGGCAACTAATAATAAATGAGCAATTCTGTCATTTAAAAATATAATTTTTTTTATAACGTTCACCGTAGGATATAATTTACGTGATATTTATGTAGTCTGGGTCATTATGGATGCGGCAATACCAAACATATGGGGGAGATTTTCTTTTTTTGCTATTTTTTTCATTGAAAAGCGTATTTTCAATGGAAAAAAAAAGCTTATTTTTTTATGGAATGTTTTTTTTTTTTTATAAATGTGTTTTTTTTTTTTTTTTACCACTTAATAGTCCCACAAGGGGACTATAACAGTATTTTGATTGCTTTTAAAATGCAATGCACTATCCCTATAGTGCAATACATTTTAATGGCAATGCTATACCGACATTGACCAGCAGGCTGCGCCAGAGAGGCGCAGCCTGCTGGAAATTACTCAAGGCTGGTCTGGGTCTTACATGAGACCCCAGCCAGCTTTTATACACATTGGCACCCCACGATTGCATTTGTGGGGTGCCGATGGGGGACAGATGGAGTCTGCTCCCTCTTTCACTGCTTTACATGCGGTGGGCGCCACTGCCCGTAGCATGTAAAGTGTTAAACGGGGGAACCTAAGGCCCCTTAGTGACCGCTGTAAAAAGGCATATGGGTGGTCACTAAGGGGTTAAACTCAATCAGAAAGTAATAATATGCATTACATATTTACAACATGGTAATACATTTGAGAAGGCTTGAGAGTATCCCGTTGATAGCAGGATTGCAGCTGTAGTTATGCTACTTCATTTCCAAATAATTTTTTCTGCCAGTTAATACCACATAGTAACATGTCTCCTTTTTTTCTAATCTCTTTTGATTTTCTGATTTCAGTTTTTTTTTATTCTATTTTCTGAACATGATTATGGCGGCAGCCATCTTGCCTGAGCTGTTTTTAAAAGCATTTAGAAAGCATTAAGAAAATTGCTTTATGGCATCCCCATGGTCCATAGACATAATGACCAGGAGGGGACCTCATTGACTTCTATGGGACAGTTTTCTAGGCATGTTCTGTGACCTGTGCAGAGGTCATTGTACAAGGCAGGGGCAGACACAAACAGCAGAGGGTCCCTGTGCAAAGAATGTGCCAAATTCGCAATCTAACCTATTCCGTCCTTACATTACTTATAGCAATACAAAATATAGAGGGTAAGGCCTCATGCACACGACTGTTGTGTGTTTTGCGGTCCTCAAAACACGGATGGCGTCCGTGCGCATTCCGCAATTTGCAGAATGGCACAGACAGCCTTCAATATAAATGCCTATTCTTGTCCGCAAAGCGCGGACAAAAATAGGACATGTTATATTTTTTAGTGGGGCCGCGGATTGGAGCAACGGATGCAGACAGCACACGGAGTGCTGTCTGCATCTTTTGCGGCCCCATTGAATTGAATGGGTCCGCATCCAAGCCGCCAAAACGGCGGCTCGGTTGCGGACCCAAACAACGGCCGTGTGCATGAGGCCTTAGGCTACTTTCACACATGCAGAGGTTTGTGTCCCGCTGATTCTCTGCATTTTTGCCAGATTATGGCTGGATCTCTGCCGTACCCCCATTATAGTCAATGGGGCTGGCGGGCATTCAGGCTGCATCCAGCAGCGCCGGATCCAGTGAATTCCAGCAGGCTGTCCTCAGCTGGAACAGCCTGCCAGAATCACTAACGCAGATGTGAAAGTAGCCTAATACAGCGCCACATACCTCTTCCATCCAGTGACGTCTCCTTTGATGTAGATGTTCTCTGTCCTCATCTTCTCCTTTCAGACCAGACTGCCATGATGATTTCTTTCAGCCATCTCTTCTCTCTGCAGAGTTTGACAGAAATCTTAGTTTCCTACTTTTCCATCATCCTCCCACCTTCTGAACACCGCATCCTTCCACCCCCAATACTGTGCCCGCTGTGCTCCCTATACAAGTTACACACAGATAGTCCCCCTTCAATATTGGCACACAGTGTCCTAAAAAATAACTGTGCCTGGTAGATAATTATTTACACTAATTGTGTAAACATAATGTTCCCCAAAAATAATTGTGCTAAACTGATACCGTGCCAGGGTGCCCCCCACAGTAATACTGCTCCCAAAAGTCCCACCAATAGAAATAATTATCTACAAGACAACATGTAGTAGTAATAGTTCCCCTACAGTAATAATTTCCCACTGTGTCCCAGAAGTAAGGCTACTTTCACACTTGCGTTCAGAGCGGATCCGTCTGAGACGGATCCGCTCATATAATTCAGACGGTGGCTCCGTTCAGTACGGATCCGTCTGCATTATAATGTTAAAAAAGTGTGAAAGTAGCCCAGACTTTCAATGTAAAGTCAATGGGGGACGGATCCGTTTGAAGATTGAGCCATTGTAAGCAGCGTATAGGTGTCCGCCTGCTGAGCGGAGCGGAGGACAAACGGTGCCAGACTGATGCATTCTGAGCGGATCCGCGTCCACTCAGAATGCATTAGTGCTGGACGGATGCGTTCGGGTCCGCTTGTGAGCCCCTTCAAGCGGACACCCGAACTCTAGTGTGAAAGTAGCCTAATAATGCTCCCATAGTGCTCATACTAGTATTCATGTTCCTCATAGTCCCTCAACTGTAGTAAAGCCCACCATAATGCCCCCGGTAGTAATAATTCTCTTTACACTACGTGCAGAATTATTAGGCAAATGAGTATTTTGACCACATCATCCTCTTTATGCATGTTGTCTTACTCCAAGCTGTATAGGCTCGAAA
This sequence comes from Bufo gargarizans, assembly GCF_014858855.1. Lineage (NCBI taxonomy): Eukaryota > Metazoa > Chordata > Amphibia > Anura > Bufonidae > Bufo > Bufo gargarizans. The sequence goes on from NC_058081.1 coordinate 532,414,005, forward strand.
GCCTACTACCAATTAAGCATATTAGGTGATGTGCATCTCTGTAATGAGAAGGGGTGTGGTCTAATGACATCAACACCCTATATCAGGTGTGCATAATTATTAGGCAACTTCCTTTCCTTTGGCAAAATGGGTCAAAAGAAGGACTTGACAGGCTCAGAAAAGTCAAAAATAGTGAGATATCTTGCAGAGGGATGCAGTCAAAGTAAACTTAAATATAGATTATTTGTATATAATCACTCACATATATCTTTGAAATCGTATTTTAGTGATCTGGATAAATTAAAACTTAGCTTTTATTATAGCTCCTATAAGATAAATGAGATTTTGTTCCTCAAGGTGAGAATAAAGGGGTAGGTAATCGTAGATTACTCGCAGTATCCCACGATAACGGGATTAGTACTGAGAGCAATACTAAGATGTCCACAAGGGCAGAAAATGTGAGATGACTGATGTATTCCACACGTGATATTGAGGTCTAGACAATTAGAGTGGCATACATCAGTATTCAAGTCACAGGTTGTCAGATTTGGTACACACAGGCACCAATATCTGATACATCAGGGTGGACATATAACAAAGGTTAAACAACAAAGGACTATATGCCCAACGACAAACACAACAAAAATAATGACATGGATGTATGTATATATCGGTGTTATATTTTACACACTCATACATCCACAGCATATAGGTGCACGGCGGCACCGCTTGAAAAGAAGAAGACACACCACCAGGTGTCCTACCGTACAGGTGAGATGTACTCCAGGCACCTGTGTTCTTTAAGGTCTTAATCAGGCAGGGTGGTCCTTCTCGGCAGTTGGAGGGTATGTAGAGGGAATAAAAACGATGATTTTCCTTTTTTCTTTTTTCTATCCCTAATTGGCCCTCACAGCCCTACAATAAGCCTCCAAGACTAACCACGGGGTGTCCCACTAGTTGGGCCCCCGTCTGGAACCTAGCCCTGGAATTGTGGTCCCTAAAAAGGCCCTACAGGGATCCCTACATGCACGTTTCTGGGGTAGGGGACTAAACCCCTCCCCTCATCAGGGGATATAATTTCTACGGGCCGGAAAATAGAAAAAGAGGGTCACCAGAGATGGTGGCTCTCCTATAGAATAAGGCGCACAGATGGGTGTGCAACCGGCAACGGGAATGAAGGAGAGGAGACCGGTGAAATAAGGGTTCCTCCCTTCTGTCACTGAGGTGGAGCGCACAGGTAGGTGCACAGCCACAGTGTAAAGTGGGGCGCACAGATAGGTGCACAGCCGCAAAAAAGGGTAGAGGAGGGGGACAGATGAAAGCGCCCCTTGTCCTCTTGTGGTGCACAGGTTGGTGCCGCAGGCATATGTCTTACCTGGTCTGGAGGTGTACGCGTCCGCTCTTTTGAAGGTTCGCGCCGAGATATCGGCGCGTCGCACGCCGTAATGACGTCAGCCCTTCCCTTAGTGCGGCGGCGGGCGGTGATGACGTTTTGCCCTTACTTTGCGTCTCATGCCCACACGCCAAATGGACGCTGGGCATGCGCAAAAGTACGTGTACATTACATTCACAATATCATCGCATTAGTGCCTGAAATGATATATTCAGGCCATAATGCATGAAGATAATTCCAGTATGCAGCCTCCATAGGTCAATATTTATATTTATTGTACCAGCAGACCATCGCACTGATGACTTTACTCCCACTATGGGGCTGCATTCAAAAAGGTGCTGTTGTTTTTTATTTACATGTCGTTAGTCAGATACTGCTACCAGCGACATGCAGAAAAAATGCAGTGCTCTTAAAATTGCAAAGCTTCTGAAGCGTGATCATCGAACAATCAAGCGTTTCATTCAAAATAGTCAACAGGGTCGCAAGAAGCGTGTGGAAAAACCAAGGCGCAAAATAACTGCCCATGAACTGAGAAAAGTCAAGCGTGCAGCTGCCAAGATGCCACTTGCCACCAGTTTGGCCATATTTCAGAGCTGCAACATCACTGGAGTGCCCAAAAGCACAAGGTGTGCAATACTCAGAGACATGGCCAAGGTAAGAAAGGCTGAAAGACGACCACCACTGAACAAGACACACAAGCTGAAACGTCAAGACTGGGCCAAGAAATATCTCAAGACTGATTTTTCTAAGATTTTATGGACTGATGAAATGAGAGTGAGTCTTGATGGGCCAGATGGATGGGCCCGTGGCTGGATTGGTAAAGGGCAGAGAGCTCCAGTCCGACTCAGACGCCAGCAAGGTGGAGGTGGAGTACTGGTTTGGGCTGGTATCATCAAAGATGAGCTTGTGGGCCTTTTTGGGTTGAGGATGGAGTCAAGCTCAACTCCCAGTCCTACTGCCAGTTTCTGGAAGACACCTTCTTCAAGCAGTGGTACAGGAAGAAGTCTGCATCCTTCAAGAAAAACATGATTTTCATGCAGGACAATGCTCCATCACACGCATTCAAGTACTCCACAACGTGGCTGGCAAGAAAGGGTATAAAAGAAAATCTAATGACATGGCCTCCTTGTTCACCTGATCTGAACCCCATTGAGAACCTGTGGTCCATCATCAAATGTGAGATTTACATGGAGGGAAAACAGTACACCTCTCTGAACAGTGTCTGGGAGGCTGTGGTTGCTGCTGCACGCAATGTTGATGGTGAACAGATCAAAACACTGACAGAATCCATGGATGGCAGGCTTTTGAGTGTCCTTGCAAAGAAAGGTGGCTATATTGGTCACTGATTTGTTTTTGTTTTGTTTTTGAATGTCAGAAATGTATATTTGTGAATGTTGAGATGTTATATTGGTTTCACTGGTAAAAATAAATAATTGAAATGGGTATATATTTGTTTTTTGTTAAGTTGCCTAATAATTATGTACAGTAATAGTCACCTGCACACACAGATATCCCCCTAAAATAGCTAAAACTAAAAACAAACTAAAAACTACTTCCAAAAATATTCAGCTTTGATATTAATGAGTTTTTTGGGTTCATTGAGAACATGGTTGTTGTTCAATAATAAAATTAATCCTCAAAAATACAACTTGCCTAATAATTCTGCACTAACTGTATAATGTGTTACAGTAAAAGTAAAAATGCTCTGTTGTGTGGCAGTATAAAAAATATCTCCTCTTAGTGCCCCCTGTAGAGCCAATGTCCCCATAGTACCCTCATAATGTGTGCCAATGCCTACTTCTGTGTGCCCAAAAAACCCGCTTAGTGCCCCCAGTAGAGACAAGGTCCCCATAGTGCTCTATAATTTGCGACAGTATAAAATACTCCTATATCGTGCCCCCCCCCCTTATCCCCATGGTGCCTGACAACGTGTCAGTATAAAATTCCCCCATAATGTGTTCCAGTATAATTCCCCTACATAATGACCCCAATAGTGCTCCTCTCCCCCCTTCTACCTAGTGACCCCCATGTCTGCCAGTATATAAGATAGGGCCCCAGAAGATACCCCCATAGTGCTCCTTTCCCCCCTTCTCAATAGTGCCCCCCATGTGTGCCAGTATAAGATAGGGTCCCCATAGTGCTCCTCCCTCTCCATAGTGCCACCCCATGTGTGCCAGTATACAAATAGGGCCCCCCATAGTGCTCCTCCCCCTCCATAGTGTCATCATGTCTGCCAGTATACAAGATAGGTAGGCCCCTCATATGTCAATTGCTCAGGCTACCCCCCATATGTCACTTGCTTAGATAGGCCCCCATATCTATTGCTCAGGAGGACCCCCCTCCCATATCAGTTGCTTATTCAAGCCCCCCATACGTCAATTGCTCAGCTAGGCCCCCATATCTGTTGTTCAGGACCCCCCACATATCAGATGCTCATTCACACCCCAATATCAGTTGCTCAGACCCCCCCCCCATATCAGTTGCTCATTCAGGCCCCCCATATGTCACTTGCAGTGTCCCAGGGGGTCAGTAGTGTGTGCTGGGCTTTGTAGTGCAGATTGACCACTAACCTGGGATCCACAGTCGTCTTCAATTTTGGTCAGATACTGGAACAGGCAGATGATTAAGAGTTCGTGACGCCAGTGTCAATTAAACGGTGACACGCCGTGTAAAGTATGGTGGAAGAATGAAGCAAGCACAGGATAGCCAACAAAAACTGGAACTTTTACTGAATATCAGTCAGGATAATACACGGACACTGGTAGTGCACAGTTCCATAAAAGACGGTTGGTTTTCAGAAGAATACAGGTGGTTCTTGACATTACAGGAAGGCCGGTCTTAGCGATGAATTATACAGAGTGTTGATTACAGGAGATGCAGTACAGGCGGCTTGCACACTATTCCTGACTGGTCCTGCTACATGTGACTTTCCTCCAAGGTCTAATGCCCTTTATCTGGCGTACCCTTGAAGCTGTCCTTATCTAGTACCTCCTCTGTTATCTTGAGTACCTCTCGCTTTATCTGATCGGCCTCCTCTGTGGTAATCTGTGTCTTGGCTTGTGGCTTGCTTATGCTGCTTCAGCTAAACGGATGGTGACTCAGGAGGGGAACCTTTTCCTTGGATCCGGAACCCGGTTACAGGGCCTTTACTACCCTCTCCTAGCCGGCAGGCTTCAGGCCTGCTATGCTCTCACAGGCCCATAGCCTGGCCTTCTCTCAGACACAGGATCATTTCTGACCTCTGCTCCCACTGTCTGAACACTCCTCCTACTACTTCCTGACTGGGCCTTATATAACCTAGGGTTCCCTAGCTCCCTCTAGTGACTCAGAGCTGGAACTACACCCTAGCCGGCCTGCAAATGCACGTTTCACAGTAACAGGAAAATACATAGCATGACATTACAAGATGTTTTTACCAACCTCCCCTTAAAGGGGGAACGACAATACCCAAGTGACCCTTCTGTAGTGACGGGGTATTACTCTCCCGTACACTACATACCCCGCTGCTTTAAGCTGAGTACGACCTCGTACTCCATCAGGGCCCGCCCAACTGGAATCCTGACCTGAAATAGAGAAAGACACATGCATGCATACATATATGTCCATTACACTCTTATCAGACCCAATTGGAAATGGTGAAGTCTGGTGACAAGGGGCGTCGTTCTCTTTTTCACAGGATAGTGAGTGGAACGGGGGCGCTGACCTGGCACAGCGGATGTTGGCAGAACCAGGATAGTCCATGACAATAAATAAGTCCATAATAAATTAACCTCTCAGAGGCTTGCACATAGGAAGTCCATCTCTGGGCACATATACTTGAATAGAAAAACCGGTTATTAAATACTGTCAGCAGCACATATATAAAATGACAATACAGGACTCTGACAATACCAGGGCCTTGTTATCCTGGCAAGTCCTGCTTACCCTTTAAAATAGTGCTGACATAAAAATGTCTTTTCAACCTGAAATGGGGGTAAAAGGGGTAAAATTTGTGCAAAAACTTCAAGGCACAACCGGGAATTCAGCAGCAAACCGGATGTCCCAAACAAAACAAAGGCAGCTGGAAGCATTGATACACAGTGGCACATGATTTAACTAGGATGCCACCGGCCGTGGGTAACTGGCAGCGAGCTTCACCAGCTCTACCAAATGGAGGGACAAACGGCCATTAAGGAGATGGACAAGAGGGCAAAAGTACTCACAGACGAGTATCATGTTCCTCCTCAGATGACGAGTCGACATAGGGAACCTGCAGCAGTTGTTCCGGCAAGGACGGCCACATTTGAAATCCGTCTCCCCTGACAATTTTTAGAGGGGGAGGTTTATCTTTCACGGCCTCCATCTCGGCCTCCGTCCTCGGAAATGGAAACCATCGCACGCCTCCTGCGCAGCCGAGGTCCGCCACCCAATACACCCTCTTTCGTAGGGTCTCTAGTTCTGCTTTGCTACAGGTGGTCGGATCTACCGGAGGTCCAGGGGGTCCGGCCGCTGGGGGAACAATGGCAGCTGTTGCTTGGCGCCGGGCCTCAGCACTTTCCTCGGCTCTCCGGCAGCTGTCCTGCCGCTCCTTCTCCTCCTCTCGTCTCACTGCATCCGGAGGGGGATACCGCTCCTCCAGCCCCTGCAGCACGATAGGCTCCCAGAAGACGTCTGGACTGAGGTAGGCCTGACTTTGAAGATGGGTGGTTTGGCCCTTTTCCACGTGCGCTCTAGCTGTTTCAACCGGTTCTGACCTCTCTTTTCCAGAGTCCCAGTTCTCAGCCGGCGCCTTCGGGCGAGTCACTGCGGTGGCGTAGGGGCCCCTTAGACTTTCGGCTGGGGTGTATTCTACGATCTCCCCTATGGTCAGATTGTGGAGATGCTCCGGGAGGTAGTGCCGCTTTACCGATCGCCGGTTGACATAGAAGTCCCGGCCAGTCCCCAACTCCTGGATAAACCCATAGCCTTTGTCCTTATCAAAGGACACCGCGATCCCGCGGCGCCTTTCTAGCTGGGGCTTACCCGGAAAGGAGTCTCCCTGTATGGACTTAGCCATCTCCTCAAACCGCTTCTTCCGGCTGGTGTTCTTTTTCGCCACCGCGGCTCTCAGCTCCTCCATAATAGCCGGCCATTCTGCATGCCGGCGAGGGATCGGTGGGGACTCAGGTCGGGTGATGCTTAGGTCCATGGCCTGGGCCCAGGGGGTGGCCGTCCAGGCTAGAGGATCCCACGGCCCCAACTCCGGAAAGTCCGGTGGAGTGGCGCCCCACTCGCACGTGGTCTCATCCTCGCTCTCTGCAGCGCACGCCATCTCTTCTCTTCCTGGTTGCTGCATCGACTCTGACTCCTCCCACGCACTGGGCCAGTCTATCTCCATCGGAGCCCCGCCTCCCAGGCGTAACTCTTCAAAGTAGTTAGCCGCTTCGCCACTCTTCAAGGTGGGCGGCGCTCCAGGGCAATCGTCCCCTCCTTCTTCTTGGAAGGTTTCGGCGCCAAATATTCGCGCCTCTGCACATCCTGATGGTGCAGTAAAAAGCCTCATGGCGCCGGCGGCCATTTTGAGTGTCCGGATGCCGCAATTCAATGACAGCAAGCAGGATAATGAAAAGTCCAATAAATCCCAGTCCACAAATACGATTTTCTCTCTGGGGGTAGCGCAACACAGTACAGCGTCTCTGATTCCTCCCAGGCACAATTGTAATCCACAAGTTAGGAATAAAGGTTACAGTCTTTGCAATATGGTGGTGGAATAGTTAAAGCACACAGTTCACACCTCTCTGCACTGTAGAAGTATGCGGATCCTGTTCGTGACGCCAAAAAGAGCGATGCAGTGTCCCAGGGGGTCAGTAGTGTGTGCTGGGCTTTGTAGTGCAGATTGACCACTAACCTGGGATCCACAGTCGTCTTCAATTTTGGTCAGATACTGGAACAGGCAGATGATTAAGAGTTCGTGACGCCAGTGTCAATTAAACGGTGACACGCCGTGTAAAGTATGGTGGAAGAATGAAGCAAGCACAGGATAGCCAACAAAAACTGGAACTTTTACTGAATATCAGTCAGGATAATACACGGACACTGGTAGTGCACAGTTCCATAAAAGACGGTTGGTTTTCAGAAGAATACAGGTGGTTCTTGACATTACAGGAAGGCCGGTCTTAGCGATGAATTATACAGAGTGTTGATTACAGGAGATGCAGTACAGGCGGCTTGCACACTATTCCTGACTGGTCCTGCTACATGTGACTTTCCTCCAAGGTCTAATGCCCTTTATCTGGCGTACCCTTGAAGCTGTCCTTATCTAGTACCTCCTCTGTTATCTTGAGTACCTCTCACTTTATCTGATCGGCCTCCTCTGTGGTAATCTGTGTCTTGGCTTGTGGCTTGCTTATGCTGCTTCAGCTAAACGGATGGTGACTCAGGAGGGGAACCTTTTCCTTGGATCCGGAACCCGGTTACAGGGCCTTTACTACCCTCTCCTAGCCGGCAGGCTTCAGGCCTGCTATGCTCTCACAGGCCCATAGCCTGGCCTTCTCTCAGACACAGGATCATTTCTGACCTCTGCTCCCACTGTCTGAACACTCCTCCTACTACTTCCTGACTGGGCCTTATATAACCTAGGGTTCCCTAGCTCCCTCTAGTGACTCAGAGCTGGAACTACACCCTAGCCGGCCTGCAAATGCACGTTTCACAGTAACAGGAAAATACATAGCATGACATTACAAGATGTTTTTACCAACCTCCCCTTAAAGGGGGAATGACAATACCCAAGTGACCCTTCTGTAGTGACGGGGTATTACTCTCCCGTACACTACACACTTGCTCAGGACCCCACCCATATCAGTTGCTCAGGGGGACCCACCTCCCATATCAGTTGCTTATTTAGGCCCCCCATATGTAATTTGCTCAGGAATCCCCCCTTCATATCAGTTGCTCAGGAGGACCCCCCCCCCAATATCAGTTGTTTATTTATTCAGGGCCCCCCATATGTCAGTAGCTCATATGTCAGTTTCGTCTCCATTCCACTTTGGAGGCGGACACTAAAACGACGTTTTGGTGTCCATCTGACAAAACTTAGCCAAACCGATCCGTTCTGGCACACAATGTAAGTCAATGGGGACGGATCCATTTTCTATAACACAATCTGGCACAATAGAAAACGGATCTGTCCTCCATTGACTTTCAATGGTGTTCAAGACTGATCCGTCTTGTCTATGTTACAGATAATACAAACGCATATTTTCTGAACGGGTGCAGCACGGTTGTATTATCTGAACGGATCCGTCTGTACAGATCCAAGACAGATCCGCACCAAACGCGAATGTGAAAGTAGCATTAAACATAAAAACGTGACAAACAATAAGTCATTTTCTGATGACACGTTTCCTTTAAGAGGTTCTCCGGCCCCAAAAAAAGATAGTGGGGGTGGTGGTGATGGTGGGGATTCTGCATAGCAATAACCTGCACCGCTTATCAAATAATCTCCTTTTATGTGCCCTTAAATGTATTTTATGAGTACTGTGCCTTTAATATGATATGTTTAGCACTATAAATGGCAGGCACAGTAGGCTGGCAACTAGGTGGAACTGGAGCATATAGCTCATGACCTCATACCCTTGAGTAGTGTGCCACTAGTGTATGTAGAGTGTTGTACACAGAACATCAGGCAAGAGTGCTATGCATGGGACTGACAGTGAAGCATGGTACCAGAGTGGATCTGTGGAGAGGAGATGAGCCATGCCAGCACTTGTCGCTAAAATGGTGGAGGTCTTGAGAATCCTGCTGAGTGGTTTCGGAGTGCTTCCAATTGCTTGATCCTACTGGACAACTCATCTGTGGTTATTTGTGCTGCCATAGAGAGTGCTTGCAGGCTGGTAAAGAAGGCCCAGTGTATCCTGTATGTTGTTGCATGCCACTCTCAGAGTATTCCTGTAACCAGGCAGATGGTAGTCATGCTGCCACTCCCTGAGAGTGTGATAGAGACCAAGGCGGTACCAGGGCATGGAGGTCCATCATGGACTTGGGTTGTTACTCTGTGGATGTAATAAAGACTATATGGCCAAGTTGTATGCCCATTAGAGACTGTAACTGATCTGTGTGCTCAGAAGTGACTGTAAGCACCAAGTTGTGGGCCAATACTTGTAAATGCCAAACTGTTTGTACAGGTGTGACTGTAACCCCCAAGCTAAGTGCCACTCTTTGTAACCATTACTGTTGTAGCCCCAACTAGAGTAAAGTTCGGTTCCTGTGAGCTCTGACGGGTCTACCCCTACTGTGCCAAGCCATAAGTGGGGTATCGTGTTAGTGTCAAGGACCACACATCAGAAACTGACTATTACAAGGAATCACAGCTACTAAGGGTACAGCCACAAGGATATGCAGTTTTGGAAACCAAAGTCAGTGCATCATAAAAGGAGAGAAAGTATTAATGATGAATACTTGTCTTTTTTAATTCACTTCTGTTTATGAGTTCCAGAGCTGCAACAGGAAACCTGAACATGGGGCATAGCTATAGGGGTTAAAGAGGTAGCAGTTGCTACTGGGCCCAGGAGCTTGAGGGGGGCCAAAGACCCTTGTGCCGCATAGGAAGGCACCAGTGATGACTTCTGGTTCCGGCGCTCGCATGTAAGGAAGCAGGAGGAAGAAGCTCTGCTATCCAGAGCCACAAGCCAAGCCACCGAGCCTTACAGAGGGGTGAAATCCCCGCTCACATTATCTATACCTCTCAGGAGTGGATGGAGAGGTTCCTGATCAGAGGCGGCACAGCTATAGGAAGCCCGCTACCCCACAGAAAAAGACAACGCCATGGTGGCAATATGGCGGCCGCTGCTGACCGCGCCATGCGCTCAACTAGATCTTCATCGCAGCCCCCTTCCAGGCCTACGGATATGCTCCCAGAGGAGGACATAGAAGACAAAGAACCAGAGGTACTGAAGGGGCTGGCAATAACATGCAAGACACTGGCGCTGGAGGCAGCGAAGCTAATCACCCCAGACATTAAAACAACATTAGAAGCCACAGTTGAGACAACTTTAACACAAATGCAGGCTGACATTTCTCGACACTCCACACAAATAACAGAGCTGGAGCAGTGTGTGAACTTGTTAGAGGATGAATTCGAGAGGTCACGGACACAGATGCAGACTATAATGAAGTCCAACACTGCTATGCAAGAGAAGGTAGAAGACCTTGAAAATAGGTCAGGAAGAAATAATTTGCGCATCATAGGCTTGCCAGAATCAATCCCATCGGGACAGCTTTCATCGATCTGCACCATAAAGATCCCCAGAGCTCTGGGCCTCCATAATCCATGCGTAGTGAAAAGAGCACATCGCATTGGCCCACCAAGAGACACACCAAGAGGCACACAGAACAATAATGTGACGACACGACCTCGTCCGATCATAGTAAAATACTTAAATTACGCAGACAAGGCTAAAATTCTAGGCAAGTTCAAAAAGAAGGGGAGACCTATAGAGGTCAGAGGCCACAGGCTGCTCCTATTCGGCGATTACTCGGCAGAAGTTTCTAGAAGGAGAAGAGCTTTTACAGGAATTTGCTCCGTTTTGGTGAAGAGAAAACACAAATTTGCTCTGCAGTTTCCAGCAATTCTGAAAGTATTCAAAGATGAGAGTCTGAAGTGTACACAACTCCAGAGGAAGCAAAGGTGGCAATGAACATCCCTGACCGAATAGAACATTCTTCCAGGGAATCCTTTCCTTCTTCACCAGCAAGAAGGAGGAGTATATCGCAGACTGATTTAATTCCATCCCAGTCATCCAGGTCACCCAGGAGACGGAGAGACAGAGATCTAGAGGACCTAACCAAAGATCGGGACTAAGTGCATTTACTTCTATTTTACTTAGAACTTACTTGCTTTTGTTCTATTTCTATTGCTGAGCCAGTCCATTATAAGATCTTGGTTCACTGTATATTTTAATTTAGAACAGGTACTTAGAAACTAAGATGAGTACAGAAACCCTGTTAAAACTGGCAGGAGGTTAACACGATAGGGATAGTTATTATATAAATAATAGGAAGGCCCAGAGGTTATTGATAATACACGCCAAAGTGTTGAGGATGGTTTTAGGGCCTTTTATCATCGCACATTAGGCTCGTAGGCAGAGCAGATATGGGAAAGTGCTAATACAATATTAAGGCAGGGAAGTGGGTAGCGAAATCTCACTAAATGCGAGAAAAAAGGGAAGTCAAGAAGAAAATCCTTTCGTTGATGCGTTTGTGGGAAAGTAGATTTTCAGTTGTTGAGTTCTATTTTTGGAGGAAGAAATGGGTGGGGGGGATCTTTTGTTTGCAGCATTGTGGAGGACCCGAGGGGAGAGATTGAACAAAACGATATCACATTATATTAAACAATGGTATGCATAGTCACATGGAATGTAAAAGGTCTGCGGTCACCTCATAAAAGATTAATGGTATTAAGACATTTAAAAAGACTCAAGCCTGACAGCATTACTGCAAGAAACCCACTTAGAAGATAGTGATTTCTGGAGGATGAAAAAAATATGGGTAGGTGAAGTTTTGAATTCCTCGTCTGAGGGAAGGAAAGCAGGGGTGCTTCTCTTACTACATAAAAAGCTACAATACAAGGTACTCACAATTAGTAGATTAGATTAGCTAAAGTGACATTGGAAACGATTGCAGGATTGCTGGTAATATATAATGTACTGTATATGCTCCAAATATACAGGCTAACTCTTTGTTTTATGACCTAGAAAGACGCATTATGCAGGATTCGCGGGGCCTTGTGTTGGTGGGAGGAGACTTGAACACGTTAAATATGGTCTCTGAGGATAGGAAGAGGACAAGAAATAATGTTAGTATGGGGGTGGCGACATCTCCCCTTCTCCCTACACTGCTGGAGGCCACTGGACTTACTGATATTTGGAGGTATTGTAACCCCATGGAAAGGGAATTTACACACTTCTCACATTCCCAATGAGCCTGGTCTCGGATTGACTACTTTCTAGGGACTAATTATTTAATCCCGAAGGGACGGGAGGTGGAGATAGGGGAGATGGTGATCTCAGATCACGATCCAGTGACCTTACAACTACAAAAAGGTGGCCCAAAAGGCTGAGTCTTCATAGGGCGTGTGTCGGGATATCTAGCCACTGATGAAGATTTTAAAAGTCAACTTCTGGGATGGTGGTGGGAGTATATGGAGACAAAGAAGCAGCATAGGGACACCCCGGCTTTATTTTGGGAAACGGCGAAGGCGGTGTTAAGAGGAAGAATTACCTCATATACCTCGGCCCAGAAAAAAGAGGCTAGAGCTAAATTTCTGGAAACCACTGACGCCTTGAGGAAACTTTACACTGCATTTTTGCAAAACCCCACAGACCAGAAGAATGTCAAAAGGGTGACAGCTAAACACAATTTTGACTATTATTCAGAAAAATTAAAAAGACATTACGCTGATCACACCTCAGCGTACTTCTTCAGGTACGGGAACAAGGCAGGCAAACTACTAGCCAGAGTAGCAAAAGGTAGAAGACTTCAGCAACCAATGCCAAGACTTAAGTCAGGGGGAGGGGGGTGAAGATTGACACGAGAGATACTATACCAATCTTTAGGGATTACTATGAAAATTTATATACTCAGGAGCCCTATGACGCACAAGATGGGAAAGAATTTTTAGACAACTTATCCCTACCGACAGTAGGGGGAAGACGATCTAGCAATCCTGAATGCCCAAATTACAGAACAGGAAATCCTATCAGTCGTTAAATCCTTGCATAATGGGAAAGCCCCGGGCCCTGATGGATTCCCAGCAAAGTTTTACAAAGCACTCAGCACAGAATTAGTCTCCAGTCTATTATCGTTATTTAATTTGATTATACAGGATAAAACTGTTATGCCATCAGGGAACAGGGCGCACATAAAACTCATACCCAAACAAGATAAGGATCTAACACACCCGGGGTCTTGCAGACCAATCTCTTTGATAAACCAAGATTTAAAGATCCTCGCTAAAATAAAGGCAAATAGACTGCCAAACATCCTACCTAAATTAATTGGTCAACACCAAGTAGGATTTGTGAAGGGTTGATCAGCTACCATAAACATACGTACGGTACTGGTGGTACAGAATTGGATGACAAAACAAAAACATGCTGGGAATGGAGTCCATCAAGCTCTTTTAGCAATAGATGCCGAAAAGGCTTTTGATAATGTAAACTGGGAGTGGCTGGGACTAGTTCTAGACTGGATGGGAATTAGGGGAAACTTTTGTGCCTTTGTTCAAGCAATTTATACTTCACCCAAGGCTAGTATATGCCTCCCTGGGTTTTTATCTACACCGTTCCAGCTCCACTAGGGAACAAGACAGGGGTGTCCGCTTTCACCACTCCTATTCAATAAAGCACTGGAGCCACTGGCCTTGCACCTATTAAAACCTGATGTTTATGAAGGAATACGGGGGGGGGGGGGGGGGGAGAAATTAAACTAGCCTGCTTCGCTGACGATATGTTACTATTTATGAATGATCCGACCAAATACCTACACAAGGTGTTAGAGACTTTAAATGGGGTGAATAAATTCATGGGGTAAAAAAATTATGTTACCAAATGCCAATTGTTGCAGATTGGGGGAGGTCCATCACTGGTACAGGAAGCTGACTCAATCTTAGTGACGAGAGGATGTATAAAATATTTGGGAATAAAAATCGGAAGAAACCCTGCTATGATGTACAAATTAAACTATGCCCCTCTGATAAATAAAATAGTTAATGAATTAGAGATGGAAGGACCTCCCATTGTCCCTTAGACAAGAGCACAGCTAGTGAAAATGACCAGTTTTGCTAGGTTATTATATCCAATACAAACTATTCCTCTACTATTGAAACATGTCGATGTCTGCAAACTAAGAACAGCTTTTCTTGAATTTTTATGGGGGAAAAAACGGCCTTGGATAGCATACAAAAAGTTGTGTCTTTTAAAATGGGAGGGAGGTCTTCAATTACCTAATATCAAAGGATACAATCTGGCAGCAAACTTTAGACACATAAGGGATCGGATCTGGGTACCGTATAACTATTCGAATAGAGAACTGGAGCAGGAACTAGTGGCACCTTCTAATCTGCAGGCCCTTTTACATACTAAACAGTCATTGCTCCCTGAAGCGGCTAAAAATGCCTCATTAATTAGAGATACACTAGCAACCTGGAAGCATATCAGAAAGTTATATAAGCTTGTATATCTCGGCCTACATGCCACTGTGGGCCCTTTCGTCCTTTCAGCAAGGCCAGAACAATAAACTATTCAAAGAATGGAGCAAAAGGATATTCAGATTCTCAGGGACATACTGGATCACTCAGGGACACACCTGATTTCCCGGAAGGAATTACAGAATAAATTTCAGCTTTTGTCAAAACATTATTTGTAGAGTTGAGCGAACACCTGGATGTTCGGGTTCGAGAAGTTCGGCCGAACATCCCGGAAATGTTCGGGTTCGGGATCCGAACCCGATCCGAACTTCGTCCCGAACCCGAACCCCATTGAAGTCAATGGGGACCCGAACTTTTCGGCACTAAAAAGGCTGTAAAACAGCCCAGGAAAGAGCTAGAGGGCTGCAAAAGGCAGCAACATGTAGGTAAATCCCCTGCAAACAAATGTGGATAGGGAAATGAATTAAAATAAAAATTAAATAAATAAAAATTAACCAAAATCAATTGGAGAGAGGTTCCATAGCAGAGAATCTGGCTTCCCGTCACCCACCACTGGAACAGTCCATTCTCAGATATTTAGGCCCCGGCACCCAGGCAGAGGAGAGAGGTCCCGTAACAGAGAATCTGTCTTCATGTCAGCAGAGAATTAGTCTGCATGTCATAGCAGAGAATGAGGCTTCACGTCAGCCACCACTGCAACAGTCCATTGGCATATATTTAGGCCCAGCACACACACAGGCAGAGGAGAGAGGTCCCGTAACAGAGAATCTGGCTTCATGTCAGCAGAGAATCAGTCTGCATGTCATAGCAGAGAATCAGGCTTCACGTCAGCCACCACTGCAACAGTCCATTGTCATAAATTTAGGCCCAGCACCCAGGCAGAGGAGAGAGGTCCCGTAACAGAGAATCTGGCTTCATGTCAGCAGAGAATCAGTCTTCATATCATAGCAGAGAATCAGGCTTCACGTCACCCACCACTGTAAGAGTCAATTTTCATAAATTTAGGCCCAGAACCCAGGCAGAGGAGAAAGGTCCCGTAACAGACAATCTGGCTTCATGTCAGCAGAGAATCAGTCTTCATATCATAGCAGAGAATCAGGCTTCACGTCACCCACCACTGTAAGAGTCAATTTTCATAAATTTAGGCCCAGAACCCAGGCAGAGGAGAAAGGTCCCGTAACAGACAATCTGGCTTCATGTCAGCAGAGAATCAGTCTTCATATCATAGCAGAGAATCAGGCTTCACGTCACCCACCACTGTAAGAGTCAATTTTCATAAATTTAGGCCCAGAACCCAGGCAGAGGAGAAAGGTCCCGTAACAGACAATCTGGCTTCATGTCAGCAGAGAATCAGTCTTCATATCATAGCAGAGAATCAGGCTTCACGTCACCCACCACTGTAAGAGTCAATTTTCATAAATTTAGGCCCAGAACCCAGGCAGAGGAGAAAGGTCCCGTAACAGACAATCTGGCTTCATGTCAGCAGAGAATCAGTCTTCATATCATAGCAGAGAATCAGGCTTCACGTCACCCACCACTGTAAGAGTCAATTTTCATAAATTTAGGCCCAGAACCCAGGTAGAGGAGAAAGGTGCCGTAACAGACAATCTGGCTTCATGACAGCAGAGAATCAGTCTGCATGTCATAGCAGAGAATCAGGCTTCACGTCAGCCACCACTGCAACAGTCCATTGTCATAAATTTAGGCCCAGCACCCAGGCAGAGGAGAGAGGTCCCGTAACAGAGGATCTGGCTTCATGTCAGCAGAGAATCAGTCTGCATGTCATAGCAGAGAATGAGGCTTCACGTCAGCCACCACTGCAACAGTCCATTGGCATATATTTAGGCCCAGCACACACACAGGCAGAGGAGAGAGGTCCCGTAACAGACAATCTGGCTTCATGTCAGCAGAGAATTAGTCTGCATGTCATAGCAGAGAATGAGGCTTCACGTCACCCACCACTGCAACAGTCCATTGGCATATATTCAGGCCCAGCACCCAGGCAGAGGAGAGAGGTCCCGTAACAGAGGATCTGGCTTCATGTCAGCAGAGAATCAGTCTGCATGTCATAGCAGAGAATCAGGCTTCACGTCAGCCACCACTGCAACAGTCCATTGTCATAAATTTAGGCCCAGCACCCAGGCAGAGGAGAGAGGTCCCGTAACAGAGGATCTGGCTTCATGTCAGCAGAGAATCAGTCTGCATGTCATAGCAGAGAATCAGGCTTCACGTCAGCCACCACTGCAACAGTCCATTGTCATAAATTTAGGCCCAGCACCCAGGCAGAGGAGAGAGGTCCCGTAACAGACAATCTGGCTTCATGTCAGCAGAGAATTAGTCTGCATGTCATAGCAGAGAATCAGGCTTCATGTCAGCCACCACTGCAACAGTCCATTGGCATATATTTAGGCCTAGCACACAGGCAGAGGAGAGGTTCATTCAACTTTGGGTAGCATCGCAATATAATGGTAAAATGAAAATAAAAATAGGATTGAATGAGGAAGTGCCCTGGAGTCCAATAATATATGGTTATGGGGAGGTAGTTAATGTCTAATCTGGACAAGGGACGGACAGGTCCTGTGGGATCCATGCCTGGTTCATTTTTATGAACGTCAGCTTGTCCACATTGGCTGTAGACAGGCGGCTGCGTTTGTCTGTAATGACGCCCCCTGCCGTGCTGAATACACGTTCAGACAAAACGCTGGCTGCCGGGCAGGCCAGCACCTCCAAGGCATAAAAGGCTAGCTCTGGCCACGTGGACAATTTAGAGACCCAGAAGTTGAATGGGGCCGAACCATCAGTCAGTACGTGGAGGGGTGTGCACACGTACTGTTCCACCATGTTAGTGAAATGTTGCCTCCTGCTAACACGTTGCGTATCAGGTGGTGGTGCAGTTAGCTGTGGCGTGTTGACAAAAGTTTTCCACATCTCTGCCATGCTAACCCTGCCCTCAGAGGAGCTGGCCGTGACACAGCTGCCTTGGCGACCTCTTGCTCCTCCTCTGCCTTGGCCTTGGGCTTCCACTTGTTCCCCTGTGACATTTGGGAATGCTCTCAGTAGCGCGTCTACCAACGTGCGCTTGTACTCGCGCATCTTCCTATCACGCTCCAGTGCAGGAAGTAAGGTGGGCACATTGTCTTTGTAGCGTGGATCCAGCAGGGTGGCAACCCAGTAGTCCGCACAGGTTAAAATGTGGGCAACTCTGCTGTCGTTGCGCAGGCACTGCAGCATGTAGTCGCTCATGTGTGCCAGGCTGCCCAGGGGTAAGGACAAGCTGTCCTCTGTGGGAGGCGTATCGTCATCGTCCTGCCTTTCCCCCCAGCCACGCACCAGTGATGGACCCGAGCTGCGTTGGGTGCCACCCCGCTGTGACCATGCTTCATCCTCATCCTCCTCCACCTCCTCCTCATCCTCGTCCTCCTCGTCCTCCAGTAGTGGGCCCTGGCTGGCCACATTTGTACCTGGCCTCTGCTGTTGCAAAAAACCTCCCTCTGAGTCACTTCGAAGAGACTGGCCTGAAAGTGCTAAAAATGACCCCTCTTCCTCATCCTCCTCCTCCTCCTCCTGGGCCACCTCCTGTTCCATCATCGCCCTAAGTGTTTTCTCAAGGAGACATAGAAGTGGTATTGTAACGCTGATAACGGTGTCATCGCCACTGGCCATGTTGGTGGAGTACTCGAAACAGCGCAACAGGGCACACAGGTCTCGCATGGAGGCCCAGTCATTGGTGGTGAAGTGGTGCTGTTCTGTAGTGCGACTGACCCGTGCGTGCTGCAGCTGAAACTCCACTATGGCCTGCTGCTGCTCGCACAGTCTGTCCAGCATGTGCAAGGTGGAGTTCCACCTGGTGGGCACGTCGCATATGAGGCGGTGAGCGGGAAGGCCGAAGTTACGCTGTAGCGCAGACAGGCGAGCAGCGGCAGGATGTGAACGCCGGAAGCTGCGAACAGACGGCCCGCACTTTATGCAGCAGCTCTGACATGTCGGGGTAGTTGTGAATGAACTTCTGCACCACCAAATTCAGCACATGCGCCAAGCAAGGGATGTGCGTCAAATTGGCTAGTCCCAGAGCTGCAACGAGATTTCGCCCATTATCACACACCACCAGGCCGGGCTTGAGGCTCACCGGCAGCAACCACTCGTCGGTCTGTTGTTCAATACCCCGCCACAACTCCTGTGCGGTGTGGGGCCTGTCCCCCAAACATATGAGTTTCAGAATGGCCTGCTGACGTTTACCCCGGGCTGTGCTGAAGTTGGTGGTGAAGGTGTGTGGCTGACTGGATGAGCAGGTGGAAGAAGAGGAGGAGGAAGCCGAGAAGGAGGAGGTGGCAACAGGAGGCAAAGAATGTTGCCCTGCGATCCTTGGCGGCGGCAGGACGTGCGCCAAACAGCTCTCCGCCTGGGGCCCAGCTGCCACTACATTTACCCAGTGTGCAGTTAGGGAGATATAGCGTCCCTGGCCGTGCTTACTGGTCCACGTATCTGTGGTTAGGTGGACCTTGCTACAGATGGCGTTGCGCAGTGCACACTTGATTTTATCGGATACTTGGTTGTGCAGGGAAGGCACGGCTCTCTTGGAGAAGTAGTGCCGGCTGGGAACAACATACTGTGGGACAGCAAGCGACATGAGCTGTTTGAAGCTGTCTGTGTCCACCAGCCTAAATGACAGCATTTCATAGGCCAGTAGTTTAGAAATGCTGGCATTCAGGGCCAGGGATCGAGGGTGGCTAGGTGGGAATTTACGCTTTCTATCAAATGTTTGTGAGATGGAGAGCTGAACGCTGGCGTGTGACATGGTTGAGACGCTTGGTGACGGAGGTGGTGGTGGTGGTGTTGGTGGTACATCCCCTGTTTGCTGGGCGGCAGGTGCCAACGTTCCTCCAGAGGCGGAGGAAGAGGCCGAGGCGGCAGCAGCAGAATAGGCCGAGGCGGCAGCAGCAGAAGAGGTAGCAGGGGGAGCCTGAGTGACTTCCTTGGTTTTAAGGTGTTTACTCCACTGCAGTTCATGCTTTGCATGCAGGTGCCTGGTCATGCAGGTTGTGCTCAGGTTCAGAACGTTAATGCCTCGCTTCAGGCTCTGATGGCACAGCGTGCAAACCACTCGGGTCTTGTCGTCAGCACATTGTTTGAAGAAGTGCCATGCCAGGGAACTCCTTGAAGCTGCCTTTGGGGTGCTCGGTCCCAGATGGCGGCGGTCAGTAGCAGGCGGAGTCTCTTGGCGGCGGGTGTTCTGCTTTTGCCCACTGCTCCCTCTTTTGCTACGCTGTTGGCTCGGTCTCACCACTGCCTCTTCCTCCGAACTGTGAAAGTCAGTGGCACGACCTTCATTCCATGTGGGGTCTAGGACCTCATCGTCCCCTGCATCGTCTTCCACCCAGTCTTGATCCCTGACCTCCTGTTCAGTCTGCACACTGCAGAAAGACGCAGCAGTTGGCACCTGTGTTTCGTCATCATCAGAGACATGCTGAGGTGGTATTCCCATGTCCTCATCATCAGGAAACATAAGTGGTTGTGCGTCAGTGCATTCTATGTCTTTCACCGCTGGGGAAGGGCTAGGTGGATGCCCTTGGGAAACCCTGCCAGCGGAGTCTTCAAACAGCATAAGAGACTGCTGCATAACTTGAGGCTGAGACAGTTTCCCTGGTATGCATGGGGGTGATGTGACAGACTGATGGGGTTGGTTTTCAGGCGCCATCTGTGCGCTTTCTGCAGAAGACTGGGTGGGAGATAATGTGAACGTGCTGGATCCACTGTCGGCCACCCAATTGACTAATGCCTGTACCTGCTCAGGCCTTACCATCCTTAGAACGGCATTGGGCCCCACCATATATCGCTGTAAATTCTGGCGGCTACTGGGACCTGAGGTAGTTGGTACACTAGGACGTGTGGATGTGGCAGAACGGCCACGTCCTCTCCCAGCACCAGAGGGTCCACTAACACCACCACGACCATGTCCACGTCCGCGTCCCTTACTAGATGTTTTTCTCATTGTTATGGTTCACCACAACAACAAATATATTATTTGGCCCAATGTATTGTATTCAAATTCAGCGGGATATAAATTTGAGGCCTAGTATTTAGGCGCTGGGTGACCGGTATGGATTTAGTGACAGAATTAGACTTGGAAATGCACAGAAGCGTGTGTGTGAAGTTATTCTGAATGACCCAATGTGCACCTTGAATATTATATACCCTTTTTGGGATAGATTTCAAATAGCTCTGATATAGCAGGAACCACTAAATTATGAAATTGCTAAATTGGGAATTGTACTTCAACCCAGAACAAAAAATGTGCTTTGACGGGCACTAAATAACTTTCCCAGCTACAACAGGACAGCGGTAACGAGAGATTTAGAGGGATTTAAATTTGAGGCCTAGTATTTAGGCGCTGGGTGACAGGTATGGGTTTAGTGACAGAATTAGACTTGGAAATACACAGTAGCGGGTGTGTGTGAAGTTATTCTGAATGACCCAATGTGCACCTTCAATATTATATACCCTTTTTGGGATAGATTTCAAATAGCTCTGATATAGCAGGAACCACTAAATTATGAAATTGCTAAATTGGGAATTGTACTTCAACCCAGAACAAAAAATGTGCTTTGACGGACACTAAATAACTTTCCCAGCTACAACAGGACAGCGGTAACGAGAGATTTAGAGGGATTTAAATTTGAGGCCTAGTATTTAGGCGCTGGGTGACAGGTATGGGTTTAGTGACAGAATTAGACTTGGAAATGCACAGAAGCGTGTGTGTGAAGTTATTCTGAATGACCCTATGTGCACCTTCAATATTATATACCCTTTTAGGGATAGATTTCAAATAGCTCTGATATAGCAGAAACCACTAAATTATGAAATTGCTAAATTGGGAATTGTACTTCAACCCAGAACAAAAAATGTGCTTTGACGGACACTAAATATCTTGCCCAGCAACAACAGTACAGCGGTGGGTAACGAGAGATTTAGAGGAATTTAAATTTGAGGCCTAGTATTTAGGCGCTGGGTCACCGGTATGGATTTAGTGACAGAATTAGACTTGGAAATGCACAGAAGCGTGTGTGTGAAGTTATTCTGAATGACCCTATGTGCACCTTCAATATTATATACCCTTTTAGGGATAGATTTCAAATAGCTCTGATATAGCAGAAACCACTAAATTATGAAATTGCTAAATTGGGAATTGTACTTCAACCCAGAACAAAAAATGTGCTTTGACGGACACTAAATATCTTGCCCAGCAACAACAGTACAGCGGTGGGTAACGAGAGATTTAGAGGGATTTAAATTTGAGGCCTAGTATTTAGGCGCTGGGTCACCGGTATGGATTTAGTGACAGAATTAGACTTGGAAATGCACAGAAGCGTGTGTGTGAAGTTATTCTGAATGACCCTATGTGCACCTTCAATATTATATACCCTTTTAGGGATAGATTTCAAATAGCTCTGATATAGCAGAAACCACTAAATTATGAAATTGCTAAATTGGGAATTGTACTTCAACCCAGAACAAAAAATGTGCTTTGACGGACACTAAATATCTTGCCCAGCAACAACAGTACAGCGGTGGGTAACGAGAGATTTAGAGGGATTTAAATTTGAGGCCTAGTATTTAGGCGCTGGGTCACCGGTATGGATTTAGTGACAGAATTAGACTTGGAAATGCACAGAAGCGTGTGTGTGAAGTTATTCTGAATGACCCTATGTGCACCTTCAATATTATATACCCTTTTAGGGATAGATTTCAAATAGCTCTGATATAGCAGAAACCACTAAATTATGAAATTGCTAAATTGGGAATTGTACTTCAACCCAGAACAAAAAATGTGCTTTGACGGACACTAAATATCTTGCCCAGCAACAACAGTACAGCGGTGGGTAACGAGAGATTTAGAGGGATTTAAATTTGAGGCCTAGTATTTAGGCGCTGGGTCACCGGTATGGATTTAGTGACAGAATTAGACTTGGAAATGCACAGAAGCGTGTGTGTGAAGTTATTCTGAATGACCCTATGTGCACCTTCAATATTATATACCCTTTTAGGGATAGATTTCAAATAGCTCTGATATAGCAGAAACCACTAAATTATGAAATTGCTAAATTGGGAATTGTACTTCAACCCAGAACAAAAAATGTGCTTTGACGGACACTAAATATCTTGCCCAGCAACAACAGTACAGCGGTGGGTAACGAGAGATTTAGAGGGATTTAAATTTGAGGCCTAGTATTTAGGCGCTGGGTCACCGGTATGGATTTAGTGACAGAATTAGACTTGGAAATGCACAGAAGCGTGTGTGTGAAGTTATTCTGAATGACCCTATGTGCACCTTCAATATTATATACCCTTTTAGGGATAGATTTCAAATAGCTCTGATATAGCAGAAACCACTAAATTATGAAATTGCTAAATTGGGAATTGTACTTCAACCCAGAACAAAAAATGTGCTTTGACGGACACTAAATATCTTGCCCAGCAACAACAGTACAGCGGTAACGAGAGATTTAGAGGGATTTAAATTTGAGGCCTAGTATTTAGGCGCTGGGTGACAGGTATGGGTTTAGTGACAGAATTAGACTTGGAAATACACAGTAGCGGGTGTGTGTGAAGTTATTCTGAATGACCCAATGTGCACCTTCAATATTATATACCCTTTTAGGGATAGATTCCAAATAGCTCTGATATAGCAGGAACCACTAAATTATGAAATTGCTAAATTGGGAATTGTACTTCAACCCAGAACAAAAAATGTGCTTTGACGGACACTAAATATCTTGCCCAGCAACAACAGTACAGCGGTAACGAGAGATTTAGAGGGATTTAAATTTGAGGCCTAGTATTTAGGCGCTGGGTGACAGGTATGGGTTTAGTGACAGAATTAGACTTGGAAATACACAGTAGCGGGTGTGTGTGAAGTTATTCTGAATGACCCAATGTGCACCTTCAATATTATATACCCTTTTAGGGATAGATTCCAAATAGCTCTGATATAGCAGGAACCACTAAATTATGAAATTGCTAAATTGGGAATTGTACTTCAACCCAGAACAAAAAATGTGCTTTGACGGACACTAAATATCTTGCCCAGCAACAACAGTACAGCGGTAACGAGAGATTTAGAGGGATTTAAATTTGAGGCCTAGTATTTAGGCGCTGGGTGACAGGTATGGGTTTAGTGACAGAATTAGACTTGGAAATGCACAGAAGCGTGTGTGTGAAGTTATTCTGAATGACCCTATGTGCACCTTCAATATTATATACCCTTTTAGGGATAGATTTCAAATAGCTCTGATATAGCAGAAACCACTAAATTATGAAATTGCTAAATTGGGAATTGTACTTCAACCCAGAACAAAAAATGTGCTTTGACGGACACTAAATATCTTGCCCAGCAACAACAGTACAGCGGTAACGAGAGATTTAGAGGGATTTAAATTTGAGGCCTAGTATTTAGGCGCTGGGTGACAGGTATGGGTTTAGTGACAGAATTAGACTTGGAAATACACAGTAGCGGGTGTGTGTGAAGTTATTCTGAATGACCCAATGTGCACCTTCAATATTATATACCCTTTTAGGGATAGATTCCAAATAGCTCTGATATAGCAGGAACCACTAAATTATGAAATTGCTAAATTGGGAATTGTACTTCAACCCAGAACAAAAAATGTGCTTTGACGGACACTAAATATCTTGCCCAGCAACAACAGTACAGCGGTAACGAGAGATTTAGAGGGATTTAAATTTGAGGCCTAGTATTTAGGCGCTGGGTGACAGGTATGGGTTTAGTGACAGAATTAGACTTGGAAATACACAGTAGCGGGTGTGTGTGAAGTTATTCTGAATGACCCAATGTGCACCTTCAATATTATATACCCTTTTAGGGATAGATTCCAAATAGCTCTGATATAGCAGGAACCACTAAATTATGAAATTGCTAAATTGGGAATTGTACTTCAACCCAGAACAAAAAATGTGCTTTGACGGACACTAAATATCTTGCCCAGCAACAACAGTACAGCGGTAACGAGAGATTTAGAGGGATTTAAATTTGAGGCCTAGTATTTAGGCGCTGGGTGACAGGTATGGGTTTAGTGACAGAATTAGACTTGGAAATACACAGTAGCGGGTGTGTGTGAAGTTATTCTGAATGACCCAATGTGCACCTTCAATATTATATACCCTTTTTGGGATAGATTTCAAATAGCTCTGATATAGCAGGAACCACTAAATTATGAAATTGCTAAATTGGGAATTGTATTTCAACCCAGAACAAGAAATGTGCTTGAACGGACACTAAATAACTCGCCCAGCTACAGCACTAGGGACAGATTTAGCTGGATATAAATTTGAGGCCTAGTATTTAGGCGCTGGGTGACCGGTATGGATTTAGTGACAGAATTAGACTGGGATATGGCCAAAAAATAAACAGACTATTGCTGGTTAAATGCACTTGGTGTGACAGCTTCACCCTGATGTAGGCTTTAGCCAAAAAACAACCACACCATTGAGGGTTAAATGCACTTGGTGACAGGCGCAGCTTGCCCCTGATTTAGTATATGGCCAAAAAATGAACAGACTATTGCTGGTTAAATGCACTTGGTGTGACAGCTTCACCCTGATGTAGGCTTTAGCCAAAAAACAACCACACCATTGAGGGTTAAATGCACTTGGTGACAGGCGCAGCTTGCCCCTGATTTTGTATATGGCCAAAAAATGAACAGACTATTGCTGGTTAAATGCACTTGGTGTGACAGCTTCACCCTGATGTAGGCTTTAGCCAAAAAACAACCACACCATTGAGGGTTAAATGCACTTGGTGACAGGCGCAGCTTGCCCCTGATTTTGTATATGGCCAAAAAATGAACAGACTATTGCTGGTTAAATGCACTTGGTGTGACAGCTTCACCCTGATGTAGGCTTTAGCCAAAAAACAACCACACCATTGAGGGTTAAATGCACTTGGTCGCAGCTTGTGCTGGCGCACCACAAGACACAAAATGGCCGCCGATCACCCCAGAAAAATGAGACTGACAAACGGTCTGTGCAGCCTAAAAACAGTGAGCAATTGAGGATCAGCAGCTCAATGATCCACAGCTGCAGATCGATCAGTTAATCAAGTCCTTTGGAGGAGTTAATCTGCCTAATCTCGCCCTACTGTCGCAGCCGCAACCTCTCCCTACGCTAATCAGAGCAGAGTGACGGGCGGCGCTATGTGACTCCAGCTTAAATAGAGGCTGGGTCACATGGTGCTCTGGCCAATCACAGCCATGCCAATAGTAGGCATGGCTGTGATGGCCTCTTGGGGCAAGTAGTATGACGCTTGTTGATTGGCTGCTTTGCAGCCTTTCAAAAAGCGCCAAGAAAGCGTCACAAAAGCGCCAAGAAAGCGACGAACACCGAACCCGAACCCGGACTTTTACGAAAATGTCCGGGTTCGGGTCCGTGTCACGGACACCCCAAAATTCGGTACGAACCCGAACTATACAGTTCGAGTTCGCTCATCCCTAATTATTTGCAATTTTTACAAATAAGAGCATTTTGTGCAGCCCAATCCAATTCCCTGGGAACTACCAGAGCTGATTCACTGTCTTCTATTTATAGAAGACTTTGCGATGCTCAACTTGGAGGGGTGGCACAAACTGTCTTTAAGGGATGGGAGACCATATTAGAGCATAGCACTATCACTTTTAAAATAAGAGAGGGCATGGACAGGATCAGATCTGCCATTAGCAATAAACAGTGGAGGGAAACCCAATTCAAAATAATTCATAAAGCAACATATGCTTTTGACTTGTCATATAGTAATGCTCCAGCACATTATTTGAGAAATTGCCCTGAATGTGGGTTACGAAAGGAACATTTATTGCATGGGTTGTGGGGATGTAGCCTTTTGAGAACATTTTGGGGACACATATGTGATTATGCTAAAGTAACTTGGGAAGTTGAAATCAGTGATATACCCCAGCAATGTATCTTCCAGTTCATGCAGCGAGACCAAGACACAGACTCAACAAATATAGTAAGCACTAAGGAACCACACATTTTGTTATGTTACTAGCAGCTACAAAATGTATCCTAAGGAAGTGGCTGCAACCCCAATTACCCTCTCTGGGTGAGGTGATTGGAACAATGAAAGTGCTTATGTATATGGATAGACTTGACACAGAAAGACATAAAGAAAAAGACACAAATAACTTCTTTCACAAATGGAGAAAGTTCATTGAAAAGCCGCTTACAGTACATGAAATCAGAGAGGTGGTGAAACCATTTGTTAATACCACTTGGTATATGAAAAAACACATAGCCAATAGTTTAGGCAAACTGGCAATTGAATCTCTGGGTCTGATCTCCTCACAGTGCTGTAAGTTTTGGTTTATGTTGTGGGATAGGGAACGGGAAGGGGTCTTATCTCAGGAAAAATTGATCAGGATGCGATTTATTGTATGTTAGTTTATCTCAGATCACTCCGAATAGGTATTGAATATGTTCTGATGTATTGACAATCTTCCTATGGCATCTGACATGTATATGAAAGATCTTTTAATCTCCTATGTCATCAGATATGAATGTACACCTGATCCAAATAAAAGTGTATAAAAAAAAAAAGAAGGCACCAGTATTATGGAAAGTGCATGCTGGTCAAGTTATACCTCTAGTTGGAGGGAAGGGTTAGGTCAAGAATTTGGCATGGGGGGTGCCTCAGTCAGCACGAAGGTTATGTGCTTCTCTGTCCCTGGCCACAAAGCACTGAGGGAAGGGGCCCCCAAGAACTATTGCACCAGGGCCCATGAGACTTTAGCTACTCTCCTGGCCATACCCTAATAAGACAGATGTATTTGTTTTACCCTAAGGCCTTGTATGTGTCTGTAGGGTTTTGTGTGCACATGTTCCTTCTTTGGGGTACTGCGTATGCGACTTGATACATTAATACTGTCTCTGAGAACTTTGTTATGGGCTAAAACTGGTGTAGAAGATTTATTATGAAGAAGCGCTATAGTATGAAGTAGTAAGTAATAGTGATGAGCGGCAGGGGTCATATTCGAATTCGCAATATTTCGTGAATATTTTGTAGAATATTTGTTGAATATTCGCAAATTCGTTATATTCTACGTTTTTTTTACTCGAAAAATCGGCAAGGTAATTATAGGGTAATATGCGAATTCTCGTAATGTGAATTTTATTGCAAATTTTTCAACTTACAACTATTAGACAAAGAAGATTATAGCACTATATTGGTTAAATTGCTCTATATTCGTTTTTTTTCGAATATTTACTATATTGCTATATATTCTTGTTTTAGGATATTACGAATATTCAAAAAACAAAGTTATAGCAATATAGCGAATATTCGAAAAAAAACTACGAATATAGAGCAATTTAGCTAATATAGTGCTATAATCTTCTGTGTCTAATAGTTGTAATTTTTTTCTCATCTGAAGTTCAGATTGGAAAAAAATTACAACTATAAAAAAAAGATTATAGTACTATATTAGCTAAATTGCGCTATATTCGTTTTTTGGGAATATTCGCTATATTGCTATAACTTTGTTTTTTTGATTATTCGTAATATTCTAAAACAAGAATATATAGCAATATAGCGAATATTCAAAAAAAACGAATATAGAGCAATTTAGCTAATATAGTGCTATAATCTTTTTTTTATAGTTGTAATTTTTTTCCAATCTGAACTTCAGATGAGAAAAAAATTACAACTATTAGACAAAGAAGATTATAGCACTATATTAGCTAAATTGCTCTATAGTCGTTTTTTTTTCCGAATGGAAGCACTTCTAGAATGGGTGATCGGCTTCGTGCCAACCAGCTTGCCCTACCCGAGTCCAGAAGACTGCCCGGATCTGCTGGTCCACCGGCTCCATTTGTCATCGTGGCGGATGAAGGGTTTGCATTAACTCACAGGTTATGCAGCCCTTTCCAAAGCGTGGTTTAGATGTCAGGAGGCGTATTTTCAACTACCGCTTGACTCGTGCCCGTCGGTATGTTGAATGCGCTTTCGGAATACTCTCTAGAAAATGGAGGGTGTTTTTGTCATCCATACAGATGGATCCGGAGAATGCTACCCTGGTGATTCAAGCTTGTGTTGTTCTACACAACTTCACCAGGATTCAGGAGGCTTCCTCTTCTGTTGACATGGAAGATTTGCCTGCATCATCAGGTTTGGGCTTGGATCGGACCCTGCATAGACGACCTGGGACTGCAGGCATTGCAGTTCGAGAACTCTATGCAGACTACTTTTTAAGCCCAGAGGGGTCCTTGCCATGGCAGAGGGACGCAATTCGTGGCAGTGTTTGATTTCTTCTGTGCTCGTTAGTTTTGTTTTTTGTTTTCCAGATAGCATCTGTAATTTCAGACATAGTTGAGTGTAGGGACTCGCAAGACAATGAGGACCCTTGACGTGGGCTTGCGGGCTGAGGTTCTTTGGAACTAAAAGCTAATCAATCTTTTTTTAACCAAACAAGATGTTTTGTTTTTAAATTTTTGAAACATCATTAATGGATTTGCTATATGTTTCTAAAAACCTTCTAATACCTCTAAAATTTGTCACCATGTAAAATAAACTTGGTTTACTACTACAAGTATAGTTTGTGACCTTTGGAAGTGTCTTATTAAATTTGAATGTTATATATTTCTTAACTAGCTGAAATTTAGCAATTTACACTATCACATTCTACATGTATTCCTGAAACATGATATGCTTTTTTGGCACCCGAAGACTCAATAGTAAGTGTTGTTTGTTGAAAATGCACATAGCCAATAGGTTTTCAGTACAAACATTAGGATAATCTTATATTTCACCCACCCAAATTTTAAAAAAAGGTATGTTTGGGCATTTGTATTTGTGCATTCTACTCTCATCTATTATTAGTTTCCAGTGCTCCCCGTACAAACAGATGTTGGTACCAACACCTAGTAAAAAGGTCTATATCAGTGATGGCTAACCTTGGCACTCCAGCTGGGTTAAAACTACAACTACCAAGATGCCCCCCTTGCTTCATTGATTTACAAACATGATAGAAATAAATGGAGCATGCTGGGAGTTGTAATTCGTTCACAGCTGGAGTGCCAAGGTTAGCCATCACTGCCCTATATAATTTGTAGTGCTACTTCTCCAGTTTGTAAAGCTACATCCCATAGTTATGTAGGTTTTGGTTGCAGTCACATTTTGTTATGCTTTAAAAATAAATTCAAGACACATTGTTTTGGACTATTTTTTTAAAGAACGAAACCAAAGGTCTCCAAAAACATTTTACTGGCACAAATTAGCCAATGAAAATATTAAATAAATAACAAAAAAATGCACATGAATACAACATTAAAGGTTGAACAAATCCCTGGTGAAGGGACCAGGCTGGACTGAACTGCCAGGCCTCTGCTGTTGCTGTGGCAGTGGGGCAGTGGCATAGGTGGCAGCCTGAGGATAATATTGGGAAGCTGGCCAGCTGGTTTCCGGTGCCACCTGGTAAGATGCCATGGGGTTGGGGTTGGCTTTGGAGGGAAACCTGGTGAGAGCGTGCAGAAAGTATCTTGTGTCTCACGTTATAGATCTCCGCCACAATGTCTTCCTCGTAGGGGGGAGGAGAACAACTCGATTACCATGGCGATACCCGCCACGCAAGGGCTCAATCGGTGGGAAGGGACGCCCCTTAGTAAAGGACCCAGCCCCCTCACGACTGCTTCTTCCGGTCCCTCACTCCTCCTCTTGGCCAAGAATTCAATTACTCTAGAGTCTATTTGCTCCCTAGTATCTTGGGCCAAGGAAGCCTGGGGGACATTGCGTCGACGCCTTGGCTGAGGCTGCTGGGTCGTATCCAGGGACCCCTGGGAAAGGGTTGGCGGCTCAACAGGTGGTTGTCGGGTCTCCTCAGCCTGTGGATGTGTGGGGCTACTTTCCGGGGGGAAAACAGCCGGAGTTTCACTCCCACCAGCATCCGAATCCTCCGGATCTTCTTCCAAGCTGTCGACAGTACTGTATGGAAACATTAAAAATAATCATATATTAAATTTATGGAGTACAACATTCAGGTTTTTCATTAGGTTTTTATACAAAAAAAAAGAGTTGTTCTATAGTCGTTTGTACAAGTCAGAACTTTTGAAAAAGAGGAAAATCCTCGTGAGATGATAATTAAACACATCCATATAAACACAAATTCACAGATGAATCCTATTGTGAACAACAACACATTTTTATTTTAGAACAATGATAGTAGTTTTGGGATGTCCTGTGCGAAAATTGGTGGACACAGTCTAGGAGCTAACCAAGTGCTGAAATTCAGAACATCTGCATTGTGGATGTGTTTGTACACTGTCACACTCGTTTTGGTTTATTAAAGCTTCCAAAATACCACTTCCAGAACATTTCCAATGCTTCATAAGGTCAGGAAGTTTATCATAAAATTCTGCACCAGGAACGCAGTTGTATGCAAAGTATTGTGCATTTTTAATAAAAACTCATGCCAAACAGTTTTTTCAATTGAAATACAACTTGAGAATAATGGTAAAAGGAAATTTCCATAGTGACGAGGTCCTGTTTTAAAAATTTCATGTAAAAAAAAAAATCTTTTTTAATCAAAAACAAAGAAATACAGAGAATAAACCAAAAATGGGAACACTATTCAGGCACCTATGACTGGTAAGGCCTTGGCCAATCATTATCATATTTCGAACATATCCAATGTAAAGGTACACATTCTCATATTGACGATCGACAAACACCTGGCAAAATATAGTCAATCAGCTGTATGATGAGAAAATACGTGCAATGCACAAGTGTCATCTCCCTTCTAATTTCCAGCACTGATAGCACTCTATCCCATCACATATCTGTGACTATATATTAAACATAAAGTGGCACACAGGATGAAGAGAGACGGCAGAGGGCAGGGAATGTGAAATGTGCTTGTGTTGTCTCGTCATACTGCTGAAGAGTGTGGTTGTTTTTTTTTGTTTGTTTTTTTAGGTCCAAAAAAATGGACCTTCACCGAGGTGATAGCTGATCAATAGTCAAATAACATATAAAAAATATACTTACAGCCTCAAATCCATCACCGGTTTGAGAAACTCTAATTGTGCGGTGTAGATGTACGGCCTTTTTCGGGCACCCCCATCGCCACTGCGTCCCCATTCATTAAGCTCCCGGCGAAACTGATCCCGGCAGCTGTTCCATCGGGTCTTGGTTTGTTTCACTATTTCGAAAATAAAAATTTACAAGCTTAGAATTTTTCATGTTTATAATTGACCCTTTTTAAATAAAAATAAAAATAAATTCTCAACAAAAAAGCCGCAGGATAATTCATCCAAAATGGATAAAAATACAACACATGCTACAGTAGTGCCAGTTTGGATATACTAATTAAAAACGTTCATGAAGCCAGGGAATAATCGTGCTAGGTATTGGTATGTAAATTAATGCACAATATGCGTTAAGTAACAACTATTGCATACTCAATTAAAACTAGAACAAGTGCCACCAACTAGCAGGTGCACATGCATAGTATCCATTACTACAGTTTACAGTATCATAGCTAGGGCCAGCCATTTAAAAAACACCCAATAGTAGGAGTAGGGTATATTTTATAAAATTAAAATGTAAAATCCATATATAGGCATATATAAAATAAGGCAGGGAATTAAAAAAAAAACTGTTTAGGAACATGAAGCTAAGCGTTCCGCCGTATCACGGCCTAGCATCCTGGTGAGAACAGGAGTTCATGCCATCATTGGTTGCTAGGACGCCGTGAACCTAGTGCTGCCACTGCAGTACCGTAATAAACTCGTATGATCTATACCAGTGTCTGACTGTACTTCAGGGTCGACACAAAGCACACCGCATCATAGCAACAAAAGAGGATGCCAGGCTGGGATACAGCGGAACGCTCACCTCCATGTTCCACGTTCGTATGCAGTTATTAAGACATCATGTAATTAATAGCAAGTTGAATAGTGACAAGACAGGGGCCAGGACAGTGCAATGACATTGCTGGCACTTACCTAAATCTGCCCGGCCTCTGGCATCGGCTTTTTGCCATTCCACTCGCCTCATGGAACGGGCCACTTTCTCCTACGAGACCTCCTTGCGGACTCTGTCTTGATAGACGTTGAGCCTGCTGTCCCATAACTCTGGCCTCTCCTGTACCAGAGTTATGAGCTTCTCAACATTCCACTTTGGCATGGTCACAATATTTAAAGCTAATCGACAGCAAACTCCACAGAACCACTATCACCACAGGTCAGTAGCAAACTGCAATGTGATAACCTATGACCTGAAGCTTCCTTCCTGTATTGAAATTATTATTATTATTTTTAAATAGGATCTGTAATCACAAAATGCAAAGCAATCTGCAGACAGCGTGTCATAGAGTAGGAGGAACTGATCAGATTGTTATATAGTTTTGTTAGAAAAGGTTCTGAAAAACATATGATTTATACATTTAAAGGGTTTGTCTCACTTAAGCAAATGGCATTTATTATCTAGAGAAAGTTAATACAAGGCACTTACTGATGTATTGTAATTGTCCATATTGTCTCCTTTGCTAGCTTGAGTCATTTTTCCATTACAATACTGTATACACAGCTCATATCCAGGTGTTACAGCCACCCTGCAATCCAGCAGCGGTGGTCGGGCTCGTAGACTTTAAGAAAAAACACTGGCCTCTCTGTTGGCTGGGACCATTCTGCCATTCTGATCACGGCCAGCAGAAGGTGGCCATCAGTGTGTGGACACATTTGCTTTGGAGTCTGAAGTTTGAGGTTGAATAATTGATGAAAGGTTTTGAATAATATTGGGGTAAAAAATCTGGGGCAACAAATCATTTTGAGGTTTATATATGTATATGAGGCACAAAGTATGTTGGTAGATTTGTTTTTAACTTGAGGGAAAATAAACATAGGAAATGATTGTGGAGAAGTTCACAGTGGAGGAGGCCAAGTGCATAGTCATAGGGACAATGCCTCTGTTCCTGTTCCACCTTTGTCCTGCCTCCGTGAGAGGGCCCCTAGGTTCTCCGGAGGGAGGATCTCTAGTCTGTGTGTAGCTCTGCCTTAGACCACCATGCTTCCATTCTGCATGGGGTTCAGGCATCTGCTTCTGTGCTGGTTCCCATTTGTCTTGTTGTCTGTTCCATGTCCTGTGTTTGCTTAGGTTCCAGTTCTGTTGTCTGTTTCCGCTGGTGGGTTCATCAGTGTGGTTCTCTGCCGGTAGGGGCCAAGTGTACCGGGACCTTCTTGGAGGTGCGACCAGTGAACCCTCAGCCCAGTTCATCCCCACCACCAGGGGCTCTGTGATGAACAGGGCTCACTGGCTCTTCGCTCTCTGGGTTTTGCCTCTGGTCTGCCAGTGCACTTGGTTCTGTGGTAGTGCTACCACTATTGCCTATCCTGCTTACTGTTGTGTGCTTTTATTACACTTGTAATAAAGTTCTCTGTGGGTCCTAGGTCTGTTTTTCCATGTCCTGTTTGAGTGATGTCCCGGAGGTCTGCCTGTCCTGTATATTTGCACTGTACGCCTGTCCATTTGCATCTGCACTGTATTTGCACTGAATTGTGGAAAGGGTTAATGAACAGCCATTTTGCACTAAGATACTTTGGCACATTCCAGCCTCTGCACCGAGAAACACTTTTTTGGCAATCTACAACATCTGGATTAGTCAGTGTGTAATTTAAGCTAGAAATCATTTTCTGGGGTTTTAAAAACACACTTTTTTTTGCCAAAAAACAGTATTTTCCTGATCTGCAAGTGTTAAATTCCAGTTTAATATATACAGCTTTCATATTCTGTTACAAAAAAAAACACACTTTTTTGGCAATCTACAACATCTGGATTAGTCAGTGTGCAATTAAGGCTAGAAATACACCCATCATTTTCTGAGGTTTTAAAAACACACTTTTTTGCCACAAAACTGTATTTTCCTGATCTGCAAGTGTTAATTTCAAGTTTAATATTTACAGCTTTCATATTCTGTTACAAAAAAAAAACACTTTTTTGGCAATCTACATCTGGATTAGTCAGTGTGCAATTTAAGGTAGAAATACACCCATCATTTTCTGGGATTATGAAAAAACACTTTTTTGGCAATCTGCAACATCTGGATTAGTCAGTGTGCAATTTAAGGTGGAAATACACCCATCATTTTCTGGGGCTTTAAAAACACAATTTTTTGACAAAAAACACAATTTCAGGCCTTGCAGCATCAGCTAGTGTGAAATTACAGGCTTATATACTGCTGTCAAATTCAGTTGTTAAACAAACACTCGTTTGGGCAAAAAAATAATTGTTGGCAGCCTTTGATGAAGATGTCATTGTGAAATACACTGTTAATACATTTGGGTTAGATTCAGAGATTTGAAATACTGCCATTTGGTGCACCAATATTGAATTCAGGCCTACACTGGTTCAGGCCGTGTGAGATACACCCTCTACATACAGGGGTTTGATTCAGGCATTTGAAATACGGCCATTTTGGGCAAATAAATCTTTATTT
Source organism: Bufo gargarizans (assembly GCF_014858855.1). Taxonomy (NCBI): domain Eukaryota; kingdom Metazoa; phylum Chordata; class Amphibia; order Anura; family Bufonidae; genus Bufo; species Bufo gargarizans. The sequence goes on from NC_058081.1 coordinate 532,449,031, forward strand.
CAGGCCTACACTGGTTCAGGTCCTGTAAGATACACCCTCTACATACAGGGGTTTGATTCAGGCATTTGAAATACAGCCATTTTGGGCAAATAAATATTTAATTCAGGCCTACACTGGTTCAGGTCGTATGAGATACACCCTCTACATACGGGGGTTTGATTCAGGCATTTGAAATACAGCCATTTGAAATACAGCCATTTTGGGCAAATAAATATTTAATTCACGCCTACAGTGGTTCAGACCGAGTGAGAGACACCCTCTATGTACAGGGGTTTGATTCAGGCATTTGAAATACAGGCATTTGAAATACAGCCATTTTGGGCAAAGAAATATTGAATTCAGGCCTACACTGATTCAGGCCGTGTGAATCAGTGTAGGCCTGTGAGATACACCCTCTACATACAGGGGTTTGATTCAGGTATTTGAAATACAGCCATTTTGGGCAAATAAATCTTTAATTCAGGCCTACACTGATTCAAGCCGTGTGAGATACACCCTCTACATACAGGGGTTTGATTCAGGCATTTGAAATGCAGCCATTTTAAATACAGCCATTTTGTGCAAAGAAATATTTCATTCAGGCATACACTGGTTCAGACCGTGTGATATACACCCTCTACATACAGGGGTTTGATTCAGGCATTTGAAATACAGCCATTTGGTGCACCAATATTGAATTCAGGCCTACACTGGTTCAGGCCCTGTGAGATACTCCCTCTACATACAAGGGTTTGATTCAGGCATTTGAAATGCAGCCATTTGAAATACAGACATTTTGGGGAATGAAATCTTTAATTCAGGCCTACACTGGTTCAGGCCGTGTGAGATACACCCTTTACATACAGGGGTTTGATTCAGGCATTTGAAATACAGCCATTTTGGGCAAATAAATATTTAATTCACGCCTACAGTGGTTCAGACCCACGGAGAGACACCCTCTACGTACAGGGGTTTGATTCAGGCATTTGAAATACAGCCATTTGAAATACAGCCATTTTGGGCAAAGAAATATTGAATTCAGGCCTACACTGATTCAGGCCGTGTGAGATACACCCTCTACATACAGGGGTTTGATTCAGGCATTTGAAATACAGCCATTTTGGGCAAAGAAATCTTAAATTCAGGCCTACACTGATTCAGGCCGTGTGAGATACACCCTCTACATACAGGGGTTTGATTCAGGTATTTGAAATACAGCCATTTTGGGCAAATAAATCTTTAATTCAGGCCTACACTGATTCAAGCCGTGTGAGATACACCCTCTACATACAGGGGTTTGATTCAGGCATTTGAAATTCAGCCATTTTGGGCAAAGAAATCTTTAATTCAAGCCTACACTGGTTCAGTCTGTGTGAGATACACCCTCTACATACAGGGGTTTGATTTAGGCATTTGAAATACAGCCATTTTGGGCAAAGAAATCTTTAATTGAGGCCTAGTCTGGTTCAGGCCGTGTGAGATACACCCTTTACATACTGTCGTTCTATTCTACTATTAATTAAACACCCATTTAGGGCAAGATCCTAAATTCGAAAAAATATGAGGAGAGCATCAAATAAGGGACATGGCCCAGGTCGTGGTGCTGCTGGATGAGCTCCTGTTACAGGGAGAGGACGTGGTCGATCTGTGCCAGCTACACGCACAAGTGAAACCCCTTCCTCAGGTGCGAGTAGGTGACAAAACCTGCAGCGGTATTTGGTCGGGCCTAATGCTGCTCAACGAATGGTGAGGCCTGAACAAGTATAGGCAATAGTACAGTCGTGGCCAAAAGTTTTGAGAATTACATAAATATTGGAAATTGGAAAAGTTGCTGCTTAAGTTTTTATAATAGCAATTTGCATATATTCCAGAATGTTATGAAGAGTGATCAGATGAATTGCATAGTCTTTCTTTGCCATGAAAATTACTTAATTCCAAAAAAACCTTTCCACTGCATTTCATTGCTGTCATTAAAGGACCTGAAGAGATCATTTCAGTAATCGTCTTGTTAACTCAGGTGAGAATGTTGACGAGCACATGGCTGGAGATCATGATGTCAGGCTGATTGGGTTAAAATGGCAGACTTGATCTGTTAAAAGGAGAGTGATGCTTGAAATCATTGATCTTCCATTGTTAACCATGGTGACCTGCAAAGAAAACATGCAGCCATCATTGCGTTGCATAAAAATGGCTTCACAGGCAAGGATATTGTGGCTACTAAGATTGCACCTCAATCAACAATTTACAGGATCATCAAGAACTTCAAGGAAAGAGGTTCAATTCTTGCTAAGAAGGCTTCAGGGCATCCAAGAAAGTCCAGCAAGCGCCAGGATCGTCTCCTAAAGAGGATTCAGCTGCAGGATCGGAGTGCCACAGTGCAGAGCTTGCTCAGGAATGGCAGCAGGCAGGTGTGAGCGCATCTGCACGCACAGTGAGGCGAAGACTTTTGGAAGATGGCCTGGTGTCTAGAAGGGCAGCAAAGAAGCCACTTCTCTCCCCAAAAAACTTCAGGGACAGAATAATCTTCTGCAGAAAATATAGTGAATGGACTGCTGAGGACTGGGGCAAAGTCATATTCTCCGATGAAGCCTTTTTCTGATTGTTTGGGGCATCAGGAAAAAGGCTTGTCCGGAGAAGAAAAGGTGAGCGCTACCATCAGTCCTGTGTCATGCCAACAGTAAAGCATCCTGAGACCATTCATGTGTGGGGTTGCTTCTCATCCAAGGGAGTGGGCTCACTCACAATTTTGCCCAAAAACACAGCCATGAATAAAGAATGGTACCAAAACACCCTCCAACAGCAACTTCTTCCAACAATCCAACAACAGTTTGGTGAAGAACTATGCATTTTCCAGCATGATGGAGCACCGTGCCATAAGGCAACAGTGATAACTAAGTGGCTCGGGGACCAAAACGTTGACATTTTGGGTCCATGGCCTGGAAACTCCCCAGATCTTAATCCCATTGAGAACTTGTGGTCAATCCTCAAGAGGCAGGTGGACAAACAAAGACCCACTAATTCTGACAAACTCCAAGAACTGATTATGAAAGAATGGGTTGCTATCAGTCAGGAATTGGCCCAGAAGTTGATTGAGAGCATGCCCAGTCGAATTGCAGAGGTCCTGAAAAAGAAGGGCCAACACTGCAAATACTGACTCTTTGCATAAATGTCATGTAATTGTTGATAAAAACCTTTGAAACGTATGAAGTGCGTGTAATTATATTTCACTACATCACAGAAACAACTGAAACAAAGATCTAAAAGCAGTTTAGCAGCAAACTTTGTGATAACTAATATTTGTGTCATTCTCAAAACATTTGGCCACGACTGTAGATTGGATTGCTGACAGTGGATCCAGTTCCTTCACATTGATTCCCACCCAGTCTCCTGCTGAAAGACCACAGTTGGCACCTGCAGCCGATGTCCATCAGTCTTTCACCTCACCCCCTTGCAAATCAGCCAAGCAGTCTGAGCCCCATGTCATGCAGCAGTCTCTTCTGCTTTTTGATGACTCTGTAGCACGGTTTCCCAGGGCCATCCACCTAGCCCTGCTCCAGAAGTGAAAGAGATTGAGTGCACCGATGTCCCAACCACATATCTTTCAAGATGAGTATATGGGAGGACCATCGCAGCACGTTTCGAATGATGACAAAACACAGGTGCCAACTGCTGTGGCTTTCGAAAGTGTGCAGACCGACAAGGAAGGCAGGGATGAAGACTGGGTGGAAGATGATGTGCTGCAGTCTCGGACCTCTTCATCCACCTCTGGAGTGACAGTGCCACCTGCGACCCCGCAAACAGAGGATCTGCCAGCAACACGACCACCTGGGTCATCAAGCATCTCCACAATGTCCCAAGGAAGCGTTCAGCTCTCCATCTCCCAAACGCTGGAGAGGAAGAGGAAGTACCCCCTTACCCACCCGCGATCCCTAGCCCTGAATGCCAGCATTTCAAAATTACTGGCCTTTGAAATGCTGTCATTCCGTCTGGAGGAGACGGATAGTTTTAAGGGCCTTATGGCGGTGGCTGTCCCACAGTACATCGTGCCCAGCCGCCACTACTTTTCCAGGTGAGCCATCCCTTTCCTGCACAATCAAGTAGGGGAAAAAATCATGTGTGCACTGCGCAACGCCATCTGTGGCAAGGTGCACCTGACTACTGATACGTAGACCAGTAACAGTAAGCCCGGTCAGGGACGTTATATCTCCATAACAGCACACTGGGTAAATGCAGTGGTGGCTGGGCCTGAGGCAGATAGCAGTTTGGCGCGTGTCCTTCCACCACTGAGGATTGCAGGGCGCTTCAGTTTGCCTGCTGTTGCTTCCTCCTCCTACTCTGCTTCCTCATCCTCTACCAGATCCTCATCCGGTCAGCGTAACACCTTCACCACCAACTTCAGCACAGCCAGGGGTAAACGACAGCAGGCAGTTTTAAAATGTATCTGTTTGGGGGCAAACCACACACCGCGCATGAGCTGTGGACAGGCCTTGAACAGCAGACCGATGAGTGGTTTGTGCCAGTACCAGCCCGGCCTGGTGGTGTGCAATATCTTGTAGGAGTTCTGGGACTAGCCGGTTTGACGCACATCCCTTGCCTGGCGCATGTGCTGAATTTGGTGGTGCAGAGATTCCTTAAAAATATGTCAGAGCCGCTGCATAAAGTGCGGGCCGCCTGTGCGCGCTTTCGGCGTTCTCACCCTGCTGCTGCTCGCCTGCCAGCGCTGCAGCGTAACTTCGGCCTTCCCACTCACCTCACCGCCTCATATGCGACGTGCCCACATGCTGGCCAGACTGTGCAAGCAGCAGGCGATAGTGGAGTTTCAGCTGCAGCACGCACAGGTGAGTCGCTCGGCGGAACAGCACCACTTCACCACCTGGGCCTCCATGCTAGACCTGTGTTCCTTGTTGCGCTGTTTCGAGTACTCCACCAACATGCCCAGTGCCGATAACGCCATTCTCAGCGTTACTATCCCACTTCTATGCCTCCTTGTAAAAATGCTCCTGGTGATGGTAGAGGATGTGGCCAGGGCCGGCGCCACCCATAAGCAGAGTAGGCGATCGCGTAGAGCACACTCTGCCTGGGGGTGCCAGCACTCTGGAGTCTGAATCCCAAGCAGTAGTACCCGGTCACCGCCTGCACCCTGCGCCCTACTTGTGAATCATCTGACAGCATCTCCTTGACTCCTTCTGTTCCTGTACTTGCCGGCTGGATGCGCTGCGAGAATGAGTTTGTTCAGTCACTTCGGGCAGAGCGAGTGGCACGCAGCTGACACACAGCTACGAGACCCTGGTGTATTTAAATCTCATTTAGAAAAGTTTCTCCTGGGATTCAAACTCACGACCTTTCACATCAGAGGCAAGGCCTTTACCCACACGGCTATGAGAGCTGTATAGCCAGAAGGTCATGGGTTCGAATCCCAGCATAAACTTTTCTGAAAGACAGGCTAAATAAGAACACGAGCACCAAATCTTCAATACAAGAGGCTGGCATCGCTGACATGGAGGTAGGTATAAAAGTGTAATTTTTTTTAAATACTAGACTGTTACTTTACTGCCACAGGGGTGGGGAGGGCAATTGGCACCATGATACTGGCACCTGGAGGGGGGAGAAGAGAGGCACTTGATCCCAGAGGTGGGTCTCGTGGGATCACGTGCCGAAGACACATGATCTTGGCAAGAGCCAAGGCAATGTGGACCTGGAGCACAAGTGAGGAGCAGAACCTGGTGAGCACCCCTGGCAACCACACTCTGACAACCTGCACTATGGTGTCAGAGGCTGCAGGACAGTGACTGGCAGCAGGGTGGCACACACTTGTGTACAGGGGTCAGGGCACACCTGCTGCTTGACTAGGGGCCATAGATTCTAACTGGCACAGAGCCTAATAGGTGGCACAGGACTGTCTAAAGGGCTATGAATGGTACAGGGTGCAGAACAGTGCCAGACTGGCAGAGGGCCCAAGGCAGCATACTGTTTTATGTTGCCCTAGTGGCACAGGATTTCAGACAGTGGCTGAATGGTGCCTGGCAGTGAATAGGTGGCACTGCTCGTGTTTGGTGTGCCAACCTGCTTAACAGCACAGAGTGATTGGCATCACTGGGATGGTTCTAGGTGGCAGACAATGGCTGGATATTAGCTTTTGCCTAGGGTGGCAAAAATCCTTGCACAAGCCCTGGATGTGGCACAGGAGGAGGAAGATGGATTATTTCATAGGGTTTCCGGCCAGTCATTCCCGAATGGCTCAGAGGGTGGGTTCCTGCACCCACAAACCCAAGGTACACAATTATCCAGTCAGGGCACAGTTCTGGAGGATGACGAGGTGGAGGATGAGGAGGAGGAGATGGAGGAGGAGGAACCATGTTCACAGCAGGGTGGCACCCAGACCAGTTCATGGCCATCACTGGTGCGTGGATAGGGGGATACAGAGGACACAGACGATACACCTTCCACAGAGGACAGCTTTTCATTGCCTCTGGACAGCCTGGCACACATGAGCGATTACATGCTGCAGTGTCTCCGCAACGACTGACGAGTTGCCAACATTCTAACTTGTGCTGATTACTGGGTGGCCATGCTGCTGGATCCCCATTACAAGGACAACATACCAACTGCCCTGCAGCCAGTGTATTATCTGAACGTGTGTTTAGCACGGCAGGGGGCGTCATCACAGACAAGCGCAGCCACCTGTCCACAGCCAATGTGGACAAGCTCACGTTCATTAAAACGAACCAGGCATGGATCCCTCAGGACATGTCCGTACCTTGTGTAGAATAGACATGTATACCGGCACTAAGCAGCCATTGTTATACTGCAGCGCAATTGCTCATTCTTATATTTTGGATATTTCACACTCTTTTAGAGTGTACCCTAATTTAAAAAAATTAAATTAAAACTAAAAACTTATGTTGGCTACCTCGTCCTCCTCCACCGCCTCTTCCACCTACACCACTACGTCCACCACCTCCTCAAACTCCTACTCCATATGGAACTCCACCTCATAAAACATTTTTTTTTTATTTGTACGTATTTTATTTTATATCATTTCACTACTTTGTCATTTACATTTTCGGGTGAAATTCATAAATTTTTGGGTGTATAGTACCACTGCTATACCTAGTAGGCCGTTTAAAAAAATAAATAATTGGCATTAACATTTTCGTGTGAAATTCACCAATTTTTGGGTGTATAGAACAACTGCTATACCTAGTAGACCGGTAAAAAAAAAAAAAATTGTTAGTTACATTTTCTGGTGAAATTAACAAATTTCTGGGTGTATAGTACATGAGCGATTACCTAGTAGGCCGGTTAAAAAAATAAAAAATGGTAATTTACATTTTCGTGTGAAATTCACCTATTTATAGTACCACTGCTATACGCAGTACATAGGTTAAACATAAAAAAAAATTGTCAGTTATATATTATGGTGAAATTCACCAATTTTTTGGTGTGATGTACTACTGCTATACCTAGCAGGCCTGTTAAAAAAATTAAAAATTGTCATTTACATTTTATGGCGAAATTCACCTATTTTGGTGTGTATAGTACCACTGCTATACCTAGTAGACCGGCAAAAAAAAAGGAAAAAAATTGTCAGTTACATTTTCTGGGGAAGTTAACACATTTTGGGGTGTATAGTTCCACTGCTATACCTAGTAGATAGGTTAAACAAAAAAAAAAATGTCAGTTATATATTCTGGTGAAATTCATCAATATTTGGGTGTGATGTAAGTAGTAAGAGGGTATATGTTACGTAATAGTGACAGGAACCACACCCCTTTTACACGCCCCTTTTATATTGATTGATATAAATTTTATATAAAATTTATAGTGCCTGATATAAAGTTTATATCGCTTGATATTGTTTGATATAAAGAGTATTCGTCCCTTTGAAAATTTATAGGGCTATGTGGGGGATTAGCTCTTTTCCAGGGGTTGAAAACACACGCTTCTTCACAGACACCAGGATTTAGGGGCCAAACTGTGCTTTATTGTGGCACACGGCATAAAGAAAAACACACAAAGCCAAAATAAAATACCTTGCCCGTCAGGGCCCTATCTAAACATGTAGGTTTCCCTGACTCACCTAAAGCGTAACACAGTTCACACGCGTGATGAGATGCGGCTTTCCCAGCCCAACCTCCAGCAGCCTCCAGGCTGCTCCCACAACAATGTCTCCTTGGGGATAGTGGTCTCTGAGCCCTCCTGGCTCAGACCACACAGAGCCACTCCAGCCTTCTGTGTGCAAGTCCCCACCCCCTCTCACTCTGAGGATTCCTTTATCCCCAGGTGATTACTGCACCTGGTCTTTCTTCAGACCTGGCGATTCTGAGGGAAGACACAGCAAATCCTGTCATATATCTCCCCTAACAACCATGTTTGTAAAATATAAAATGTATAGTGCCTGATATTTTAATATAATAGTATTAAAATCAAACGATGACAAATATAATTCGGTTAAAAAGCTTTATTCATTTTGTTATTTGCAACATTCACGTAGGGACAGGCATGTTTGCTTGTAATTACAGCATCATATACATAAGCGTTTAATGCGCTTTGTTACAAATGATCGCACAATACGGTCATTTTTTCTAAAATCGTTAGTGAACATTTTTAAAACATTTTCAAAAGATATTCCTTTAGCGAGACATTGTAAAATATAGATACAGTAATGGCCGCAGACGGAGCTAACGGCGTCTTGTATTTGTCTGTTTTGATATCTTATAGTCTTTGAATTTTTATATAAAAACTGCATAAAGTCACCCGGAAATATTTCATTTGCAGGGGATAAACCATAACTATAAAAAAAATGGATATATCATTCGGGTATAATATAATTAAAATCCAATGCTTCCCCCGCTAATACAAATTATCCGTATTTACAATGTAGGCTGCGGGCCTGTTGATGATTTTACCCCCCGGTAATAAATCACACGGGAATACAGCTTTAAATATGCGCCTGGCGTTAATATCAGCTTTAATAACACATGCAATTTCATAATTATTCATGGTCTATTGAAAATCATATAATACCTCCCGACGATTATTTATTTCAATAATATTTTCATGAACTGAATATACAATCATATTAATTGTGTTCACAATCGGTTCTGCAAATCTAATTTCAGCTCGCAGATTGCCAGTTTTTACTAGAGAGAAATGACCGCCTGGCTCTTGATCCGGCGATAAATCAAAAGCGAACAAAGTGCAACCGTTCAAAAACTCGTGTCGATCGACGGATAAAGCGTTGTCGGCCTTGTGTTTCCCCGAAATATGTACTAGTGACATATTGACATATATTCACAAACAGCTGATTCGTCTTGGAAGTTAGGTTGAAAAGGTTTTGCCGGTATCTGTTGACCATCCAAATATAAGGCTGCATAATTCACATTATAGTGGTTGAAGCACAAAGGGTTTCTTTGGTAACTCCCGGAAAATGATTAGTTATCCACAAACGCTAGTATTACTGTTTTTGGTAGGTTGCTGAGGAAAAGATTCTCGTGGTTACATATGCGAGTGCCGGCGGGTACACTATACACTTTAAGTGACGCCCGATCGATCGAGTACTTTGCGTTAGCGGTTAACAGAGCGCGACTGTGACCGATTCTTACAGCGGGCGATACTTGTACTCTTTTGACAAACAGGGAAGCGTGCTGTATTTGTACTTTAAAATGGGCCGCCTCGGCCGACATAAGGCAGAAAGTGTCTTTGTTTCTTGTCAATTTTATCTTTAGATCTAAACCGTTCAGTATTAACTTCGATTGATTAAATATATCGGCGTAAATGGGGCCCATTAATTCAACACTCCTAGAACGGGCTGAATACTTTGCTCGCTTGCTGAAGCCGTCATTACGCCCGTCGAGAACCCGGTCATCATGATGTCCCGCTGTGTCTTTATAGAATAAACCGGCTGTAAATTGGGACGCTAAAGTTTGTGAATTATAATTTATTAGGGACCCTATATACGCTCTATACGTATAAAGGTTGTCGCTTCTTGAAATCAGCGTGTCGCCGAGAGTTATATCCAGTTGATTAAAAAGACTCGCTATAGGGTAGTTAATAAGTGCAACGCGGGATCCTTCTGATATGGGTGTGTTATCAGGACTAACGATTTTGCAAACGACGTGTAACAATGTGTTATTAAGGTCGTAATAATATTCACCGCTGCCCGTGATGTAGAATTCCAAAGGGGCATTGTCAGTGATTGCGGCGATTGGCTGCACCTCTACATTAAGGGATTTTTCAATGCTTGTTTGGGTAGGAGGTATTTGAAAGATATCCAACTCTGATTTGGCATACTCGGCGGATGCGTCATGCACGAAGGCCATAGCGGCGGCCTAGAAGATGTCACTTGGTGAGCGACTTCTTGTTTTCTGGCGGTGACGTCTCTTAGGTTGTGCTACTTTATTCATAAAAGTTGTTAAGACAATGGCAGCGCGTTCACGTTTTCTTTTACGCGTTTTTTTACGTATTTGTACGACACCAGAGCCCTCATGGTTCTGCGTCGACCTATTTATACGATCCATCAAGGCTGTCGAAGCCGTAATGACAACGTCTTTAGCGATGTTACGGGCGGCTGTTTTCACGTGTGGTTTTGCAAGCTCCACAACTTTCTTAAATAGGGGAACAACACGGCGGAACAGACCCCGAAATAACCCGGCGAGTCCAGAACCATGCATGAATTCAGTACCGTGAAAGCCGTCCAAGCCATGACCGGCTTGCGTTATGTAATAATGCGTATACGCGTCCGGGTCACCGTACACTCTCTGGGACAACATTTTAGTGCGTCGTCACCGCGCGCGGTCTAAAGTGTAGTCGCACAATAGTCTTACCGTATTTGAATTTAACAGGTTTAGCCTGATCCGTCAGTATCGATATTATAACCATGTCAAAATGATGTTTACAAACAGGTATATAGTCCGGACGGTGATACTTTTGCGTAACTATATCACCATTTTTGCCGCCTAACTCGACAGTTCTTAAAAGTTGTACGTAACTATCGCCAACAAGTTGATGTTGGACGATATCGGTACATACAAACAATGTATAAAAACCGGCTTTAATATCGGAATTAATTTTTTTCTCTTTTGATGAAACTAGAGCAATCCCCTTTATACCACCAACATGATGTTCTAAAACAGGTAAGTCGGGTCCTTTGTAGCGGAGAGTGATGTGCTCGGTGTCGACATTCTTGAGCGGCGGAGCTTTCAAATACCCTGTCAGCCCCAAAATATTCCCCAACTTCACACAAGGCATGAACTTGTATGCTGGTGAATTCAGTACATAAACGGTTCTGTCAATATCGTCGTATCTTAGACGCAATTGATCGGAAGGTATTTTTATAGATTCAAGTTTGCTATTAATGGCTTTGATGAGATCTTGCATATTGGAGTAATAACCCGATTTAACAAAAAGCTCGCTGATCATCTCGTCGCGCTGTGCGACGTAGAATACACCATCTCCCGGTCCAAAGGTTTCCCACGTATGTGGATACTGAATCTCCACTAAAGCTACTTCGTAAGGGCCGCGAAGATGCACCGCTTTTGCTAACTTAGTGGTGTAATCAACGATGCTGTTTTCGGGATAAAGTTTGGCGGAGGCGTTGCAGGGCAGCGTGATAAAAAAACGATCCATCCTCCATAGTTTACAGACGCATCAACTGTTTTTCAGGCACCCAAGAGTTAAACTTGTCAGGGTAACCTATCCACTTTACAAAATGTTTTACCCCGAACTTTCTTCTTTTTCAGTATTTTTTCTATCCTGTAAACACGTAGCTTGTCGAGAGTTACTTTTTGGACTTCTTGCCTTAACAGCGTTTGTAGTTAAAAAATGATGTATTTTATAGGTTTCACAAAGACGCCTCATAGGTTTGTTTATAAACTCACGGCCCCGATCAGTCTGGAGCTTTCGGGGGGTTCGGCCGCTTAACTTAAATATCTGCTCAAAAGCGGTAGCCACGGTAGCACCGGACTTATTTGAAAGGCCCGAAACCCAGGCATATTTAGATAGAATATCAACGACCGTCAGCAGGTATTTTACACCATTTTATTTTCTTTAGAAAAATCCATCATCGACACAAGATCTGCCTGCCATTGAGCATGTATATCAGACACCATAACCTTGTTTCTTGTAAAGGATTTTTTAACTGGTTTGTACAACGTGTAAGTATCCTCGTTGCTCAACCAGTTTTTACAGAGTCTTTTCTTATTCCAAATTTCCGTACTTCTCAGTCAACGCCCCCATAAGAGCCGACAGCTTTTGGCATGTAGTACTGTTTTCACAATATTTTGCATTTTGCAGGCATTTTAGTTTCAATTGATTTTTATTGTCAGAGGAATGGCTCATGCCAAGTACAAAGCATCACATAAAAAATACAAGCAAAGATATGAGTCACTGAGCACATTACTCCTATTTTTGTCTACATACAAAATAAAATGTTTAAACAATTCTAAATTGCCATAGCAAGAGCTTGACATTCTAATTAGAAGAAACAAACTCATAATTAAACACTAGTCATTCCTTCAATCGTTGGTGCTGTGTCCACTTTTATCCCTTAAGATGTATGCGCAGCCTGTTTTTGAGACAATCAATAGCAAAAACACACATTTGTGACTACACCCAGTTTGCTACATTATCATTTTACCCCGTCCCCTACTTCATTACTAATTCTACTCAGTTACTATTAGTGTTATCCGGAGTCGCTGGATACAGACTCTCCCAGATCCTCCATTTCAAGTTGTGATGTTCAACCTGAAAGGTTCTATGAGCTAGAATGTATTCATAAGATTTCGTAGTATTGATCGCATTAACGATCTCTTGAAGATCGGGAATATTGTTGCTTTTCCAGTTCCTCGTGATTGCCAATTAAGTGGCGAGCAATAGGTGTAGTACTACTGTCCTGGATTTAAAAAGTATTTTATCTAGGCCTATCAGTAGTAAGGCTAGGGTAGGATTCGGAGAAATCTGGAATCCAGCGACTCTAGAAATTATAGTGAACACTTGAGACCAAAGAGAGTGTATACCAGTGCAGTAATGTACCTTTGTTTCCGCACCCCCTCCAACATTCAATGTTGGTATTAGGATAAAAAAGCTGTAACCTAACTGGGGTGTAATACCATCTCAATGTTGTTTTTAGAAAAGCTTCCAAATGGGTAACGCACTTAAGAGTGGAGATAGCAAGTCTGTTCGCTGCTGACCATTGGGCCGTGGAGAATGTGGTTTTCAGCTCATTTTCCCACGCTAGAAATGGGGCCGTTTTTTTGAACTGATCTTTGTTTCCCAAAAACATATACAAAGGCTTAATCCCCTTCTGAGCTAAGCCTGGAGTAGACCATTGGATCAGCAGTTGAGTGTGATTTTTGAGGATAAAAGAGGGGTTATTCGACAAAGCATGTCTGATTTTGATATATGAAAACCCCTCCTGCGGAGGAATATTATAAGATTCCTCAATATCCTTGAAGGTTTTTAAAGTTGAACCTGAAACAACACTCTCCACGGTGGAAATTCCGCTATTCTTCCACACTTTGACATTTAATTCTGGAACCAAATATTGGAGAGACTCTATGGGGGTGATATGCGCCACTGATGTTGGAGTGGCATGACTTGAATCATGGTATTTTTTCCACATAGCTACCGATGTAGAAACATAAAAAGCGGGGTGAAGGCCCGAGTAGTCCTCATGTAGTGCGGCCATGAGTAGAGCGCGCAAATCATGACCTGGGATTTGTGCCTGTTCAATGTGCACCCAGTGTTTTCCCACCTCTCCTTTCCACCAATCTTTTAGTTGATTTATTCTAGAGGCTAGATAGTAGTTATGTAAGTTAGGCATACCCAGACCCCCACACTTTTTATGTCTGCACATAATGCTTCTCGTTATTCTTGGTTTAGTTTTGTTCCAGATAAAAGCATTTAACATTCTATTGGCTTGGTTAATAAAGGAAAGTGGAACCGGAATAGGAATAGTGCGGAACAGATATAATAGTTTTGGCAAAATGTGTTGCTGAAACAGCAGCAATACGTCCTAACCAGGATAACTCTGTTTTGGCCATGCTATCCAAGTCTGGTTTAAGTGCATGCAGGAGGGGGGGGGGGGAGTTAGCTTTATAAAGTTCCTGGGGGGTAACTGTCACTTTAAAGCCTAGATATTGGACCATGGATTCCTGCCAATCTAGATGAAATTCTGTTCTCATCTGAGCCAAGATTGTTCCTGGGATCCCCAACGATAGGGCCTGAGATTTGCTCTCATTAATCTTGTAGTATGATAATGCTCTATAAGACCGAATGATATCCATCACCGCTGTCAAGGACTTACTGGGGTTCGTTAGGGACAAAATAATGTCATCCGCATACATGGAAATACAGTGTTGCCTATTACCAATTTGTATTCCGGATACATCGTTTGCCTGACGGATCGCCTGTGCCAAGGGTTCCAATGATAAGATAAATATCAAGGGAGATAAAGGACAACTCCTGTCTCGTGCCATTGGACAGTGTAAACGGGTCAGACAATACTCCATTCGTAAAGACGCGGGCTGAGGGATTGGAATATAGTACCCGTATGGCTTGCATAGTAGCCTCAGGGAACCCCATTTTACGGAGTACAGAGAAGACAAACGACCAATTTACTCGGTTGAATGCCTTCTCTGCGTCCAGGGTAACCATAACCGTCGGGATATGGGCACGGTTTACATAATCTATTAAATTCAGTACTCTTCTGGAGTTGTCTGTAATTTGGCGCCCTTGAACAAAGCCCACCTGGTCAGAGGCCACTAAAGATGGGATGATATTTGCTAAGCGGGATGCTAAAATTTTCGCATAAATTTTGAGATCAGTATTTAATAAGGAGATGGGGCGGAAGTTTTGGGGTGTGGAAGGATCCTTACCAGGCTTTGGCAAAGTTACTATAACCGCCTCCAACATTTCATTGGGCATAGTACCCGTGTCCATGGCACGAGACAGGGATGCGTGGAGGTGAGGTAACAGATGATCAGAAAAGATTTTGTAATAGGAGTTTGGGAGCCCGTCCGGACCTGGGCTTCTGTGATATGGCAGGCCTTTTATTACTTTGTAAATTTCAGCCTGGGTGATAGGGGCGCTAAGGGATTCACATTGGTGTTTATCCATAGCGGGTATCGCTAGGGATCCCAAGAAGTTTTCCATATCCCCAGGGGAGACCGGAATAAAGCCAGGTTCCTCTTGTAAATTATATAGTTGGGAATAATAGGATCTAAATTGATTAGCTATGGCTTTTGGGTCGAACAGCTTGTTTGTCTTGGAAGAGTCCCACAGAAATGCTATTTTTGATTTTGCAGCTCTTGCTTTTATTCGGCTTGCCAAGAGCCTCCCTGCCTTATTGGCTTGGGAGTAGTAAGTAGCTTTAGTTCTCTTGAGCGACAAGCTCATATGTATGCAGGAAACTCTCCCTAAGTTGAGACCTAAGTATTTTAAGCTTATCCGAAAGTTCTAAAGAAGGGGAAGTTTTATTTAGAGCTTCTGTAGTCTGTATTTGTAGTAGAAGGTCATTTTGGTGTTTTTCTCTAAGTTTCTTATGTCTATGACTTATTTTCAGTAGGATTCCCCTAATAAATGCTTTATGGGCTGCCCGTACTATAGTAGGGTCTGCTACAGAGGCAGCATTAAATTTGAAGTATTCCTGTAATGCTGCAGATATTTCAGATTGGTAATTGGTATTGGCCAATATGAAGTCATTAGCCCTCCATAACGGATTTGGTGGGGTAGTAAACTCCTCCCTTATTTCCAAGGATACTGGGGCGTGATCCGACCAAGTGATCGTTCCGATCGAAGATTTACCAGAAACGCTTAGTGACATTCTGTCCACAAGGAACAGATCTATGCGGGAATATGTCCTATGTGCAGGAGAGAAATATGTAAAGTCCCTTTCAGATGCATGGTGAATACGCCATACGTCAAATAGGGAATTAGCTAATAGAGAGGGCATGAGGGATGTTGCATTCAACCTGGAAACAGAGGAGGAGTCTTGGGATGGATCAGGTGCTACATTAAAGTCGCCACAGATAATTACTCTTCCTTCTTTTAGGGACTGTATTTTCTTAAAACAGCTTATTAAGAAAGCGCACCGGTCGAATATTCGGGGCGTACACTCCCGCTAGGGTATAGACTATGTTATTAATAACGCACACATGAATAACATAACGCCCTCCTGGATCAATTACCATTTTCTTTTCCGTGTATGCCACCGAGTTGCGTATAGCTAAAAGAACCCCTCTCTTTTTACCGGAACTATGGGAGTGTAACAAGATTGGAAAGGAAGGGTGTTTCAACCTTCTTGCATCAGCCTCCAATATGTGTGTCTCCTGCGCGCAAAATATATCACATTTATTCGCGAGTGCCTCCCTCCACATCACCCGTCTCTTAAATGGACTGTTCAAGCCTCTTACATTCAAGGAAGTAATCGTCAGTTCCATCGTGTACTATACGAGGCTGCAGATGAAAGACTATTCGGACAATACGGAAGGAGGCACCCGCCAACAACTTGTACAATGAATAAGCGACTGAAAAGTTGTAGGCACGGCACAAGGAAAAAGCAAGTGTAAAAAAGCATAAACATTAACAAAATAAACAAAAACTGACCGCCCTGAAAGAGGGACGGTAAAATAATAGCACAAGGGTTATATCTCACATCCCCTTGCGAACTCTGTTGGGGGAAGACAGTCTTGCCTACCACCATTAGGATTCAAGGTGAGAGCTCAGTCCCGCTCCTTTAACTGCAGGACAACTGGAAGAACCTGTCAATAGTGTTTTTTCTGACGCCGTCTCTCCACTCTTTGCCACTCTCCATCTGCCGACAAGTGCTGCTGCTGTTTTTCAGTAGGAATCACCGACACTGAAATGCCCCAGGTTGCCAGGACGGCTTTACCTTCCTCCACCGTGCGAATCACTGACATGGCTCCATCTCTCTGCACTAATAGCTTCATGGGATATCCCCACCGGTAAGGAACTGAATGGGATCTCAGAGCCGTTGTAATTGGGGCTAGCGTGCGTCGGAGTTGCAGGGTAGCCACAGAGAGGTCCGCAAAGAGCTTAACCGACTGGTATGGATCTGGTACAGTCGCTAGTTTTCTTGCTGCGGCAAGGGTATCCTCCTTGGCCTGGAAGAAGTGTAGACGGGCTAACACATCTCTGGGGGTGTTATCAGGCAAGTGTTTCGGCTTGGCGATCCTATGTGTTCGATCAATGATAAGGTCTTGCTCAGTGCAGTCAGGCAGAAGGAGCTTAATCAGACTTTTAATGTAGGTTTGCAAATCTGCTGCCAATACTGATTCAGGCACCCCATGTACCTTTAGATTGTTTCTGCGGGATCGATCTTCAAGATCCGCCACTTTCGCCCGCAGGTAAGCAATTTCCTCCAATTGAGTATCATGCGAATCGATTAGGTTGTTATGCGAATCCGCAAACTCTCCCATTTTCTGTTCCACATGCTGGACTCTATTGTCCAGGTTTGCGACAGACACTTGGATGGGCGCAATTAGATGCGATATGTGGCCGGTCACCGAGCGATTAAATGCCTAAAGCATGTCCTTTAACAGCAAGCTGGATGCCGGTTTGTTGTCTGTGGGGAAGTTGCCGAGCGCCTCTGATAAGGTATTGTCGTCTGAATGGATCTGACTGCTGTTCGTCTCATAAGCGTCCGTTCCCGGGTCTTGCAATCTGGGTCTCTGCTTTGCCGGGCTTTTGCTGGGAGACGCCATTGCCCCCTTCTGTTCCGCTGTACGCTCTTGTATGTCCGCCTCGCTGTTGAGTTGATCCTTATCCGACCGATAGTGTCGGGGGGATCCACGAGGGCTCTGTTGTTGCGAGCAGCTGTCTTCAGAGGCTCGGGGAGATCCTCCGCTGGACGTGGATGTCGGGCTGGAGTTGGGCCCTGACTGTTTAGCTTGTGTGCCGGCGCCATCTTTACCTTGCTCGTTACTGAAGAAAAACTCAAATTTCCCCTGGTTCTTCATGCTTCTTTTTCCCCTGGTTATCATCGGTGAGGGTTCCGATGTTATTCGGCACCGAAGGAGAGAATAAAGGGCTAAAAATAAGGTTCTGCTGAACTGAATTGCTGGTCTGGAGCAGGAGCTCTGGAATCAAGCGGCCATACTCCTCAGCGTCGCGGCCACGCCCCTTTGCAGGTATTTTAGCTGTGTTTCAAACAGCGTCTACTCAACAACATGTCCTAACTGTTTATACAATTTTAAATAATCAAGCTATTATATTTATTGTAAAAAGAAAAAACAGAATACATTTTTATTTAAAACAGTTTATGTATAGTAAATAAAACATTATAAGACATTACACACAAAGAAATTTTATATACATGCAAAGTAAAAATTTATGTAAAACAAAATAAAAACATTATAAGATGTTTAATACAAACTAAGTTTATATACAAATCGCCAAAGTAAGAAAATTTACAACGTTAACCAAGCAGCTTGCAACAGGGGCGGTGGCCTCTTTTTAGGTAATAATGAGCCACGCGGCGATACACTAGGCGATCTTAATAACACCGGGGGTGTAAAAGGGCTTCGAGCCACGTCAAAGGGCTCACTCAGCGACCGCTTTTTCAAATTATCGAAAAGTTCTCTTGTTCTTGTATTACCGATAACCATTGAAGGTGCGTTCAGCTGTGCGATAGTCTCCATAAAATAGTCCCAACCGTGAGGTTTAATATTAGGCAAGTCGTGACTCTGGGTAGCTGTTCGAATCAGGTCAATAATGTTGGATCCGGGTACAGTTTGTTCTTTGTAAATGAACTCACTCATAGCGTTCCAGTACGGCTTATTACCAGCACGGTACAGTTTACTTAACAATAGTTCGGCATTTTTTCTATAACGTGTGTTAATACTGTCAAGTATCTCGTTAGTATCGGTGCTGCTTGAGGTTGCATTTGACAATTGATGTTGATCGGTTTGCGGCTGTGTAATCAGGGTTATACCAGGCATTTCTTTACCGGACTGTTTGTTGAGCATTAAGTACCTCTGTAACACGACTGTGTAGTTCTTCATTTTTTCATCATCTGAAAGGTCATTTCTGTGTAGTATTTCGCTAATCTCATCATCTAAGCGCCGTATGGCTGTTGCATCTACATAGGTATTTTAAGCCTATCCATTTCATTTTTGGAAACCAGGAACATTTTCTCTGCATGCTGCATTATGAACCACCGGCTGTATTAGCTATCAGGCTAGTGATTAAAGGTATAGCAAAGCCGAGCAAAGCTCCTATAAAACCGTCGCTCTGGTTCACAATGCGCTTCTTTCCTTTAATGGAGTACTTTTTATCGCTTAATTTCTTTATAGCCCTACGCCATTTTTTCAATATATTTTTGGGCCGCTCTTTAAGAGGGATCTTTCCTTTAAGGATGTTGAGAGCTATCTCGCCAATAGCCGATATCAAATCATTACTGGCGTTACGTAATATTGATTTTCGGGCCTTCAGATTTGTTTTGACTAATGCTTTTAAAAGATCCCAATTACGATGGATCCTGTTCGACATCCTTACAGCACCAGCGCAGCTAACAAAAATAACCGTAAAGATGTGAGATACCTCATTTTAGAGCTTCTGTTTGCACACATAAGCTACCGGCAGATCTGGTGGGAACAGACCGGTTCTGAGTCGTAGGTTCTCAGGCGTGTCAGATCTTAAATCTACAAGTAAATAGCCGTAAGGCATGTGTGTAGCATCTTCAAAAGCTTCTAAAAAGAAACGTGTTTTACCGGGATACATCTGCCGAGCCAACGTAATAATCTGTAATTTATCACGAGGGTTCTTAAAAAAAATTTATGGTACGGCTTTTCTTACCCTGACAAAAAACATTTTGAACGAGATACATAATGCTCAAATTTCTGTGGTGTACGTATTTGGTGAATGCATTTTGTATTTCAAGATTTTCACAAGCCGCCTCCATAAGATCATCAACAACCGCCAAATTTACCTTGGCCATTGGAAATAGATCAGCGTCTGTAAAATTTTGTGGGACCCCCTCGATAAACCTGATATTTGTAAACAAACGGGTTAGTTCATCATACAATTTCTGCCAACAAGTGTAAAACCAAATGACATTATCAGGTTTGTGCGACATTAACGTATCCTTGTGCATTAATACATTTTTAACAAAAAAACTCTTTCCGGAATTTGAGGGTCCTGCTAGAATACATGAAAAAGGGTGCTGAAATTGCGCAGTCATGTTTAATAGCCAAAAGGCAGCGTTGTAAAGTCAACCGTCAGCTGTCTCTTTGTGTAGATGCACTTTTGCGCTTTACGTAACGGTCTTGTCTCTATGGTCAAACGCTTCCTATTTCTGAAAATGCCGGCTTGCTCGATGCCTATTGTTTTCTGCGTCTCGGGGTCGTTGTTGTGTGAGTAATCCAACACAAGGTCTTTTAAACTGTCAAAATTAACAAGCCGTGTGTTAGCGACATTGAGTATTATACCCTTAACCTTCAATACGGTTTTTCCGTTGTTAAGTTTGTAGCCGTAAGTCTTTGCGCCAGCGGATACAAACTCGGTAATGTGGGCATCATCGGGTATTTCACTAGTTAGTTCACCGAGAAAATCACCCAAGGGGGGCGTCCATTCAGACCCCTTACTCACGAATATGACGGAGTCTGTGTCATGATAAAGGCAACGTTCCTGTAGCCTGTCTAGGAGCTTGTATAATTTGAGTCTGGCATAGGTGGTTGTAAAACAGGCTATAAAAATGTTTGTGTTTTCGTTGTGGGTGTAGCGCTCTTTTACATAGCGCCAATTGACTATGGCCGTATCGTCATTGATGAAATTAACCTCGGAGAGGTCGTAGTATGGCACAAAAGCTAATTTGAAAAGCTCGTCAGGGTCCGTGACTATGCTGGAATGTGACAAGTTCGAACGCTGGCCAAACTCACCCCACAAAGAGTTTAGGAACAGTTTTGAAATTTGTCTTTTTGCGGGGTTTACAGATATCTTATCAGATCGCAAGCATACATCTTCTTTTTTTAAATATGCCGCTATGTAAGCCGTTTTTTTCAGAATCCGTTTTACACCAACTGGGATAACCGGAAGCCTCCTGTTTATCTCTGAGGTGTAATTTGATGTACGGTGCGAACAAATCGTCTGTTATATTCGGAAAATGCCAGATCTCGTAGATCTCGGCAATCCTGTAACCTTTTTCAACAGCTAAAACTATCTCTATGGTGCACCATGTTCCGGTTAGGGACCGCTCATCGTCTGTGTGGCTGCAAATGTCTTTCTGACAGCTCAAGGCACATGTGTAACATAGCGTAAACATTAGTTTTTTATTTAGCTTTACAGGGAGGACCGGAAAAAATAAATCTCGGGGCGGGTACACTTTAACTCGTGCAATGCCAAAGTATTTTTTGATGTAGCCAAAATGATCATAAATGATTTTTGGGTGTCCTACAGGGTAAGTCTTAGTTTTATTAACAAAAGGGTACAGACTGGTGAAATCGTAATAATGTACCTTGTGGTAAAGTTTAATGGCGTTAGTGCGCCCGCCGTAAAGCGCGTCACGAGGATCCAAAGGAGTCGGGAATTTAATTTTAATCAGAAAGTCTTTGACCCCCGAATCGTTTGCAATCATTTCCCGCCACGTGTGTTCCCACAGGACGCGGATCGTAAAGCCTTGTCTCTGTAGTCGACTTTTCCTGACTAGGAAAGATTGGTATAGCTGCCCGTAGGACAATTTAGTAAGCTCGTTGCTGTCCTGCTCGTTATAGCACACAGGACACCCGTGATAAGAACATCCCTGAAATTCAAAAGCGGTGTGTTTACCGTTAACAAAAGAATACCCGTCCCAAAAATATTTACCGACCTTTTTTTCACCGCCCTTTAACGCGTGTTGTATAGAAATGCCTTCAGCATGTTCAAGGTACATGAGCCACTGTATAGCGGGTGTTGAAATACGTTTCTGGGTCTTGTGGTAATTATCTGCAGGTACAACCGCTATGGTATTTTTGGGTAGAAATTTAAACCGATACATGGCCATGCACACGATGCCAATGTGATAAGCTGGAGTGGATCAATACATTTAGTGACCGTTCTGTATTTCTTTTCACATTTAATGTATTGCAACACTTTTTGTTCTGTCATGGCCATAATCGTGTCCCTGTAACACTCACAAGCCCTTCTCAAAACCTCAACATCCTGCTTACAGTAAGCTTTTAACTCTTTTTGAAAATTAAAGGTGTCATTTTTATGTTTCTCATACCAATCTGTGAATTCTTTCTTCTCACCGGGCATCATGTATTCGATGCCGTAATACATAGCGGCCGGTAGGGCACCTATGTAGTTTTGATTTTCGGCCGTGTTGAAAAAATACGGGAAGTGACCCTTGGCGCCTGAAAAACCCATAGCCTCGGGCATCTTGCTGAGCTTGCACTCCATAGCCTCGGGCATCTTGCTACCGGCTATGCACTCCGCGTTACTCTGTAATGCGTTAGCGATATTGTCCAAAAATGTTTCGGCTCTAAATCCATCTCTAGAATACCTATTAGAAAAAATCAAATCAAACATTTCGCCGCCGTCTAAACGCAATTGTATGAAATCACCCGGATCGACGTCCCGTAAAATCCTATCTAACAATGTCTGTATAGAAGCGTGTATTGCATCAAGAGCGTCAACAAACGAGCGAATGGCTTCGAGGTTAGCGAATCTGAAGTGTTCTGTGTACATGGTACTGTTAAAATTCGATAAGTCACGCTGTTGCTGATATACACGTTCTAGATAAACGGCTCTAACATTTTGTGGTTCAGGGGGTTCGTCTGTAATAACCGTGTTATAGGGCCTGTCGCCATTTTGAGGATCGCCTGAATGACTGCGCTTTGATTGCGTATTTGAAGGTCTATTAGTGTGCGAGCTGTTTGGCCGACTGTGCCCCGCTTGTGCGGTCTGCGGTTGCTGATGTGTTTGTCCAGCATTCAGACGAGCCGACGCACCGCAAACTATTTTGTTCGGACGCACCGGCGGCCCATTGTTATGCCTGCGACGCCTTTTTTCTCTAGCTATTTTAGAACGCTTAACTGAAAAACTGATTTTTATAGCCTTTTTTAACTTTCTAACCCTAGCACTTACAGTTGTTTTTGCGCTTTTAAAAGGACGTCCACCTCCACCAGTCATCACTAGTCAGTCTCAGCATAGTCAGTCTCAGCATGGTGCTTACCTTTTGATGTGATTAATGCCTTAGGGACCTATGCCTGTATGTGCATACGTATCTCTGTGCTAACCATGCCCAGAATGTGTCATGTTTATATAGGCTGGGGGCCTGTTGTAAACCACAACATGTTGCAACTATTAGCACATTCACTAGTTGATGTCTCTCAAATAGTTAGATTATGTTTTATAAGAATTTATATGTTTATTATAGGCCTTTTTATGCCCAAATCTTAATTTTATATCAAAAACTTATCAAAGTGTTATAAATGGGCATATCCAAAAAGATTTTTATTAAAATGAAACTTTTCAATCTGTATAAGGCTACTTTCACACTAGCGTTCAGAGCAGATCCGTTCTGAACGGATCCGCTCATATAATGCAGACGGTGGCTCCGTTCAGAACGGATCCGTCTGCATTATATTGTCAAAAAATGTCTAAGTGTGAAATTAGCCTGAACGGATCCGTCCAGACTTTTACATTGAAAGTCAATGGGGGACGAATCCGTTTGAAGATTGAGCCATATTGTGTCATCTTCAAACGGATCGTCCCCATTGACTTACCTTGTAAGTCTGGACGAATCCATTTGCCTCCGCACGGCCAGACGGACACCCGAACGCTGCAAGCAGCGTTCAGGTGTCCGCCCGCCTGCTGAGGCTGAACGCCGCCAGACTGATGCATTCTGAGCGGATCCGCGTCCACTCCATTAGGGCTGGACGGAAGCGTTCGGGTCCGCTTGTGAGCCCCTTCAAACGGAGCTCACAAGCGGACAGCCGAACGCTACCGTGAAAGTAGCCTAATTTGATATAAATGCATATCAAAATTGTTGGCTTTTATATCAAAAACCTTGTGTTTAGACATTAAGTAGTTGCTGTCTTTCAAATAGTTAGATTATGTTTTATAAGAATGTATATGTTTATTATAGGCCTTTTTATGTCCAAATCTTAATTTTATATTAAAAACTTATCAAAGTGTTAGAAATGGGCATATCCAAAAAGATTTTTATCAAAATGAAACTTAACAACCTGTTTAATTTGATATAAATGCATATCAAAGTGGTTGGCTTTTATATCAAAAACCTTGTGCTTTTGTATTCATTTGGACATTAGATTATGACATTAGATTTCACCATCTGTAGTAAGCTGTACTCAATGTCCTGTTTTACCACTAACAGTAATCTGAGAAGAATGTATGGGCGGATGTTGCCCTCTGTAGTAAGAAGCTGACAGAAGTGGTAAGACCTTAATGGACGAATACAAATGTAGCAAGAATCAATAGAAATTTAACAGCAAATTTTTTATTTTTTTTTGTAACTGCCGGACATTAGATTTTCACCATCTGTAGTAAGATGTACTCAACATCCTGTTTTACCACTAACAGTAATCTGAGAAGAATGTCTGGGAGGATGTTGCCCTCTGTAGTAAGAAGCTGACAGAAGTGGTAAGACCTTAATGGACGAATACTCTTTATATCAAACAATATCAAGCGATATAAACTTTATAGTCAAACTATAAATTTTATATCAAACTATACTCTTTATATCAAACACTATAAATTTTACACTATAAATTTTACACTATAATTTTACACTTTAAATTTTAACACTATAAATTTCACTGGAATTTCACACGGGAAATCCTGCTGGTCTGGAGAAGGCATAATGACCTTCTCCATGCAGCACACAAAGGATGATGTGATATTATTCTGCGCAACCAGGGTCTCGGATCGATACGGATAACACTGTTGTTCTCAAGGTTTTCGGTAGGGCTGTGTTGCACTGGGGACTGGGGCGGACAGACAACATTGGTGTAATGTTGTGCTACGCACTTAATTCTAGTCCGAGCAGGTAGCACAGCTCTGATAGGGATTGGACGCAGAGTGTTTGGCAGCAGAGTGTGGACTGTGTTCTTGTGTTGTGGGGTCCTGGGGAGCCAGGGCATGCCTATGCCATTGGTTCTGCGGGCCTCCACAAGATGGGATCACAGGGGGAAATCAGCCTGGGTGCACATGAGTGGACAGGGATGCGGTGCCATCAATAACAAGATGGTGCTTTGTACACAGAACTCCAGTTATCCTAACCTAGTAGGGTAGCCATCCTTGTTGGTGCAGAGGGATGTGTAGCAGAGGACACGCTCCTCTGAAGGTAGGGTGTTCTGACACCAGTGTTGGGATAATGAGGAGTCCTGTTAGATAAAGGGCAGCCCAATACCTTTCTCTACCCATGGGTCAAAGGTATTGGTGCTGGGAATTTTTACATTTAATCGCACTGTTAGAGGAGAAATTCCCCTGGGAGCGCCTGGTATTTTCTTCTGCCATAGGTGTGGTTTTATATGGAGCGGAAGAAAAACCCAGGAGATGCCAGAAGAGACCAGCTATCCCCCCGGACACTCTTGTGAGGCTCCAGAGGATCCCACTGGATTTTGGCAATCAAGCGACCTCTGTCTAGAGGTGTTCTAGAGATGGAAGTCTGGGCCACAATCCAGCGGGAACATTATCTAAGGCTCTGGAGGAAGACTTGGAGACGTTCGGGTGGAAGAACCTATTATCACTTGTTTCACCCAGTGAAACTTCTTCTGGTTCTGGTCATCGTCATCTACATTCAGAGGGTCAAGGGACTTATTGACCAAATACACCAGAACCAGACAGAACTTTACAGAACTATACGGAGGAGGAGGCTCAGGACATAACTCAAGCATTGTTCCTGTAGCCAAATATTGTATGGACACACTTTGTTTCCTATGAGGGTTCGGGGCGTAGAACTTGTACTACCCTGAAACCCCATAGCACATTGTATTTATTGTTTTTTTTTGTCGGTTGATTGTGTACCATAGACACTCTAGGTGCAAATGTGTGACAGCCTATATTTGACTGTACACATTTGCATCCTATAGTCGTTTCCCATTGACACGGGGGTCTACGACCTACCTGTGTCTTTGGAGGTAGAGAGGAATGCCAGGTTGAATGATTCTCTATGGGTGCACACATTTAATGGAATTTAATAGTGTTGGGAGGGATGTGACATGTATTTTGTGTGAATGGGGATAAGGTTAGGTCACGATAGGGACAGGCATCATTCATTTGCCACCTTGAACCCTGGAACGGTGAAGTTCTTAAGGGAAGGGCTGGATGTGTAGTGTGGCGGAGGTGTTCTCCGCAGTAGGCTTTAGGTACTGTGACATCGCCGCTTAAGAGTCTGACCTGCCTTATAAAGACCTATTAATCTCTCCACGGGAGAACCGCACCCATCAAGATGGAAACAGACGTTGGATAGAAGAAAGTTGGGACTGAGGTTGTGAGGGTGAACCCGCTCCAGATGCCTTGGAGGCTGGGCCATACCTGAAGATCGGCAGAACTACCGAGAGACTGTGGGGGTGTGGTCACTCCAAAGTGGGGGTGGCCGACACCAAGAGACTGTTAAAGAAAGGCCAGTCAAAGACTGTGAGGATGAACCCGCTCCAGATTCCTTGGAGGCGAGCCATACCGGAAGATCGGCAGAACTACCGAGAGACTGTGGGGGTGTGGTCACTCCAAAGTGGGGGTGGCCGACACCAAGAGACTGTTAAAGAAAGGACAGTTAAAGACTGCGAGAGTGAACCCGCCCCAGATTTGGGGGGGGGGGCGACGACACCTGAAGATCGGCAACTCCCGAGAGACTGGGTGTGTGGTATCCTAAAGATGTCAAGAAAGTTCCATCGAGAAGAAGACGGTGTATCCTGTGGACGGAGGAGTAGGTTACGGTGAAGGGCAGGTCGGAGGAAGCTGGATGAGGGATGTTTAAGTACCTAAAGATCAGTGGGCACTACAGTTCTTCCTGAACTTCCACCATGGATGTCGTTGAGGGGGGGGGCAAATATATCTCAACCCGTTCCCCCAATATATTGTCGTATTATATAGTCAGACAACAGGGGGATTGTTGAGGAAGGGTTGAGACGTATGCATATATATCCATGCATGCCTGCAAACACGTGCGGGCATGTATGGTATATATGTGCATACATTAACCACAGCATCATGGGACGATGTGCACAGATGTGCCCAGCATCTGCGCATGTCTGCCCATTGTGATCCCCAGGGGCTCATGGTGGCCCCTGTGGGAAATATGTGCCTCCTTTAGACCGTGCCCCTTATAATATATATATGGCTGTGGCCCCTTATAACATATATATATATCTATCTATAATCCCTCTTAGAATACATTATGCCCCTTATATATGTGTATATATATTATCAGGAGGACATATATGTGTATCTGCCATGGCTCTCCCCCAGGTATATATATATATATATATATATATATATATATATTATATATATATGGGCCTATAACTGCCCATGTATTCCCCAGGTTTATAATGAGTATATAAATGTATATAGATGCGCCCCAAGTATCTATATACATATATACTTAAATTTCCAGGTGGCTGGTGACTTCAAAGGCTAAGGGATCAATTGATTTGAGGCACTTTGTTGAGTTTATCAGCCTATTTACTATGCTCGGCCCCACCTTGTGTTTGTGACATGGCTGGGCGTGTGGTGCTGCTAGCCTCAGGGGGCCAACTGGCATGCATACGTCACAGTCACACTATGATGTCACATCCCTGAGGAGGGGGGAGGTGGGCTGTTTCTGAGGCTGATATAGGAGCCTGAAACCAGGAACAGGGTTCTCTTGGAAACCTGGACTACAATCAGAGACACATGGGGACTGCTGCCTGAAGGAAGAGAGGCCCATATGCCCCTGGAGATGGCTGAGTATACGCTGGCATGGCATTGTACCTCTGCCCTTGCAGTGCCAACCAAATTCACCCCTTTCCTGCCTCCAACTCCCTGTAATCTTATCCCTTCACTGCTGCCTGCTTACTCCAGTAGCAGCTGAGTGTGTGTTTTGGGGTGGGCTGCTAAGGAATGTATGTACAGCTAGAGTGTGGGGTGGAATTGGGAATTGTCTAGTGTAGCTAGGTTTGTATTGTGGTGTGTACGTCTATATGTATATATATTTATAACCATTGATCTATAAATATATATAGATATAGCGTATAATTAGATTACGATGTGTTTTATGTACAACTATCCGTGTAACATGTTGTTATTAACGATAGTTAGTTTAGTAAGGCGCGTGCAGCTAGTGTAGTGATTAGTGTAGAGTATAGCAAAGGTATTGTAATTATTATATAAAGGCATAAATAGGCGGAGTCATCACTAGACGGTTCCTCCTATTTATGAATATTAATTATCGATATTCGCATAATATTGGTGATTAATATCCCCCCTTTACAGGGGCTAAGTTGCCAAAGTATCGGCTTTACAATCTTTCTCAACCCGAAAGAGAGGTCATGTGGAAGTATATTGCCGAGAGTTTGGCAAAAGGTCATATTAGGCCATCTAAGTCTCCGGTGGCAGTAGGTTCATTCTTTGTAAAGAAAAAGGATAGATCGCTGAGACCTTGTCTGGATTTCCGGGAATTGAACCGTATTACGGTCCGTGATCCGTATCCCCTTTCTTTGATCTCCGACCTTTTTGATCAGATTGTTGGAACCAAGGTATTCTCCAAGTTGGATTTGAGAGGGGCCTACAATCTGATCAGAATCAAGGAAGGGGATGAGTGGAAAACACTTCAACACGCATGAGGGTCATTTCTAGAATCTGGTTATGCCTTTTGGGTTGACGAACGCGCCAGCGGTATTTCAGCGATTCGTCAATGACATTTTCCATTATTTTGTGGGGAGGTTTGTGATAGTTTACTTGGATGACATTTTAATTTACTCTCCTGATCTGAAGACCCATCAGAATCACGTGAATAAATTATATACCAAATTAGAGAAATGTGTGTTTTCTGTGCAGGAGCTTCCGTTTCTGGGATATCTGCTTTCTGACTCTGGTTTTCGTATGGACCCCGAAAAGGTCCGGGTGGTTCTGGGATGGGACCGACCAGAGAATCAGAAAGCTTTGATGCGGTTTTTGGGGTTTACTAATTATTATAGAAAATTTATTTTGAACTATTCTACCATTGTAAGACCTCTGACCGATATAACTAAGAAGGGCGCCGACGTCTCTGTATGGTCGGATGAGGCATTGCAGGCCTTTTTGACTATTAAGGAATGTTTTGCGTCTGTTCCCATTCTGGTGCAGCCCGACGTGTCTCAGCCATTCGTGGTGGAGGTTGATGCATCAGAAGTGGGGGCTGGAGCAGTGCTGTCGCAGGGTTCATCTCCTGGCAAATGGGCTCCGTGTGCTTTTTTTTCCAAGAAGCTCTCGGTCGCCGAGAGGAACTATGATGTAGGGATAGAGAATTGCTGGCCATTAAGTTGGCCTTTGAGGAATGGCATCACTGGTTGGAGGGGGCGTCTCACCCCGTTACAGTAAATACGGATCATAAGAATTTGGCTTGCCTGCAATCTGCCAAGCGTCTGAACCCTAGACAGGCCAGATGGTAACTGTTTTTTACCAGGTTCAATTTTGTGGTTACTTTTCGCCCGGGGGTGAAAAAACGTTGTCTCACAGTTTTCCTGGGGGATGTGATTCAGAGGATCCTGCTCCGATTTTGGCTGATGGGGTGGTGGTCTCCGCTCTGTACCCCGAATTGGAGATGGAGGTGTTGGGAGCCCAGGAGAGGGCTTCTGGTTCTTGTCCCCCAGGGAGGTTGTTTGTTCCTGAAGGACTGCGATACAAGGTATTCAACATCACGATACTGTCCTTGCTGGACATCCTGGTGGTAAGTCCACCTTTGACCTTGTGTCCCAGAGGTTCTGGTGGCCCGGGTTACGTAAGAGCATTGAGAATTACGTGGCAGCTTGTGAAACCTGTGCACGGTCAAAGGTTGCTCATACTCGACCTGCTGGTTCACTTCTTCCTTTGTCTATTCCGTCTCGTCCTTGGACGCACTTGTCTAGGGACTTCATTACGGATCTGCCGAGTTCCTCCGGGAAAACAGTAATTTTGGTGGTTGTTGCACTTTATATCGTTAGCTAGTCTGCCCAATGCCAAGACTCTTGCGCAGATTTTTGTTGATAATATCGTGAAATTGCATGGCATTCTTTCGGATGTGGTTTCTGATATGGGCACGCAGTTTGTCTCCAGGTTTTGGAGGGCGTTCTGTTCTCGGCTTGGTATTCAACTTTCGTTCTCTTCGGCTTTTCATCCGCAGTAGGCAGACAGAGCGTACTAATCAAAACCTGGAGACCTACTTGAGGTGCTTTGTGGCTGAGAATCAGGAGGACTGGTCCTCATTCTTGTCCCTAGCAGAGTTTGCTTTGAATAACCGTAGGCAGGAGTCCACGGGTAAGTTGCCATTTTTTGGCGCATACGGTTTTCATCCTCAGTTTGGTACCTTTTCTGGTACTAGTTCCTCTGGGATGCCAGAGGAGGAGAGATTTTCTTCTGCCTTGTCTTCTATTTGGCGGAGGATCCAAGTGAATTTGGAGAAGATGGGTAAGAGGTATAAGCGAATGGCTGACAAGAGACGTGTGACTGGTCCGGACCTGTGTGTGGGTGATCTGGTGTAGTTGTCCACTAAAAATATTAAACTGAGAGTGCCATCTTGGAAACTGGGTTCAAGATTTATTGGACCGTACAAAATATCTGCGGTCATCAATCCAGTAGCGTTTCGGCTGGATCTTCCCCAGACTTGGAGGATCCATGATGTGTTCCACAGGTCTTTACTGAAAAAATATGTGAAACCAGTGGAACCATCGCCATTGCCTCCTCCTCCTGTTCTGGTTGATGGAAATTTAGAGTTCGAGATCTCCAGGGTTCTTGACTCTAGAGTTCTTCGGGGTTCCCTTCAGTACCTGGTACACTGGAGGGGATACGGCCCTGAGGAAAGGATGTGGGTTCCGGCGCTGGATGTCAGTGCCAGCCGACTGGTGAGGGCCTTTCACAGATCCCTCCCGGATAAGGTTGGTCCGGGGTGTCCGGAGGTCACCCGTAGAGGGGGGGTACTGTCATGTCCTGCTCGGGCTACGTGCGGAGGTCTGCCAGATTAGCAGCACGTGTCTATTCTTTTGTTTTGGAGTCGAGCTAGATCCGCCTCCCTTCAGGTGCTCTGGGTGGGGTCGTTGGTTTAAATTACACCCACTCCCAGTGTTCCGTGCGGGTTATAGCTTCTGTCTGGCTCTGTGAAAGCAAGCAAGGAAGGAAGGATTAGCTTTTCCTGCTCTGAAAAGATAAGTTGGTTGTTGTTTTCTTGTTGTTTGCTGTCTAGGCTGTTTGAGAGACGCCTGTCCTCTCCAGGTTCTGAGGGAGCGGGCTGACTCTATTCCCCTTCACCATCTTAGGGATTTTAGGGTATTTTCAGCCCAGGCACGAGGACACGTTATTCCCACCTTAAGGGTCTGAACATGGGCATAGCAGTATAGGGAGAGCTGGTAGGGATTTGTCAGGAGGTGACCCTTATCCCCAGCTTCTTGCCTAGATACTTATTATTTTTCTGTGTATCTGATATCCTGTCCGCCGTGACACCAGGTAAATATGATTACCACCACTGGTCGGCCTCTCTGAGAGTTCTTTATTAGTCTTGGATAACCCCTGTAAGGCCAGTGTCAAATTTATTTTAAAACTCTTCCGTGTTCTGGCCAGGAATTTAAAGATTTAAAACAGGCCACACATAGATAGAGCCAATGTGAGGTTGATTTTTACTGGACATCCATTAATTTGAATAAGTAAGTGTGCCAGGATACTTGGACAAATATAGAAGATGCTGTGAGCCTAAATTGGATAAGTCAGTGCTCAAACTCATCTGAAAGCAGCCTAAATAATCATGTTGCATCTTACAATCACCTTTTGGCTTTCACTTGTGGATTTGTATCTCTATCTTTCTAGCAAACATGATGAAGTAGTCAGCTAACCCTCTGCTGCTCAGAGAAGCATGCAAAGGTTTATAGTAGTTTATATTGTTTCTTTTTCACTTGATGGTTTAAATATCCAGTTCAATAAGGTTAAAAAAAATGTGATTACTAATCCCATGTGCCTGAAAGACACTGTATTATAGAAAAATGCAGGCAGAAGACAGGCACATATGCAAATCTAACATCATTATTTATATAATATATATAAATATGCCCCAATTGTCTTATATGCATGTGGCCAGTTATGTCCACATGCATTTAACAGTGTAAATTGGGTGTGCCCTCAAAATAACTTAACACACAGCCATTAATGTCTAAACCACTGTGAGTACACCCCTAAGTAAAAATGGTGAAATTGTACCCGAAGTGCTAATATTTTGTGTGGCCACTATTATTCTCCAGCACTGCATTAACTCTCTTGGGCATGGCGTTCACTAAAGCTTCACAGGTTGCCACTGGAATCCTCTTCCACTCCTCCATGACAACATCACTGAGTGAATGTTAGAGACCTTGCACTCCTCCCCCTTCGTTTTTAAGATGCCCCATAGATGCGCAACAGTGCTTAGGTCTGGAGACATGCTTGGCCAGTTCAGTATCTTTGCCTTCAGTTTCTTTAGCAAGGCAGTGGTTGTCTTAGAGGTGTGTTTGGGGTCGTTATCATGTTAGAATACTGCCCTGCAGCCCATTTTCCGAAGCAAGGGGATCATGCTCTGCTTCAGTATGTAACAGTACATGTGGGAATTCATGGTTCCCTCAATGAACTGTAGCTCCCCATAGCCAACAGCAGTTATGCAGCCCCAAACCATGACACTCCCACCACCATGCTTGACTTAGGCAAGACACATTGTCTTTGTTCTCCTCGCCTGGTGGCCGCCACACACACTTGATACCATCTGGACCAAATAAGTTTTTCTTGGTCTCATCAGATCATGGGACATGGTTCCAGTAATCCATGGCCTTATGTCCACCAACAATGGGAAAACAATACCACACAGGTTCAAATACCACAGTGACCAATATAACCTCTGGTTAATTTACTGGATCATATTCTACCTCTACCTCTGCACAACCATTTGCCTTTGGGCAGACAGCAAATGAGACAACCAACGTGAATTAAAATCCATCCACTTCTCAAATAACACCAGCGCAGATGAATAGATGAATACACAGATGAATACACCTATAGCCCCCCTTTTTTTAGGACAGGCAGGGATTCAATTACGGGATTGGGAGAAATGGGGATACAGCAAATAGGAGCAAATGCACAAATAGAGGAGGATAATGATAGACGGATTATCAATCTGTCCACATACCCCCTAACAACAGCATAGAGAACAATCCTAGACAGAGGTCTCACTTTCTCTCCAGTTCCACAGAGCGATAAGTTCTTGTGGATAAAGGATATCAATCTCTTTGCGCGCAAATTAGCTCTACACAAAGTACATAAACAAGCAGAATGGGATCTGAAAAAAACGCATGAAAATGAGGAAAAATGTATTCAGACCCTAGAGCAGTGATGGTGAACCTTTTAGTGACCGAGTGCCCAAACTGCAACTTAAAGCCAACTTATGTATCGCAAAGTGCCAACACGGCAATTTAACCTTAATACTACAGTCCAATATAGTATATGTTCCATGTACTTTATCATTTAGCTAAAATAGCCTGCCTGCATTCAGTGCGCTGCCTGTGCCGTTCATAGTGCGCCCTGCGCTGATGAATTGCAGGCAAAGTCTAAGGCATATTGGCACACCATAGACTTTTTCCAAGAAGCGGGTGCCCACAGAGAGGGCTCTGAGTGCCGCCTCTGGCACCCGTGCCATAGGTTCGCCACCACTGCCCTAGAGGATCTCCTGAGGGAGAATGAAGGACAATGCATTATCCCAGATCCCCCGTTCTCTACTTTAAAACCAAAATCAAAGACCACCCCGCCATTTTTGCAATTTAAAGAGATTGATACATTTGTTAGCCTGGTTACACAGGATATAAAAGCATTAAAAATGAGAAAAGATCATATAGACCAAAATATGAATATCCAAGAGCTGGAAGCCCTGGAAGAACTTAAGAGTAATGAGGAGATTGTTATCAAGCCCAGTGATAAGGGGGGCAACATAGTCATTTATGACAGAGATGACTATGTGGATATGGTGCAGAGACTCCTAAAAGTTAGAAAGACCTACAAAATACTCCCAATGACCCGACCAATGCAAGAGGCAAAATCCAGAGATATAATAACAAAAGATGAATTTACGTATCTCCTTAAAAAAGACCCTACTATCTCTACCTTTTATGCACTTCCAAAAGTGCATAAAAGGGAAAACTCCAATCCCAGGGAGACCGATAGTTTCCGGTAATGATAACGTGACACAGGGGGTAAGTCAGTATGTTGATCAAATACTGAGGCCTTTCATAACCACCTTACCGTCCTATATTAAAGACACAAAAGATCTGCTCCTAAAAATTTATGATATGATGATGACACCAAACACCATACTAGCCAGCTTGGACGTCGAATCCCTGTATAGTAATATACAACACTCACTAGGAATAAACGCAGTTCACCAATCCCTTAGCACAAAAAGTAGTAATTTTCACCAGCACAATCACTTCGTAATATCTATGTTAAAATTTGTTTTAGAGCACAATTATTTTATATTTCAAGGACAATATTACAAACAGATAAATGGTACCGCTATGGGGACGTCTTGTGCCCCCACTTATGCTAATTAATTTTTGGGGTGGTGGGAAAATGACACTGTATTTACGGAGGGGATGTCGCGATATACCTGCCACATTCTCTTCTGGGGCAGGTATATCGACGACATCCTTATCCTTTGGGATGGTGCACAAACGCTTTTCAGGGAATTCGCCCAGGTGTTGAACGCTAATAATCTAGGAATGAGATTCACGTACGAACTACAGGATAGAGAAATTGTGTTCTTAGATCTGAAAATAAAGATTATGGACAATGGACATCTTGGTACCGAGGTATACAGAAAACCAACCTCCACAAATAGTTATTTGCATTGGAGGAGTTGGCACCCTCTGCCACTCAAGAGAGGAATACCTACGGGCCAATACCTGAGGGCTCGTAGAAATTGCTCTGATGACACAACATTTGAAAAAGAGAGCAGAGATCTTTATACGAGTTTCAAAAAAAAAAGGCTATCCTGCAGCCCCCTTAAAAAGAGCCTACAACAGAGCGAAAGGTATAAGTAGGGAAGAACTACTTACAACTATCCCTCCCAAGAAAAATGAGATCATTCGATGCATCGGAACTTTCGACGGATATAACAGAGAAATATACAGTATATTACAAAAATACTGGTATATCATACAGACAGAGAGAGATCTTAAAGAAGTACTTACCATCAATCCAAGTGTTACTTATAGAAGAAGCTCCAACTTAAAAGATCACCTAGTGCATAGCCATCTAAAAGAAAAAGGAATTGGAAAAAATCTAATTAGAGAGAAATATTGTGGATCAACACCGTGTGGGGATTGTTCCTTCTGTAGATACATCCCACGCATTAAAAAATTCATAAATCCATCGGATGGAAAGGAATATACAATTAGACAATTGATCACCTGTAAGACAAAATGATTTATATACATAGCATCGTGCCCATGTCCCAAACTGTACGTGGGCAAAACTATCCAGGAATTGAGGCTTCGTATCTCTGGTCATATGAGCTCAATAGAAACAGGGAAAGATACACCAATTGCCAGGCATGTAAAATACATGCATGGCAACAATATAAAAGTCCTACGTTTCTGGGGCATAGAAAAACTAAGTATGGGTCCCAGAGGTGGCAACCTGGATAGGAAACTCCTACAGAGTGAAGCAAGATGGATCCATAGGCTGAACATTATGAGCCCAAATGGATTGAATGAAGGATTCACCTTCACAGCATTCATATAAATAACAACTGAATGATTATAAGAAAAGAAAAAACTAGCAACAGATAAATTATCACTCTTGCTACTAAAAAGAATCCCATATAAGATAATAATAAAAAATAATAATAAACAAACAAATGCTCAGAAGCAAAAATACAAAAGGGCATGAATATCCAGATCACAATAAATATGTGGCTGTATTTTGAAACAGCCAGAATAAAGGTGGCATGTCCAGTCAGAGTCTATATGTATATATGGCCTAATTACATCTAAGGCAATTGAATATGGTAGGAAGCATAGAATATATTTGAGACATGGGCACGATATTTAATTATCTTGTATCCATACAGGCATCTGATCCATCAGCCTGGGTAGCAATGATATAAGTGTAAATGCATGCAACCTTCTTGATAATACCAAGAATATTCCTTCAGTATAAATCGAATTAGAAACACTCTAAGTGGTATAGTAATCGTCATGACGACCCACAGAATCAGACGTTTAAACTAAAACCCATTAATCAGATTAAGAGTCCAGCAGGAAATTCAAGGATTGATATTATTAAGATAGATTGGCCTGACATATGCGATTTATACCTTGCGGATCGGGAGTAAACTCTATGTTATTCACGCAAGAGCAAGCGGATCCCCTAAAGTAGAGGAAAAAGAAAAAAAGTTTAAGTCCCTATACTTGCACATTTAAATATCGACATAGGAAGGAAATTCTAAGTGGTTACGCAGGCGCATTGATGCCACTGAGATTGAGTGGAAATCTGAAGTCCCGATGCAAGCGCATATGACAGTTGTAACAAAAAGATACTAAGTGCCGAACGCAAGCGCATAAGGAACAATGTGATTAGTTGATAACCCGACCCTCCTGACTGATAATACCATATCGGGATTGGCTTGATTGTATGCTTATCAACACGAGAGATAATCCTAT